>NC_134077.1:46660338-47354930 GCF_965140245.1 Athene noctua
CCCACCAGCACCCACAGTGCTGGTGCTCTGCCATCACTGCCCTGCCTGCCTGCCTGCCTGCCTGTGTCCCCCTGCCCGCGCCTCCTGGGTCGCCGCAGGCTCCAGCCGGCCCAGCTCCGGGGATGTCCCCAGCTCCTCCCAGGGGACGAAGCAAGCCCTCCCCGCCACCTTGGCTGGGCACAAAGGCCTCGCACTCCTCCGCCCACCCCACCCCAAGCAGCTGCAAGATGCACCTCCCGCTCTCCCGCACAGCACCAGAGGCGCTGACGCTGCAGACCGCCACGCCAAAGGGACGCAGAGCAGCTGCCCCGTGGCCCTGCACCCATGGGCGCCATTCGGCCAACGGCCACCACGCCGCCAACGGCCACCTGGGGCGCCAGCAGCCTCTGCAAGGAGGACCACGACCAAATCCAGGGCAAGCCAGCAAGGGCCAAAAAGCCCAGAGCACAAAGAAAGGGGCAGAGGCCAAAAAAGGGTGTTCCCGGGCGCTCTTTCATCCCGGTGGTAACCGGGGGCACCCCTGGGTCTCCCATCCAGCTCGTGACCGGAGACGCTCCTGCTTAGCTTCCCCGACAGGCCCCTGCAGGGGGGGGTGGCTACACCCTGGCCCCCGCCAGCCCCCGCCCCAGCGCCGCACTTAACTCCAGCGGCCCTTCTGCTCCAGCACCTCCACAAACGCTTTCTACAACCTGCCAGGCCTGACGCTCTGCCTCCACAAACCCGGCCGAAACAAAAGCCTCGCACGCTGCCGACACCCTCCTGCCACCCCAGGACACCACCTTCGCATCCTCTCGCCTCCAAACACACCGCTGCCCACCACGGCGGACTTCACCTGCCGCCTTGGCGGCCACACGCACCCCAGGATCGCTCCTCACACTCCCTCAGCAGACTCAGCCCCAACAGACAGGCAAGGGGCCTTGTTTTGCTGCAGGCCCTTGCTGCTGCGGGCCCTGAGCACTGTCACTCCTACCAGGGGCTCTGCCTGGGGCCATCGCCCACCACCGTGGGGACATCCTCTCCGTTCACAACACTGACAGTCCATCGCGCTGACACGCCTCCCAGCAGTCCCCTTAAGCCCCCGCTGGCAATCACGGCTCACCTCTCAGCACGCCCGGAAGAAACCTTTCCCACCAGCAAAGCTGCTGCTGCGCCTCTGGGCAAAACGCTCTCCCCAGAAAACAGACACCACACCTGAAACCACAGGAGACGCCAAGGACTCTCCTTCTGCAGCAGCAATACTAAGCACCATTTATCCCAGGGGAAGAACACACACACAGCTACGTCCTCCACGCCATCCGCCGTCCTCAGGACAGACGCAAAGAAGGAATGAATAAAACGGGCTAAAAACAGTCCCATAAAATAACCAAAAAAATCAGGGACTGGTAGGTTAGAAGTGGCCTGAAATTTTAGGCAGAACTCTTTGGGGTATGCCAAGGACCCCTCGCCAACCGCTAGGCTCCTCACCAGCAGAAAGAGCGTTTGGCAGGCACTTAGCTCCACCTGGGACCTCCGTCCCCGCTGGCACCAGCCTCCTTGAGGGAGACGAACGCTTGACCCCAGACGTCCTGCATCCACAGGGGATCTTTGAGGAGAACAGGAAAGATGCTCCACACTATCAGCCCGCACCACCTGAAATACAGCTCCGTGACACGCAGCCGGCAGACCACGTTCCCATCCATGTCTCTGCATGGAAAGCACAAGGACAACCCCAAGGGGAAGGGCCATAGACGGTGTTAAAGGATTGCACCAGACTGCGGGGACCTCTAAGGCTGGCTTTATTAACAACTCCGAGTTGGGCCATCACCTCGGGGAGTGGCAACAGCTAACAAAAAGCGCCCTCTCTCTACAGATCTAACGTACAATACAAAGCGTCTGCTCATTTCCCAGGAAATTGCAGCTCTCAATTCATCTTCGATTTCAAAAGGCCCTTGTATTCCACAGTTTCAGCCAGTTCTTATCATGCTGTTCTAACTCCTCTTCGGACAGCACTCTTCACTGATGCAGTCTTCAGTCATCATGGCTACCTCTCTCCTCAACAATCCGCCTCCTAAGTCACTTGCAACTTCTGAGAAAAGACTCCAAATGCTCTACTTAACAGATACTTAATCGCTGTCTAGCTTCTTCATTACCTAGCATTTCCAAGTGATCTAAACAGTCGGTATTGTTCCGAGAGCCACTGTGCTCTATTAAACCTAGAAACCAATAGACAATTTATGAATTGCTCCCGCTACGAACAATATCCTAACAGCAAGGAGTTTTCTAAAGCTCGCTCCTTTTCCATACGCTTTCACTGTGTCCTGCCTTTTACTGTTAAGGTTTCAGGAAGAGAAAACTGGATGCACCATTCTCCTCCCCACCAGCACCCACAGTGCTGGTGCTCTGCCATCACTGCCCTGCCTGCCTGCCTGCCTGCCTGCCTGTGTCCCCCTGCCCGCGCCTCCTGGGTCGCCGCAGGCTCCAGCCGGCCCAGCTCCGGGGATGTCCCCAGCTCCTCCCAGGGGACGAAGCAAGCCCTCCCCGCCACCTTGGCTGGGCACAAAGGCCTCGCACTCCTCCGCCCACCCCACCCCAAGCAGCTGCAAGATGCACCTCCCGCTCTCCCGCACAGCACCAGAGGCGCTGACGCTGCAGACCGCCACGCCAAAGGGACGCAGAGCAGCTGCCCCGTGGCCCTGCACCCATGGGCGCCATTCGGCCAACGGCCACCACGCCGCCAACGGCCACCTGGGGCGCCAGCAGCCTCTGCAAGGAGGACCACGACCAAATCCAGGGCAAGCCAGCAAGGGCCAAAAAGCCCAGAGCACAAAGAAAGGGGCAGAGGCCAAAAAAGGGTGTTCCTGGGCGCTCTTTCATCCCGGTGGTAACCGGGGGCACCCCTGGGTCTCCCATCCAGCTCGTGACCGGAGACGCTCCTGCTTAGCTTCCCCGACAGGCCCCTGCAGGGGGGGGTGGCTACACCCTGGCCCCCGCCAGCACCCGCCCCAGCGCCGCACTTAACTCCAGCGGCCCTTCTGCTCCAGCACCTCCACAAACGCTTTCTACAACCTGCCAGGCCTGACGCTCTGCCTCCACAAACCCGGCCGAAACAAAAGCCTCGCACGCTGCCGACACCCTCCTGCCACCCCAGGACACCACCTTCGCATCCTCTCGCCTCCAAACACACCGCTGCCCACCACGGCGGACTTCACCTGCCGCCTTGGCGGCCACACGCACCCCAGGATCGCTCCTCACACTCCCTCAGCAGACTCAGCCCCAACAGACAGGCAAGGGGCCTTGTTTTGCTGCAGGCCCTTGCTGCTGCGGGCCCTGAGCACTGTCACTCCTACCAGGGGCTCTGCCTGGGGCCATCGCCCACCACCGTGGGGACATCCTCTCCGTTCACAACACTGACAGTCCATCGCGCTGACACGCCTCCCAGCAGTCCCCTTAAGCCCCCGCTGGCAATCACGGCTCACCTCTCAGCACGCCCGGAAGAAACCTTTCCCACCAGCAAAGCTGCTGCTGCGCCTCTGGGCAAAACGCTCTCCCCAGAAAACAGACACCACACCTGAAACCACAGGAGACGCCAAGGACTCTCCTTCTGCAGCAGCAATACTAAGCACCATTTATCCCAGGGGAAGAACACACACACAGCTACGTCCTCCACGCCATCCGCCGTCCTCAGGACAGACGCAAAGAAGGAATGAATAAAACGGGCTAAAAACAGTCCCATAAAATAACCAAAAAAATCAGGGACTGGTAGGTTAGAAGTGGCCTGAAATTTTAGGCAGAACTCTTTGGGGTATGCCAAGGACCCCTCGCCAACCGCTAGGCTCCTCACCAGCAGAAAGAGCGTTTGGCAGGCACTTAGCTCCACCTGGGACCTCCGTCCCCGCTGGCACCAGCCTCCTTGAGGGAGACGAACGCTTGACCCCAGACGTCCTGCATCCACAGGGGATCTTTGAGGAGAACAGGAAAGATGCTCCACACTATCAGCCCGCACCACCTGAAATACAGCTCCGTGACACGCAGCCGGCAGACCACGTTCCCATCCATGTCTCTGCATGGAAAGCACAAGGACAACCCCAAGGGGAAGGGCCATAGACGGTGTTAAAGGATTGCACCAGACTGCGGGGACCTCTAAGGCTGGCTTTATTAACAACTCCGAGTTGGGCCATCACCTCGGGGAGTGGCAACAGCTAACAAAAAGCGCCCTCTCTCTACAGATCTAACGTACAATACAAAGCGTCTGCTCATTTCCCAGGAAATTGCAGCTCTCAATTCATCTTCGATTTCAAAAGGCCCTTGTATTCCACAGTTTCAGCCAGTTCTTATCATGCTGTTCTAACTCCTCTTCGGACAGCACTCTTCACTGATGCAGTCTTCAGTCATCATGGCTACCTCTCTCCTCAACAATCCGCCTCCTAAGTCACTCGAAACTTCTGAGAAAAGACTCCAAATGCTCTACTTAACAGATACTTAATCGCTGTCTAGCTTCTTCATTACCTAGCATTTCCAAGTGATCTAAACAGTCGGTATTGTTCCGAGAGCCACTGTGCTCTATTAAACCTAGAAACCAATAGACAATTTATGAATTGCTCCCGCTACGAACAATATCCTAACAGCAAGGAGTTTTCTAAAGCTCGCTCCTTTTCCATACGCTTTCACTGTGTCCTGCCTTTTACTGTTAAGGTTTCAGGAAGAGAAAACTGGATGCACCATTCTCCTCCCCACCAGCACCCACAGTGCTGGTGCTCTGCCATCACTGCCCTGCCTGCCTGCCTGCCTGCCTGCCTGCCTGTGTCCCCCTGCCCGCGCCTCCTGGGTCGCCGCAGGCTCCAGCCGGCCCAGCTCCGGGGATGTCCCCAGCTCCTCCCAGGGGACGAAGCAAGCCCTCCCCGCCACCTTGGCTGGGCACAAAGGCCTCGCACTCCTCCGCCCACCCCACCCCAAGCAGCTGCAAGATGCACCTCCCGCTCTCCCGCACAGCACCAGAGGCGCTGACGCTGCAGACCGCCACGCCAAAGGGACGCAGAGCAGCTGCCCCGTGGCCCTGCACCCATGGGCGCCATTCGGCCAACGGCCACCACGCCGCCAACGGCCACCTGGGGCGCCAGCAGCCTCTGCAAGGAGGACCACGACCAAATCCAGGGCAAGCCAGCAAGGGCCAAAAAGCCCAGAGCACAAAGAAAGGGGCAGAGGCCAAAAAAGGGTGTTCCCGGGCGCTCTTTCATCCCGGTGGTAACCGGGGGCACCCCTGGGTCTCCCATCCAGCTCGTGACCGGAGACGCTCCTGCTTAGCTTCCCCGACAGGCCCCTGCAGGGGGGGGTGGCTACACCCTGGCCCCCGCCAGCACCCGCCCCAGCGCCGCACTTAACTCCAGCGGCCCTTCTGCTCCAGCACCTCCACAAACGCTTTCTACAACCTGCCAGGCCTGACGCTCTGCCTCCACAAACCCGGCCGAAACAAAAGCCTCGCACGCTGCCGACACCCTCCTGCCACCCCAGGACACCACCTTCGCATCCTCTCGCCTCCAAACACACCGCTGCCCACCACGGCGGACTTCACCTGCCGCCTTGGCGGCCACACGCACCCCAGGATCGCTCCTCACACTCCCTCAGCAGACTCAGCCCCAACAGAAGGGCAAGGGGCGTTGTTTTGCTGCAGGCCCTTGCTGCTGCGGGCCCTGAGCACTGTCACTCCTACCAGGGGCTCTGCCTGGGGCCATCGCCCACCACCGTGGGGACATCCTCTCCGTTCACAACACTGACAGTCCATCGCGCTGACACGCCTCCCAGCAGTCCCCTTAAGCCCCCGCTGGCAATCACGGCTCACCTCTCAGCACGCCCGGAAGAAACCTTTCCCACCAGCAAAGCTGCTGCTGCGCCTCTGGGCAAAACGCTCTCCCCAGAAAACAGACACCACACCTGAAACCACAGGAGACGCCAAGGACTCTCATTCTGCAGCAGCAATACTAAGCACCATTTATCCGAGGGGAAGAACACACACACAGCTACGTCCTCCACGCCATCCGCCGTCCTCAGGACAGACGCAAAGAAGGAATGAATAAAACGGGCTAAAAACAGTCCCATAAAATAACCAAAAAAATCAGGGACTGGTAGGTTAGAAGTGGCCTGAAATTTTAGGCAGAACTCTTTGGGGTATGCCAAGGACCCCTCGCCAACCGCTAGGCTCCTCACCAGCAGAAAGAGCGTTTGGCAGGCACTTAGCTCCACCTGGGACCTCCGTCCCCGCTGGCACCAGCCTCCTTGAGGGAGACGAACGCTTGACCCCAGACGTCCTGCATCCACAGGGGATCTTTGAGGAGAACAGGAAAGATGCTCCACACTATCAGCCCGCACCACCTGAAATACAGCTCCGTGACACGCAGCCGGCAGACCACGTTCCCATCCATGTCTCTGCATGGAAAGCACAAGGACAACCCCAAGGGGAAGGGCCATAGACGGTGTTAAAGGATTGCACCAGACTGCGGGGACCTCTAAGGCTGGCTTTATTAACAACTCCGAGTTGGGCCATCACCTCGGGGAGTGGCAACAGCTAACAAAAAGCGCCCTCTCTCTACAGATCTAACGTACAATACAAAGCGTCTGCTCATTTCCCAGGAAATTGCAGCTCTCAATTCATCTTCGATTTCAAAAGGCCCTTGTATTCCACAGTTTCAGCCAGTTCTTACCATGCTGTTCTAACTCCTCTTCGGACAGCACTCTTCACTGATGCAGTCTTCAGTCATCATGGCTACCTCTCTCCTCAACAATTCGCCTCCTAAGTCACTTGCAACTTCTGAGAAAAGACTCCAAATGCTCTACTTAACAGATACTTAATCGCTGTCTAGCTTCTTCATTACCTAGCATTTCCAAGTGATCTAAACAGTCGGTATTGTTCCGAGAGCCACTGTGCTCTATTAAACCTAGAAACCAATAGACAATTTATGAATTGCTCCCGCTACGAACAATATCCTAACAGCAAGGAGTTTTCTAAAGCTCGCTCCTTTTCCATACGCTTTCACTGTGTCCTGCCTTTTACTGTTAAGGTTTCAGGAAGAGAAAACTGGATGCACCATTCTCCTCCCCACCAGCACCCACAGTGCTGGTGCTCTGCCATCACTGCCCTGCCTGCCTGCCTGCCTGCCTGCCTGTCTCCTCCTGCCCGCGCCTCCTGGGACGCCGCAGGCTCCAGCCGGCCCAGCTCCGGGGATGTCCCCAGCTCCTCCCAGGGGACGAAGCAAGCCCTCCCCGCCACCTTGGCTGGGCACAAAGGCCTCGCACTCCTCCGCCCACCCCACCCCAAGCAGCTGCAAGATGCACCTCCCGCTCTCCCGCACAGCACCAGAGGCGCTGACGCTGCAGACCGCCACGCCAAAGGGACGCAGAGCAGCTGCCCCGTGGCCCTGCACCCATGGGCGCCATTCGGCCAACGGCCACCACGCCGCCAACGGCCACCTGGGGCGCCAGCAGCCTCTGCAAGGAGGACCACGACCAAATCCAGGGCAAGCCAGCAAGGGCCAAAAAGCCCAGAGCACAAAGAAAGGGGCAGAGGCCAAAAAAGGGTGTTCCCGGGCGCTCTTTCATCCCGGTGGTAACCGGGGGCACCCCTGGGTCTCCCATCCAGCTCGTGACCGGAGACGCTCCTGCTTAGCTTCCCCGACAGGCCCCTGCAGGGGGGGGTGGCTACACCCTGGCCCCCGCCAGCACCCGCCCCAGCGCCGCACTTAACTCCAGCGGCCCTTCTGCTCCAGCACCTCCACAAACGCTTTCTACAACCTGCCAGGCCTGACGCTCTGCCTCCACAAACCCGGCCGAAACAAAAGCCTCGCACGCTGCCGACACCCTCCTGCCACCCCAGGACACCACCTTCGCATCCTCTCGCCTCCAAACACACCGCTGCCCACCACGGCGGACTTCACCTGCCGCCTTGGCGGCCACACGCACCCCAGGATCGCTCCTCACACTCCCTCAGCAGACTCAGCCCCAACAGACAGGCAAGGGGCCTTGTTTTGCTGCAGGCCCTTGCTGCTGCGGGCCCTGAGCACTGTCACTCCTACCAGGGGCTCTGCCTGGGGCCATCGCCCACCACCGTGGGGACATCCTCTCCGTTCACAACACTGACAGTCCATCGCGCTGACACGCCTCCCGGCAGTCCCCTTAAGCCCCCGCTGGCAATCACGGCTCACCTCTCAGCACGCCCGGAAGAAACCTTTCCCACCAGCAAAGCTGCTGCTGCGCCTCTGGGCAAAACGCTCTCCCCAGAAAACAGACACCACACCTGAAACCACAGGAGACGCCAAGGACTCTCCTTCTGCAGCAGCAATACTAAGCACCATTTATCCCAGGGGAAGAACACACACACAGCTACGTCCTCCACGCCATCCGCCGTCCTCAGGACAGACGCAAAGAAGGAATGAATAAAACGGGCTAAAAACAGTCCCATAAAATAACCAAAAAAATCAGGGACTGGTAGGTTAGAAGTGGCCTGAAATTTTAGGCAGAACTCTTTGGGGTATGCCAAGGACCCCTCGCCAACCGCTAGGCTCCTCACCAGCAGAAAGAGCGTTTGGCAGGCACTTAGCTCCACCTGGGACCTCCGTCCCCGCTGGCACCAGCCTCCTTGAGGGAGACGAACGCTTGACCCCAGACGTCCTGCATCCACAGGGGATCTTTGAGGAGAACAGGAAAGATGCTCCACACTATCAGCCCGCACCACCTGAAATACAGCTCCGTGACACGCAGCCGGCAGACCACGTTCCCATCCATGTCTCTGCATGGAAAGCACAAGGACAACCCCAAGGGGAAGGGCCATAGACGGTGTTAAAGGATTGCACCAGACTGCGGGGACCTCTAAGGCTGGCTTTATTAACAACTCCGAGTTGGGCCATCACCTCGGGGAGTGGCAACAGCTAACAAAAAGCGCCCTCTCTCTACAGATCTAACGTACAATACAAAGCGTCTGCTCATTTCCCAGGAAATTGCAGCTCTCAATTCATCTTCGATTTCAAAAGGCCCTTGTATTCCACAGTTTCAGCCAGTTCTTATCATGTTGTTCTAACTCCTCTTCGGACAGCACTCTTCACTGATGCAGTCTTCAGTCATCATGGCTACCTCTCTCCTCAACAATCCACCTCCTAAGTCACTCGAAACTTCTGAGAAAAGACTCCAAATGCTCTACTTAACAGATACTTAATCGCTGTCTAGCTTCTTCATTACCTAGCATTTCCAAGTGATCTAAACAGTCGGTATTGTTCCGAGAGCCACTGTGCTCTATTAAACCTAGAAACCAATAGACAATTTATGAATTGCTCCCGCTACGAACAATATCCTAACAGCAAGGAGTTTTCTAAAGCTCGCTCCTTTTCCATACGCTTTCACTGTGTCCTGCCTTTTACTGTTAAGGTTTCAGGAAGAGAAAACTGGATGCACCATTCTCCTCCCCACCAGCACCCACAGTGCTGGTGCTCTGCCATCACTGCCCTGCCTGCCTGCCTGCCTGCCTGCCTGTGTCCCCCTGCCCGCGCCTCCTGGGTCGCCGCAGGCTCCAGCCGGCCCAGCTCCGGGGATGTCCCCAGCTCCTCCCAGGGGACGAAGCAAGCCCTCCCCGCCACCTTGGCTGGGCACAAAGGCCTCGCACTCCTCCGCCCGCCCCACCCCAAGCAGCTGCAAGATGCACCTCCCGCTCTCCCGCACAGCACCAGAGGCGCTGACGCTGCAGACCGCCACGCCAAAGGGACGCAGAGCAGCTGCCCCGTGGCCCTGCACCCATGGGCGCCATTCGGCCAACGGCCACCACGCCGCCAACGGCCACCTGGGGCGCCAGCAGCCTCTGCAAGGAGGACCACGACCAAATCCAGGGCAAGCCAGCAAGGGCCAAAAAGCCCAGAGCACAAAGAAAGGGGCAGAGGCCAAAAAAGGGTGTTCCCGGGCGCTCTTTCATCCCGGTGGTAACCGGGGGCACCCCTGGGTCTCCCATCCAGCTCGTGACCGGAGACGCTCCTGCTTAGCTTCCCCGACAGGCCCCTGCAGGGGGGGGTGGCTACACCCTGGCCCCCGCCAGCACCCGCCCCAGCGCCGCACTTAACTCCAGCGGCCCTTCTGCTCCAGCACCTCCACAAACGCTTTCTACAACCTGCCAGGCCTGACGCTCTGCCTCCACAAACCCGGCCGAAACAAAAGCCTCGCACGCTGCCGACACCCTCCTGCCACCCCAGGACACCACCTTCGCATCCTCTCGCCTCCAAACACACCGCTGCCCACCACGGCGGACTTCACCTGCCGCCTTGGCGGCCACACGCACCCCAGGATCGCTCCTCACACTCCCTCAGCAGACTCAGCCCCAACAGACAGGCAAGGGGCCTTGTTTTGCTGCAGGCCCTTGCTGCTGCGGGCCCTGAGCACTGTCACTCCTACCAGGGGCTCTGCCTGGGGCCATCGCCCACCACCGTGGGGACATCCTCTCCGTTCACAACACTGACAGTCCATCGCGCTGACACGCCTCCCGGCAGTCCCCTTAAGCCCCCGCTGGCAATCACGGCTCACCTCTCAGCACGCCCGGAAGAAACCTTTCCCACCAGCAAAGCTGCTGCTGCGCCTCTGGGCAAAACGCTCTCCCCAGAAAACAGACACCACACCTGAAACCAGAGGAGACGCCAAGGACTCTCCTTCTGCAGCAGCAATACTAAGCACCATTTATCCCAGGGGAAGAACACACACACAGCTACGTCCTCCACGCCATCCGCCGTCCTCAGGACAGACGCAAAGAAGGAATGAATAAAACGGGCTAATAACAGTCCCATAAAATAACCAAAAAAATCAGGGACTGGTAGGTTAGAAGTGGCCTGAAATTTTAGGCAGAACTCTTTGGGGTATGCCAAGGACCCCTCGCCAACCGCTAGGCTCCTCACCAGCAGAAAGAGCGTTTGGCAGGCACTTAGCTCCACCTGGGACCTCCGTCCCCGCTGGCACCAGCCTCCTTGAGGGAGACGAACGCTTGACCCCAGACGTCCTGCATCCACAGGGGATCTTTGAGGAGAACAGGAAAGATGCTCCACACTATCAGCCCGCACCACCTGAAATACAGCTCCGTGACACGCAGCCGGCAGACCACGTTCCCATCCATGTCTCTGCATGGAAAGCACAAGGACAACCCCAAGGGGAAGGGCCATAGACGGTGTTAAAGGATTGCACCAGACTGCGGGGACCTCTAAGGCTGGCTTTATTAACAACTCCGAGTTGGGCCATCACCTCGGGGAGTGGCAACAGCTAACAAAAAGCGCCCTCTCTCTACAGATCTAACGTACAATACAAAGCGTCTGCTCATTTCCCAGGAAATTGCAGCTCTCAATTCATCTTCGATTTCAAAAGGCCCTTGTATTCCACAGTTTCAGCCAGTTCTTATCATGCTGTTCTAACTCCTCTTCGGACAGCACTCTTCACTGATGCAGTCTTCAGTCATCATGGCTACCTCTCTCCTCAACAATCCGCCTCCTAAGTCACTCGAAACTTCTGAGAAAAGACTCCAAATGCTCTACTTAACAGATACTTAATCGCTGTCTAGCTTCTTCATTACCTAGCATTTCCAAGTGATCTAAACAGTCGGTATTGTTCCGAGAGCCACTGTGCTCTATTAAACCTAGAAACCAATAGACAATTTATGAATTGCTCCCGCTACGAACAATATCCTAACAGCAAGGAGTTTTCTAAAGCTCGCTCCTTTTCCATACGCTTTCACTGTGTCCTGCCTTTTACTGTTAAGGTTTCAGGAAGAGAAAACTGGATGCACCATTCTCCTCCCCACCAGCACCCACAGTGCTGGTGCTCTGCCATCACTGCCCTGCCTGCCTGCCTGCCTGCCTGCCTGCCTGTCTCCTCCTGCCCGCGCCTCCTGGGACGCCGCAGGCTCCAGCCGGCCCAGCTCCGGGGATGTCCCCAGCTCCTCCCAGGGGACGAAGCAAGCCCTCCCCGCCACCTTGGCTGGGCACAAAGGCCTCGCACTCCTCCGCCCACCCCACCCCAAGCAGCTGCAAGATGCACCTCCCGCTCTCCCGCACAGCACCAGAGGCGCTGACGCTGCAGACCGCCACGCCAAAGGGACGCAGAGCAGCTGCCCCGTGGCCCTGCACCCATGGGCGCCATTCGGCCAACGGCCACCACGCCGCCAACGGCCACCTGGGGCGCCAGCAGCCTCTGCAAGGAGGACCACGACCAAATCCAGGGCAAGCCAGCAAGGGCCAAAAAGCCCAGAGCACACAGAAAGGGGCAGAGGCCAAAAAAGGGTGTTCCCGGGCGCTCTTTCATCCCGGTGGTAACCGGGGGCACCCCTGGGTCTCCCATCCAGCTCGTGACCGGAGACGCTCCTGCTTAGCTTCCCCGACAGGCCCCTGCAGGGGGGGGTGGCTACACCCTGGCCCCCGCCAGCCCCCGCCCCAGCGCCGCACTTAACTCCAGCGGCCCTTCTGCTCCAGCACCTCCACAAACGCTTTCTACAACCTGCCAGGCCTGACGCTCTGCCTCCACAAACCCGGCCGAAACAAAAGCCTCGCACGCTGCCGACACCCTCCTGCCACCCCAGGACACCACCTTCGCATCCTCTCGCCTCCAAACACACCGCTGCCCACCACGGCGGACTTCACCTGCCGCCTTGGCGGCCACACGCACCCCAGGATCGCTCCTCACACTCCCTCAGCAGACTCAGCCCCAACAGACAGGCAAGGGGCCTTGTTTTGCTGCAGGCCCTTGCTGCTGCGGGCCCTGAGCACTGTCACTCCTACCAGGGGCTCTGCCTGGGGCCATCGCCCACCACCGTGGGGACATCCTCTCCGTTCACAACACTGACAGTCCATCGCGCTGACACGCCTCCCGGCAGTCCCCTTAAGCCCCCGCTGGCAATCACGGCTCACCTCTCAGCACGCCCGGAAGAAACCTTTCCCACCAGCAAAGCTGCTGCTGCGCCTCTGGGCAAAACGCTCTCCCCAGAAAACAGACACCACACCTGAAACCACAGGAGACGCCAAGGACTCTCCTTCTGCAGCAGCAATACTAAGCACCATTTATCCCAGGGGAAGAACACACACACAGCTACGTCCTCCACGCCATCCGCCGTCCTCAGGACAGACGCAAAGAAGGAATGAATAAAACGGGCTAAAAACAGTCCCATAAAATAACCAAAAAAATCAGGGACTGGTAGGTTAGAAGTGGCCTGAAATTTTAGGCAGAACTCTTTGGGGTATGCCAAGGACCCCTCGCCAACCGCTAGGCTCCTCACCAGCAGAAAGAGCGTTTGGCAGGCACTTAGCTCCACCTGGGACCTCCGTCCCCGCTGGCACCAGCCTCCTTGAGGGAGACGAACGCTTGACCCCAGACGTCCTGCATCCACAGGGGATCTTTGAGGAGAACAGGAAAGATGCTCCACACTATCAGCCCGCACCACCTGAAATACAGCTCCGTGACACGCAGCCGGCAGACCACGTTCCCATCCATGTCTCTGCATGGAAAGCACAAGGACAACCCCAAGGGGAAGGGCCATAGACGGTGTTAAAGGATTGCACCAGACTGCGGGGACCTCTAAGGCTGGCTTTATTAACAACTCCGAGTTGGGCCATCACCTCGGGGAGTGGCAACAGCTAACAAAAAGCGCCCTCTCTCTACAGATCTAACGTACAATACAAAGCGTCTGCTCATTTCCCAGGAAATTGCAGCTCTCAATTCATCTTCGATTTCAAAAGGCCCTTGTATTCCACAGTTTCAGCCAGTTCTTATCATGCTGTTCTAACTCCTCTTCGGACAGCACTCTTCACTGATGCAGTCTTCAGTCATCATGGCTACCTCTCTCCTCAACAATCCGCCTCCTAAGTCACTTGCAACTTCTGAGAAAAGACTCCAAATGCTCTACTTAACAGATACTTAATCGCTGTCTAGCTTCTTCATTACCTAGCATTTCCAAGTGATCTAAACAGTCGGTATTGTTCCGAGAGCCACTGTGCTCTATTAAACCTAGAAACCAATAGACAATTTATGAATTGCTCCCGCTACGAACAATATCCTAACAGCAAGGAGTTTTCTAAAGCTCGCTCCTTTTCCATACGCTTTCACTGTGTCCTGCCTTTTACTGTTAAGGTTTCAGGAAGAGAAAACTGGATGCACCATTCTCCTCCCCACCAGCACCCACAGTGCTGGTGCTCTGCCATCACTGCCCTGCCTGCCTGCCTGCCTGCCTGCCTGTGTCCCCCTGCCCGCGCCTCCTGGGTCGCCGCAGGCTCCAGCCGGCCCAGCTCCGGGGATGTCCCCAGCTCCTCCCAGGGGACGAAGCAAGCCCTCCCCGCCACCTTGGCTGGGCACAAAGGCCTCGCACTCCTCCGCCCACCCCACCCCAAGCAGCTGCAAGATGCACCTCCCGCTCTCCCGCACAGCACCAGAGGCGCTGACGCTGCAGACCGCCACGCCAAAGGGACGCAGAGCAGCTGCCCCGTGGCCCTGCACCCATGGGCGCCATTCGGCCAACGGCCACCACGCCGCCAACGGCCACCTGGGGCGCCAGCAGCCTCTGCAAGGAGGACCACGACCAAATCCAGGGCAAGCCAGCAAGGGCCAAAAAGCCCAGAGCACAAAGAAAGGGGCAGAGGCCAAAAAAGGGTGTTCCTGGGCGCTCTTTCATCCCGGTGGTAACCGGGGGCACCCCTGGGTCTCCCATCCAGCTCGTGACCGGAGACGCTCCTGCTTAGCTTCCCCGACAGGCCCCTGCAGGGGGGGGTGGCTACACCCTGGCCCCCGCCAGCACCCGCCCCAGCGCCGCACTTAACTCCAGCGGCCCTTCTGCTCCAGCACCTCCACAAACGCTTTCTACAACCTGCCAGGCCTGACGCTCTGCCTCCACAAACCCGGCCGAAACAAAAGCCTCGCACGCTGCCGACACCCTCCTGCCACCCCAGGACACCACCTTCGCATCCTCTCGCCTCCAAACACACCGCTGCCCACCACGGCGGACTTCACCTGCCGCCTTGGCGGCCACACGCACCCCAGGATCGCTCCTCACACTCCCTCAGCAGACTCAGCCCCAACAGACAGGCAAGGGGCCTTGTTTTGCTGCAGGCCCTTGCTGCTGCGGGCCCTGAGCACTGTCACTCCTACCAGGGGCTCTGCCTGGGGCCATCGCCCACCACCGTGGGGACATCCTCTCCGTTCACAACACTGACAGTCCATCGCGCTGACACGCCTCCCGGCAGTCCCCTTAAGCCCCCGCTGGCAATCACGGCTCACCTCTCAGCACGCCCGGAAGAAACCTTTCCCACCAGCAAAGCTGCTGCTGCGCCTCTGGGCAAAACGCTCTCCCCAGAAAACAGACACCACACCTGAAACCACAGGAGACGCCAAGGACTCTCCTTCTGCAGCAGCAATACTAAGCACCATTTATCCCAGGGGAAGAACACACACACAGCTACGTCCTCCACGCCATCCGCCGTCCTCAGGACAGACGCAAAGAAGGAATGAATAAAACGGGCTAAAAACAGTCCCATAAAATAACCAAAAAAATCAGGGACTGGTAGGTTAGAAGTGGCCTGAAATTTTAGGCAGAACTCTTTGGGGTATGCCAAGGACCCCTCGCCAACCGCTAGGCTCCTCACCAGCAGAAAGAGCGTTTGGCAGGCACTTAGCTCCACCTGGGACCTCCGTCCCCGCTGGCACCAGCCTCCTTGAGGGAGACGAACGCTTGACCCCAGACGTCCTGCATCCACAGGGGATCTTTGAGGAGAACAGGAAAGATGCTCCACACTATCAGCCCGCACCACCTGAAATACAGCTCCGTGACACGCAGCCGGCAGACCACGTTCCCATCCATGTCTCTGCATGGAAAGCACAAGGACAACCCCAAGGGGAAGGGCCATAGACGGTGTTAAAGGATTGCACCAGACTGCGGGGACCTCTAAGGCTGGCTTTATTAACAACTCCGAGTTGGGCCATCACCTCGGGGAGTGGCAACAGCTAACAAAAAGCGCCCTCTCTCTACAGATCTAACGTACAATACAAAGCGTCTGCTCATTTCCCAGGAAATTGCAGCTCTCAATTCATCTTCGATTTCAAAAGGCCCTTGTATTCCACAGTTTCAGCCAGTTCTTATCATGCTGTTCTAACTCCTCTTCGGACAGCACTCTTCACTGATGCAGTCTTCAGTCATCATGGCTACCTCTCTCCTCAACAATCCGCCTCCTAAGTCACTTGCAACTTCTGAGAAAAGACTCCAAATGCTCTACTTAACAGATACTTAATCGCTGTCTAGCTTCTTCATTACCTAGCATTTCCAAGTGATCTAAACAGTCGGTATTGTTCCGAGAGCCACTGTGCTCTATTAAACCTAGAAACCAATAGACAATTTATGAATTGCTCCCGCTACGAACAATATCCTAACAGCAAGGAGTTTTCTAAAGCTCGCTCCTTTTCCATACGCTTTCACTGTGTCCTGCCTTTTACTGTTAAGGTTTCAGGAAGAGAAAACTGGATGCACCATTCTCCTCCCCACCAGCACCCACAGTGCTGGTGCTCTGCCATCACTGCCCTGCCTGCCTGCCTGCCTGCCTGCCTGCCTGTGTCCCCCTGCCCGCGCCTCCTGGGTCGCCGCAGGCTCCAGCCGGCCCAGCTCCGGGGATGTCCCCAGCTCCTCCCAGGGGACGAAGCAAGCCCTCCCCGCCACCTTGGCTGGGCACAAAGGCCTCGCACTCCTCCGCCCACCCCACCCCAAGCAGCTGCAAGATGCACCTCCCGCTCTCCCGCACAGCACCAGAGGCGCTGACGCTGCAGACCGCCACGCCAAAGGGACGCAGAGCAGCTGCCCCGTGGCCCTGCACCCATGGGCGCCATTCGGCCAACGGCCACCACGCCGCCAACGGCCACCTGGGGCGCCAGCAGCCTCTGCAAGGAGGACCACGACCAAATCCAGGGCAAGCCAGCAAGGGCCAAAAAGCCCAGAGCACAAAGAAAGGGGCAGAGGCCAAAAAAGGGTGTTCCCGGGCGCTCTTTCATCCCGGTGGTAACCGGGGGCACCCCTGGGTCTCCCATCCAGCTCGTGACCGGAGACGCTCCTGCTTAGCTTCCCCGACAGGCCCCTGCAGGGGGGGGTGGCTACACCCTGGCCCCCGCCAGCCCCCGCCCCAGCGCCGCACTTAACTCCAGCGGCCCTTCTGCTCCAGCACCTCCACAAACGCTTTCTACAACCTGCCAGGCCTGACGCTCTGCCTCCACAAACCCGGCCGAAACAAAAGCCTCGCACGCTGCCGACACCCTCCTGCCACCCCAGGACACCACCTTCGCATCCTCTCGCCTCCAAACACACCGCTGCCCACCACGGCGGACTTCACCTGCCGCCTTGGCGGCCACACGCACCCCAGGATCGCTCCTCACACTCCCTCAGCAGACTCAGCCCCAACAGAAGGGCAAGGGGCGTTGTTTTGCTGCAGGCCCTTGCTGCTGCGGGCCCTGAGCACTGTCACTCCTACCAGGGGCTCTGCCTGGGGCCATCGCCCACCACCGTGGGGACATCCTCTCCGTTCACAACACTGACAGTCCATCGCGCTGACACGCCTCCCAGCAGTCCCCTTAAGCCCCCGCTGGCAATCACGGCTCACCTCTCAGCACGCCCGGAAGAAACCTTTCCCACCAGCAAAGCTGCTGCTGCGCCTCTGGGCAAAACGCTCTCCCCAGAAAACAGACACCACACCTGAAACCACAGGAGACGCCAAGGACTCTCATTCTGCAGCAGCAATACTAAGCACCATTTATCCCAGGGGAAGAACACACACACAGCTACGTCCTCCACGCCATCCGCCGTCCTCAGGACAGACGCAAAGAAGGAATGAATAAAACGGGCTAAAAACAGTCCCATAAAATAACCAAAAAAATCAGGGACTGGTAGGTTAGAAGTGGCCTGAAATTTTAGGCAGAACTCTTTGGGGTATGCCAAGGACCCCTCGCCAACCGCTAGGCTCCTCACCAGCAGAAAGAGCGTTTGGCAGGCACTTAGCTCCACCTGGGACCTCCGTCCCCGCTGGCACCAGCCTCCTTGAGGGAGACGAACGCTTGACCCCAGACGTCCTGCATCCACAGGGGATCTTTGAGGAGAACAGGAAAGATGCTCCACACTATCAGCCCGCACCACCTGAAATACAGCTCCGTGACACGCAGCCGGCAGACCACGTTCCCATCCATGTCTCTGCATGGAAAGCACAAGGACAACCCCAAGGGGAAGGGCCATAGACGGTGTTAAAGGATTGCACCAGACTGCGGGGACCTCTAAGGCTGGCTTTATTAACAACTCCGAGTTGGGCCATCACCTCGGGGAGTGGCAACAGCTAACAAAAAGCGCCCTCTCTCTACAGATCTAACGTACAATACAAAGCGTCTGCTCATTTCCCAGGAAATTGCAGCTCTCAATTCATCTTCGATTTCAAAAGGCCCTTGTATTCCACAGTTTCAGCCAGTTCTTACCATGCTGTTCTAACTCCTCTTCGGACAGCACTCTTCACTGATGCAGTCTTCAGTCATCATGGCTACCTCTCTCCTCAACAATTCGCCTCCTAAGTCACTTGCAACTTCTGAGAAAAGACTCCAAATGCTCTACTTAACAGATACTTAATCGCTGTCTAGCTTCTTCATTACCTAGCATTTCCAAGTGATCTAAACAGTCGGTATTGTTCCGAGAGCCACTGTGCTCTATTAAACCTAGAAACCAATAGACAATTTATGAATTGCTCCCGCTACGAACAATATCCTAACAGCAAGGAGTTTTCTAAAGCTCGCTCCTTTTCCATACGCTTTCACTGTGTCCTGCCTTTTACTGTTAAGGTTTCAGGAAGAGAAAACTGGATGCACCATTCTCCTCCCCACCAGCACCCACAGTGCTGGTGCTCTGCCATCACTGCCCTGCCTGCCTGCCTGCCTGCCTGCCTGTCTCCTCCTGCCCGCGCCTCCTGGGACGCCGCAGGCTCCAGCCGGCCCAGCTCCGGGGATGTCCCCAGCTCCTCCCAGGGGACGAAGCAAGCCCTCCCCGCCACCTTGGCTGGGCACAAAGGCCTCGCACTCCTCCGCCCACCCCACCCCAAGCAGCTGCAAGATGCACCTCCCGCTCTCCCGCACAGCACCAGAGGCGCTGACGCTGCAGACCGCCACGCCAAAGGGACGCAGAGCAGCTGCCCCGTGGCCCTGCACCCATGGGCGCCATTCGGCCAACGGCCACCACGCCGCCAACGGCCACCTGGGGCGCCAGCAGCCTCTGCAAGGAGGACCACGACCAAATCCAGGGCAAGCCAGCAAGGGCCAAAAAGCCCAGAGCACAAAGAAAGGGGCAGAGGCCAAAAAAGGGTGTTCCCGGGCGCTCTTTCATCCCGGTGGTAACCGGGGGCACCCCTGGGTCTCCCATCCAGCTCGTGACCGGAGACGCTCCTGCTTAGCTTCCCCGACAGGCCCCTGCAGGGGGGGGTGGCTACACCCTGGCCCCCGCCAGCACCCGCCCCAGCGCCGCACTTAACTCCAGCGGCCCTTCTGCTCCAGCACCTCCACAAACGCTTTCTACAACCTGCCAGGCCTGACGCTCTGCCTCCACAAACCCGGCCGAAACAAAAGCCTCGCACGCTGCCGACACCCTCCTGCCACCCCAGGACACCACCTTCGCATCCTCTCGCCTCCAAACACACCGCTGCCCACCACGGCGGACTTCACCTGCCGCCTTGGCGGCCACACGCACCCCAGGATCGCTCCTCACACTCCCTCAGCAGACTCAGCCCCAACAGAAGGGCAAGGGGCGTTGTTTTGCTGCAGGCCCTTGCTGCTGCGGGCCCTGAGCACTGTCACTCCTACCAGGGGCTCTGCCTGGGGCCATCGCCCACCACCGTGGGGACATCCTCTCCGTTCACAACACTGACAGTCCATCGCGCTGACACGCCTCCCGGCAGTCCCCTTAAGCCCCCGCTGGCAATCACGGCTCACCTCTCAGCACGCCCGGAAGAAACCTTTCCCACCAGCAAAGCTGCTGCTGCGCCTCTGGGCAAAACGCTCTCCCCAGAAAACAGACACCACACCTGAAACCACAGGAGACGCCAAGGACTCTCCTTCTGCAGCAGCAATACTAAGCACCATTTATCCCAGGGGAAGAACACACACACAGCTACGTCCTCCACGCCATCCGCCGTCCTCAGGACAGACGCAAAGAAGGAATGAATAAAACGGGCTAAAAACAGTCCCATAAAATAACCAAAAAAATCAGGGACTGGTAGGTTAGAAGTGGCCTGAAATTTTAGGCAGAACTCTTTGGGGTATGCCAAGGACCCCTCGCCAACCGCTAGGCTCCTCACCAGCAGAAAGAGCGTTTGGCAGGCACTTAGCTCCACCTGGGACCTCCGTCCCCGCTGGCACCAGCCTCCTTGAGGGAGACGAACGCTTGACCCCAGACGTCCTGCATCCACAGGGGATCTTTGAGGAGAACAGGAAAGATGCTCCACACTATCAGCCCGCACCACCTGAAATACAGCTCCGTGACACGCAGCCGGCAGACCACGTTCCCATCCATGTCTCTGCATGGAAAGCACAAGGACAACCCCAAGGGGAAGGGCCATAGACGGTGTTAAAGGATTGCACCAGACTGCGGGGACCTCTAAGGCTGGCTTTATTAACAACTCCGAGTTGGGCCATCACCTCGGGGAGTGGCAACAGCTAACAAAAAGCGCCCTCTCTCTACAGATCTAACGTACAATACAAAGCGTCTGCTCATTTCCCAGGAAATTGCAGCTCTCAATTCATCTTCGATTTCAAAAGGCCCTTGTATTCCACAGTTTCAGCCAGTTCTTATCATGTTGTTCTAACTCCTCTTCGGACAGCACTCTTCACTGATGCAGTCTTCAGTCATCATGGCTACCTCTCTCCTCAACAATCCACCTCCTAAGTCACTCGAAACTTCTGAGAAAAGACTCCAAATGCTCTACTTAACAGATACTTAATCGCTGTCTAGCTTCTTCATTACCTAGCATTTCCAAGTGATCTAAACAGTCGGTATTGTTCCGAGAGCCACTGTGCTCTATTAAACCTAGAAACCAATAGACAATTTATGAATTGCTCCCGCTACGAACAATATCCTAACAGCAAGGAGTTTTCTAAAGCTCGCTCCTTTTCCATACGCTTTCACTGTGTCCTGCCTTTTACTGTTAAGGTTTCAGGAAGAGAAAACTGGATGCACCATTCTCCTCCCCACCAGCACCCACAGTGCTGGTGCTCTGCCATCACTGCCCTGCCTGCCTGCCTGCCTGCCTGCCTGTGTCCCCCTGCCCGCGCCTCCTGGGTCGCCGCAGGCTCCAGCCGGCCCAGCTCCGGGGATGTCCCCAGCTCCTCCCAGGGGACGAAGCAAGCCCTCCCCGCCACCTTGGCTGGGCACAAAGGCCTCGCACTCCTCCGCCCGCCCCACCCCAAGCAGCTGCAAGATGCACCTCCCGCTCTCCCGCACAGCACCAGAGGCGCTGACGCTGCAGACCGCCACGCCAAAGGGACGCAGAGCAGCTGCCCCGTGGCCCTGCACCCATGGGCGCCATTCGGCCAACGGCCACCACGCCGCCAACGGCCACCTGGGGCGCCAGCAGCCTCTGCAAGGAGGACCACGACCAAATCCAGGGCAAGCCAGCAAGGGCCAAAAAGCCCAGAGCACAAAGAAAGGGGCAGAGGCCAAAAAAGGGTGTTCCCGGGCGCTCTTTCATCCCGGTGGTAACCGGGGGCACCCCTGGGTCTCCCATCCAGCTCGTGACCGGAGACGCTCCTGCTTAGCTTCCCCGACAGGCCCCTGCAGGGGGGGGTGGCTACACCCTGGCCCCCGCCAGCACCCGCCCCAGCGCCGCACTTAACTCCAGCGGCCCTTCTGCTCCAGCACCTCCACAAACGCTTTCTACAACCTGCCAGGCCTGACGCTCTGCCTCCACAAACCCGGCCGAAACAAAAGCCTCGCACGCTGCCGACACCCTCCTGCCACCCCAGGACACCACCTTCGCATCCTCTCGCCTCCAAACACACCGCTGCCCACCACGGCGGACTTCACCTGCCGCCTTGGCGGCCACACGCACCCCAGGATCGCTCCTCACACTCCCTCAGCAGACTCAGCCCCAACAGACAGGCAAGGGGCCTTGTTTTGCTGCAGGCCCTTGCTGCTGCGGGCCCTGAGCACTGTCACTCCTACCAGGGGCTCTGCCTGGGGCCATCGCCCACCACCGTGGGGACATCCTCTCCGTTCACAACACTGACAGTCCATCGCGCTGACACGCCTCCCGGCAGTCCCCTTAAGCCCCCGCTGGCAATCACGGCTCACCTCTCAGCACGCCCGGAAGAAACCTTTCCCACCAGCAAAGCTGCTGCTGCGCCTCTGGGCAAAACGCTCTCCCCAGAAAACAGACACCACACCTGAAACCAGAGGAGACGCCAAGGACTCTCCTTCTGCAGCAGCAATACTAAGCACCATTTATCCCAGGGGAAGAACACACACACAGCTACGTCCTCCACGCCATCCGCCGTCCTCAGGACAGACGCAAAGAAGGAATGAATAAAACGGGCTAATAACAGTCCCATAAAATAACCAAAAAAATCAGGGACTGGTAGGTTAGAAGTGGCCTGAAATTTTAGGCAGAACTCTTTGGGGTATGCCAAGGACCCCTCGCCAACCGCTAGGCTCCTCACCAGCAGAAAGAGCGTTTGGCAGGCACTTAGCTCCACCTGGGACCTCCGTCCCCGCTGGCACCAGCCTCCTTGAGGGAGACGAACGCTTGACCCCAGACGTCCTGCATCCACAGGGGATCTTTGAGGAGAACAGGAAAGATGCTCCACACTATCAGCCCGCACCACCTGAAATACAGCTCCGTGACACGCAGCCGGCAGACCACGTTCCCATCCATGTCTCTGCATGGAAAGCACAAGGACAACCCCAAGGGGAAGGGCCATAGACGGTGTTAAAGGATTGCACCAGACTGCGGGGACCTCTAAGGCTGGCTTTATTAACAACTCCGAGTTGGGCCATCACCTCGGGGAGTGGCAACAGCTAACAAAAAGCGCCCTCTCTCTACAGATCTAACGTACAATACAAAGCGTCTGCTCATTTCCCAGGAAATTGCAGCTCTCAATTCATCTTCGATTTCAAAAGGCCCTTGTATTCCACAGTTTCAGCCAGTTCTTATCATGCTGTTCTAACTCCTCTTCGGACAGCACTCTTCACTGATGCAGTCTTCAGTCATCATGGCTACCTCTCTCCTCAACAATCCGCCTCCTAAGTCACTCGAAACTTCTGAGAAAAGACTCCAAATGCTCTACTTAACAGATACTTAATCGCTGTCTAGCTTCTTCATTACCTAGCATTTCCAAGTGATCTAAACAGTCGGTATTGTTCCGAGAGCCACTGTGCTCTATTAAACCTAGAAACCAATAGACAATTTATGAATTGCTCCCGCTACGAACAATATCCTAACAGCAAGGAGTTTTCTAAAGCTCGCTCCTTTTCCATATGCTTTCACTGTGTCCTGCCTTTTACTGTTAAGGTTTCAGGAAGAGAAAACTGGATGCACCATTCTCCTCCCCACCAGCACCCACAGTGCTGGTGCTCTGCCATCACTGCCCTGCCTGCCTGCCTGCCTGCCTGCCTGTGTCCCCCTGCCCGCGCCTCCTGGGTCGCCGCAGGCTCCAGCCGGCCCAGCTCCGGGGATGTCCCCAGCTCCTCCCAGGGGACGAAGCAAGCCCTCCCCGCCACCTTGGCTGGGCACAAAGGCCTCGCACTCCTCCGCCCACCCCACCCCAAGCAGCTGCAAGATGCACCTCCCGCTCTCCCGCACAGCACCAGAGGCGCTGACGCTGCAGACCGCCACGCCAAAGGGACGCAGAGCAGCTGCCCCGTGGCCCTGCACCCATGGGCGCCATTCGGCCAACGGCCACCACGCCGCCAACGGCCACCTGGGGCGCCAGCAGCCTCTGCAAGGAGGACCACGACCAAATCCAGGGCAAGCCAGCAAGGGCCAAAAAGCCCAGAGCACAAAGAAAGGGGCAGAGGCCAAAAAAGGGTGTTCCCGGGCGCTCTTTCATCCCGGTGGTAACCGGGGGCACCCCTGGGTCTCCCATCCAGCTCGTGACCGGAGACGCTCCTGCTTAGCTTCCCCGACAGGCCCCTGCAGGGGGGGGTGGCTACACCCTGGCCCCCGCCAGCACCCGCCCCAGCGCCGCACTTAACTCCAGCGGCCCTTCTGCTCCAGCACCTCCACAAACGCTTTCTACAACCTGCCAGGCCTGACGCTCTGCCTCCACAAACCCGGCCGAAACAAAAGCCTCGCACACTGCCGACACCCTCCTGCCACCCCAGGACACCACCTTCGCATCCTCTCGCCTCCAAACACACCGCTGCCCACCACGGCGGACTTCACCTGCCGCCTTGGCGGCCACACGCACCCCAGGATCGCTCCTCACACTCCCTCAGCAGACTCAGCCCCAACAGACAGGCAAGGGGCCTTGTTTTGCTGCAGGCCCTTGCTGCTGCGGGCCCTGAGCACTGTCACTCCTACCAGGGGCTCTGCCTGGGGCCATCGCCCACCACCGTGGGGACATCCTCTCCGTTCACAACACTGACAGTCCATCGCGCTGACACGCCTCCCGGCAGTCCCCTTAAGCCCCCGCTGGCAATCACGGCTCACCTCTCAGCACGCCCGGAAGAAACCTTTCCCACCAGCAAAGCTGCTGCTGCGCCTCTGGGCAAAACGCTCTCCCCAGAAAACAGACACCACACCTGAAACCACAGGAGACGCCAAGGACTCTCCTTCTGCAGCAGCAATACTAAGCACCATTTATCCCAGGGGAAGAACACACACACAGCTACGTCCTCCACGCCATCCGCCGTCCTCAGGACAGACGCAAAGAAGGAATGAATAAAACGGGCTAAAAACAGTCCCATAAAATAACCAAAAAAATCAGGGACTGGTAGGTTAGAAGTGGCCTGAAATTTCAGGCAGAACTCCTTGGGGTATGCCAAGGACCCCTCGCCAACCGCTAGGCTCCTCACCAGCAGAAAGAGCGTTTGGCAGGCACTTAGCTCCACCTGGGACCTCCGTCCCCGCTGGCACCAGCCTCCTTGAGGGAGACGAACGCTTGACCCCAGACGTCCTGCATCCACAGGGGATCTTTGAGGAGAACAGGAAAGATGCTCCACACTATCAGCCCGCACCACCTGAAATACAGCTCCGTGACACGCAGCCGGCAGACCACGTTCCCATCCATGTCTCTGCATGGAAAGCACAAGGACAACCCCAAGGGGAAGGGCCATAGACGGTGTTAAAGGATTGCACCAGACTGCGGGGACCTCTAAGGCTGGCTTTATTAACAACTCCGAGTTGGGCCATCACCTCGGGGAGTGGCAACAGCTAACAAAAAGCGCCCTCTCTCTACAGATCTAACGTACAATACAAAGCGTCTGCTCATTTCCCAGGAAATTGCAGCTCTCAATTCATCTTCGATTTCAAAAGGCCCTTGTATTCCACAGTTTCAGCCAGTTCTTATCATGCTGTTCTAACTCCTCTTCGGACAGCACTCTTCACTGATGCAGTCTTCAGTCATCATGGCTACCTCTCTCCTCAACAATTCGCCTCCTAAGTCACTCGAAACTTCTGAGAAAAGACTCCAAATGCTCTACTTAACAGATACTTAATCGCTGTCTAGCTTCTTCATTACCTAGCATTTCCAAGTGATCTAAACAGTCGGTATTGTTCCGAGAGCCACTGTGCTCTATTAAACCTAGAAACCAATAGACAATTTATGAATTGCTCCCGCTACGAACAATATCCTAACAGCAAGGAGTTTTCTAAAGCTCGCTCCTTTTCCATACGCTTTCACTGTGTCCTGCCTTTTACTGTTAAGGTTTCAGGAAGAGAAAACTGGATGCACCATTCTCCTCCCCACCAGCACCCACAGTGCTGGTGCTCTGCCATCACTGCCCTGCCTGCCTGCCTGCCTGCCTGTGTCCCCCTGCCCGCGCCTCCTGGGTCGCCGCAGGCTCCAGCCGGCCCAGCTCCGGGGATGTCCCCAGCTCCTCCCAGGGGACGAAGCAAGCCCTCCCCGCCACCTTGGCTGGGCACAAAGGCCTCGCACTCCTCCGCCCACCCCACCCCAAGCAGCTGCAAGATGCACCTCCCGCTCTCCCGCACAGCACCAGAGGCGCTGACGCTGCAGACCGCCACGCCAAAGGGACGCAGAGCAGCTGCCCCGTGGCCCTGCACCCATGGGCGCCATTCGGCCAACGGCCACCACGCCGCCAACGGCCACCTGGGGCGCCAGCAGCCTCTGCAAGGAGGACCACGACCAAATCCAGGGCAAGCCAGCAAGGGCCAAAAAGCCCAGAGCACAAAGAAAGGGGTAGAGGCCAAAAAAGGGTGTTCCCGGGCGCTCTTTCATCCCGGTGGTAACCGGGGGCACCCCTGGGTCTCCCATCCAGCTCGTGACCGGAGACGCTCCTGCTTAGCTTCCCCGACAGGCCCCTGCAGGGGGGGGTGGCTACACCCTGGCCCCCGCCAGCACCCGCCCCAGCGCCGCACTTAACTCCAGCGGCCCTTCTGCTCCAGCACCTCCACAAACGCTTTCTACAACCTGCCAGGCCTGACGCTCTGCCTCCACAAACCCGGCCGAAACAAAAGCCTCGCACGCTGCCGACACCCTCCTGCCACCCCAGGACACCACCTTCGCATCCTCTCGCCTCCAAACACACCGCTGCCCACCACGGCGGACTTCACCTGCCGCCTTGGCGGCCACACGCACCCCAGGATCGCTCCTCACACTCCCTCAGCAGACTCAGCCCCAACAGACAGGCAAGGGGCCTTGTTTTGCTGCAGGCCCTTGCTGCTGCGGGCCCTGAGCACTGTCACTCCTACCAGGGGCTCTGCCTGGGGCCATCGCCCACCACCGTGGGGACATCCTCTCCGTTCACAACACTGACAGTCCATCGCGCTGACACGCCTCCCGGCAGTCCCCTTAAGCCCCCGCTGGCAATCACGGCTCACCTCTCAGCACGCCCGGAAGAAACCTTTCCCACCAGCAAAGCTGCTGCTGCGCCTCTGGGCAAAACGCTCTCCCCAGAAAACAGACACCACACCTGAAACCACAGGAGACGCCAAGGACTCTCCTTCTGCAGCAGCAATACTAAGCACCATTTATCCCAGGGGAAGAACACACACACAGCTACGTCCTCCACGCCATCCGCCGTCCTCAGGACAGACGCAAAGAAGGAATGAATAAAACGGGCTAAAAACAGTCCCATAAAATAACCAAAAAAATCAGGGACTGGTAGGTTAGAAGTGGCCTGAAATTTTAGGCAGAACTCTTTGGGGTATGCCAAGGACCCCTCGCCAACCGCTAGGCTCCTCACCAGCAGAAAGAGCGTTTGGCAGGCACTTAGCTCCACCTGGGACCTCCGTCCCCGCTGGCACCAGCCTCCTTGAGGGAGACGAACGCTTGACCCCAGACGTCCTGCATCCACAGGGGATCTTTGAGGAGAACAGGAAAGATGCTCCACACTATCAGCCCGCACCACCTGAAATACAGCTCCGTGACACGCAGCCGGCAGACCACGTTCCCATCCATGTCTCTGCATGGAAAGCACAAGGACAACCCCAAGGGGAAGGGCCATAGACGGTGTTAAAGGATTGCACCAGACTGCGGGGACCTCTAAGGCTGGCTTTATTAACAACTCCGAGTTGGGCCATCACCTCGGGGAGTGGCAACAGCTAACAAAAAGCGCCCTCTCTCTACAGATCTAACGTACAATACAAAGCGTCTGCTCATTTCCCAGGAAATTGCAGCTCTCAATTCATCTTCGATTTCAAAAGGCCCTTGTATTCCACAGTTTCAGCCAGTTCTTACCATGCTGTTCTAACTCCTCTTCGGACAGCACTCTTCACTGATGCAGTCTTCAGTCATCATGGCTACCTCTCTCCTCAACAATTCGCCTCCTAAGTCACTTGCAACTTCTGAGAAAAGACTCCAAATGCTCTACTTAACAGATACTTAATCGCTGTCTAGCTTCTTCATTACCTAGCATTTCCAAGTGATCTAAACAGTCGGTATTGTTCCGAGAGCCACTGTGCTCTATTAAACCTAGAAACCAATAGACAATTTATGAATTGCTCCCGCTACGAACAATATCCTAACAGCAAGGAGTTTTCTAAAGCTCGCTCCTTTTCCATACGCTTTCACTGTGTCCTGCCTTTTACTGTTAAGGTTTCAGGAAGAGAAAACTGGATGCACCATTCTCCTCCCCACCAGCACCCACAGTGCTGGTGCTCTGCCATCACTGCCCTGCCTGCCTGCCTGCCTGTCTCCTCCTGCCCGCGCCTCCTGGGACGCCGCAGGCTCCAGCCGGCCCAGCTCCGGGGATGTCCCCAGCTCCTCCCAGGGGACGAAGCAAGCCCTCCCCGCCACCTTGGCTGGGCACAAAGGCCTCGCACTCCTCCGCCCACCCCACCCCAAGCAGCTGCAAGATGCACCTCCCGCTCTCCCGCACAGCACCAGAGGCGCTGACGCTGCAGACCGCCACGCCAAAGGGACGCAGAGCAGCTGCCCCGTGGCCCTGCACCCATGGGCGCCATTCGGCCAACGGCCACCACGCCGCCAACGGCCACCTGGGGCGCCAGCAGCCTCTGCAAGGAGGACCACGACCAAATCCAGGGCAAGCCAGCAAGGGCCAAAAAGCCCAGAGCACAAAGAAAGGGGCAGAGGCCAAAAAAGGGTGTTCCCGGGCGCTCTTTCATCCCGGTGGTAACCGGGGGCACCCCTGGGTCTCCCATCCAGCTCGTGACCGGAGACGCTCCTGCTTAGCTTCCCCGACAGGCCCCTGCAGGGGGGGGTGGCTACACCCTGGCCCCCGCCAGCACCCGCCCCAGCGCCGCACTTAACTCCAGCGGCCCTTCTGCTCCAGCACCTCCACAAACGCTTTCTACAACCTGCCAGGCCTGACGCTCTGCCTCCACAAACCCGGCCGAAACAAAAGCCTCGCACGCTGCCGACACCCTCCTGCCACCCCAGGACACCACCTTCGCATCCTCTCGCCTCCAAACACACCGCTGCCCACCACGGCGGACTTCACCTGCCGCCTTGGCGGCCACACGCACCCCAGGATCGCTCCTCACACTCCCTCAGCAGACTCAGCCCCAACAGACAGGCAAGGGGCCTTGTTTTGCTGCAGGCCCTTGCTGCTGCGGGCCCTGAGCACTGTCACTCCTACCAGGGGCTCTGCCTGGGGCCATCGCCCACCACCGTGGGGACATCCTCTCCGTTCACAACACTGACAGTCCATCGCGCTGACACGCCTCCCGGCAGTCCCCTTAAGCCCCCGCTGGCAATCACGGCTCACCTCTCAGCACGCCCGGAAGAAACCTTTCCCACCAGCAAAGCTGCTGCTGCGCCTCTGGGCAAAACGCTCTCCCCAGAAAACAGACACCACACCTGAAACCACAGGAGACGCCAAGGACTCTCCTTCTGCAGCAGCAATACTAAGCACCATTTATCCCAGGGGAAGAACACACACACAGCTACGTCCTCCACGCCATCCGCCGTCCTCAGGACAGACGCAAAGAAGGAATGAATAAAACGGGCTAAAAACAGTCCCATAAAATAACCAAAAAAATCAGGGACTGGTAGGTTAGAAGTGGCCTGAAATTTTAGGCAGAACTCTTTGGGGTATGCCAAGGACCCCTCGCCAACCGCTAGGCTCCTCACCAGCAGAAAGAGCGTTTGGCAGGCACTTAGCTCCACCTGGGACCTCCGTCCCCGCTGGCACCAGCCTCCTTGAGGGAGACGAACGCTTGACCCCAGACGTCCTGCATCCACAGGGGATCTTTGAGGAGAACAGGAAAGATGCTCCACACTATCAGCCCGCACCACCTGAAATACAGCTCCGTGACACGCAGCCGGCAGACCACGTTCCCATCCATGTCTCTGCATGGAAAGCACAAGGACAACCCCAAGGGGAAGGGCCATAGACGGTGTTAAAGGATTGCACCAGACTGCGGGGACCTCTAAGGCTGGCTTTATTAACAACTCCGAGTTGGGCCATCACCTCGGGGAGTGGCAACAGCTAACAAAAAGCGCCCTCTCTCTACAGATCTAACGTACAATACAAAGCGTCTGCTCATTTCCCAGGAAATTGCAGCTCTCAATTCATCTTCGATTTCAAAAGGCCCTTGTATTCCACAGTTTCAGCCAGTTCTTATCATGCTGTTCTAACTCCTCTTCGGACAGCACTCTTCACTGATGCAGTCTTCAGTCATCATGGCTACCTCTCTCCTCAACAATTCGCCTCCTAAGTCACTCGAAACTTCTGAGAAAAGACTCCAAATGCTCTACTTAACAGATACTTAATCGCTGTCTAGCTTCTTCATTACCTAGCATTTCCAAGTGATCTAAACAGTCGGTATTGTTCCGAGAGCCACTGTGCTCTATTAAACCTAGAAACCAATAGACAATTTATGAATTGCTCCCGCTACGAACAATATCCTAACAGCAAGGAGTTTTCTAAAGCTCGCTCCTTTTCCATACGCTTTCACTGTGTCCTGCCTTTTACTGTTAAGGTTTCAGGAAGAGAAAACTGGATGCACCATTCTCCTCCCCACCAGCACCCACAGTGCTGGTGCTCTGCCATCACTGCCCTGCCTGCCTGCCTGCCTGCCTGTGTCCCCCTGCCCGCGCCTCCTGGGTCGCCGCAGGCTCCAGCCGGCCCAGCTCCGGGGATGTCCCCAGCTCCTCCCAGGGGACGAAGCAAGCCCTCCCCGCCACCTTGGCTGGGCACAAAGGCCTCGCACTCCTCCGCCCACCCCACCCCAAGCAGCTGCAAGATGCACCTCCCGCTCTCCCGCACAGCACCAGAGGCGCTGACGCTGCAGACCGCCACGCCAAAGGGACGCAGAGCAGCTGCCCCGTGGCCCTGCACCCATGGGCGCCATTCGGCCAACGGCCACCACGCCGCCAACGGCCACCTGGGGCGCCAGCAGCCTCTGCAAGGAGGACCACGACCAAATCCAGGGCAAGCCAGCAAGGGCCAAAAAGCCCAGAGCACAAAGAAAGGGGTAGAGGCCAAAAAAGGGTGTTCCCGGGCGCTCTTTCATCCCGGTGGTAACCGGGGGCACCCCTGGGTCTCCCATCCAGCTCGTGACCGGAGACGCTCCTGCTTAGCTTCCCCGACAGGCCCCTGCAGGGGGGGGTGGCTACACCCTGGCCCCCGCCAGCACCCGCCCCAGCGCCGCACTTAACTCCAGCGGCCCTTCTGCTCCAGCACCTCCACAAACGCTTTCTACAACCTGCCAGGCCTGACGCTCTGCCTCCACAAACCCGGCCGAAACAAAAGCCTCGCACGCTGCCGACACCCTCCTGCCACCCCAGGACACCACCTTCGCATCCTCTCGCCTCCAAACACACCGCTGCCCACCACGGCGGACTTCACCTGCCGCCTTGGCGGCCACACGCACCCCAGGATCGCTCCTCACACTCCCTCAGCAGACTCAGCCCCAACAGACAGGCAAGGGGCCTTGTTTTGCTGCAGGCCCTTGCTGCTGCGGGCCCTGAGCACTGTCACTCCTACCAGGGGCTCTGCCTGGGGCCATCGCCCACCACCGTGGGGACATCCTCTCCGTTCACAACACTGACAGTCCATCGCGCTGACACGCCTCCCGGCAGTCCCCTTAAGCCCCCGCTGGCAATCACGGCTCACCTCTCAGCACGCCCGGAAGAAACCTTTCCCACCAGCAAAGCTGCTGCTGCGCCTCTGGGCAAAACGCTCTCCCCAGAAAACAGACACCACACCTGAAACCACAGGAGACGCCAAGGACTCTCCTTCTGCAGCAGCAATACTAAGCACCATTTATCCCAGGGGAAGAACACACACACAGCTACGTCCTCCACGCCATCCGCCGTCCTCAGGACAGACGCAAAGAAGGAATGAATAAAACGGGCTAAAAACAGTCCCATAAAATAACCAAAAAAATCAGGGACTGGTAGGTTAGAAGTGGCCTGAAATTTTAGGCAGAACTCTTTGGGGTATGCCAAGGACCCCTCGCCAACCGCTAGGCTCCTCACCAGCAGAAAGAGCGTTTGGCAGGCACTTAGCTCCACCTGGGACCTCCGTCCCCGCTGGCACCAGCCTCCTTGAGGGAGACGAACGCTTGACCCCAGACGTCCTGCATCCACAGGGGATCTTTGAGGAGAACAGGAAAGATGCTCCACACTATCAGCCCGCACCACCTGAAATACAGCTCCGTGACACGCAGCCGGCAGACCACGTTCCCATCCATGTCTCTGCATGGAAAGCACAAGGACAACCCCAAGGGGAAGGGCCATAGACGGTGTTAAAGGATTGCACCAGACTGCGGGGACCTCTAAGGCTGGCTTTATTAACAACTCCGAGTTGGGCCATCACCTCGGGGAGTGGCAACAGCTAACAAAAAGCGCCCTCTCTCTACAGATCTAACGTACAATACAAAGCGTCTGCTCATTTCCCAGGAAATTGCAGCTCTCAATTCATCTTCGATTTCAAAAGGCCCTTGTATTCCACAGTTTCAGCCAGTTCTTACCATGCTGTTCTAACTCCTCTTCGGACAGCACTCTTCACTGATGCAGTCTTCAGTCATCATGGCTACCTCTCTCCTCAACAATTCGCCTCCTAAGTCACTTGCAACTTCTGAGAAAAGACTCCAAATGCTCTACTTAACAGATACTTAATCGCTGTCTAGCTTCTTCATTACCTAGCATTTCCAAGTGATCTAAACAGTCGGTATTGTTCCGAGAGCCACTGTGCTCTATTAAACCTAGAAACCAATAGACAATTTATGAATTGCTCCCGCTACGAACAATATCCTAACAGCAAGGAGTTTTCTAAAGCTCGCTCCTTTTCCATACGCTTTCACTGTGTCCTGCCTTTTACTGTTAAGGTTTCAGGAAGAGAAAACTGGATGCACCATTCTCCTCCCCACCAGCACCCACAGTGCTGGTGCTCTGCCATCACTGCCCTGCCTGCCTGCCTGCCTGTCTCCTCCTGCCCGCGCCTCCTGGGACGCCGCAGGCTCCAGCCGGCCCAGCTCCGGGGATGTCCCCAGCTCCTCCCAGGGGACGAAGCAAGCCCTCCCCGCCACCTTGGCTGGGCACAAAGGCCTCGCACTCCTCCGCCCACCCCACCCCAAGCAGCTGCAAGATGCACCTCCCGCTCTCCCGCACAGCACCAGAGGCGCTGACGCTGCAGACCGCCACGCCAAAGGGACGCAGAGCAGCTGCCCCGTGGCCCTGCACCCATGGGCGCCATTCGGCCAACGGCCACCACGCCGCCAACGGCCACCTGGGGCGCCAGCAGCCTCTGCAAGGAGGACCACGACCAAATCCAGGGCAAGCCAGCAAGGGCCAAAAAGCCCAGAGCACAAAGAAAGGGGCAGAGGCCAAAAAAGGGTGTTCCCGGGCGCTCTTTCATCCCGGTGGTAACCGGGGGCACCCCTGGGTCTCCCATCCAGCTCGTGACCGGAGACGCTCCTGCTTAGCTTCCCCGACAGGCCCCTGCAGGGGGGGGTGGCTACACCCTGGCCCCCGCCAGCACCCGCCCCAGCGCCGCACTTAACTCCAGCGGCCCTTCTGCTCCAGCACCTCCACAAACGCTTTCTACAACCTGCCAGGCCTGACGCTCTGCCTCCACAAACCCGGCCGAAACAAAAGCCTCGCACGCTGCCGACACCCTCCTGCCACCCCAGGACACCACCTTCGCATCCTCTCGCCTCCAAACACACCGCTGCCCACCACGGCGGACTTCACCTGCCGCCTTGGCGGCCACACGCACCCCAGGATCGCTCCTCACACTCCCTCAGCAGACTCAGCCCCAACAGACAGGCAAGGGGCCTTGTTTTGCTGCAGGCCCTTGCTGCTGCGGGCCCTGAGCACTGTCACTCCTACCAGGGGCTCTGCCTGGGGCCATCGCCCACCACCGTGGGGACATCCTCTCCGTTCACAACACTGACAGTCCATCGCGCTGACACGCCTCCCGGCAGTCCCCTTAAGCCCCCGCTGGCAATCACGGCTCACCTCTCAGCACGCCCGGAAGAAACCTTTCCCACCAGCAAAGCTGCTGCTGCGCCTCTGGGCAAAACGCTCTCCCCAGAAAACAGACACCACACCTGAAACCACAGGAGACGCCAAGGACTCTCCTTCTGCAGCAGCAATACTAAGCACCATTTATCCCAGGGGAAGAACACACACACAGCTACGTCCTCCACGCCATCCGCCGTCCTCAGGACAGACGCAAAGAAGGAATGAATAAAACGGGCTAAAAACAGTCCCATAAAATAACCAAAAAAATCAGGGACTGGTAGGTTAGAAGTGGCCTGAAATTTTAGGCAGAACTCTTTGGGGTATGCCAAGGACCCCTCGCCAACCGCTAGGCTCCTCACCAGCAGAAAGAGCGTTTGGCAGGCACTTAGCTCCACCTGGGACCTCCGTCCCCGCTGGCACCAGCCTCCTTGAGGGAGACGAACGCTTGACCCCAGACGTCCTGCATCCACAGGGGATCTTTGAGGAGAACAGGAAAGATGCTCCACACTATCAGCCCGCACCACCTGAAATACAGCTCCGTGACACGCAGCCGGCAGACCACGTTCCCATCCATGTCTCTGCATGGAAAGCACAAGGACAACCCCAAGGGGAAGGGCCATAGACGGTGTTAAAGGATTGCACCAGACTGCGGGGACCTCTAAGGCTGGCTTTATTAACAACTCCGAGTTGGGCCATCACCTCGGGGAGTGGCAACAGCTAACAAAAAGCGCCCTCTCTCTACAGATCTAACGTACAATACAAAGCGTCTGCTCATTTCCCAGGAAATTGCAGCTCTCAATTCATCTTCGATTTCAAAAGGCCCTTGTATTCCACAGTTTCAGCCAGTTCTTATCATGTTGTTCTAACTCCTCTTCGGACAGCACTCTTCACTGATGCAGTCTTCAGTCATCATGGCTACCTCTCTCCTCAACAATCCACCTCCTAAGTCACTCGAAACTTCTGAGAAAAGACTCCAAATGCTCTACTTAACAGATACTTAATCGCTGTCTAGCTTCTTCATTACCTAGCATTTCCAAGTGATCTAAACAGTCGGTATTGTTCCGAGAGCCACTGTGCTCTATTAAACCTAGAAACCAATAGACAATTTATGAATTGCTCCCGCTACGAACAATATCCTAACAGCAAGGAGTTTTCTAAAGCTCGCTCCTTTTCCATACGCTTTCACTGTGTCCTGCCTTTTACTGTTAAGGTTTCAGGAAGAGAAAACTGGATGCACCATTCTCCTCCCCACCAGCACCCACAGTGCTGGTGCTCTGCCATCACTGCCCTGCCTGCCTGCCTGCCTGCCTGCCTGTGTCCCCCTGCCCGCGCCTCCTGGGTCGCCGCAGGCTCCAGCCGGCCCAGCTCCGGGGATGTCCCCAGCTCCTCCCAGGGGACGAAGCAAGCCCTCCCCGCCACCTTGGCTGGGCACAAAGGCCTCGCACTCCTCCGCCCGCCCCACCCCAAGCAGCTGCAAGATGCACCTCCCGCTCTCCCGCACAGCACCAGAGGCGCTGACGCTGCAGACCGCCACGCCAAAGGGACGCAGAGCAGCTGCCCCGTGGCCCTGCACCCATGGGCGCCATTCGGCCAACGGCCACCACGCCGCCAACGGCCACCTGGGGCGCCAGCAGCCTCTGCAAGGAGGACCACGACCAAATCCAGGGCAAGCCAGCAAGGGCCAAAAAGCCCAGAGCACAAAGAAAGGGGCAGAGGCCAAAAAAGGGTGTTCCCGGGCGCTCTTTCATCCCGGTGGTAACCGGGGGCACCCCTGGGTCTCCCATCCAGCTCGTGACCGGAGACGCTCCTGCTTAGCTTCCCCGACAGGCCCCTGCAGGGGGGGGTGGCTACACCCTGGCCCCCGCCAGCACCCGCCCCAGCGCCGCACTTAACTCCAGCGGCCCTTCTGCTCCAGCACCTCCACAAACGCTTTCTACAACCTGCCAGGCCTGACGCTCTGCCTCCACAAACCCGGCCGAAACAAAAGCCTCGCACGCTGCCGACACCCTCCTGCCACCCCAGGACACCACCTTCGCATCCTCTCGCCTCCAAACACACCGCTGCCCACCACGGCGGACTTCACCTGCCGCCTTGGCGGCCACACGCACCCCAGGATCGCTCCTCACACTCCCTCAGCAGACTCAGCCCCAACAGACAGGCAAGGGGCCTTGTTTTGCTGCAGGCCCTTGCTGCTGCGGGCCCTGAGCACTGTCACTCCTACCAGGGGCTCTGCCTGGGGCCATCGCCCACCACCGTGGGGACATCCTCTCCGTTCACAACACTGACAGTCCATCGCGCTGACACGCCTCCCGGCAGTCCCCTTAAGCCCCCGCTGGCAATCACGGCTCACCTCTCAGCACGCCCGGAAGAAACCTTTCCCACCAGCAAAGCTGCTGCTGCGCCTCTGGGCAAAACGCTCTCCCCAGAAAACAGACACCACACCTGAAACCAGAGGAGACGCCAAGGACTCTCCTTCTGCAGCAGCAATACTAAGCACCATTTATCCCAGGGGAAGAACACACACACAGCTACGTCCTCCACGCCATCCGCCGTCCTCAGGACAGACGCAAAGAAGGAATGAATAAAACGGGCTAATAACAGTCCCATAAAATAACCAAAAAAATCAGGGACTGGTAGGTTAGAAGTGGCCTGAAATTTTAGGCAGAACTCTTTGGGGTATGCCAAGGACCCCTCGCCAACCGCTAGGCTCCTCACCAGCAGAAAGAGCGTTTGGCAGGCACTTAGCTCCACCTGGGACCTCCGTCCCCGCTGGCACCAGCCTCCTTGAGGGAGACGAACGCTTGACCCCAGACGTCCTGCATCCACAGGGGATCTTTGAGGAGAACAGGAAAGATGCTCCACACTATCAGCCCGCACCACCTGAAATACAGCTCCGTGACACGCAGCCGGCAGACCACGTTCCCATCCATGTCTCTGCATGGAAAGCACAAGGACAACCCCAAGGGGAAGGGCCATAGACGGTGTTAAAGGATTGCACCAGACTGCGGGGACCTCTAAGGCTGGCTTTATTAACAACTCCGAGTTGGGCCATCACCTCGGGGAGTGGCAACAGCTAACAAAAAGCGCCCTCTCTCTACAGATCTAACGTACAATACAAAGCGTCTGCTCATTTCCCAGGAAATTGCAGCTCTCAATTCATCTTCGATTTCAAAAGGCCCTTGTATTCCACAGTTTCAGCCAGTTCTTATCATGCTGTTCTAACTCCTCTTCGGACAGCACTCTTCACTGATGCAGTCTTCAGTCATCATGGCTACCTCTCTCCTCAACAATCCGCCTCCTAAGTCACTCGAAACTTCTGAGAAAAGACTCCAAATGCTCTACTTAACAGATACTTAATCGCTGTCTAGCTTCTTCATTACCTAGCATTTCCAAGTGATCTAAACAGTCGGTATTGTTCCGAGAGCCACTGTGCTCTATTAAACCTAGAAACCAATAGACAATTTATGAATTGCTCCCGCTACGAACAATATCCTAACAGCAAGGAGTTTTCTAAAGCTCGCTCCTTTTCCATATGCTTTCACTGTGTCCTGCCTTTTACTGTTAAGGTTTCAGGAAGAGAAAACTGGATGCACCATTCTCCTCCCCACCAGCACCCACAGTGCTGGTGCTCTGCCATCACTGCCCTGCCTGCCTGCCTGCCTGCCTGCCTGTGTCCCCCTGCCCGCGCCTCCTGGGTCGCCGCAGGCTCCAGCCGGCCCAGCTCCGGGGATGTCCCCAGCTCCTCCCAGGGGACGAAGCAAGCCCTCCCCGCCACCTTGGCTGGGCACAAAGGCCTCGCACTCCTCCGCCCACCCCACCCCAAGCAGCTGCAAGATGCACCTCCCGCTCTCCCGCACAGCACCAGAGGCGCTGACGCTGCAGACCGCCACGCCAAAGGGACGCAGAGCAGCTGCCCCGTGGCCCTGCACCCATGGGCGCCATTCGGCCAACGGCCACCACGCCGCCAACGGCCACCTGGGGCGCCAGCAGCCTCTGCAAGGAGGACCACGACCAAATCCAGGGCAAGCCAGCAAGGGCCAAAAAGCCCAGAGCACAAAGAAAGGGGCAGAGGCCAAAAAAGGGTGTTCCCGGGCGCTCTTTCATCCCGGTGGTAACCGGGGGCACCCCTGGGTCTCCCATCCAGCTCGTGACCGGAGACGCTCCTGCTTAGCTTCCCCGACAGGCCCCTGCAGGGGGGGGTGGCTACACCCTGGCCCCCGCCAGCACCCGCCCCAGCGCCGCACTTAACTCCAGCGGCCCTTCTGCTCCAGCACCTCCACAAACGCTTTCTACAACCTGCCAGGCCTGACGCTCTGCCTCCACAAACCCGGCCGAAACAAAAGCCTCGCACACTGCCGACACCCTCCTGCCACCCCAGGACACCACCTTCGCATCCTCTCGCCTCCAAACACACCGCTGCCCACCACGGCGGACTTCACCTGCCGCCTTGGCGGCCACACGCACCCCAGGATCGCTCCTCACACTCCCTCAGCAGACTCAGCCCCAACAGACAGGCAAGGGGCCTTGTTTTGCTGCAGGCCCTTGCTGCTGCGGGCCCTGAGCACTGTCACTCCTACCAGGGGCTCTGCCTGGGGCCATCGCCCACCACCGTGGGGACATCCTCTCCGTTCACAACACTGACAGTCCATCGCGCTGACACGCCTCCCGGCAGTCCCCTTAAGCCCCCGCTGGCAATCACGGCTCACCTCTCAGCACGCCCGGAAGAAACCTTTCCCACCAGCAAAGCTGCTGCTGCGCCTCTGGGCAAAACGCTCTCCCCAGAAAACAGACACCACACCTGAAACCAGAGGAGACGCCAAGGACTCTCCTTCTGCAGCAGCAATACTAAGCACCATTTATCCCAGGGGAAGAACACACACACAGCTACGTCCTCCACGCCATCCGCCGTCCTCAGGACAGACGCAAAGAAGGAATGAATAAAACGGGCTAAAAACAGTCCCATAAAATAACCAAAAAAATCAGGGACTGGTAGGTTAGAAGTGGCCTGAAATTTCAGGCAGAACTCCTTGGGGTATGCCAAGGACCCCTCGCCAACCGCTAGGCTCCTCACCAGCAGAAAGAGCGTTTGGCAGGCACTTAGCTCCACCTGGGACCTCCGTCCCCGCTGGCACCAGCCTCCTTGAGGGAGACGAACGCTTGACCCCAGACGTCCTGCATCCACAGGGGATCTTTGAGGAGAACAGGAAAGATGCTCCACACTATCAGCCCGCACCACCTGAAATACAGCTCCGTGACACGCAGCCGGCAGACCACGTTCCCATCCATGTCTCTGCATGGAAAGCACAAGGACAACCCCAAGGGGAAGGGCCATAGACGGTGTTAAAGGATTGCACCAGACTGCGGGGACCTCTAAGGCTGGCTTTATTAACAACTCCGAGTTGGGCCATCACCTCGGGGAGTGGCAACAGCTAACAAAAAGCGCCCTCTCTCTACAGATCTAACGTACAATACAAAGCGTCTGCTCATTTCCCAGGAAATTGCAGCTCTCAATTCATCTTCGATTTCAAAAGGCCCTTGTATTCCACAGTTTCAGCCAGTTCTTATCATGCTGTTCTAACTCCTCTTCGGACAGCACTCTTCACTGATGCAGTCTTCAGTCATCATGGCTACCTCTCTCCTCAACAATCCGCCTCCTAAGTCACTCGAAACTTCTGAGAAAAGACTCCAAATGCTCTACTTAACAGATACTTAATCGCTGTCTAGCTTCTTCATTACCTAGCATTTCCAAGTGATCTAAACAGTCGGTATTGTTCCGAGAGCCACTGTGCTCTATTAAACCTAGAAACCAATAGACAATTTATGAATTGCTCCCGCTACGAACAATATCCTAACAGCAAGGAGTTTTCTAAAGCTCGCTCCTTTTCCATACGCTTTCACTGTGTCCTGCCTTTTACTGTTAAGGTTTCAGGAAGAGAAAACTGGATGCACCATTCTCCTCCCCACCAGCACCCACAGTGCTGGTGCTCTGCCATCACTGCCCTGCCTGCCTGCCTGCCTGCCTGTGTCCCCCTGCCCGCGCCTCCTGGGTCGCCGCAGGCTCCAGCCGGCCCAGCTCCGGGGATGTCCCCAGCTCCTCCCAGGGGACGAAGCAAGCCCTCCCCGCCACCTTGGCTGGGCACAAAGGCCTCGCACTCCTCCGCCCACCCCACCCCAAGCAGCTGCAAGATGCACCTCCCGCTCTCCCGCACAGCACCAGAGGCGCTGACGCTGCAGACCGCCACGCCAAAGGGACGCAGAGCAGCTGCCCCGTGGCCCTGCACCCATGGGCGCCATTCGGCCAACGGCCACCACGCCGCCAACGGCCACCTGGGGCGCCAGCAGCCTCTGCAAGGAGGACCACGACCAAATCCAGGGCAAGCCAGCAAGGGCCAAAAAGCCCAGAGCACAAAGAAAGGGGTAGAGGCCAAAAAAGGGTGTTCCCGGGCGCTCTTTCATCCCGGTGGTAACCGGGGGCACCCCTGGGTCTCCCATCCAGCTCGTGACCGGAGACGCTCCTGCTTAGCTTCCCCGACAGGCCCCTGCAGGGGGGGGTGGCTACACCCTGGCCCCCGCCAGCACCCGCCCCAGCGCCGCACTTAACTCCAGCGGCCCTTCTGCTCCAGCACCTCCACAAACGCTTTCTACAACCTGCCAGGCCTGACGCTCTGCCTCCACAAACCCGGCCGAAACAAAAGCCTCGCACGCTGCCGACACCCTCCTGCCACCCCAGGACACCACCTTCGCATCCTCTCGCCTCCAAACACACCGCTGCCCACCACGGCGGACTTCACCTGCCGCCTTGGCGGCCACACGCACCCCAGGATCGCTCCTCACACTCCCTCAGCAGACTCAGCCCCAACAGACAGGCAAGGGGCCTTGTTTTGCTGCAGGCCCTTGCTGCTGCGGGCCCTGAGCACTGTCACTCCTACCAGGGGCTCTGCCTGGGGCCATCGCCCACCACCGTGGGGACATCCTCTCCGTTCACAACACTGACAGTCCATCGCGCTGACACGCCTCCCGGCAGTCCCCTTAAGCCCCCGCTGGCAATCACGGCTCACCTCTCAGCACGCCCGGAAGAAACCTTTCCCACCAGCAAAGCTGCTGCTGCGCCTCTGGGCAAAACGCTCTCCCCAGAAAACAGACACCACACCTGAAACCACAGGAGACGCCAAGGACTCTCCTTCTGCAGCAGCAATACTAAGCACCATTTATCCCAGGGGAAGAACACACACACAGCTACGTCCTCCACGCCATCCGCCGTCCTCAGGACAGACGCAAAGAAGGAATGAATAAAACGGGCTAAAAACAGTCCCATAAAATAACCAAAAAAATCAGGGACTGGTAGGTTAGAAGTGGCCTGAAATTTTAGGCAGAACTCTTTGGGGTATGCCAAGGACCCCTCGCCAACCGCTAGGCTCCTCACCAGCAGAAAGAGCGTTTGGCAGGCACTTAGCTCCACCTGGGACCTCCGTCCCCGCTGGCACCAGCCTCCTTGAGGGAGACGAACGCTTGACCCCAGACGTCCTGCATCCACAGGGGATCTTTGAGGAGAACAGGAAAGATGCTCCACACTATCAGCCCGCACCACCTGAAATACAGCTCCGTGACACGCAGCCGGCAGACCACGTTCCCATCCATGTCTCTGCATGGAAAGCACAAGGACAACCCCAAGGGGAAGGGCCATAGACGGTGTTAAAGGATTGCACCAGACTGCGGGGACCTCTAAGGCTGGCTTTATTAACAACTCCGAGTTGGGCCATCACCTCGGGGAGTGGCAACAGCTAACAAAAAGCGCCCTCTCTCTACAGATCTAACGTACAATACAAAGCGTCTGCTCATTTCCCAGGAAATTGCAGCTCTCAATTCATCTTCGATTTCAAAAGGCCCTTGTATTCCACAGTTTCAGCCAGTTCTTACCATGCTGTTCTAACTCCTCTTCGGACAGCACTCTTCACTGATGCAGTCTTCAGTCATCATGGCTACCTCTCTCCTCAACAATTCGCCTCCTAAGTCACTTGCAACTTCTGAGAAAAGACTCCAAATGCTCTACTTAACAGATACTTAATCGCTGTCTAGCTTCTTCATTACCTAGCATTTCCAAGTGATCTAAACAGTCGGTATTGTTCCGAGAGCCACTGTGCTCTATTAAACCTAGAAACCAATAGACAATTTATGAATTGCTCCCGCTACGAACAATATCCTAACAGCAAGGAGTTTTCTAAAGCTCGCTCCTTTTCCATACGCTTTCACTGTGTCCTGCCTTTTACTGTTAAGGTTTCAGGAAGAGAAAACTGGATGCACCATTCTCCTCCCCACCAGCACCCACAGTGCTGGTGCTCTGCCATCACTGCCCTGCCTGCCTGCCTGCCTGCCTGCCTGTCTCCTCCTGCCCGCGCCTCCTGGGACGCCGCAGGCTCCAGCCGGCCCAGCTCCGGGGATGTCCCCAGCTCCTCCCAGGGGACGAAGCAAGCCCTCCCCGCCACCTTGGCTGGGCACAAAGGCCTCGCACTCCTCCGCCCACCCCACCCCAAGCAGCTGCAAGATGCACCTCCCGCTCTCCCGCACAGCACCAGAGGCGCTGACGCTGCAGACCGCCACGCCAAAGGGACGCAGAGCAGCTGCCCCGTGGCCCTGCACCCATGGGCGCCATTCGGCCAACGGCCACCACGCCGCCAACGGCCACCTGGGGCGCCAGCAGCCTCTGCAAGGAGGACCACGACCAAATCCAGGGCAAGCCAGCAAGGGCCAAAAAGCCCAGAGCACAAAGAAAGGGGCAGAGGCCAAAAAAGGGTGTTCCCGGGCGCTCTTTCATCCCGGTGGTAACCGGGGGCACCCCTGGGTCTCCCATCCAGCTCGTGACCGGAGACGCTCCTGCTTAGCTTCCCCGACAGGCCCCTGCAGGGGGGGGTGGCTACACCCTGGCCCCCGCCAGCCCCCGCCCCAGCGCCGCACTTAACTCCAGCGGCCCTTCTGCTCCAGCACCTCCACAAACGCTTTCTACAACCTGCCAGGCCTGACGCTCTGCCTCCACAAACCCGGCCGAAACAAAAGCCTCGCACGCTGCCGACACCCTCCTGCCACCCCAGGACACCACCTTCGCATCCTCTCGCCTCCAAACACACCGCTGCCCACCACGGCGGACTTCACCTGCCGCCTTGGCGGCCACACGCACCCCAGGATCGCTCCTCACACTCCCTCAGCAGACTCAGCCCCAACAGACAGGCAAGGGGCCTTGTTTTGCTGCAGGCCCTTGCTGCTGCGGGCCCTGAGCACTGTCACTCCTACCAGGGGCTCTGCCTGGGGCCATCGCCCACCACCGTGGGGACATCCTCTCCGTTCACAACACTGACAGTCCATCGCGCTGACACGCCTCCCGGCAGTCCCCTTAAGCCCCCGCTGGCAATCACGGCTCACCTCTCAGCACGCCCGGAAGAAACCTTTCCCACCAGCAAAGCTGCTGCTGCGCCTCTGGGCAAAACACTCTCCCCAGAAAACAGACACCACACCTGAAACCACAGGAGACGCCAAGGACTCTCCTTCTGCAGCAGCAATACTAAGCACCATTTATCCCAGGGGAAGAACACACACACAGCTACGTCCTCCACGCCATCCGCCGTCCTCAGGACAGACGCAAAGAAGGAATGAATAAAACGGGCTAAAAACAGTCCCATAAAATAACCAAAAAAATCAGGGACTGGTAGGTTAGAAGTGGCCTGAAATTTTAGGCAGAACTCTTTGGGGTATGCCAAGGACCCCTCGCCAACCGCTAGGCTCCTCACCAGCAGAAAGAGCGTTTGGCAGGCACTTAGCTCCACCTGGGACCTCCGTCCCCGCTGGCACCAGCCTCCTTGAGGGAGACGAACGCTTGACCCCAGACGTCCTGCATCCACAGGGGATCTTTGAGGAGAACAGGAAAGATGCTCCACACTATCAGCCCGCACCACCTGAAATACAGCTCCGTGACACGCAGCCGGCAGACCACGTTCCCATCCATGTCTCTGCATGGAAAGCACAAGGACAACCCCAAGGGGAAGGGCCATAGACGGTGTTAAAGGATTGCACCAGACTGCGGGGACCTCTAAGGCTGGCTTTATTAACAACTCCGAGTTGGGCCATCACCTCGGGGAGTGGCAACAGCTAACAAAAAGCGCCCTCTCTCTACAGATCTAACGTACAATACAAAGCGTCTGCTCATTTCCCAGGAAATTGCAGCTCTCAATTCATCTTCGATTTCAAAAGGCCCTTGTATTCCACAGTTTCAGCCAGTTCTTACCATGCTGTTCTAACTCCTCTTCGGACAGCACTCTTCACTGATGCAGTCTTCAGTCATCATGGCTACCTCTCTCCTCAACAATTCGCCTCCTAAGTCACTTGCAACTTCTGAGAAAAGACTCCAAATGCTCTACTTAACAGATACTTAATCGCTGTCTAGCTTCTTCATTACCTAGCATTTCCAAGTGATCTAAACAGTCGGTATTGTTCCGAGAGCCACTGTGCTCTATTAAACCTAGAAACCAATAGACAATTTATGAATTGCTCCCGCTACGAACAATATCCTAACAGCAAGGAGTTTTCTAAAGCTCGCTCCTTTTCCATACGCTTTCACTGTGTCCTGCCTTTTACTGTTAAGGTTTCAGGAAGAGAAAACTGGATGCACCATTCTCCTCCCCACCAGCACCCACAGTGCTGGTGCTCTGCCATCACTGCCCTGCCTGCCTGCCTGCCTGCCTGCCTGTCTCCTCCTGCCCGCGCCTCCTGGGACGCCGCAGGCTCCAGCCGGCCCAGCTCCGGGGATGTCCCCAGCTCCTCCCAGGGGACGAAGCAAGCCCTCCCCGCCACCTTGGCTGGGCACAAAGGCCTCGCACTCCTCCGCCCACCCCACCCCAAGCAGCTGCAAGATGCACCTCCCGCTCTCCCGCACAGCACCAGAGGCGCTGACGCTGCAGACCGCCACGCCAAAGGGACGCAGAGCAGCTGCCCCGTGGCCCTGCACCCATGGGCGCCATTCGGCCAACGGCCACCACGCCGCCAACGGCCACCTGGGGCGCCAGCAGCCTCTGCAAGGAGGACCACGACCAAATCCAGGGCAAGCCAGCAAGGGCCAAAAAGCCCAGAGCACAAAGAAAGGGGCAGAGGCCAAAAAAGGGTGTTCCCGGGCGCTCTTTCATCCCGGTGGTAACCGGGGGCACCCCTGGGTCTCCCATCCAGCTCGTGACCGGAGACGCTCCTGCTTAGCTTCCCCGACAGGCCCCTGCAGGGGGGGGTGGCTACACCCTGGCCCCCGCCAGCACCCGCCCCAGCGCCGCACTTAACTCCAGCGGCCCTTCTGCTCCAGCACCTCCACAAACGCTTTCTACAACCTGCCAGGCCTGACGCTCTGCCTCCACAAACCCGGCCGAAACAAAAGCCTCGCACGCTGCCGACACCCTCCTGCCACCCCAGGACACCACCTTCGCATCCTCTCGCCTCCAAACACACCGCTGCCCACCACGGCGGACTTCACCTGCCGCCTTGGCGGCCACACGCACCCCAGGATCGCTCCTCACACTCCCTCAGCAGACTCAGCCCCAACAGACAGGCAAGGGGCCTTGTTTTGCTGCAGGCCCTTGCTGCTGCGGGCCCTGAGCACTGTCACTCCTACCAGGGGCTCTGCCTGGGGCCATCGCCCACCACCGTGGGGACATCCTCTCCGTTCACAACACTGACAGTCCATCGCGCTGACACGCCTCCCGGCAGTCCCCTTAAGCCCCCGCTGGCAATCACGGCTCACCTCTCAGCACGCCCGGAAGAAACCTTTCCCACCAGCAAAGCTGCTGCTGCGCCTCTGGGCAAAACGCTCTCCCCAGAAAACAGACACCACACCTGAAACCACAGGAGACGCCAAGGACTCTCCTTCTGCAGCAGCAATACTAAGCACCATTTATCCCAGGGGAAGAACACACACACAGCTACGTCCTCCACGCCATCCGCCGTCCTCAGGACAGACGCAAAGAAGGAATGAATAAAACGGGCTAAAAACAGTCCCATAAAATAACCAAAAAAATCAGGGACTGGTAGGTTAGAAGTGGCCTGAAATTTTAGGCAGAACTCTTTGGGGTATGCCAAGGACCCCTCGCCAACCGCTAGGCTCCTCACCAGCAGAAAGAGCGTTTGGCAGGCACTTAGCTCCACCTGGGACCTCCGTCCCCGCTGGCACCAGCCTCCTTGAGGGAGACGAACGCTTGACCCCAGACGTCCTGCATCCACAGGGGATCTTTGAGGAGAACAGGAAAGATGCTCCACACTATCAGCCCGCACCACCTGAAATACAGCTCCGTGACACGCAGCCGGCAGACCACGTTCCCATCCATGTCTCTGCATGGAAAGCACAAGGACAACCCCAAGGGGAAGGGCCATAGACGGTGTTAAAGGATTGCACCAGACTGCGGGGACCTCTAAGGCTGGCTTTATTAACAACTCCGAGTTGGGCCATCACCTCGGGGAGTGGCAACAGCTAACAAAAAGCGCCCTCTCTCTACAGATCTAACGTACAATACAAAGCGTCTGCTCATTTCCCAGGAAATTGCAGCTCTCAATTCATCTTCGATTTCAAAAGGCCCTTGTATTCCACAGTTTCAGCCAGTTCTTATCATGTTGTTCTAACTCCTCTTCGGACAGCACTCTTCACTGATGCAGTCTTCAGTCATCATGGCTACCTCTCTCCTCAACAATCCACCTCCTAAGTCACTCGAAACTTCTGAGAAAAGACTCCAAATGCTCTACTTAACAGATACTTAATCGCTGTCTAGCTTCTTCATTACCTAGCATTTCCAAGTGATCTAAACAGTCGGTATTGTTCCGAGAGCCACTGTGCTCTATTAAACCTAGAAATCAATAGACAATTTATGAATTGCTCCCGCTACGAACAATATCCTAACAGCAAGGAGTTTTCTAAAGCTCGCTCCTTTTCCATACGCTTTCACTGTGTCCTGCCTTTTACTGTTAAGGTTTCAGGAAGAGAAAACTGGATGCACCATTCTCCTCCCCACCAGCACCCACAGTGCTGGTGCTCTGCCATCACTGCCCTGCCTGCCTGCCTGCCTGCCTGCCTGTGTCCCCCTGCCCGCGCCTCCTGGGTCGCCGCAGGCTCCAGCCGGCCCAGCTCCGGGGATGTCCCCAGCTCCTCCCAGGGGACGAAGCAAGCCCTCCCCGCCACCTTGGCTGGGCACAAAGGCCTCGCACTCCTCCGCCCGCCCCACCCCAAGCAGCTGCAAGATGCACCTCCCGCTCTCCCGCACAGCACCAGAGGCGCTGACGCTGCAGACCGCCACGCCAAAGGGACGCAGAGCAGCTGCCCCGTGGCCCTGCACCCATGGGCGCCATTCGGCCAACGGCCACCACGCCGCCAACGGCCACCTGGGGCGCCAGCAGCCTCTGCAAGGAGGACCACGACCAAATCCAGGGCAAGCCAGCAAGGGCCAAAAAGCCCAGAGCACAAAGAAAGGGGCAGAGGCCAAAAAAGGGTGTTCCCGGGCGCTCTTTCATCCCGGTGGTAACCGGGGGCACCCCTGGGTCTCCCATCCAGCTCGTGACCGGAGACGCTCCTGCTTAGCTTCCCCGACAGGCCCCTGCAGGGGGGGGTGGCTACACCCTGGCCCCCGCCAGCACCCGCCCCAGCGCCGCACTTAACTCCAGCGGCCCTTCTGCTCCAGCACCTCCACAAACGCTTTCTACAACCTGCCAGGCCTGACGCTCTGCCTCCACAAACCCGGCCGAAACAAAAGCCTCGCACGCTGCCGACACCCTCCTGCCACCCCAGGACACCACCTTCGCATCCTCTCGCCTCCAAACACACCGCTGCCCACCACGGCGGACTTCACCTGCCGCCTTGGCGGCCACACGCACCCCAGGATCGCTCCTCACACTCCCTCAGCAGACTCAGCCCCAACAGACAGGCAAGGGGCCTTGTTTTGCTGCAGGCCCTTGCTGCTGCGGGCCCTGAGCACTGTCACTCCTACCAGGGGCTCTGCCTGGGGCCATCGCCCACCACCGTGGGGACATCCTCTCCGTTCACAACACTGACAGTCCATCGCGCTGACACGCCTCCCGGCAGTCCCCTTAAGCCCCCGCTGGCAATCACGGCTCACCTCTCAGCACGCCCGGAAGAAACCTTTCCCACCAGCAAAGCTGCTGCTGCGCCTCTGGGCAAAACGCTCTCCCCAGAAAACAGACACCACACCTGAAACCACAGGAGACGCCAAGGACTCTCCTTCTGCAGCAGCAATACTAAGCACCATTTATCCCAGGGGAAGAACACACACACAGCTACGTCCTCCACGCCATCCGCCGTCCTCAGGACAGACGCAAAGAAGGAATGAATAAAACGGGCTAAAAACAGTCCCATAAAATAACCAAAAAAATCAGGGACTGGTAGGTTAGAAGTGGCCTGAAATTTCAGGCAGAACTCCTTGGGGTATGCCAAGGACCCCTCGCCAACCGCTAGGCTCCTCACCAGCAGAAAGAGCGTTTGGCAGGCACTTAGCTCCACCTGGGACCTCCGTCCCCGCTGGCACCAGCCTCCTTGAGGGAGACGAACGCTTGACCCCAGACGTCCTGCATCCACAGGGGATCTTTGAGGAGAACAGGAAAGATGCTCCACACTATCAGCCCGCACCACCTGAAATACAGCTCCGTGACACGCAGCCGGCAGACCACGTTCCCATCCATGTCTCTGCATGGAAAGCACAAGGACAACCCCAAGGGGAAGGGCCATAGACGGTGTTAAAGGATTGCACCAGACTGCGGGGACCTCTAAGGCTGGCTTTATTAACAACTCCGAGTTGGGCCATCACCTCGGGGAGTGGCAACAGCTAACAAAAAGCGCCCTCTCTCTACAGATCTAACGTACAATACAAAGCGTCTGCTCATTTCCCAGGAAATTGCAGCTCTCAATTCATCTTCGATTTCAAAAGGCCCTTGTATTCCACAGTTTCAGCCAGTTCTTATCATGCTGTTCTAACTCCTCTTCGGACAGCACTCTTCACTGATGCAGTCTTCAGTCATCATGGCTACCTCTCTCCTCAACAATCCGCCTCCTAAGTCACTCGAAACTTCTGAGAAAAGACTCCAAATGCTCTACTTAACAGATACTTAATCGCTGTCTAGCTTCTTCATTACCTAGCATTTCCAAGTGATCTAAACAGTCGGTATTGTTCCGAGAGCCACTGTGCTCTATTAAACCTAGAAACCAATAGACAATTTATGAATTGCTCCCGCTACGAACAATATCCTAACAGCAAGGAGTTTTCTAAAGCTCGCTCCTTTTCCATATGCTTTCACTGTGTCCTGCCTTTTACTGTTAAGGTTTCAGGAAGAGAAAACTGGATGCACCATTCTCCTCCCCACCAGCACCCACAGTGCTGGTGCTCTGCCATCACTGCCCTGCCTGCCTGCCTGCCTGCCTGCCTGTGTCCCCCTGCCCGCGCCTCCTGGGTCGCCGCAGGCTCCAGCGGGCCCAGCTCCGGGGATGTCCCCAGCTCCTCCCAGGGGACGAAGCAAGCCCTCCCCGCCACCTTGGCTGGGCACAAAGGCCTCGCACTCCTCCGCCCACCCCACCCCAAGCAGCTGCAAGATGCACCTCCCGCTCTCCCGCACAGCACCAGAGGCGCTGACGCTGCAGACCGCCACGCCAAAGGGACGCAGAGCAGCTGCCCCGTGGCCCTGCACCCATGGGCGCCATTCGGCCAACGGCCACCACGCCGCCAACGGCCACCTGGGGCGCCAGCAGCCTCTGCAAGGAGGACCACGACCAAATCCAGGGCAAGCCAGCAAGGGCCAAAAAGCCCAGAGCACAAAGAAAGGGGCAGAGGCCAAAAAAGGGTGTTCCCGGGCGCTCTTTCATCCCGGTGGTAACCGGGGGCACCCCTGGGTCTCCCATCCAGCTCGTGACCGGAGACGCTCCTGCTTAGCTTCCCCGACAGGCCCCTGCAGGGGGGGGTGGCTACACCCTGGCCCCCGCCAGCACCCGCCCCAGCGCCGCACTTAACTCCAGCGGCCCTTCTGCTCCAGCACCTCCACAAACGCTTTCTACAACCTGCCAGGCCTGACGCTCTGCCTCCACAAACCCGGCCGAAACAAAAGCCTCGCACACTGCCGACACCCTCCTGCCACCCCAGGACACCACCTTCGCATCCTCTCGCCTCCAAACACACCGCTGCCCACCACGGCGGACTTCACCTGCCGCCTTGGCGGCCACACGCACCCCAGGATCGCTCCTCACACTCCCTCAGCAGACTCAGCCCCAACAGACAGGCAAGGGGCCTTGTTTTGCTGCAGGCCCTTGCTGCTGCGGGCCCTGAGCACTGTCACTCCTACCAGGGGCTCTGCCTGGGGCCATCGCCCACCACCGTGGGGACATCCTCTCCGTTCACAACACTGACAGTCCATCGCGCTGACACGCCTCCCGGCAGTCCCCTTAAGCCCCCGCTGGCAATCACGGCTCACCTCTCAGCACGCCCGGAAGAAACCTTTCCCACCAGCAAAGCTGCTGCTGCGCCTCTGGGCAAAACGCTCTCCCCAGAAAACAGACACCACACCTGAAACCACAGGAGACGCCAAGGACTCTCCTTCTGCAGCAGCAATACTAAGCACCATTTATCCCAGGGGAAGAACACACACACAGCTACGTCCTCCACGCCATCCGCCGTCCTCAGGACAGACGCAAAGAAGGAATGAATAAAACGGGCTAAAAACAGTCCCATAAAATAACCAAAAAAATCAGGGACTGGTAGGTTAGAAGTGGCCTGAAATTTCAGGCAGAACTCCTTGGGGTATGCCAAGGACCCCTCGCCAACCGCTAGGCTCCTCACCAGCAGAAAGAGCGTTTGGCAGGCACTTAGCTCCACCTGGGACCTCCGTCCCCGCTGGCACCAGCCTCCTTGAGGGAGACGAACGCTTGACCCCAGACGTCCTGCATCCACAGGGGATCTTTGAGGAGAACAGGAAAGATGCTCCACACTATCAGCCCGCACCACCTGAAATACAGCTCCGTGACACGCAGCCGGCAGACCACGTTCCCATCCATGTCTCTGCATGGAAAGCACAAGGACAACCCCAAGGGGAAGGGCCATAGACGGTGTTAAAGGATTGCACCAGACTGCGGGGACCTCTAAGGCTGGCTTTATTAACAACTCCGAGTTGGGCCATCACCTCGGGGAGTGGCAACAGCTAACAAAAAGCGCCCTCTCTCTACAGATCTAACGTACAATACAAAGCGTCTGCTCATTTCCCAGGAAATTGCAGCTCTCAATTCATCTTCGATTTCAAAAGGCCCTTGTATTCCACAGTTTCAGCCAGTTCTTATCATGCTGTTCTAACTCCTCTTCGGACAGCACTCTTCACTGATGCAGTCTTCAGTCATCATGGCTACCTCTCTCCTCAACAATCCGCCTCCTAAGTCACTCGAAACTTCTGAGAAAAGACTCCAAATGCTCTACTTAACAGATACTTAATCGCTGTCTAGCTTCTTCATTACCTAGCATTTCCAAGTGATCTAAACAGTCGGTATTGTTCCGAGAGCCACTGTGCTCTATTAAACCTAGAAACCAATAGACAATTTATGAATTGCTCCCGCTACGAACAATATCCTAACAGCAAGGAGTTTTCTAAAGCTCGCTCCTTTTCCATACGCTTTCACTGTGTCCTGCCTTTTACTGTTAAGGTTTCAGGAAGAGAAAACTGGATGCACCATTCTCCTCCCCACCAGCACCCACAGTGCTGGTGCTCTGCCATCACTGCCCTGCCTGCCTGCCTGCCTGCCTGTGTCCCCCTGCCCGCGCCTCCTGGGTCGCCGCAGGCTCCAGCCGGCCCAGCTCCGGGGATGTCCCCAGCTCCTCCCAGGGGACGAAGCAAGCCCTCCCCGCCACCTTGGCTGGGCACAAAGGCCTCGCACTCCTCCGCCCACCCCACCCCAAGCAGCTGCAAGATGCACCTCCCGCTCTCCCGCACAGCACCAGAGGCGCTGACGCTGCAGACCGCCACGCCAAAGGGACGCAGAGCAGCTGCCCCGTGGCCCTGCACCCATGGGCGCCATTCGGCCAACGGCCACCACGCCGCCAACGGCCACCTGGGGCGCCAGCAGCCTCTGCAAGGAGGACCACGACCAAATCCAGGGCAAGCCAGCAAGGGCCAAAAAGCCCAGAGCACAAAGAAAGGGGTAGAGGCCAAAAAAGGGTGTTCCCGGGCGCTCTTTCATCCCGGTGGTAACCGGGGGCACCCCTGGGTCTCCCATCCAGCTCGTGACCGGAGACGCTCCTGCTTAGCTTCCCCGACAGGCCCCTGCAGGGGGGGGTGGCTACACCCTGGCCCCCGCCAGCACCCGCCCCAGCGCCGCACTTAACTCCAGCGGCCCTTCTGCTCCAGCACCTCCACAAACGCTTTCTACAACCTGCCAGGCCTGACGCTCTGCCTCCACAAACCCGGCCGAAACAAAAGCCTCGCACGCTGCCGACACCCTCCTGCCACCCCAGGACACCACCTTCGCATCCTCTCGCCTCCAAACACACCGCTGCCCACCACGGCGGACTTCACCTGCCGCCTTGGCGGCCACACGCACCCCAGGATCGCTCCTCACACTCCCTCAGCAGACTCAGCCCCAACAGACAGGCAAGGGGCCTTGTTTTGCTGCAGGCCCTTGCTGCTGCGGGCCCTGAGCACTGTCACTCCTACCAGGGGCTCTGCCTGGGGCCATCGCCCACCACCGTGGGGACATCCTCTCCGTTCACAACACTGACAGTCCATCGCGCTGACACGCCTCCCGGCAGTCCCCTTAAGCCCCCGCTGGCAATCACGGCTCACCTCTCAGCACGCCCGGAAGAAACCTTTCCCACCAGCAAAGCTGCTGCTGCGCCTCTGGGCAAAACGCTCTCCCCAGAAAACAGACACCACACCTGAAACCACAGGAGACGCCAAGGACTCTCCTTCTGCAGCAGCAATACTAAGCACCATTTATCCCAGGGGAAGAACACACACACAGCTACGTCCTCCACGCCATCCGCCGTCCTCAGGACAGACGCAAAGAAGGAATGAATAAAACGGGCTAAAAACAGTCCCATAAAATAACCAAAAAAATCAGGGACTGGTAGGTTAGAAGTGGCCTGAAATTTTAGGCAGAACTCTTTGGGGTATGCCAAGGACCCCTCGCCAACCGCTAGGCTCCTCACCAGCAGAAAGAGCGTTTGGCAGGCACTTAGCTCCACCTGGGACCTCCGTCCCCGCTGGCACCAGCCTCCTTGAGGGAGACGAACGCTTGACCCCAGACGTCCTGCATCCACAGGGGATCTTTGAGGAGAACAGGAAAGATGCTCCACACTATCAGCCCGCACCACCTGAAATACAGCTCCGTGACACGCAGCCGGCAGACCACGTTCCCATCCATGTCTCTGCATGGAAAGCACAAGGACAACCCCAAGGGGAAGGGCCATAGACGGTGTTAAAGGATTGCACCAGACTGCGGGGACCTCTAAGGCTGGCTTTATTAACAACTCCGAGTTGGGCCATCACCTCGGGGAGTGGCAACAGCTAACAAAAAGCGCCCTCTCTCTACAGATCTAACGTACAATACAAAGCGTCTGCTCATTTCCCAGGAAATTGCAGCTCTCAATTCATCTTCGATTTCAAAAGGCCCTTGTATTCCACAGTTTCAGCCAGTTCTTACCATGCTGTTCTAACTCCTCTTCGGACAGCACTCTTCACTGATGCAGTCTTCAGTCATCATGGCTACCTCTCTCCTCAACAATTCGCCTCCTAAGTCACTTGCAACTTCTGAGAAAAGACTCCAAATGCTCTACTTAACAGATACTTAATCGCTGTCTAGCTTCTTCATTACCTAGCATTTCCAAGTGATCTAAACAGTCGGTATTGTTCCGAGAGCCACTGTGCTCTATTAAACCTAGAAACCAATAGACAATTTATGAATTGCTCCCGCTACGAACAATATCCTAACAGCAAGGAGTTTTCTAAAGCTCGCTCCTTTTCCATACGCTTTCACTGTGTCCTGCCTTTTACTGTTAAGGTTTCAGGAAGAGAAAACTGGATGCACCATTCTCCTCCCCACCAGCACCCACAGTGCTGGTGCTCTGCCATCACTGCCCTGCCTGCCTGCCTGCCTGCCTGCCTGTCTCCTCCTGCCCGCGCCTCCTGGGACGCCGCAGGCTCCAGCCGGCCCAGCTCCGGGGATGTCCCCAGCTCCTCCCAGGGGACGAAGCAAGCCCTCCCCGCCACCTTGGCTGGGCACAAAGGCCTCGCACTCCTCCGCCCACCCCACCCCAAGCAGCTGCAAGATGCACCTCCCGCTCTCCCGCACAGCACCAGAGGCGCTGACGCTGCAGACCGCCACGCCAAAGGGACGCAGAGCAGCTGCCCCGTGGCCCTGCACCCATGGGCGCCATTCGGCCAACGGCCACCACGCCGCCAACGGCCACCTGGGGCGCCAGCAGCCTCTGCAAGGAGGACCACGACCAAATCCAGGGCAAGCCAGCAAGGGCCAAAAAGCCCAGAGCACAAAGAAAGGGGCAGAGGCCAAAAAAGGGTGTTCCCGGGTGCTCTTTCATCCCGGTGGTAACCGGGGGCACCCCTGGGTCTCCCATCCAGCTCGTGACCGGAGATGCTCCTGCTTAGCTTCCCCGACAGGCCCCTGCAGGGGGGGGTGGCTACACCCTGGCCCCCGCCAGCCCCCGCCCCAGCGCCGCACTTAACTCCAGCGGCCCTTCTGCTCCAGCACCTCCACAAACGCTTTCTACAACCTGCCAGGCCTGACGCTCTGCCTCCACAAACCCGGCCGAAACAAAAGCCTCGCACGCTGCCGACACCCTCCTGCCACCCCAGGACACCACCTTCGCATCCTCTCGCCTCCAAACACACCGCTGCCCACCACGGCGGACTTCACCTGCCGCCTTGGCGGCCACACGCACCCCAGGATCGCTCCTCACACTCCCTCAGCAGACTCAGCCCCAACAGACAGGCAAGGGGCCTTGTTTTGCTGCAGGCCCTTGCTGCTGCGGGCCCTGAGCACTGTCACTCCTACCAGGGGCTCTGCCTGGGGCCATCGCCCACCACCGTGGGGACATCCTCTCCGTTCACAACACTGACAGTCCATCGCGCTGACACGCCTCCCGGCAGTCCCCTTAAGCCCCCGCTGGCAATCACGGCTCACCTCTCAGCACGCCCGGAAGAAACCTTTCCCACCAGCAAAGCTGCTGCTGCGCCTCTGGGCAAAACGCTCTCCCCAGAAAACAGACACCACACCTGAAACCACAGGAGACGCCAAGGACTCTCCTTCTGCAGCAGCAATACTAAGCACCATTTATCCCAGGGGAAGAACACACACACAGCTACGTCCTCCACGCCATCCGCCGTCCTCAGGACAGACGCAAAGAAGGAATGAATAAAACGGGCTAAAAACAGTCCCATAAAATAACCAAAAAAATCAGGGACTGGTAGGTTAGAAGTGGCCTGAAATTTTAGGCAGAACTCTTTGGGGTATGCCAAGGACCCCTCGCCAACCGCTAGGCTCCTCACCAGCAGAAAGAGCGTTTGGCAGGCACTTAGCTCCACCTGGGACCTCCGTCCCCGCTGGCACCAGCCTCCTTGAGGGAGACGAACGCTTGACCCCAGACGTCCTGCATCCACAGGGGATCTTTGAGGAGAACAGGAAAGATGCTCCACACTATCAGCCCGCACCACCTGAAATACAGCTCCGTGACACGCAGCCGGCAGACCACGTTCCCATCCATGTCTCTGCATGGAAAGCACAAGGACAACCCCAAGGGGAAGGGCCATAGACGGTGTTAAAGGATTGCACCAGACTGCGGGGACCTCTAAGGCTGGCTTTATTAACAACTCCGAGTTGGGCCATCACCTCGGGGAGTGGCAACAGCTAACAAAAAGCGCCCTCTCTCTACAGATCTAACGTACAATACAAAGCGTCTGCTCATTTCCCAGGAAATTGCAGCTCTCAATTCATCTTCGATTTCAAAAGGCCCTTGTATTCCACAGTTTCAGCCAGTTCTTACCATGCTGTTCTAACTCCTCTTCGGACAGCACTCTTCACTGATGCAGTCTTCAGTCATCATGGCTACCTCTCTCCTCAACAATTCGCCTCCTAAGTCACTTGCAACTTCTGAGAAAAGACTCCAAATGCTCTACTTAACAGATACTTAATCGCTGTCTAGCTTCTTCATTACCTAGCATTTCCAAGTGATCTAAACAGTCGGTATTGTTCCGAGAGCCACTGTGCTCTATTAAACCTAGAAACCAATAGACAATTTATGAATTGCTCCCGCTACGAACAATATCCTAACAGCAAGGAGTTTTCTAAAGCTCGCTCCTTTTCCATACGCTTTCACTGTGTCCTGCCTTTTACTGTTAAGGTTTCAGGAAGAGAAAACTGGATGCACCATTCTCCTCCCCACCAGCACCCACAGTGCTGGTGCTCTGCCATCACTGCCCTGCCTGCCTGCCTGCCTGCCTGCCTGTCTCCTCCTGCCCGCGCCTCCTGGGACGCCGCAGGCTCCAGCCGGCCCAGCTCCGGGGATGTCCCCAGCTCCTCCCAGGGGACGAAGCAAGCCCTCCCCGCCACCTTGGCTGGGCACAAAGGCCTCGCACTCCTCCGCCCACCCCACCCCAAGCAGCTGCAAGATGCACCTCCCGCTCTCCCGCACAGCACCAGAGGCGCTGACGCTGCAGACCGCCACGCCAAAGGGACGCAGAGCAGCTGCCCCGTGGCCCTGCACCCATGGGCGCCATTCGGCCAACGGCCACCACGCCGCCAACGGCCACCTGGGGCGCCAGCAGCCTCTGCAAGGAGGACCACGACCAAATCCAGGGCAAGCCAGCAAGGGCCAAAAAGCCCAGAGCACAAAGAAAGGGGCAGAGGCCAAAAAAGGGTGTTCCCGGGCGCTCTTTCATCCCGGTGGTAACCGGGGGCACCCCTGGGTCTCCCATCCAGCTCGTGACCGGAGACGCTCCTGCTTAGCTTCCCCGACAGGCCCCTGCAGGGGGGGGTGGCTACACCCTGGCCCCCGCCAGCACCCGCCCCAGCGCCGCACTTAACTCCAGCGGCCCTTCTGCTCCAGCACCTCCACAAACGCTTTCTACAACCTGCCAGGCCTGACGCTCTGCCTCCACAAACCCGGCCGAAACAAAAGCCTCGCACGCTGCCGACACCCTCCTGCCACCCCAGGACACCACCTTCGCATCCTCTCGCCTCCAAACACACCGCTGCCCACCACGGCGGACTTCACCTGCCGCCTTGGCGGCCACACGCACCCCAGGATCGCTCCTCACACTCCCTCAGCAGACTCAGCCCCAACAGACAGGCAAGGGGCCTTGTTTTGCTGCAGGCCCTTGCTGCTGCGGGCCCTGAGCACTGTCACTCCTACCAGGGGCTCTGCCTGGGGCCATCGCCCACCACCGTGGGGACATCCTCTCCGTTCACAACACTGACAGTCCATCGCGCTGACACGCCTCCCGGCAGTCCCCTTAAGCCCCCGCTGGCAATCACGGCTCACCTCTCAGCACGCCCGGAAGAAACCTTTCCCACCAGCAAAGCTGCTGCTGCGCCTCTGGGCAAAACGCTCTCCCCAGAAAACAGACACCACACCTGAAACCACAGGAGACGCCAAGGACTCTCCTTCTGCAGCAGCAATACTAAGCACCATTTATCCCAGGGGAAGAACACACACACAGCTACGTCCTCCACGCCATCCGCCGTCCTCAGGACAGACGCAAAGAAGGAATGAATAAAACGGGCTAAAAACAGTCCCATAAAATAACCAAAAAAATCAGGGACTGGTAGGTTAGAAGTGGCCTGAAATTTTAGGCAGAACTCTTTGGGGTATGCCAAGGACCCCTCGCCAACCGCTAGGCTCCTCACCAGCAGAAAGAGCGTTTGGCAGGCACTTAGCTCCACCTGGGACCTCCGTCCCCGCTGGCACCAGCCTCCTTGAGGGAGACGAACGCTTGACCCCAGACGTCCTGCATCCACAGGGGATCTTTGAGGAGAACAGGAAAGATGCTCCACACTATCAGCCCGCACCACCTGAAATACAGCTCCGTGACACGCAGCCGGCAGACCACGTTCCCATCCATGTCTCTGCATGGAAAGCACAAGGACAACCCCAAGGGGAAGGGCCATAGACGGTGTTAAAGGATTGCACCAGACTGCGGGGACCTCTAAGGCTGGCTTTATTAACAACTCCGAGTTGGGCCATCACCTCGGGGAGTGGCAACAGCTAACAAAAAGCGCCCTCTCTCTACAGATCTAACGTACAATACAAAGCGTCTGCTCATTTCCCAGGAAATTGCAGCTCTCAATTCATCTTCGATTTCAAAAGGCCCTTGTATTCCACAGTTTCAGCCAGTTCTTACCATGCTGTTCTAACTCCTCTTCGGACAGCACTCTTCACTGATGCAGTCTTCAGTCATCATGGCTACCTCTCTCCTCAACAATTCGCCTCCTAAGTCACTTGCAACTTCTGAGAAAAGACTCCAAATGCTCTACTTAACAGATACTTAATCGCTGTCTAGCTTCTTCATTACCTAGCATTTCCAAGTGATCTAAACAGTCGGTATTGTTCCGAGAGCCACTGTGCTCTATTAAACCTAGAAACCAATAGACAATTTATGAATTGCTCCCGCTACGAACAATATCCTAACAGCAAGGAGTTTTCTAAAGCTCGCTCCTTTTCCATACGCTTTCACTGTGTCCTGCCTTTTACTGTTAAGGTTTCAGGAAGAGAAAACTGGATGCACCATTCTCCTCCCCACCAGCACCCACAGTGCTGGTGCTCTGCCATCACTGCCCTGCCTGCCTGCCTGCCTGCCTGCCTGTCTCCTCCTGCCCGCGCCTCCTGGGACGCCGCAGGCTCCAGCCGGCCCAGCTCCGGGGATGTCCCCAGCTCCTCCCAGGGGACGAAGCAAGCCCTCCCCGCCACCTTGGCTGGGCACAAAGGCCTCGCACTCCTCCGCCCACCCCACCCCAAGCAGCTGCAAGATGCACCTCCCGCTCTCCCGCACAGCACCAGAGGCGCTGACGCTGCAGACCGCCACGCCAAAGGGACGCAGAGCAGCTGCCCCGTGGCCCTGCACCCATGGGCGCCATTCGGCCAACGGCCACCACGCCGCCAACGGCCACCTGGGGCGCCAGCAGCCTCTGCAAGGAGGACCACGACCAAATCCAGGGCAAGCCAGCAAGGGCCAAAAAGCCCAGAGCACAAAGAAAGGGGCAGAGGCCAAAAAAGGGTGTTCCCGGGCGCTCTTTCATCCCGGTGGTAACCGGGGGCACCCCTGGGTCTCCCATCCAGCTCGTGACCGGAGACGCTCCTGCTTAGCTTCCCCGACAGGCCCCTGCAGGGGGGGGTGGCTACACCCTGGCCCCCGCCAGCACCCGCCCCAGCGCCGCACTTAACTCCAGCGGCCCTTCTGCTCCAGCACCTCCACAAACGCTTTCTACAACCTGCCAGGCCTGACGCTCTGCCTCCACAAACCCGGCCGAAACAAAAGCCTCGCACGCTGCCGACACCCTCCTGCCACCCCAGGACACCACCTTCGCATCCTCTCGCCTCCAAACACACCGCTGCCCACCACGGCGGACTTCACCTGCCGCCTTGGCGGCCACACGCACCCCAGGATCGCTCCTCACACTCCCTCAGCAGACTCAGCCCCAACAGACAGGCAAGGGGCCTTGTTTTGCTGCAGGCCCTTGCTGCTGCGGGCCCTGAGCACTGTCACTCCTACCAGGGGCTCTGCCTGGGGCCATCGCCCACCACCGTGGGGACATCCTCTCCGTTCACAACACTGACAGTCCATCGCGCTGACACGCCTCCCGGCAGTCCCCTTAAGCCCCCGCTGGCAATCACGGCTCACCTCTCAGCACGCCCGGAAGAAACCTTTCCCACCAGCAAAGCTGCTGCTGCGCCTCTGGGCAAAACGCTCTCCCCAGAAAACAGACACCACACCTGAAACCACAGGAGACGCCAAGGACTCTCCTTCTGCAGCAGCAATACTAAGCACCATTTATCCCAGGGGAAGAACACACACACAGCTACGTCCTCCACGCCATCCGCCGTCCTCAGGACAGACGCAAAGAAGGAATGAATAAAACGGGCTAAAAACAGTCCCATAAAATAACCAAAAAAATCAGGGACTGGTAGGTTAGAAGTGGCCTGAAATTTTAGGCAGAACTCTTTGGGGTATGCCAAGGACCCCTCGCCAACCGCTAGGCTCCTCACCAGCAGAAAGAGCGTTTGGCAGGCACTTAGCTCCACCTGGGACCTCCGTCCCCGCTGGCACCAGCCTCCTTGAGGGAGACGAACGCTTGACCCCAGACGTCCTGCATCCACAGGGGATCTTTGAGGAGAACAGGAAAGATGCTCCACACTATCAGCCCGCACCACCTGAAATACAGCTCCGTGACACGCAGCCGGCAGACCACGTTCCCATCCATGTCTCTGCATGGAAAGCACAAGGACAACCCCAAGGGGAAGGGCCATAGACGGTGTTAAAGGATTGCACCAGACTGCGGGGACCTCTAAGGCTGGCTTTATTAACAACTCCGAGTTGGGCCATCACCTCGGGGAGTGGCAACAGCTAACAAAAAGCGCCCTCTCTCTACAGATCTAACGTACAATACAAAGCGTCTGCTCATTTCCCAGGAAATTGCAGCTCTCAATTCATCTTCGATTTCAAAAGGCCCTTGTATTCCACAGTTTCAGCCAGTTCTTATCATGTTGTTCTAACTCCTCTTCGGACAGCACTCTTCACTGATGCAGTCTTCAGTCATCATGGCTACCTCTCTCCTCAACAATCCACCTCCTAAGTCACTCGAAACTTCTGAGAAAAGACTCCAAATGCTCTACTTAACAGATACTTAATCGCTGTCTAGCTTCTTCATTACCTAGCATTTCCAAGTGATCTAAACAGTCGGTATTGTTCCGAGAGCCACTGTGCTCTATTAAACCTAGAAACCAATAGACAATTTATGAATTGCTCCCGCTACGAACAATATCCTAACAGCAAGGAGTTTTCTAAAGCTCGCTCCTTTTCCATACGCTTTCACTGTGTCCTGCCTTTTACTGTTAAGGTTTCAGGAAGAGAAAACTGGATGCACCATTCTCCTCCCCACCAGCACCCACAGTGCTGGTGCTCTGCCATCACTGCCCTGCCTGCCTGCCTGCCTGCCTGCCTGTGTCCCCCTGCCCGCGCCTCCTGGGTCGCCGCAGGCTCCAGCCGGCCCAGCTCCGGGGATGTCCCCAGCTCCTCCCAGGGGACGAAGCAAGCCCTCCCCGCCACCTTGGCTGGGCACAAAGGCCTCGCACTCCTCCGCCCGCCCCACCCCAAGCAGCTGCAAGATGCACCTCCCGCTCTCCCGCACAGCACCAGAGGCGCTGACGCTGCAGACCGCCACGCCAAAGGGACGCAGAGCAGCTGCCCCGTGGCCCTGCACCCATGGGCGCCATTCGGCCAACGGCCACCACGCCGCCAACGGCCACCTGGGGCGCCAGCAGCCTCTGCAAGGAGGACCACGACCAAATCCAGGGCAAGCCAGCAAGGGCCAAAAAGCCCAGAGCACAAAGAAAGGGGCAGAGGCCAAAAAAGGGTGTTCCCGGGCGCTCTTTCATCCCGGTGGTAACCGGGGGCACCCCTGGGTCTCCCATCCAGCTTGTGACCGGAGACGCTCCTGCTTAGCTTCCCCGACAGGCCCCTGCAGGGGGGGGTGGCTACACCCTGGCCCCCGCCAGCACCCGCCCCAGCGCCGCACTTAACTCCAGCGGCCCTTCTGCTCCAGCACCTCCACAAACGCTTTCTACAACCTGCCAGGCCTGACGCTCTGCCTCCACAAACCCGGCCGAAACAAAAGCCTCGCACGCTGCCGACACCCTCCTGCCACCCCAGGACACCACCTTCGCATCCTCTCGCCTCCAAACACACCGCTGCCCACCACGGCGGACTTCACCTGCCGCCTTGGCGGCCACACGCACCCCAGGATCGCTCCTCACACTCCCTCAGCAGACTCAGCCCCAACAGACAGGCAAGGGGCCTTGTTTTGCTGCAGGCCCTTGCTGCTGCGGGCCCTGAGCACTGTCACTCCTACCAGGGGCTCTGCCTGGGGCCATCGCCCACCACCGTGGGGACATCCTCTCCGTTCACAACACTGACAGTCCATCGCGCTGACACGCCTCCCGGCAGTCCCCTTAAGCCCCCGCTGGCAATCACGGCTCACCTCTCAGCACGCCCGGAAGAAACCTTTCCCACCAGCAAAGCTGCTGCTGCGCCTCTGGGCAAAACGCTCTCCCCAGAAAACAGACACCACACCTGAAACCAGAGGAGACGCCAAGGACTCTCCTTCTGCAGCAGCAATACTAAGCACCATTTATCCCAGGGGAAGAACACACACACAGCTACGTCCTCCACGCCATCCGCCGTCCTCAGGACAGACGCAAAGAAGGAATGAATAAAACGGGCTAAAAACAGTCCCATAAAATAACCAAAAAAATCAGGGACTGGTAGGTTAGAAGTGGCCTGAAATTTTAGGCAGAACTCTTTGGGGTATGCCAAGGACCCCTCGCCAACCGCTAGGCTCCTCACCAGCAGAAAGAGCGTTTGGCAGGCACTTAGCTCCACCTGGGACCTCCGTCCCCGCTGGCACCAGCCTCCTTGAGGGAGACGAACGCTTGACCCCAGACGTCCTGCATCCACAGGGGATCTTTGAGGAGAACAGGAAAGATGCTCCACACTATCAGCCCGCACCACCTGAAATACAGCTCCGTGACACGCAGCCGGCAGACCACGTTCCCATCCATGTCTCTGCATGGAAAGCACAAGGACAACCCCAAGGGGAAGGGCCATAGACGGTGTTAAAGGATTGCACCAGACTGCGGGGACCTCTAAGGCTGGCTTTATTAACAACTCCGAGTTGGGCCATCACCTCGGGGAGTGGCAACAGCTAACAAAAAGCGCCCTCTCTCTACAGATCTAACGTACAATACAAAGCGTCTGCTCATTTCCCAGGAAATTGCAGCTCTCAATTCATCTTCGATTTCAAAAGGCCCTTGTATTCCACAGTTTCAGCCAGTTCTTATCATGCTGTTCTAACTCCTCTTCGGACAGCACTCTTCACTGATGCAGTCTTCAGTCATCATGGCTACCTCTCTCCTCAACAATCCGCCTCCTAAGTCACTCGAAACTTCTGAGAAAAGACTCCAAATGCTCTACTTAACAGATACTTAATCGCTGTCTAGCTTCTTCATTACCTAGCATTTCCAAGTGATCTAAACAGTCGGTATTGTTCCGAGAGCCACTGTGCTCTATTAAACCTAGAAACCAATAGACAATTTATGAATTGCTCCCGCTACGAACAATATCCTAACAGCAAGGAGTTTTCTAAAGCTCGCTCCTTTTCCATATGCTTTCACTGTGTCCTGCCTTTTACTGTTAAGGTTTCAGGAAGAGAAAACTGGATGCACCATTCTCCTCCCCACCAGCACCCACAGTGCTGGTGCTCTGCCATCACTGCCCTGCCTGCCTGCCTGCCTGCCTGCCTGTGTCCCCCTGCCCGCGCCTCCTGGGTCGCCGCAGGCTCCAGCCGGCCCAGCTCCGGGGATGTCCCCAGCTCCTCCCAGGGGACGAAGCAAGCCCTCCCCGCCACCTTGGCTGGGCACAAAGGCCTCGCACTCCTCCGCCCACCCCACCCCAAGCAGCTGCAAGATGCACCTCCCGCTCTCCCGCACAGCACCAGAGGCGCTGACGCTGCAGACCGCCACGCCAAAGGGACGCAGAGCAGCTGCCCCGTGGCCCTGCACCCATGGGCGCCATTCGGCCAACGGCCACCACGCCGCCAACGGCCACCTGGGGCGCCAGCAGCCTCTGCAAGGAGGACCACGACCAAATCCAGGGCAAGCCAGCAAGGGCCAAAAAGCCCAGAGCACAAAGAAAGGGGCAGAGGCCAAAAAAGGGTGTTCCCGGGCGCTCTTTCATCCCGGTGGTAACCGGGGGCACCCCTGGGTCTCCCATCCAGCTCGTGACCGGAGACGCTCCTGCTTAGCTTCCCCGACAGGCCCCTGCAGGGGGGGGTGGCTACACCCTGGCCCCCGCCAGCACCCGCCCCAGCGCCGCACTTAACTCCAGCGGCCCTTCTGCTCCAGCACCTCCACAAACGCTTTCTACAACCTGCCAGGCCTGACGCTCTGCCTCCACAAACCCGGCCGAAACAAAAGCCTCGCACGCTGCCGACACCCTCCTGCCACCCCAGGACACCACCTTCGCATCCTCTCGCCTCCAAACACACCGCTGCCCACCACGGCGGACTTCACCTGCCGCCTTGGCGGCCACACGCACCCCAGGATCGCTCCTCACACTCCCTCAGCAGACTCAGCCCCAACAGACAGGCAAGGGGCCTTGTTTTGCTGCAGGCCCTTGCTGCTGCGGGCCCTGAGCACTGTCACTCCTACCAGGGGCTCTGCCTGGGGCCATCGCCCACCACCGTGGGGACATCCTCTCCGTTCACAACACTGACAGTCCATCGCGCTGACACGCCTCCCGGCAGTCCCCTTAAGCCCCCGCTGGCAATCACGGCTCACCTCTCAGCACGCCCGGAAGAAACCTTTCCCACCAGCAAAGCTGCTGCTGCGCCTCTGGGCAAAACGCTCTCCCCAGAAAACAGACACCACACCTGAAACCACAGGAGACGCCAAGGACTCTCCTTCTGCAGCAGCAATACTAAGCACCATTTATCCCAGGGGAAGAACACACACACAGCTACGTCCTCCACGCCATCCGCCGTCCTCAGGACAGACGCAAAGAAGGAATGAATAAAACGGGCTAAAAACAGTCCCATAAAATAACCAAAAAAATCAGGGACTGGTAGGTTAGAAGTGGCCTGAAATTTTAGGCAGAACTCTTTGGGGTATGCCAAGGACCCCTCGCCAACCGCTAGGCTCCTCACCAGCAGAAAGAGCGTTTGGCAGGCACTTAGCTCCACCTGGGACCTCCGTCCCCGCTGGCACCAGCCTCCTTGAGGGAGACGAACGCTTGACCCCAGACGTCCTGCATCCACAGGGGATCTTTGAGGAGAACAGGAAAGATGCTCCACACTATCAGCCCGCACCACCTGAAATACAGCTCCGTGACACGCAGCCGGCAGACCACGTTCCCATCCATGTCTCTGCATGGAAAGCACAAGGACAACCCCAAGGGGAAGGGCCATAGACGGTGTTAAAGGATTGCACCAGACTGCGGGGACCTCTAAGGCTGGCTTTATAAACAACTCCGAGTTGGGCCATCACCTCGGGGAGTGGCAACAGCTAACAAAAAGCGCCCTCTCTCTACAGATCTAACGTACAATACAAAGCGTCTGCTCATTTCCCAGGAAATTGCAGCTCTCAATTCATCTTCGATTTCAAAAGGCCCTTGTATTCCACAGTTTCAGCCAGTTCTTATCATGCTGTTCTAACTCCTCTTCGGACAGCACTCTTCACTGATGCAGTCTTCAGTCATCATGGCTACCTCTCTCCTCAACAATCCGCCTCCTAAGTCACTCGAAACTTCTGAGAAAAGACTCCAAATGCTCTACTTAACAGATACTTAATCGCTGTCTAGCTTCTTCATTACCTAGCATTTCCAAGTGATCTAAACAGTCGGTATTGTTCCGAGAGCCACTGTGCTCTATTAAACCTAGAAACCAATAGACAATTTATGAATTGCTCCCGCTACGAACAATATCCTAACAGCAAGGAGTTTTCTAAAGCTCGCTCCTTTTCCATACGCTTTCACTGTGTCCTGCCTTTTACTGTTAAGGTTTCAGGAAGAGAAAACTGGATGCACCATTCTCCTCCCCACCAGCACCCACAGTGCTGGTGCTCTGCCATCACTGCCCTGCCTGCCTGCCTGCCTGCCTGTGTCCCCCTGCCCGCGCCTCCTGGGTCGCCGCAGGCTCCAGCCGGCCCAGCTCCGGGGATGTCCCCAGCTCCTCCCAGGGGACGAAGCAAGCCCTCCCCGCCACCTTGGCTGGGCACAAAGGCCTCGCACTCCTCCGCCCACCCCACCCCAAGCAGCTGCAAGATGCACCTCCCGCTCTCCCGCACAGCACCAGAGGCGCTGACGCTGCAGACCGCCACGCCAAAGGGACGCAGAGCAGCTGCCCCGTGGCCCTGCACCCATGGGCGCCATTCGGCCAACGGCCACCACGCCGCCAACGGCCACCTGGGGCGCCAGCAGCCTCTGCAAGGAGGACCACGACCAAATCCAGGGCAAGCCAGCAAGGGCCAAAAAGCCCAGAGCACAAAGAAAGGGGTAGAGGCCAAAAAAGGGTGTTCCCGGGCGCTCTTTCATCCCGGTGGTAACCGGGGGCACCCCTGGGTCTCCCATCCAGCTCGTGACCGGAGACGCTCCTGCTTAGCTTCCCCGACAGGCCCCTGCAGGGGGGGGTGGCTACACCCTGGCCCCCGCCAGCACCCGCCCCAGCGCCGCACTTAACTCCAGCGGCCCTTCTGCTCCAGCACCTCCACAAACGCTTTCTACAACCTGCCAGGCCTGACGCTCTGCCTCCACAAACCCGGCCGAAACAAAAGCCTCGCACGCTGCCGACACCCTCCTGCCACCCCAGGACACCACCTTCGCATCCTCTCGCCTCCAAACACACCGCTGCCCACCACGGCGGACTTCACCTGCCGCCTTGGCGGCCACACGCACCCCAGGATCGCTCCTCACACTCCCTCAGCAGACTCAGCCCCAACAGACAGGCAAGGGGCCTTGTTTTGCTGCAGGCCCTTGCTGCTGCGGGCCCTGAGCACTGTCACTCCTACCAGGGGCTCTGCCTGGGGCCATCGCCCACCACCGTGGGGACATCCTCTCCGTTCACAACACTGACAGTCCATCGCGCTGACACGCCTCCCGGCAGTCCCCTTAAGCCCCCGCTGGCAATCACGGCTCACCTCTCAGCACGCCCGGAAGAAACCTTTCCCACCAGCAAAGCTGCTGCTGCGCCTCTGGGCAAAACGCTCTCCCCAGAAAACAGACACCACACCTGAAACCACAGGAGACGCCAAGGACTCTCCTTCTGCAGCAGCAATACTAAGCACCATTTATCCCAGGGGAAGAACACACACACAGCTACGTCCTCCACGCCATCCGCCGTCCTCAGGACAGACGCAAAGAAGGAATGAATAAAACGGGCTAAAAACAGTCCCATAAAATAACCAAAAAAATCAGGGACTGGTAGGTTAGAAGTGGCCTGAAATTTTAGGCAGAACTCTTTGGGGTATGCCAAGGACCCCTCGCCAACCGCTAGGCTCCTCACCAGCAGAAAGAGCGTTTGGCAGGCACTTAGCTCCACCTGGGACCTCCGTCCCCGCTGGCACCAGCCTCCTTGAGGGAGACGAACGCTTGACCCCAGACGTCCTGCATCCACAGGGGATCTTTGAGGAGAACAGGAAAGATGCTCCACACTATCAGCCCGCACCACCTGAAATACAGCTCCGTGACACGCAGCCGGCAGACCACGTTCCCATCCATGTCTCTGCATGGAAAGCACAAGGACAACCCCAAGGGGAAGGGCCATAGACGGTGTTAAAGGATTGCACCAGACTGCGGGGACCTCTAAGGCTGGCTTTATTAACAACTCCGAGTTGGGCCATCACCTCGGGGAGTGGCAACAGCTAACAAAAAGCGCCCTCTCTCTACAGATCTAACGTACAATACAAAGCGTCTGCTCATTTCCCAGGAAATTGCAGCTCTCAATTCATCTTCGATTTCAAAAGGCCCTTGTATTCCACAGTTTCAGCCAGTTCTTACCATGCTGTTCTAACTCCTCTTCGGACAGCACTCTTCACTGATGCAGTCTTCAGTCATCATGGCTACCTCTCTCCTCAACAATTCGCCTCCTAAGTCACTTGCAACTTCTGAGAAAAGACTCCAAATGCTCTACTTAACAGATACTTAATCGCTGTCTAGCTTCTTCATTACCTAGCATTTCCAAGTGATCTAAACAGTCGGTATTGTTCCGAGAGCCACTGTGCTCTATTAAACCTAGAAACCAATAGACAATTTATGAATTGCTCCCGCTACGAACAATATCCTAACAGCAAGGAGTTTTCTAAAGCTCGCTCCTTTTCCATACGCTTTCACTGTGTCCTGCCTTTTACTGTTAAGGTTTCAGGAAGAGAAAACTGGATGCACCATTCTCCTCCCCACCAGCACCCACAGTGCTGGTGCTCTGCCATCACTGCCCTGCCTGCCTGCCTGCCTGCCTGCCTGTGTCCCCCTGCCCGCGCCTCCTGGGTCGCCGCAGGCTCCAGCCGGCCCAGCTCCGGGGATGTCCCCAGCTCCTCCCAGGGGACGAAGCAAGCCCTCCCCGCCACCTTGGCTGGGCACAAAGGCCTCGCACTCCTCCGCCCACCCCACCCCAAGCAGCTGCAAGATGCACCTCCCGCTCTCCCGCACAGCACCAGAGGCGCTGACGCTGCAGACCGCCACGCCAAAGGGACGCAGAGCAGCTGCCCCGTGGCCCTGCACCCATGGGCGCCATTCGGCCAACGGCCACCACGCCGCCAACGGCCACCTGGGGCGCCAGCAGCCTCTGCAAGGAGGACCACGACCAAATCCAGGGCAAGCCAGCAAGGGCCAAAAAGCCCAGAGCACAAAGAAAGGGGCAGAGGCCAAAAAAGGGTGTTCCCGGGCGCTCTTTCATCCCGGTGGTAACCGGGGGCACCCCTGGGTCTCCCATCCAGCTCGTGACCGGAGACGCTCCTGCTTAGCTTCCCCGACAGGCCCCTGCAGGGGGGGGTGGCTACACCCTGGCCCCCGCCAGCACCCGCCCCAGCGCCGCACTTAACTCCAGCGGCCCTTCTGCTCCAGCACCTCCACAAACGCTTTCTACAACCTGCCAGGCCTGACGCTCTGCCTCCACAAACCCGGCCGAAACAAAAGCCTCGCACGCTGCCGACACCCTCCTGCCACCCCAGGACACCACCTTCGCATCCTCTCGCCTCCAAACACACCGCTGCCCACCACGGCGGACTTCACCTGCCGCCTTGGCGGCCACACGCACCCCAGGATCGCTCCTCACACTCCCTCAGCAGACTCAGCCCCAACAGACAGGCAAGGGGCCTTGTTTTGCTGCAGGCCCTTGCTGCTGCGGGCCCTGAGCACTGTCACTCCTACCAGGGGCTCTGCCTGGGGCCATCGCCCACCACCGTGGGGACATCCTCTCCGTTCACAACACTGACAGTCCATCGCGCTGACACGCCTCCCGGCAGTCCCCTTAAGCCCCCGCTGGCAATCACGGCTCACCTCTCAGCACGCCCGGAAGAAACCTTTCCCACCAGCAAAGCTGCTGCTGCGCCTCTGGGCAAAACGCTCTCCCCAGAAAACAGACACCACACCTGAAACCAGAGGAGACGCCAAGGACTCTCCTTCTGCAGCAGCAATACTAAGCACCATTTATCCCAGGGGAAGAACACACACACAGCTACGTCCTCCACGCCATCCGCCGTCCTCAGGACAGACGCAAAGAAGGAATGAATAAAACGGGCTAAAAACAGTCCCATAAAATAACCAAAAAAATCAGGGACTGGTAGGTTAGAAGTGGCCTGAAATTTTAGGCAGAACTCTTTGGGGTATGCCAAGGACCCCTCGCCAACCGCTAGGCTCCTCACCAGCAGAAAGAGCGTTTGGCAGGCACTTAGCTCCACCTGGCACCTCCGTCCCCGCTGGCACCAGCCTCCTTGAGGGAGACGAACGCTTGACCCCAGACGTCCTGCATCCACAGGGGATCTTTGAGGAGAACAGGAAAGATGCTCCACACTATCAGCCCGCACCACCTGAAATACAGCTCCGTGACACGCAGCCGGCAGACCACGTTCCCATCCATGTCTCTGCATGGAAAGCACAAGGACAACCCCAAGGGGAAGGGCCATAGACGGTGTTAAAGGATTGCACCAGACTGCGGGGACCTCTAAGGCTGGCTTTATTAACAACTCCGAGTTGGGCCATCACCTCGGGGAGTGGCAACAGCTAACAAAAAGCGCCCTCTCTCTACAGATCTAACGTACAATACAAAGCGTCTGCTCATTTCCCAGGAAATTGCAGCTCTCAATTCATCTTCGATTTCAAAAGGCCCTTGTATTCCACAGTTTCAGCCAGTTCTTATCATGCTGTTCTAACTCCTCTTCGGACAGCACTCTTCACTGATGCAGTCTTCAGTCATCATGGCTACCTCTCTCCTCAACAATCCGCCTCCTAAGTCACTCGAAACTTCTGAGAAAAGACTCCAAATGCTCTACTTAACAGATACTTAATCGCTGTCTAGCTTCTTCATTACCTAGCATTTCCAAGTGATCTAAACAGTCGGTATTGTTCCGAGAGCCACTGTGCTCTATTAAACCTAGAAACCAATAGACAATTTATGAATTGCTCCCGCTACGAACAATATCCTAACAGCAAGGAGTTTTCTAAAGCTCGCTCCTTTTCCATACGCTTTCACTGTGTCCTGCCTTTTACTGTTAAGGTTTCAGGAAGAGAAAACTGGATGCACCATTCTCCTCCCCACCAGCACCCACAGTGCTGGTGCTCTGCCATCACTGCCCTGCCTGCCTGCCTGCCTGCCTGCCTGTGTCCCCCTGCCCGCGCCTCCTGGGTCGCCGCAGGCTCCAGCCGGCCCAGCTCCGGGGATGTCCCCAGCTCCTCCCAGGGGACGAAGCAAGCCCTCCCCGCCACCTTGGCTGGGCACAAAGGCCTCGCACTCCTCCGCCCGCCCCACCCCAAGCAGCTGCAAGATGCACCTCCCGCTCTCCCGCACAGCACCAGAGGCGCTGACGCTGCAGACCGCCACGCCAAAGGGACGCAGAGCAGCTGCCCCGTGGCCCTGCACCCATGGGCGCCATTCGGCCAACGGCCACCACGCCGCCAACGGCCACCTGGGGCGCCAGCAGCCTCTGCAAGGAGGACCACGACCAAATCCAGGGCAAGCCAGCAAGGGCCAAAAAGCCCAGAGCACAAAGAAAGGGGCAGAGGCCAAAAAAGGGTGTTCCCGGGCGCTCTTTCATCCCGGTGGTAACCGGGGGCACCCCTGGGTCTCCCATCCAGCTCGTGACCGGAGACGCTCCTGCTTAGCTTCCCCGACAGGCCCCTGCAGGGGGGGGTGGCTACACCCTGGCCCCCGCCAGCACCCGCCCCAGCGCCGCACTTAACTCCAGCGGCCCTTCTGCTCCAGCACCTCCACAAACGCTTTCTACAACCTGCCAGGCCTGACGCTCTGCCTCCACAAACCCGGCCGAAACAAAAGCCTCGCACGCTGCCGACACCCTCCTGCCACCCCAGGACACCACCTTCGCATCCTCTCGCCTCCAAACACACCGCTGCCCACCACGGCGGACTTCACCTGCCGCCTTGGCGGCCACACGCACCCCAGGATCGCTCCTCACACTCCCTCAGCAGACTCAGCCCCAACAGACAGGCAAGGGGCCTTGTTTTGCTGCAGGCCCTTGCTGCTGCGGGCCCTGAGCACTGTCACTCCTACCAGGGGCTCTGCCTGGGGCCATCGCCCACCACCGTGGGGACATCCTCTCCGTTCACAACACTGACAGTCCATCGCGCTGACACGCCTCCCGGCAGTCCCCTTAAGCCCCCGCTGGCAATCACGGCTCACCTCTCAGCACGCCCGGAAGAAACCTTTCCCACCAGCAAAGCTGCTGCTGCGCCTCTGGGCAAAACGCTCTCCCCAGAAAACAGACACCACACCTGAAACCACAGGAGACGCCAAGGACTCTCCTTCTGCAGCAGCAATACTAAGCACCATTTATCCCAGGGGAAGAACACACACACAGCTACGTCCTCCACGCCATCCGCCGTCCTCAGGACAGACGCAAAGAAGGAATGAATAAAACGGGCTAAAAACAGTCCCATAAAATAACCAAAAAAATCAGGGACTGGTAGGTTAGAAGTGGCCTGAAATTTTAGGCAGAACTCTTTGGGGTATGCCAAGGACCCCTCGCCAACCGCTAGGCTCCTCACCAGCAGAAAGAGCGTTTGGCAGGCACTTAGCTCCACCTGGGACCTCCGTCCCCGCTGCCACCAGCCTCCTTGAGGGAGACGAACGCTTGACCCCAGACGTCCTGCATCCACAGGGGATCTTTGAGGAGAACAGGAAAGATGCTCCACACTATCAGCCCGCACCACCTGAAATACAGCTCCGTGACACGCAGCCGGCAGACCACGTTCCCATCCATGTCTCTGCATGGAAAGCACAAGGACAACCCCAAGGGGAAGGGCCATAGACGGTGTTAAAGGATTGCACCAGACTGCGGGGACCTCTAAGGCTGGCTTTATTAACAACTCCGAGTTGGGCCATCACCTCGGGGAGTGGCAACAGCTAACAAAAAGCGCCCTCTCTCTACAGATCTAACGTACAATACAAAGCGTCTGCTCATTTCCCAGGAAATTGCAGCTCTCAATTCATCTTCGATTTCAAAAGGCCCTTGTATTCCACAGTTTCAGCCAGTTCTTATCATGCTGTTCTAACTCCTCTTCGGACAGCACTCTTCACTGATGCAGTCTTCAGTCATCATGGCTACCTCTCTCCTCAACAATCCGCCTCCTAAGTCACTCGAAACTTCTGAGAAAAGACTCCAAATGCTCTACTTAACAGATACTTAATCGCTGTCTAGCTTCTTCATTACCTAGCATTTCCAAGTGATCTAAACAGTCGGTATTGTTCCGAGAGCCACTGTGCTCTATTAAACCTAGAAACCAATAGACAATTTATGAATTGCTCCCGCTACGAACAATATCCTAACAGCAAGGAGTTTTCTAAAGCTCGCTCCTTTTCCATACGCTTTCACTGTGTCCTGCCTTTTACTGTTAAGGTTTCAGGAAGAGAAAACTGGATGCACCATTCTCCTCCCCACCAGCACCCACAGTGCTGGTGCTCTGCCATCACTGCCCTGCCTGCCTGCCTGCCTGCCTGCCTGTGTCCCCCTGCCCGCGCCTCCTGGGTCGCCGCAGGCTCCAGCCGGCCCAGCTCCGGGGATGTCCCCAGCTCCTCCCAGGGGACGAAGCAAGCCCTCCCCGCCACCTTGGCTGGGCACAAAGGCCTCGCACTCCTCCGCCCGCCCCACCCCAAGCAGCTGCAAGATGCACCTCCCGCTCTCCCGCACAGCACCAGAGGCGCTGACGCTGCAGACCGCCACGCCAAAGGGACGCAGAGCAGCTGCCCCGTGGCCCTGCACCCATGGGCGCCATTCGGCCAACGGCCACCACGCCGCCAACGGCCACCTGGGGCGCCAGCAGCCTCTGCAAGGAGGACCACGACCAAATCCAGGGCAAGCCAGCAAGGGCCAAAAAGCCCAGAGCACAAAGAAAGGGGCAGAGGCCAAAAAAGGGTGTTCCCGGGCGCTCTTTCATCCCGGTGGTAACCGGGGGCACCCCTGGGTCTCCCATCCAGCTCGTGACCGGAGACGCTCCTGCTTAGCTTCCCCGACAGGCCCCTGCAGGGGGGGGTGGCTACACCCTGGCCCCCGCCAGCCCCCGCCCCAGCGCCGCACTTAACTCCAGCGGCCCTTCTGCTCCAGCACCTCCACAAACGCTTTCTACAACCTGCCAGGCCTGACGCTCTGCCTCCACAAACCCGGCCGAAACAAAAGCCTCGCACGCTGCCGACACCCTCCTGCCACCCCAGGACACCACCTTCGCATCCTCTCGCCTCCAAACACACCGCTGCCCACCACGGCGGACTTCACCTGCCGCCTTGGCGGCCACACGCACCCCAGGATCGCTCCTCACACTCCCTCAGCAGACTCAGCCCCAACAGACAGGCAAGGGGCCTTGTTTTGCTGCAGGCCCTTGCTGCTGCGGGCCCTGAGCACTGTCACTCCTACCAGGGGCTCTGCCTGGGGCCATCGCCCACCACCGTGGGGACATCCTCTCCGTTCACAACACTGACAGTCCATCGCGCTGACACGCCTCCCGGCAGTCCCCTTAAGCCCCCGCTGGCAATCACGGCTCACCTCTCAGCACGCCCGGAAGAAACCTTTCCCACCAGCAAAGCTGCTGCTGCGCCTCTGGGCAAAACGCTCTCCCCAGAAAACAGACACCACACCTGAAACCACAGGAGACGCCAAGGACTCTCCTTCTGCAGCAGCAATACTAAGCACCATTTATCCCAGGGGAAGAACACACACACAGCTACGTCCTCCACGCCATCCGCCGTCCTCAGGACAGACGCAAAGAAGGAATGAATAAAACGGGCTAAAAACAGTCCCATAAAATAACCAAAAAAATCAGGGACTGGTAGGTTAGAAGTGGCCTGAAATTTTAGGCAGAACTCTTTGGGGTATGCCAAGGACCCCTCGCCAACCGCTAGGCTCCTCACCAGCAGAAAGAGCGTTTGGCAGGCACTTAGCTCCACCTGGGACCTCCGTCCCCGCTGGCACCAGCCTCCTTGAGGGAGACGAACGCTTGACCCCAGACGTCCTGCATCCACAGGGGATCTTTGAGGAGAACAGGAAAGATGCTCCACACTATCAGCCCGCACCACCTGAAATACAGCTCCGTGACACGCAGCCGGCAGACCACGTTCCCATCCATGTCTCTGCATGGAAAGCACAAGGACAACCCCAAGGGGAAGGGCCATAGACGGTGTTAAAGGATTGCACCAGACTGCGGGGACCTCTAAGGCTGGCTTTATTAACAACTCCGAGTTGGGCCATCACCTCGGGGAGTGGCAACAGCTAACAAAAAGCGCCCTCTCTCTACAGATCTAACGTACAATACAAAGCGTCTGCTCATTTCCCAGGAAATTGCAGCTCTCAATTCATCTTCGATTTCAAAAGGCCCTTGTATTCCACAGTTTCAGCCAGTTCTTACCATGCTGTTCTAACTCCTCTTCGGACAGCACTCTTCACTGATGCAGTCTTCAGTCATCATGGCTACCTCTCTCCTCAACAATTCGCCTCCTAAGTCACTTGCAACTTCTGAGAAAAGACTCCAAATGCTCTACTTAACAGATACTTAATCGCTGTCTAGCTTCTTCATTACCTAGCATTTCCAAGTGATCTAAACAGTCGGTATTGTTCCGAGAGCCACTGTGCTCTATTAAACCTAGAAACCAATAGACAATTTATGAATTGCTCCCGCTACGAACAATATCCTAACAGCAAGGAGTTTTCTAAAGCTCGCTCCTTTTCCATACGCTTTCACTGTGTCCTGCCTTTTACTGTTAAGGTTTCAGGAAGAGAAAACTGGATGCACCATTCTCCTCCCCACCAGCACCCACAGTGCTGGTGCTCTGCCATCACTGCCCTGCCTGCCTGCCTGCCTGCCTGCCTGTGTCCCCCTGCCTGCGCCTCCTGGGTCGCCGCAGGCTCCAGCCGGCCCAGCTCCGGGGATGTCCCCAGCTCCTCCCAGGGGACGAAGCAAGCCCTCCCCGCCACCTTGGCTGGGCACAAAGGCCTCGCACTCCTCCGCCCGCCCCACCCCAAGCAGCTGCAAGATGCACCTCCCGCTCTCCCGCACAGCACCAGAGGCGCTGACGCTGCAGACCGCCACGCCAAAGGGACGCAGAGCAGCTGCCCCGTGGCCCTGCACCCATGGGCGCCATTCGGCCAACGGCCACCACGCCGCCAACGGCCACCTGGGGCGCCAGCAGCCTCTGCAAGGAGGACCACGACCAAATCCAGGGCAAGCCAGCAAGGGCCAAAAAGCCCAGAGCACAAAGAAAGGGGCAGAGGCCAAAAAAGGGTGTTCCCGGGCGCTCTTTCATCCCGGTGGTAACCGGGGGCACCCCTGGGTCTCCCATCCAGCTCGTGACCGGAGACGCTCCTGCTTAGCTTCCCCGACAGGCCCCTGCAGGGGGGGGTGGCTACACCCTGGCCCCCGCCAGCCCCCGCCCCAGCGCCGCACTTAACTCCAGCGGCCCTTCTGCTCCAGCACCTCCACAAACGCTTTCTACAACCTGCCAGGCCTGACGCTCTGCCTCCACAAACCCGGCCGAAACAAAAGCCTCGCACGCTGCCGACACCCTCCTGCCACCCCAGGACACCACCTTCGCATCCTCTCGCCTCCAAACACACCGCTGCCCACCACGGCGGACTTCACCTGCCGCCTTGGCGGCCACACGCACCCCAGGATCGCTCCTCACACTCCCTCAGCAGACTCAGCCCCAACAGACAGGCAAGGGGCCTTGTTTTGCTGCAGGCCCTTGCTGCTGCGGGCCCTGAGCACTGTCACTCCTACCAGGGGCTCTGCCTGGGGCCATCGCCCACCACCGTGGGGACATCCTCTCCGTTCACAACACTGACAGTCCATCGCGCTGACACGCCTCCCGGCAGTCCCCTTAAGCCCCCGCTGGCAATCACGGCTCACCTCTCAGCACGCCCGGAAGAAACCTTTCCCACCAGCAAAGCTGCTGCTGCGCCTCTGGGCAAAACGCTCTCCCCAGAAAACAGACACCACACCTGAAACCAGAGGAGACGCCAAGGACTCTCCTTCTGCAGCAGCAATACTAAGCACCATTTATCCCAGGGGAAGAACACACACACAGCTACGTCCTCCACGCCATCCGCCGTCCTCAGGACAGACGCAAAGAAGGAATGAATAAAACGGGCTAAAAACAGTCCCATAAAATAACCAAAAAAATCAGGGACTGGTAGGTTAGAAGTGGCCTGAAATTTTAGGCAGAACTCTTTGGGGTATGCCAAGGACCCCTCGCCAACCGCTAGGCTCCTCACCAGCAGAAAGAGCGTTTGGCAGGCACTTAGCTCCACCTGGCACCTCCGTCCCCGCTGGCACCAGCCTCCTTGAGGGAGACGAACGCTTGACCCCAGACGTCCTGCATCCACAGGGGATCTTTGAGGAGAACAGGAAAGATGCTCCACACTATCAGCCCGCACCACCTGAAATACAGCTCCGTGACACGCAGCCGGCAGACCACGTTCCCATCCATGTCTCTGCATGGAAAGCACAAGGACAACCCCAAGGGGAAGGGCCATAGACGGTGTTAAAGGATTGCACCAGACTGCGGGGACCTCTAAGGCTGGCTTTATTAACAACTCCGAGTTGGGCCATCACCTCGGGGAGTGGCAACAGCTAACAAAAAGCGCCCTCTCTCTACAGATCTAACGTACAATACAAAGCGTCTGCTCATTTCCCAGGAAATTGCAGCTCTCAATTCATCTTCGATTTCAAAAGGCCCTTGTATTCCACAGTTTCAGCCAGTTCTTACCATGCTGTTCTAACTCCTCTTCGGACAGCACTCTTCACTGATGCAGTCTTCAGTCATCATGGCTACCTCTCTCCTCAACAATTCGCCTCCTAAGTCACTTGCAACTTCTGAGAAAAGACTCCAAATGCTCTACTTAACAGATACTTAATCGCTGTCTAGCTTCTTCATTACCTAGCATTTCCAAGTGATCTAAACAGTCGGTATTGTTCCGAGAGCCACTGTGCTCTATTAAACCTAGAAACCAATAGACAATTTATGAATTGCTCCCGCTACGAACAATATCCTAACAGCAAGGAGTTTTCTAAAGCTCGCTCCTTTTCCATACGCTTTCACTGTGTCCTGCCTTTTACTGTTAAGGTTTCAGGAAGAGAAAACTGGATGCACCATTCTCCTCCCCACCAGCACCCACAGTGCTGGTGCTCTGCCATCACTGCCCTGCCTGCCTGCCTGCCTGCCTGCCTGTGTCCCCCTGCCTGCGCCTCCTGGGTCGCCGCAGGCTCCAGCCGGCCCAGCTCCGGGGATGTCCCCAGCTCCTCCCAGGGGACGAAGCAAGCCCTCCCCGCCACCTTGGCTGGGCACAAAGGCCTCGCACTCCTCCGCCCGCCCCACCCCAAGCAGCTGCAAGATGCACCTCCCGCTCTCCCGCACAGCACCAGAGGCGCTGACGCTGCAGACCGCCACGCCAAAGGGACGCAGAGCAGCTGCCCCGTGGCCCTGCACCCATGGGCGCCATTCGGCCAACGGCCACCACGCCGCCAACGGCCACCTGGGGCGCCAGCAGCCTCTGCAAGGAGGACCACGACCAAATCCAGGGCAAGCCAGCAAGGGCCAAAAAGCCCAGAGCACAAAGAAAGGGGCAGAGGCCAAAAAAGGGTGTTCCCGGGCGCTCTTTCATCCCGGTGGTAACCGGGGGCACCCCTGGGTCTCCCATCCAGCTCGTGACCGGAGACGCTCCTGCTTAGCTTCCCCGACAGGCCCCTGCAGGGGGGGGTGGCTACACCCTGGCCCCCGCCAGCACCCGCCCCAGCGCCGCACTTAACTCCAGCGGCCCTTCTGCTCCAGCACCTCCACAAACGCTTTCTACAACCTGCCAGGCCTGACGCTCTGCCTCCACAAACCCGGCCGAAACAAAAGCCTCGCACGCTGCCGACACCCTCCTGCCACCCCAGGACACCACCTTCGCATCCTCTCGCCTCCAAACACACCGCTGCCCACCACGGCGGACTTCACCTGCCGCCTTGGCGGCCACACGCACCCCAGGATCGCTCCTCACACTCCCTCAGCAGACTCAGCCCCAACAGACAGGCAAGGGGCCTTGTTTTGCTGCAGGCCCTTGCTGCTGCGGGCCCTGAGCACTGTCACTCCTACCAGGGGCTCTGCCTGGGGCCATCGCCCACCACCGTGGGGACATCCTCTCCGTTCACAACACTGACAGTCCATCGCGCTGACACGCCTCCCGGCAGTCCCCTTAAGCCCCCGCTGGCAATCACGGCTCACCTCTCAGCACGCCCGGAAGAAACCTTTCCCACCAGCAAAGCTGCTGCTGCGCCTCTGGGCAAAACGCTCTCCCCAGAAAACAGACACCACACCTGAAACCAGAGGAGACGCCAAGGACTCTCCTTCTGCAGCAGCAATACTAAGCACCATTTATCCCAGGGGAAGAACACACACACAGCTACGTCCTCCACGCCATCCGCCGTCCTCAGGACAGACGCAAAGAAGGAATGAATAAAACGGGCTAAAAACAGTCCCATAAAATAACCAAAAAAATCAGGGACTGGTAGGTTAGAAGTGGCCTGAAATTTTAGGCAGAACTCTTTGGGGTATGCCAAGGACCCCTCGCCAACCGCTAGGCTCCTCACCAGCAGAAAGAGCGTTTGGCAGGCACTTAGCTCCACCTGGGACCTCCGTCCCCGCTGGCACCAGCCTCCTTGAGGGAGACGAACGCTTGACCCCAGACGTCCTGCATCCACAGGGGATCTTTGAGGAGAACAGGAAAGATGCTCCACACTATCAGCCCGCACCACCTGAAATACAGCTCCGTGACACGCAGCCGGCAGACCACGTTCCCATCCATGTCTCTGCATGGAAAGCACAAGGACAACCCCAAGGGGAAGGGCCATAGACGGTGTTAAAGGATTGCACCAGACTGCGGGGACCTCTAAGGCTGGCTTTATTAACAACTCCGAGTTGGGCCATCACCTCGGGGAGTGGCAACAGCTAACAAAAAGCGCCCTCTCTCTACAGATCTAACGTACAATACAAAGCGTCTGCTCATTTCCCAGGAAATTGCAGCTCTCAATTCATCTTCGATTTCAAAAGGCCCTTGTATTCCACAGTTTCAGCCAGTTCTTACCATGCTGTTCTAACTCCTCTTCGGACAGCACTCTTCACTGATGCAGTCTTCAGTCATCATGGCTACCTCTCTCCTCAACAATTCGCCTCCTAAGTCACTTGCAACTTCTGAGAAAAGACTCCAAATGCTCTACTTAACAGATACTTAATCGCTGTCTAGCTTCTTCATTACCTAGCATTTCCAAGTGATCTAAACAGTCGGTATTGTTCCGAGAGCCACTGTGCTCTATTAAACCTAGAAACCAATAGACAATTTATGAATTGCTCCCGCTACGAACAATATCCTAACAGCAAGGAGTTTTCTAAAGCTCGCTCCTTTTCCATACGCTTTCACTGTGTCCTGCCTTTTACTGTTAAGGTTTCAGGAAGAGAAAACTGGATGCACCATTCTCCTCCCCACCAGCACCCACAGTGCTGGTGCTCTGCCATCACTGCCCTGCCTGCCTGCCTGCCTGCCTGCCTGTGTCCCCCTGCCCGCGCCTCCTGGGTCGCCGCAGGCTCCAGCCGGCCCAGCTCCGGGGATGTCCCCAGCTCCTCCCAGGGGACGAAGCAAGCCCTCCCCGCCACCTTGGCTGGGCACAAAGGCCTCGCACTCCTCCGCCCACCCCACCCCAAGCAGCTGCAAGATGCACCTCCCGCTCTCCCGCACAGCACCAGAGGCGCTGACGCTGCAGACCGCCACGCCAAAGGGACGCAGAGCAGCTGCCCCGTGGCCCTGCACCCATGGGCGCCATTCGGCCAACGGCCACCACGCCGCCAACGGCCACCTGGGGCGCCAGCAGCCTCTGCAAGGAGGACCACGACCAAATCCAGGGCAAGCCAGCAAGGGCCAAAAAGCCCAGAGCACAAAGAAAGGGGCAGAGGCCAAAAAAGGGTGTTCCCGGGCGCTCTTTCATCCCGGTGGTAACCGGGGGCACCCCTGGGTCTCCCATCCAGCTCGTGACCGGAGACGCTCCTGCTTAGCTTCCCCGACAGGCCCCTGCAGGGGGGGGTGGCTACACCCTGGCCCCCGCCAGCACCCGCCCCAGCGCCGCACTTAACTCCAGCGGCCCTTCTGCTCCAGCACCTCCACAAACGCTTTCTACAACCTGCCAGGCCTCACGCTCTGCCTCCACAAACCCGGCCGAAACAAAAGCCTCGCACGCTGCCGACACCCTCCTGCCACCCCAGGACACCACCTTCGCATCCTCTCGCCTCCAAACACACCGCTGCCCACCACGGCGGACTTCACCTGCCGCCTTGGCGGCCACACGCACCCCAGGATCGCTCCTCACACTCCCTCAGCAGACTCAGCCCCAACAGACAGGCAAGGGGCCTTGTTTTGCTGCAGGCCCTTGCTGCTGCGGGCCCTGAGCACTGTCACTCCTACCAGGGGCTCTGCCTGGGGCCATCGCCCACCACCGTGGGGACATCCTCTCCGTTCACAACACTGACAGTCCATCGCGCTGACACGCCTCCCGGCAGTCCCCTTAAGCCCCCGCTGGCAATCACGGCTCACCTCTCAGCACGCCCGGAAGAAACCTTTCCCACCAGCAAAGCTGCTGCTGCGCCTCTGGGCAAAACGCTCTCCCCAGAAAACAGACACCACACCTGAAACCAGAGGAGACGCCAAGGACTCTCCTTCTGCAGCAGCAATACTAAGCACCATTTATCCCAGGGGAAGAACACACACACAGCTACGTCCTCCACGCCATCCGCCGTCCTCAGGACAGACGCAAAGAAGGAATGAATAAAACGGGCTAAAAACAGTCCCATAAAATAACCAAAAAAATCAGGGACTGGTAGGTTAGAAGTGGCCTGAAATTTTAGGCAGAACTCTTTGGGGTATGCCAAGGACCCCTCGCCAACCGCTAGGCTCCTCACCAGCAGAAAGAGCGTTTGGCAGGCACTTAGCTCCACCTGGCACCTCCGTCCCCGCTGGCACCAGCCTCCTTGAGGGAGACGAACGCTTGACCCCAGACGTCCTGCATCCACAGGGGATCTTTGAGGAGAACAGGAAAGATGCTCCACACTATCAGCCCGCACCACCTGAAATACAGCTCCGTGACACGCAGCCGGCAGACCACGTTCCCATCCATGTCTCTGCATGGAAAGCACAAGGACAACCCCAAGGGGAAGGGCCATAGACGGTGTTAAAGGATTGCACCAGACTGCGGGGACCTCTAAGGCTGGCTTTATTAACAACTCCGAGTTGGGCCATCACCTCGGGGAGTGGCAACAGCTAACAAAAAGCGCCCTCTCTCTACAGATCTAACGTACAATACAAAGCGTCTGCTCATTTCCCAGGAAATTGCAGCTCTCAATTCATCTTCGATTTCAAAAGGCCCTTGTATTCCACAGTTTCAGCCAGTTCTTATCATGCTGTTCTAACTCCTCTTCGGACAGCACTCTTCACTGATGCAGTCTTCAGTCATCATGGCTACCTCTCTCCTCAACAATCCGCCTCCTAAGTCACTCGAAACTTCTGAGAAAAGACTCCAAATGCTCTACTTAACAGATACTTAATCGCTGTCTAGCTTCTTCATTACCTAGCATTTCCAAGTGATCTAAACAGTCGGTATTGTTCCGAGAGCCACTGTGCTCTATTAAACCTAGAAACCAATAGACAATTTATGAATTGCTCCCGCTACGAACAATATCCTAACAGCAAGGAGTTTTCTAAAGCTCGCTCCTTTTCCATACGCTTTCACTGTGTCCTGCCTTTTACTGTTAAGGTTTCAGGAAGAGAAAACTGGATGCACCATTCTCCTCCCCACCAGCACCCACAGTGCTGGTGCTCTGCCATCACTGCCCTGCCTGCCTGCCTGCCTGCCTGCCTGTGTCCCCCTGCCCGCGCCTCCTGGGTCGCCGCAGGCTCCAGCCGGCCCAGCTCCGGGGATGTCCCCAGCTCCTCCCAGGGGACGAAGCAAGCCCTCCCCGCCACCTTGGCTGGGCACAAAGGCCTCGCACTCCTCCGCCCGCCCCACCCCAAGCAGCTGCAAGATGCACCTCCCGCTCTCCCGCACAGCACCAGAGGCGCTGACGCTGCAGACCGCCACGCCAAAGGGACGCAGAGCAGCTGCCCCGTGGCCCTGCACCCATGGGCGCCATTCGGCCAACGGCCACCACGCCGCCAACGGCCACCTGGGGCGCCAGCAGCCTCTGCAAGGAGGACCACGACCAAATCCAGGGCAAGCCAGCAAGGGCCAAAAAGCCCAGAGCACAAAGAAAGGGGCAGAGGCCAAAAAAGGGTGTTCCCGGGCGCTCTTTCATCCCGGTGGTAACCGGGGGCACCCCTGGGTCTCCCATCCAGCTCGTGACCGGAGACGCTCCTGCTTAGCTTCCCCGACAGGCCCCTGCAGGGGGGGGTGGCTACACCCTGGCCCCCGCCAGCACCCGCCCCAGCGCCGCACTTAACTCCAGCGGCCCTTCTGCTCCAGCACCTCCACAAACGCTTTCTACAACCTGCCAGGCCTGACGCTCTGCCTCCACAAACCCGGCCGAAACAAAAGCCTCGCACGCTGCCGACACCCTCCTGCCACCCCAGGACACCACCTTCGCATCCTCTCGCCTCCAAACACACCGCTGCCCACCACGGCGGACTTCACCTGCCGCCTTGGCGGCCACACGCACCCCAGGATCGCTCCTCACACTCCCTCAGCAGACTCAGCCCCAACAGACAGGCAAGGGGCCTTGTTTTGCTGCAGGCCCTTGCTGCTGCGGGCCCTGAGCACTGTCACTCCTACCAGGGGCTCTGCCTGGGGCCATCGCCCACCACCGTGGGGACATCCTCTCCGTTCACAACACTGACAGTCCATTGCGCTGACACGCCTCCCGGCAGTCCCCTTAAGCCCCCGCTGGCAATCACGGCTCACCTCTCAGCACGCCCGGAAGAAACCTTTCCCACCAGCAAAGCTGCTGCTGCGCCTCTGGGCAAAACGCTCTCCCCAGAAAACAGACACCACACCTGAAACCAGAGGAGACGCCAAGGACTCTCCTTCTGCAGCAGCAATACTAAGCACCATTTATCCCAGGGGAAGAACACACACACAGCTACGTCCTCCACGCCATCCGCCGTCCTCAGGACAGACGCAAAGAAGGAATGAATAAAACGGGCTAAAAACAGTCCCATAAAATAACCAAAAAAATCAGGGACTGGTAGGTTAGAAGTGGCCTGAAATTTTAGGCAGAACTCTTTGGGGTATGCCAAGGACCCCTCGCCAACCGCTAGGCTCCTCACCAGCAGAAAGAGCGTTTGGCAGGCACTTAGCTCCACCTGGGACCTCCGTCCCCGCTGCCACCAGCCTCCTTGAGGGAGACGAACGCTTGACCCCAGACGTCCTGCACCCACAGGGGATCTTTGAGGAGAACAGGAAAGATGCTCCACACTATCAGCCCGCACCACCTGAAATACAGCTCCGTGACACGCAGCCGGCAGACCACGTTCCCATCCATGTCTCTGCATGGAAAGCACAAGGACAACCCCAAGGGGAAGGGCCATAGACGGTGTTAAAGGATTGCACCAGACTGCGGGGACCTCTAAGGCTGGCTTTATTAACAACTCCGAGTTGGGCCATCACCTCGGGGAGTGGCAACAGCTAACAAAAAGCGCCCTCTCTCTACAGATCTAACGTACAATACAAAGCGTCTGCTCATTTCCCAGGAAATTGCAGCTCTCAATTCATCTTCGATTTCAAAAGGCCCTTGTATTCCACAGTTTCAGCCAGTTCTTATCATGCTGTTCTAACTCCTCTTCGGACAGCACTCTTCACTGATGCAGTCTTCAGTCATCATGGCTACCTCTCTCCTCAACAATCCGCCTCCTAAGTCACTCGAAACTTCTGAGAAAAGACTCCAAATGCTCTACTTAACAGATACTTAATCGCTGTCTAGCTTCTTCATTACCTAGCATTTCCAAGTGATCTAAACAGTCGGTATTGTTCCGAGAGCCACTGTGCTCTATTAAACCTAGAAACCAATAGACAATTTATGAATTGCTCCCGCTACGAACAATATCCTAACAGCAAGGAGTTTTCTAAAGCTCGCTCCTTTTCCATACGCTTTCACTGTGTCCTGCCTTTTACTGTTAAGGTTTCAGGAAGAGAAAACTGGATGCACCATTCTCCTCCCCACCAGCACCCACAGTGCTGGTGCTCTGCCATCACTGCCCTGCCTGCCTGCCTGCCTGCCTGCCTGTGTCCCCCTGCCCGCGCCTCCTGGGTCGCCGCAGGCTCCAGCCGGCCCAGCTCCGGGGATGTCCCCAGCTCCTCCCAGGGGACGAAGCAAGCCCTCCCCGCCACCTTGGCTGGGCACAAAGGCCTCGCACTCCTCCGCCCGCCCCACCCCAAGCAGCTGCAAGATGCACCTCCCGCTCTCCCGCACAGCACCAGAGGCGCTGACGCTGCAGACCGCCACGCCAAAGGGACGCAGAGCAGCTGCCCCGTGGCCCTGCACCCATGGGCGCCATTCGGCCAACGGCCACCACGCCGCCAACGGCCACCTGGGGCGCCAGCAGCCTCTGCAAGGAGGACCACGACCAAATCCAGGGCAAGCCAGCAAGGGCCAAAAAGCCCAGAGCACAAAGAAAGGGGCAGAGGCCAAAAAAGGGTGTTCCCGGGCGCTCTTTCATCCCGGTGGTAACCGGGGGCACCCCTGGGTCTCCCATCCAGCTCGTGACCGGAGACGCTCCTGCTTAGCTTCCCCGACAGGCCCCTGCAGGGGGGGGTGGCTACACCCTGGCCCCCGCCAGCCCCCGCCCCAGCGCCGCACTTAACTCCAGCGGCCCTTCTGCTCCAGCACCTCCACAAACGCTTTCTACAACCTGCCAGGCCTGACGCTCTGCCTCCACAAACCCGGCCGAAACAAAAGCCTCGCACGCTGCCGACACCCTCCTGCCACCCCAGGACACCACCTTCGCATCCTCTCGCCTCCAAACACACCGCTGCCCACCACGGCGGACTTCACCTGCCGCCTTGGCGGCCACACGCACCCCAGGATCGCTCCTCACACTCCCTCAGCAGACTCAGCCCCAACAGACAGGCAAGGGGCCTTGTTTTGCTGCAGGCCCTTGCTGCTGCGGGCCCTGAGCACTGTCACTCCTACCAGGGGCTCTGCCTGGGGCCATCGCCCACCACCGTGGGGACATCCTCTCCGTTCACAACACTGACAGTCCATCGCGCTGACACGCCTCCCGGCAGTCCCCTTAAGCCCCCGCTGGCAATCACGGCTCACCTCTCAGCACGCCCGGAAGAAACCTTTCCCACCAGCAAAGCTGCTGCTGCGCCTCTGGGCAAAACGCTCTCCCCAGAAAACAGACACCACACCTGAAACCACAGGAGACGCCAAGGACTCTCCTTCTGCAGCAGCAATACTAAGCACCATTTATCCCAGGGGAAGAACACACACACAGCTACGTCCTCCACGCCATCCGCCGTCCTCAGGACAGACGCAAAGAAGGAATGAATAAAACGGGCTAAAAACAGTCCCATAAAATAACCAAAAAAATCAGGGACTGGTAGGTTAGAAGTGGCCTGAAATTTTAGGCAGAACTCTTTGGGGTATGCCAAGGACCCCTCGCCAACCGCTAGGCTCCTCACCAGCAGAAAGAGCGTTTGGCAGGCACTTAGCTCCACCTGGGACCTCCGTCCCCGCTGGCACCAGCCTCCTTGAGGGAGACGAACGCTTGACCCCAGACGTCCTGCATCCACAGGGGATCTTTGAGGAGAACAGGAAAGATGCTCCACACTATCAGCCCGCACCACCTGAAATACAGCTCCGTGACACGCAGCCGGCAGACCACGTTCCCATCCATGTCTCTGCATGGAAAGCACAAGGACAACCCCAAGGGGAAGGGCCATAGACGGTGTTAAAGGATTGCACCAGACTGCGGGGACCTCTAAGGCTGGCTTTATTAACAACTCCGAGTTGGGCCATCACCTCGGGGAGTGGCAACAGCTAACAAAAAGCGCCCTCTCTCTACAGATCTAACGTACAATACAAAGCGTCTGCTCATTTCCCAGGAAATTGCAGCTCTCAATTCATCTTCGATTTCAAAAGGCCCTTGTATTCCACAGTTTCAGCCAGTTCTTACCATGCTGTTCTAACTCCTCTTCGGACAGCACTCTTCACTGATGCAGTCTTCAGTCATCATGGCTACCTCTCTCCTCAACAATTCGCCTCCTAAGTCACTTGCAACTTCTGAGAAAAGACTCCAAATGCTCTACTTAACAGATACTTAATCGCTGTCTAGCTTCTTCATTACCTAGCATTTCCAAGTGATCTAAACAGTCGGTATTGTTCCGAGAGCCACTGTGCTCTATTAAACCTAGAAACCAATAGACAATTTATGAATTGCTCCCGCTACGAACAATATCCTAACAGCAAGGAGTTTTCTAAAGCTCGCTCCTTTTCCATACGCTTTCACTGTGTCCTGCCTTTTACTGTTAAGGTTTCAGGAAGAGAAAACTGGATGCACCATTCTCCTCCCCACCAGCACCCACAGTGCTGGTGCTCTGCCATCACTGCCCTGCCTGCCTGCCTGCCTGCCTGCCTGTGTCCCCCTGCCTGCGCCTCCTGGGTCGCCGCAGGCTCCAGCCGGCCCAGCTCCGGGGATGTCCCCAGCTCCTCCCAGGGGACGAAGCAAGCCCTCCCCGCCACCTTGGCTGGGCACAAAGGCCTCGCACTCCTCCGCCCGCCCCACCCCAAGCAGCTGCAAGATGCACCTCCCGCTCTCCCGCACAGCACCAGAGGCGCTGACGCTGCAGACCGCCACGCCAAAGGGACGCAGAGCAGCTGCCCCGTGGCCCTGCACCCATGGGCGCCATTCGGCCAACGGCCACCACGCCGCCAACGGCCACCTGGGGCGCCAGCAGCCTCTGCAAGGAGGACCACGACCAAATCCAGGGCAAGCCAGCAAGGGCCAAAAAGCCCAGAGCACAAAGAAAGGGGCAGAGGCCAAAAAAGGGTGTTCCCGGGCGCTCTTTCATCCCGGTGGTAACCGGGGGCACCCCTGGGTCTCCCATCCAGCTCGTGACCGGAGACGCTCCTGCTTAGCTTCCCCGACAGGCCCCTGCAGGGGGGGGTGGCTACACCCTGGCCCCCGCCAGCCCCCGCCCCAGCGCCGCACTTAACTCCAGCGGCCCTTCTGCTCCAGCACCTCCACAAACGCTTTCTACAACCTGCCAGGCCTGACGCTCTGCCTCCACAAACCCGGCCGAAACAAAAGCCTCGCACGCTGCCGACACCCTCCTGCCACCCCAGGACACCACCTTCGCATCCTCTCGCCTCCAAACACACCGCTGCCCACCACGGCGGACTTCACCTGCCGCCTTGGCGGCCACACGCACCCCAGGATCGCTCCTCACACTCCCTCAGCAGACTCAGCCCCAACAGACAGGCAAGGGGCCTTGTTTTGCTGCAGGCCCTTGCTGCTGCGGGCCCTGAGCACTGTCACTCCTACCAGGGGCTCTGCCTGGGGCCATCGCCCACCACCGTGGGGACATCCTCTCCGTTCACAACACTGACAGTCCATTGCGCTGACACGCCTCCCGGCAGTCCCCTTAAGCCCCCGCTGGCAATCACGGCTCACCTCTCAGCACGCCCGGAAGAAACCTTTCCCACCAGCAAAGCTGCTGCTGCGCCTCTGGGCAAAACGCTCTCCCCAGAAAACAGACACCACACCTGAAACCAGAGGAGACGCCAAGGACTCTCCTTCTGCAGCAGCAATACTAAGCACCATTTATCCCAGGGGAAGAACACACACACAGCTACGTCCTCCACGCCATCCGCCGTCCTCAGGACAGACGCAAAGAAGGAATGAATAAAACGGGCTAAAAACAGTCCCATAAAATAACCAAAAAAATCAGGGACTGGTAGGTTAGAAGTGGCCTGAAATTTTAGGCAGAACTCTTTGGGGTATGCCAAGGACCCCTCGCCAACCGCTAGGCTCCTCACCAGCAGAAAGAGCGTTTGGCAGGCACTTAGCTCCACCTGGCACCTCCGTCCCCGCTGGCACCAGCCTCCTTGAGGGAGACGAACGCTTGACCCCAGACGTCCTGCATCCACAGGGGATCTTTGAGGAGAACAGGAAAGATGCTCCACACTATCAGCCCGCACCACCTGAAATACAGCTCCGTGACACGCAGCCGGCAGACCACGTTCCCATCCATGTCTCTGCATGGAAAGCACAAGGACAACCCCAAGGGGAAGGGCCATAGACGGTGTTAAAGGATTGCACCAGACTGCGGGGACCTCTAAGGCTGGCTTTATTAACAACTCCGAGTTGGGCCATCACCTCGGGGAGTGGCAACAGCTAACAAAAAGCGCCCTCTCTCTACAGATCTAACGTACAATACAAAGCGTCTGCTCATTTCCCAGGAAATTGCAGCTCTCAATTCATCTTCGATTTCAAAAGGCCCTTGTATTCCACAGTTTCAGCCAGTTCTTATCATGCTGTTCTAACTCCTCTTCGGACAGCACTCTTCACTGATGCAGTCTTCAGTCATCATGGCTACCTCTCTCCTCAACAATCCGCCTCCTAAGTCACTCGAAACTTCTGAGAAAAGACTCCAAATGCTCTACTTAACAGATACTTAATCGCTGTCTAGCTTCTTCATTACCTAGCATTTCCAAGTGATCTAAACAGTCGGTATTGTTCCGAGAGCCACTGTGCTCTATTAAACCTAGAAACCAATAGACAATTTATGAATTGCTCCCGCTACGAACAATATCCTAACAGCAAGGAGTTTTCTAAAGCTCGCTCCTTTTCCATACGCTTTCACTGTGTCCTGCCTTTTACTGTTAAGGTTTCAGGAAGAGAAAACTGGATGCACCATTCTCCTCCCCACCAGCACCCACAGTGCTGGTGCTCTGCCATCACTGCCCTGCCTGCCTGCCTGCCTGCCTGCCTTCCTGTGTCCCCCTGCCCGCGCCTCCTGGGACGCCGCAGGCTCCAGCCGGCCCAGCTCCGGGGATGTCCCCAGCTCCTCCCAGGGGACGAAGCAAGCCCTCCCCGCCACCTTGGCTGGGCACAAAGGCCTCGCACTCCTCCGCCCACCCCACCCCAAGCAGCTGCAAGATGCACCTCCCGCTCTCCCGCACAGCACCAGAGGCGCTGACGCTGCAGACCGCCACGCCAAAGGGACGCAGAGCAGCTGCCCCGTGGCCCTGCACCCATGGGCGCCATTCGGCCAACGGCCACCACGCCGCCAACGGCCACCTGGGGCGCCAGCAGCCTCTGCAAGGAGGACCACGACCAAATCCAGGGCAAGCCAGCAAGGGCCAAAAAGCCCAGAGCACAAAGAAAGGGGCAGAGGCCAAAAAAGGGTGTTCCCGGGCGCTCTTTCATCCCGGTGGTAACCGGGGGCACCCCTGGGTCTCCCATCCAGCTCGTGACCGGAGACGCTCCTGCTTAGCTTCCCCGACAGGCCCCTGCAGGGGGGGGTGGCTACACCCTGGCCCCCGCCAGCACCCGCCCCAGCGCCGCACTTAACTCCAGCGGCCCTTCTGCTCCAGCACCTCCACAAACGCTTTCTACAACCTGCCAGGCCTGACGCTCTGCCTCCACAAACCCGGCCGAAACAAAAGCCTCGCACGCTGCCGACACCCTCCTGCCACCCCAGGACACCACCTTCGCATCCTCTCGCCTCCAAACACACCGCTGCCCACCACGGCGGACTTCACCTGCCGCCTTGGCGGCCACACGCACCCCAGGATCGCTCCTCACACTCCCTCAGCAGACTCAGCCCCAACAGACAGGCAAGGGGCCTTGTTTTGCTGCAGGCCCTTGCTGCTGCGGGCCCTGAGCACTGTCACTCCTACCAGGGGCTCTGCCTGGGGCCATCGCCCACCACCGTGGGGACATCCTCTCCGTTCACAACACTGACAGTCCATCGCGCTGACACGCCTCCCGGCAGTCCCCTTAAGCCCCCGCTGGCAATCACGGCTCACCTCTCAGCACGCCCGGAAGAAACCTTTCCCACCAGCAAAGCTGCTGCTGCGCCTCTGGGCAAAACGCTCTCCCCAGAAAACAGACACCACACCTGAAACCAGAGGAGACGCCAAGGACTCTCCTTCTGCAGCAGCAATACTAAGCACCATTTATCCCAGGGGAAGAACACACACACAGCTACGTCCTCCACGCCATCCGCCGTCCTCAGGACAGACGCAAAGAAGGAATGAATAAAACGGGCTAAAAACAGTCCCATAAAATAACCAAAAAAATCAGGGACTGGTAGGTTAGAAGTGGCCTGAAATTTTAGGCAGAACTCTTTGGGGTATGCCAAGGACCCCTCGCCAACCGCTAGGCTCCTCACCAGCAGAAAGAGCGTTTGGCAGGCACTTAGCTCCACCTGGGACCTCCGTCCCCGCTGGCACCAGCCTCCTTGAGGGAGACGAACGCTTGACCCCAGACGTCCTGCATCCACAGGGGATCTTTGAGGAGAACAGGAAAGATGCTCCACACTATCAGCCCGCACCACCTGAAATACAGCTCCGTGACACGCAGCCGGCAGACCACGTTCCCATCCATGTCTCTGCATGGAAAGCACAAGGACAACCCCAAGGGGAAGGGCCATAGACGGTGTTAAAGGATTGCACCAGACTGCGGGGACCTCTAAGGCTGGCTTTATTAACAACTCCGAGTTGGGCCATCACCTCGGGGAGTGGCAACAGCTAACAAAAAGCGCCCTCTCTCTACAGATCTAACGTACAATACAAAGCGTCTGCTCATTTCCCAGGAAATTGCAGCTCTCAATTCATCTTCGATTTCAAAAGGCCCTTGTATTCCACAGTTTCAGCCAGTTCTTACCATGCTGTTCTAACTCCTCTTCGGACAGCACTCTTCACTGATGCAGTCTTCAGTCATCATGGCTACCTCTCTCCTCAACAATTCGCCTCCTAAGTCACTTGCAACTTCTGAGAAAAGACTCCAAATGCTCTACTTAACAGATACTTAATCGCTGTCTAGCTTCTTCATTACCTAGCATTTCCAAGTGATCTAAACAGTCGGTATTGTTCCGAGAGCCACTGTGCTCTATTAAACCTAGAAACCAATAGACAATTTATGAATTGCTCCCGCTACGAACAATATCCTAACAGCAAGGAGTTTTCTAAAGCTCGCTCCTTTTCCATACGCTTTCACTGTGTCCTGCCTTTTACTGTTAAGGTTTCAGGAAGAGAAAACTGGATGCACCATTCTCCTCCCCACCAGCACCCACAGTGCTGGTGCTCTGCCATCACTGCCCTGCCTGCCTGCCTGCCTGCCTGCCTGTGTCCCCCTGCCTGCGCCTCCTGGGTCGCCGCAGGCTCCAGCCGGCCCAGCTCCGGGGATGTCCCCAGCTCCTCCCAGGGGACGAAGCAAGCCCTCCCCGCCACCTTGGCTGGGCACAAAGGCCTCGCACTCCTCCGCCCGCCCCACCCCAAGCAGCTGCAAGATGCACCTCCCGCTCTCCCGCACAGCACCAGAGGCGCTGACGCTGCAGACCGCCACGCCAAAGGGACGCAGAGCAGCTGCCCCGTGGCCCTGCACCCATGGGCGCCATTCGGCCAACGGCCACCACGCCGCCAACGGCCACCTGGGGCGCCAGCAGCCTCTGCAAGGAGGACCACGACCAAATCCAGGGCAAGCCAGCAAGGGCCAAAAAGCCCAGAGCACAAAGAAAGGGGCAGAGGCCAAAAAAGGGTGTTCCCGGGCGCTCTTTCATCCCGGTGGTAACCGGGGGCACCCCTGGGTCTCCCATCCAGCTCGTGACCGGAGACGCTCCTGCTTAGCTTCCCCGACAGGCCCCTGCAGGGGGGGGTGGCTACACCCTGGCCCCCGCCAGCCCCCGCCCCAGCGCCGCACTTAACTCCAGCGGCCCTTCTGCTCCAGCACCTCCACAAACGCTTTCTACAACCTGCCAGGCCTGACGCTCTGCCTCCACAAACCCGGCCGAAACAAAAGCCTCGCACGCTGCCGACACCCTCCTGCCACCCCAGGACACCACCTTCGCATCCTCTCGCCTCCAAACACACCGCTGCCCACCACGGCGGACTTCACCTGCCGCCTTGGCGGCCACACGCACCCCAGGATCGCTCCTCACACTCCCTCAGCAGACTCAGCCCCAACAGACAGGCAAGGGGCCTTGTTTTGCTGCAGGCCCTTGCTGCTGCGGGCCCTGAGCACTGTCACTCCTACCAGGGGCTCTGCCTGGGGCCATCGCCCACCACCGTGGGGACATCCTCTCCGTTCACAACACTGACAGTCCATTGCGCTGACACGCCTCCCGGCAGTCCCCTTAAGCCCCCGCTGGCAATCACGGCTCACCTCTCAGCACGCCCGGAAGAAACCTTTCCCACCAGCAAAGCTGCTGCTGCGCCTCTGGGCAAAACGCTCTCCCCAGAAAACAGACACCACACCTGAAACCAGAGGAGACGCCAAGGACTCTCCTTCTGCAGCAGCAATACTAAGCACCATTTATCCCAGGGGAAGAACACACACACAGCTACGTCCTCCACGCCATCCGCCGTCCTCAGGACAGACGCAAAGAAGGAATGAATAAAACGGGCTAAAAACAGTCCCATAAAATAACCAAAAAAATCAGGGACTGGTAGGTTAGAAGTGGCCTGAAATTTTAGGCAGAACTCTTTGGGGTATGCCAAGGACCCCTCGCCAACCGCTAGGCTCCTCACCAGCAGAAAGAGCGTTTGGCAGGCACTTAGCTCCACCTGGGACCTCCGTCCCCGCTGGCACCAGCCTCCTTGAGGGAGACGAACGCTTGACCCCAGACGTCCTGCATCCACAGGGGATCTTTGAGGAGAACAGGAAAGATGCTCCACACTATCAGCCCGCACCACCTGAAATACAGCTCCGTGACACGCAGCCGGCAGACCACGTTCCCATCCATGTCTCTGCATGGAAAGCACAAGGACAACCCCAAGGGGAAGGGCCATAGACGGTGTTAAAGGATTGCACCAGACTGCGGGGACCTCTAAGGCTGGCTTTATTAACAACTCCGAGTTGGGCCATCACCTCGGGGAGTGGCAACAGCTAACAAAAAGCGCCCTCTCTCTACAGATCTAACGTACAATACAAAGCGTCTGCTCATTTCCCAGGAAATTGCAGCTCTCAATTCATCTTCGATTTCAAAAGGCCCTTGTATTCCACAGTTTCAGCCAGTTCTTATCATGCTGTTCTAACTCCTCTTCGGACAGCACTCTTCACTGATGCAGTCTTCAGTCATCATGGCTACCTCTCTCCTCAACAATCCGCCTCCTAAGTCACTCGAAACTTCTGAGAAAAGACTCCAAATGCTCTACTTAACAGATACTTAATCGCTGTCTAGCTTCTTCATTACCTAGCATTTCCAAGTGATCTAAACAGTCGGTATTGTTCCGAGAGCCACTGTGCTCTATTAAACCTAGAAACCAATAGACAATTTATGAATTGCTCCCGCTACGAACAATATCCTAACAGCAAGGAGTTTTCTAAAGCTCGCTCCTTTTCCATACGCTTTCACTGTGTCCTGCCTTTTACTGTTAAGGTTTCAGGAAGAGAAAACTGGATGCACCATTCTCCTCCCCACCAGCACCCACAGTGCTGGTGCTCTGCCATCACTGCCCTGCCTGCCTGCCTGCCTGCCTGCCTTCCTGTGTCCCCCTGCCCGCGCCTCCTGGGACGCCGCAGGCTCCAGCCGGCCCAGCTCCGGGGATGTCCCCAGCTCCTCCCAGGGGACGAAGCAAGCCCTCCCCGCCACCTTGGCTGGGCACAAAGGCCTCGCACTCCTCCGCCCACCCCACCCCAAGCAGCTGCAAGATGCACCTCCCGCTCTCCCGCACAGCACCAGAGGCGCTGACGCTGCAGACCGCCACGCCAAAGGGACGCAGAGCAGCTGCCCCGTGGCCCTGCACCCATGGGCGCCATTCGGCCAACGGCCACCACGCCGCCAACGGCCACCTGGGGCGCCAGCAGCCTCTGCAAGGAGGACCACGACCAAATCCAGGGCAAGCCAGCAAGGGCCAAAAAGCCCAGAGCACAAAGAAAGGGGCAGAGGCCAAAAAAGGGTGTTCCCGGGCGCTCTTTCATCCCGGTGGTAACCGGGGGCACCCCTGGGTCTCCCATCCAGCTCGTGACCGGAGACGCTCCTGCTTAGCTTCCCCGACAGGCCCCTGCAGGGGGGGGTGGCTACACCCTGGCCCCCGCCAGCACCCGCCCCAGCGCCGCACTTAACTCCAGCGGCCCTTCTGCTCCAGCACCTCCACAAACGCTTTCTACAACCTGCCAGGCCTGACGCTCTGCCTCCACAAACCCGGCCGAAACAAAAGCCTCGCACGCTGCCGACACCCTCCTGCCACCCCAGGACACCACCTTCGCATCCTCTCGCCTCCAAACACACCGCTGCCCACCACGGCGGACTTCACCTGCCGCCTTGGCGGCCACACGCACCCCAGGATCGCTCCTCACACTCCCTCAGCAGACTCAGCCCCAACAGACAGGCAAGGGGCCTTGTTTTGCTGCAGGCCCTTGCTGCTGCGGGCCCTGAGCACTGTCACTCCTACCAGGGGCTCTGCCTGGGGCCATCGCCCACCACCGTGGGGACATCCTCTCCGTTCACAACACTGACAGTCCATCGCGCTGACACGCCTCCCGGCAGTCCCCTTAAGCCCCCGCTGGCAATCACGGCTCACCTCTCAGCACGCCCGGAAGAAACCTTTCCCACCAGCAAAGCTGCTGCTGCGCCTCTGGGCAAAACGCTCTCCCCAGAAAACAGACACCACACCTGAAACCAGAGGAGACGCCAAGGACTCTCCTTCTGCAGCAGCAATACTAAGCACCATTTATCCCAGGGGAAGAACACACACACAGCTACGTCCTCCACGCCATCCGCCGTCCTCAGGACAGACGCAAAGAAGGAATGAATAAAACGGGCTAAAAACAGTCCCATAAAATAACCAAAAAAATCAGGGACTGGTAGGTTAGAAGTGGCCTGAAATTTTAGGCAGAACTCTTTGGGGTATGCCAAGGACCCCTCGCCAACCGCTAGGCTCCTCACCAGCAGAAAGAGCGTTTGGCAGGCACTTAGCTCCACCTGGGACCTCCGTCCCCGCTGGCACCAGCCTCCTTGAGGGAGACGAACGCTTGACCCCAGACGTCCTGCATCCACAGGGGATCTTTGAGGAGAACAGGAAAGATGCTCCACACTATCAGCCCGCACCACCTGAAATACAGCTCCGTGACACGCAGCCGGCAGACCACGTTCCCATCCATGTCTCTGCATGGAAAGCACAAGGACAACCCCAAGGGGAAGGGCCATAGACGGTGTTAAAGGATTGCACCAGACTGCGGGGACCTCTAAGGCTGGCTTTATTAACAACTCCGAGTTGGGCCATCACCTCGGGGAGTGGCAACAGCTAACAAAAAGCGCCCTCTCTCTACAGATCTAACGTACAATACAAAGCGTCTGCTCATTTCCCAGGAAATTGCAGCTCTCAATTCATCTTCGATTTCAAAAGGCCCTTGTATTCCACAGTTTCAGCCAGTTCTTACCATGCTGTTCTAACTCCTCTTCGGACAGCACTCTTCACTGATGCAGTCTTCAGTCATCATGGCTACCTCTCTCCTCAACAATTCGCCTCCTAAGTCACTTGCAACTTCTGAGAAAAGACTCCAAATGCTCTACTTAACAGATACTTAATCGCTGTCTAGCTTCTTCATTACCTAGCATTTCCAAGTGATCTAAACAGTCGGTATTGTTCCGAGAGCCACTGTGCTCTATTAAACCTAGAAACCAATAGACAATTTATGAATTGCTCCCGCTACGAACAATATCCTAACAGCAAGGAGTTTTCTAAAGCTCGCTCCTTTTCCATACGCTTTCACTGTGTCCTGCCTTTTACTGTTAAGGTTTCAGGAAGAGAAAACTGGATGCACCATTCTCCTCCCCACCAGCACCCACAGTGCTGGTGCTCTGCCATCACTGCCCTGCCTGCCTGCCTGCCTGCCTGCCTGTGTCCCCCTGCCTGCGCCTCCTGGGTCGCCGCAGGCTCCAGCCGGCCCAGCTCCGGGGATGTCCCCAGCTCCTCCCAGGGGACGAAGCAAGCCCTCCCCGCCACCTTGGCTGGGCACAAAGGCCTCGCACTCCTCCGCCCGCCCCACCCCAAGCAGCTGCAAGATGCACCTCCCGCTCTCCCGCACAGCACCAGAGGCGCTGACGCTGCAGACCGCCACGCCAAAGGGACGCAGAGCAGCTGCCCCGTGGCCCTGCACCCATGGGCGCCATTCGGCCAACGGCCACCACGCCGCCAACGGCCACCTGGGGCGCCAGCAGCCTCTGCAAGGAGGACCACGACCAAATCCAGGGCAAGCCAGCAAGGGCCAAAAAGCCCAGAGCACAAAGAAAGGGGCAGAGGCCAAAAAAGGGTGTTCCCGGGCGCTCTTTCATCCCGGTGGTAACCGGGGGCACCCCTGGGTCTCCCATCCAGCTCGTGACCGGAGACGCTCCTGCTTAGCTTCCCCGACAGGCCCCTGCAGGGGGGGGTGGCTACACCCTGGCCCCCGCCAGCCCCCGCCCCAGCGCCGCACTTAACTCCAGCGGCCCTTCTGCTCCAGCACCTCCACAAACGCTTTCTACAACCTGCCAGGCCTGACGCTCTGCCTCCACAAACCCGGCCGAAACAAAAGCCTCGCACGCTGCCGACACCCTCCTGCCACCCCAGGACACCACCTTCGCATCCTCTCGCCTCCAAACACACCGCTGCCCACCACGGCGGACTTCACCTGCCGCCTTGGCGGCCACACGCACCCCAGGATCGCTCCTCACACTCCCTCAGCAGACTCAGCCCCAACAGACAGGCAAGGGGCCTTGTTTTGCTGCAGGCCCTTGCTGCTGCGGGCCCTGAGCACTGTCACTCCTACCAGGGGCTCTGCCTGGGGCCATCGCCCACCACCGTGGGGACATCCTCTCCGTTCACAACACTGACAGTCCATTGCGCTGACACGCCTCCCGGCAGTCCCCTTAAGCCCCCGCTGGCAATCACGGCTCACCTCTCAGCACGCCCGGAAGAAACCTTTCCCACCAGCAAAGCTGCTGCTGCGCCTCTGGGCAAAACGCTCTCCCCAGAAAACAGACACCACACCTGAAACCAGAGGAGACGCCAAGGACTCTCCTTCTGCAGCAGCAATACTAAGCACCATTTATCCCAGGGGAAGAACACACACACAGCTACGTCCTCCACGCCATCCGCCGTCCTCAGGACAGACGCAAAGAAGGAATGAATAAAACGGGCTAAAAACAGTCCCATAAAATAACCAAAAAAATCAGGGACTGGTAGGTTAGAAGTGGCCTGAAATTTTAGGCAGAACTCTTTGGGGTATGCCAAGGACCCCTCGCCAACCGCTAGGCTCCTCACCAGCAGAAAGAGCGTTTGGCAGGCACTTAGCTCCACCTGGGACCTCCGTCCCCGCTGGCACCAGCCTCCTTGAGGGAGACGAACGCTTGACCCCAGACGTCCTGCATCCACAGGGGATCTTTGAGGAGAACAGGAAAGATGCTCCACACTATCAGCCCGCACCACCTGAAATACAGCTCCGTGACACGCAGCCGGCAGACCACGTTCCCATCCATGTCTCTGCATGGAAAGCACAAGGACAACCCCAAGGGGAAGGGCCATAGACGGTGTTAAAGGATTGCACCAGACTGCGGGGACCTCTAAGGCTGGCTTTATTAACAACTCCGAGTTGGGCCATCACCTCGGGGAGTGGCAACAGCTAACAAAAAGCGCCCTCTCTCTACAGATCTAACGTACAATACAAAGCGTCTGCTCATTTCCCAGGAAATTGCAGCTCTCAATTCATCTTCGATTTCAAAAGGCCCTTGTATTCCACAGTTTCAGCCAGTTCTTATCATGCTGTTCTAACTCCTCTTCGGACAGCACTCTTCACTGATGCAGTCTTCAGTCATCATGGCTACCTCTCTCCTCAACAATCCGCCTCCTAAGTCACTCGAAACTTCTGAGAAAAGACTCCAAATGCTCTACTTAACAGATACTTAATCGCTGTCTAGCTTCTTCATTACCTAGCATTTCCAAGTGATCTAAACAGTCGGTATTGTTCCGAGAGCCACTGTGCTCTATTAAACCTAGAAACCAATAGACAATTTATGAATTGCTCCCGCTACGAACAATATCCTAACAGCAAGGAGTTTTCTAAAGCTCGCTCCTTTTCCATACGCTTTCACTGTGTCCTGCCTTTTACTGTTAAGGTTTCAGGAAGAGAAAACTGGATGCACCATTCTCCTCCCCACCAGCACCCACAGTGCTGGTGCTCTGCCATCACTGCCCTGCCTGCCTGCCTGCCTGCCTGCCTTCCTGTGTCCCCCTGCCCGCGCCTCCTGGGACGCCGCAGGCTCCAGCCGGCCCAGCTCCGGGGATGTCCCCAGCTCCTCCCAGGGGACGAAGCAAGCCCTCCCCGCCACCTTGGCTGGGCACAAAGGCCTCGCACTCCTCCGCCCACCCCACCCCAAGCAGCTGCAAGATGCACCTCCCGCTCTCCCGCACAGCACCAGAGGCGCTGACGCTGCAGACCGCCACGCCAAAGGGACGCAGAGCAGCTGCCCCGTGGCCCTGCACCCATGGGCGCCATTCGGCCAACGGCCACCACGCCGCCAACGGCCACCTGGGGCGCCAGCAGCCTCTGCAAGGAGGACCACGACCAAATCCAGGGCAAGCCAGCAAGGGCCAAAAAGCCCAGAGCACAAAGAAAGGGGCAGAGGCCAAAAAAGGGTGTTCCCGGGCGCTCTTTCATCCCGGTGGTAACCGGGGGCACCCCTGGGTCTCCCATCCAGCTCGTGACCGGAGACGCTCCTGCTTAGCTTCCCCGACAGGCCCCTGCAGGGGGGGGTGGCTACACCCTGGCCCCCGCCAGCCCCCGCCCCAGCGCCGCACTTAACTCCAGCGGCCCTTCTGCTCCAGCACCTCCACAAACGCTTTCTACAACCTGCCAGGCCTGACGCTCTGCCTCCACAAACCCGGCCGAAACAAAAGCCTCGCACGCTGCCGACACCCTCCTGCCACCCCAGGACACCACCTTCGCATCCTCTCGCCTCCAAACACACCGCTGCCCACCACGGCGGACTTCACCTGCCGCCTTGGCGGCCACACGCACCCCAGGATCGCTCCTCACACTCCCTCAGCAGACTCAGCCCCAACAGACAGGCAAGGGGCCTTGTTTTGCTGCAGGCCCTTGCTGCTGCGGGCCCTGAGCACTGTCACTCCTACCAGGGGCTCTGCCTGGGGCCATCGCCCACCACCGTGGGGACATCCTCTCCGTTCACAACACTGACAGTCCATCGCGCTGACACGCCTCCCGGCAGTCCCCTTAAGCCCCCGCTGGCAATCACGGCTCACCTCTCAGCACGCCCGGAAGAAACCTTTCCCACCAGCAAAGCTGCTGCTGCGCCTCTGGGCAAAACGCTCTCCCCAGAAAACAGACACCACACCTGAAACCACAGGAGACGCCAAGGACTCTCCTTCTGCAGCAGCAATACTAAGCACCATTTATCCCAGGGGAAGAACACACACACAGCTACGTCCTCCACGCCATCCGCCGTCCTCAGGACAGACGCAAAGAAGGAATGAATAAAACGGGCTAAAAACAGTCCCATAAAATAACCAAAAAAATCAGGGACTGGTAGGTTAGAAGTGGCCTGAAATTTTAGGCAGAACTCTTTGGGGTATGCCAAGGACCCCTCGCCAACCGCTAGGCTCCTCACCAGCAGAAAGAGCGTTTGGCAGGCACTTAGCTCCACCTGGGACCTCCGTCCCCGCTGGCACCAGCCTCCTTGAGGGAGACGAACGCTTGACCCCAGACGTCCTGCATCCACAGGGGATCTTTGAGGAGAACAGGAAAGATGCTCCACACTATCAGCCCGCACCACCTGAAATACAGCTCCGTGACACGCAGCCGGCAGACCACGTTCCCATCCATGTCTCTGCATGGAAAGCACAAGGACAACCCCAAGGGGAAGGGCCATAGACGGTGTTAAAGGATTGCACCAGACTGCGGGGACCTCTAAGGCTGGCTTTATTAACAACTCCGAGTTGGGCCATCACCTCGGGGAGTGGCAACAGCTAACAAAAAGCGCCCTCTCTCTACAGATCTAACGTACAATACAAAGCGTCTGCTCATTTCCCAGGAAATTGCAGCTCTCAATTCATCTTCGATTTCAAAAGGCCCTTGTATTCCACAGTTTCAGCCAGTTCTTATCATGCTGTTCTAACTCCTCTTCGGACAGCACTCTTCACTGATGCAGTCTTCAGTCATCATGGCTACCTCTCTCCTCAACAATCCGCCTCCTAAGTCACTCGAAACTTCTGAGAAAAGACTCCAAATGCTCTACTTAACAGATACTTAATCGCTGTCTAGCTTCTTCATTACCTAGCATTTCCAAGTGATCTAAACAGTCGGTATTGTTCCGAGAGCCACTGTGCTCTATTAAACCTAGAAACCAATAGACAATTTATGAATTGCTCCCGCTACGAACAATATCCTAACAGCAAGGAGTTTTCTAAAGCTCGCTCCTTTTCCATACGCTTTCACTGTGTCCTGCCTTTTACTGTTAAGGTTTCAGGAAGAGAAAACTGGATGCACCATTCTCCTCCCCACCAGCACCCACAGTGCTGGTGCTCTGCCATCACTGCCCTGCCTGCCTGCCTGCCTGCCTGCCTGTGTCCCCCTGCCCGCGCCTCCTGGGTCGCCGCAGGCTCCAGCCGGCCCAGCTCCGGGGATGTCCCCAGCTCCTCCCAGGGGACGAAGCAAGCCCTCCCCGCCACCTTGGCTGGGCACAAAGGCCTCGCACTCCTCCGCCCACCCCACCCCAAGCAGCTGCAAGATGCACCTCCCGCTCTCCCGCACAGCACCAGAGGCGCTGACGCTGCAGACCGCCACGCCAAAGGGACGCAGAGCAGCTGCCCCGTGGCCCTGCACCCATGGGCGCCATTCGGCCAACGGCCACCACGCCGCCAACGGCCACCTGGGGCGCCAGCAGCCTCTGCAAGGAGGACCACGACCAAATCCAGGGCAAGCCAGCAAGGGCCAAAAAGCCCAGAGCACAAAGAAAGGGGCAGAGGCCAAAAAAGGGTGTTCCCGGGCGCTCTTTCATCCCGGTGGTAACCGGGGGCACCCCTGGGTCTCCCATCCAGCTCGTGACCGGAGACGCTCCTGCTTAGCTTCCCCGACAGGCCCCTGCAGGGGGGGGTGGCTACACCCTGGCCCCCGCCAGCACCCGCCCCAGCGCCGCACTTAACTCCAGCGGCCCTTCTGCTCCAGCACCTCCACAAACGCTTTCTACAACCTGCCAGGCCTGACGCTCTGCCTCCACAAACCCGGCCGAAACAAAAGCCTCGCACGCTGCCGACACCCTCCTGCCACCCCAGGACACCACCTTCGCATCCTCTCGCCTCCAAACACACCGCTGCCCACCACGGCGGACTTCACCTGCCGCCTTGGCGGCCACACGCACCCCAGGATCGCTCCTCACACTCCCTCAGCAGACTCAGCCCCAACAGACAGGCAAGGGGCCTTGTTTTGCTGCAGGCCCTTGCTGCTGCGGGCCCTGAGCACTGTCACTCCTACCAGGGGCTCTGCCTGGGGCCATCGCCCACCACCGTGGGGACATCCTCTCCGTTCACAACACTGACAGTCCATCGCGCTGACACGCCTCCCGGCAGTCCCCTTAAGCCCCCGCTGGCAATCACGGCTCACCTCTCAGCACGCCCGGAAGAAACCTTTCCCACCAGCAAAGCTGCTGCTGCGCCTCTGGGCAAAACGCTCTCCCCAGAAAACAGACACCACACCTGAAACCACAGGAGACGCCAAGGACTCTCCTTCTGCAGCAGCAATACTAAGCACCATTTATCCCAGGGGAAGAACACACACACAGCTACGTCCTCCACGCCATCCGCCGTCCTCAGGACAGACGCAAAGAAGGAATGAATAAAACGGGCTAAAAACAGTCCCATAAAATAACCAAAAAAATCAGGGACTGGTAGGTTAGAAGTGGCCTGAAATTTTAGGCAGAACTCTTTGGGGTATGCCAAGGACCCCTCGCCAACCGCTAGGCTCCTCACCAGCAGAAAGAGCGTTTGGCAGGCACTTAGCTCCACCTGGCACCTCCGTCCCCGCTGGCACCAGCCTCCTTGAGGGAGACGAACGCTTGACCCCAGACGTCCTGCATCCACAGGGGATCTTTGAGGAGAACAGGAAAGATGCTCCACACTATCAGCCCGCACCACCTGAAATACAGCTCCGTGACACGCAGCCGGCAGACCACGTTCCCATCCATGTCTCTGCATGGAAAGCACAAGGACAACCCCAAGGGGAAGGGCCATAGACGGTGTTAAAGGATTGCACCAGACTGCGGGGACCTCTAAGGCTGGCTTTATTAACAACTCCGAGTTGGGCCATCACCTCGGGGAGTGGCAACAGCTAACAAAAAGCGCCCTCTCTCTACAGATCTAACGTACAATACAAAGCGTCTGCTCATTTCCCAGGAAATTGCAGCTCTCAATTCATCTTCGATTTCAAAAGGCCCTTGTATTCCACAGTTTCAGCCAGTTCTTATCATGCTGTTCTAACTCCTCTTCGGACAGCACTCTTCACTGATGCAGTCTTCAGTCATCATGGCTACCTCTCTCCTCAACAATCCGCCTCCTAAGTCACTCGAAACTTCTGAGAAAAGACTCCAAATGCTCTACTTAACAGATACTTAATCGCTGTCTAGCTTCTTCATTACCTAGCATTTCCAAGTGATCTAAACAGTCGGTATTGTTCCGAGAGCCACTGTGCTCTATTAAACCTAGAAACCAATAGACAATTTATGAATTGCTCCCGCTACGAACAATATCCTAACAGCAAGGAGTTTTCTAAAGCTCGCTCCTTTTCCATACGCTTTCACTGTGTCCTGCCTTTTACTGTTAAGGTTTCAGGAAGAGAAAACTGGATGCACCATTCTCCTCCCCACCAGCACCCACAGTGCTGGTGCTCTGCCATCACTGCCCTGCCTGCCTGCCTGCCTGCCTGCCTGTGTCCCCCTGCCCGCGCCTCCTGGGTCGCCGCAGGCTCCAGCCGGCCCAGCTCCGGGGATGTCCCCAGCTCCTCCCAGGGGACGAAGCAAGCCCTCCCCGCCACCTTGGCTGGGCACAAAGGCCTCGCACTCCTCCGCCCGCCCCACCCCAGGCAGCTGCAAGATGCACCTCCCGCTCTCCCGCACAGCACCAGAGGCGCTGACGCTGCAGACCGCCACGCCAAAGGGACGCAGAGCAGCTGCCCCGTGGCCCTGCACCCATGGGCGCCATTCGGCCAACGGCCACCACGCCGCCAACGGCCACCTGGGGCGCCAGCAGCCTCTGCAAGGAGGACCACGACCAAATCCAGGGCAAGCCAGCAAGGGCCAAAAAGCCCAGAGCACAAAGAAAGGGGCAGAGGCCAAAAAAGGGTGTTCCCGGGCGCTCTTTCATCCCGGTGGTAACCGGGGGCACCCCTGGGTCTCCCATCCAGCTCGTGACCGGAGACGCTCCTGCTTAGCTTCCCCGACAGGCCCCTGCAGGGGGGGGTGGCTACACCCTGGCCCCCGCCAGCACCCGCCCCAGCGCCGCACTTAACTCCAGCGGCCCTTCTGCTCCAGCACCTCCACAAACGCTTTCTACAACCTGCCAGGCCTCACGCTCTGCCTCCACAAACCCGGCCGAAACAAAAGCCTCGCACGCTGCCGACACCCTCCTGCCACCCCAGGACACCACCTTCGCATCCTCTCGCCTCCAAACACACCGCTGCCCACCACGGCGGACTTCACCTGCCGCCTTGGCGGCCACACGCACCCCAGGATCGCTCCTCACACTCCCTCAGCAGACTCAGCCCCAACAGACAGGCAAGGGGCCTTGTTTTGCTGCAGGCCCTTGCTGCTGCGGGCCCTGAGCACTGTCACTCCTACCAGGGGCTCTGCCTGGGGCCATCGCCCACCACCGTGGGGACATCCTCTCCGTTCACAACACTGACAGTCCATCGCGCTGACACGCCTCCCGGCAGTCCCCTTAAGCCCCCGCTGGCAATCACGGCTCACCTCTCAGCACGCCCGGAAGAAACCTTTCCCACCAGCAAAGCTGCTGCTGCGCCTCTGGGCAAAACGCTCTCCCCAGAAAACAGACACCACACCTGAAACCACAGGAGACGCCAAGGACTCTCCTTCTGCAGCAGCAATACTAAGCACCATTTATCCCAGGGGAAGAACACACACACAGCTACGTCCTCCACGCCATCCACCGTCCTCAGGACAGACGCAAAGAAGGAATGAATAAAACGGGCTAAAAACAGTCCCATAAAATAACCAAAAAAATCAGGGACTGGTAGGTTAGAAGTGGCCTGAAATTTTAGGCAGAACTCCTTGGGGTATGCCAAGGACCCCTCGCCAACCGCTAGGCTCCTCACCAGCAGAAAGAGCGTTTGGCAGGCACTTAGCTCCACCTGGCACCTCCGTCCCCGCTGGCACCAGCCTCCTTGAGGGAGACGAACGCTTGACCCCAGACGTCCTGCATCCACAGGGGATCTTTGAGGAGAACAGGAAAGATGCTCCACACTATCAGCCCGCACCACCTGAAATACAGCTCCGTGACACGCAGCCGGCAGACCACGTTCCCATCCATGTCTCTGCATGGAAAGCACAAGGACAACCCCAAGGGGAAGGGCCATAGACGGTGTTAAAGGATTGCACCAGACTGCGGGGACCTCTAAGGCTGGCTTTATTAACAACTCCGAGTTGGGCCATCACCTCGGGGAGTGGCAACAGCTAACAAAAAGCGCCCTCTCTCTACAGATCTAACGTACAATACAAAGCGTCTGCTCATTTCCCAGGAAATTGCAGCTCTCAATTCATCTTCGATTTCAAAAGGCCCTTGTATTCCACAGTTTCAGCCAGTTCTTATCATGCTGTTCTAACTCCTCTTCAGACAGCACTCTTCACTGATGCAGTCTTCAGTCATCATGGCTACCTCTCTCCTCAACAATCCGCCTCCTAAGTCACTCGAAACTTCTGAGAAAAGACTCCAAATGCTCTACTTAACAGATACTTAATCGCTGTCTAGCTTCTTCATTACCTAGCATTTCCAAGTGATCTAAACAGTCGGTATTGTTCCGAGAGCCACTGTGCTCTATTAAACCTAGAAACCAATAGACAATTTATGAATTGCTCCCGCTACGAACAATATCCTAACAGCAAGGAGTTTTCTAAAGCTCGCTCCTTTTCCATACGCTTTCACTGTGTCCTGCCTTTTACTGTTAAGGTTTCAGGAAGAGAAAACTGGATGCACCATTCTCCTCCCCACCAGCACCCACAGTGCTGGTGCTCTGCCATCACTGCCCTGCCTGCCTGCCTGCCTGCCTGCCTTCCTGTGTCCCCCTGCCCGCGCCTCCTGGGACGCCGCAGGCTCCAGCCGGCCCAGCTCCGGGGATGTCCCCAGCTCCTCCCAGGGGACGAAGCAAGCCCTCCCCGCCACCTTGGCTGGGCACAAAGGCCTCGCACTCCTCCGCCCACCCCACCCCAAGCAGCTGCAAGATGCACCTCCCGCTCTCCCGCACAGCACCAGAGGCGCTGACGCTGCAGACCGCCACGCCAAAGGGACGCAGAGCAGCTGCCCCGTGGCCCTGCACCCATGGGCGCCATTCGGCCAACGGCCACCACGCCGCCAACGGCCACCTGGGGCGCCAGCAGCCTCTGCAAGGAGGACCACGACCAAATCCAGGGCAAGCCAGCAAGGGCCAAAAAGCCCAGAGCACAAAGAAAGGGGCAGAGGCCAAAAAAGGGTGTTCCCGGGCGCTCTTTCATCCCGGTGGTAACCGGGGGCACCCCTGGGTCTCCCATCCAGCTCGTGACCGGAGACGCTCCTGCTTAGCTTCCCCGACAGGCCCCTGCAGGGGGGGGTGGCTACACCCTGGCCCCCGCCAGCACCCGCCCCAGCGCCGCACTTAACTCCAGCGGCCCTTCTGCTCCAGCACCTCCACAAACGCTTTCTACAACCTGCCAGGCCTGACGCTCTGCCTCCACAAACCCGGCCGAAACAAAAGCCTCGCACGCTGCCGACACCCTCCTGCCACCCCAGGACACCACCTTCGCATCCTCTCGCCTCCAAACACACCGCTGCCCACCACGGCGGACTTCACCTGCCGCCTTGGCGGCCACACGCACCCCAGGATCGCTCCTCACACTCCCTCAGCAGACTCAGCCCCAACAGACAGGCAAGGGGCCTTGTTTTGCTGCAGGCCCTTGCTGCTGCGGGCCCTGAGCACTGTCACTCCTACCAGGGGCTCTGCCTGGGGCCATCGCCCACCACCGTGGGGACATCCTCTCCGTTCACAACACTGACAGTCCATCGCGCTGACACGCCTCCCGGCAGTCCCCTTAAGCCCCCGCTGGCAATCACGGCTCACCTCTCAGCACGCCCGGAAGAAACCTTTCCCACCAGCAAAGCTGCTGCTGCGCCTCTGGGCAAAACGCTCTCCCCAGAAAACAGACACCACACCTGAAACCACAGGAGACGCCAAGGACTCTCCTTCTGCAGCAGCAATACTAAGCACCATTTATCCCAGGGGAAGAACACACACACAGCTACGTCCTCCACGCCATCCGCCGTCCTCAGGACAGACGCAAAGAAGGAATGAATAAAACGGGCTAAAAACAGTCCCATAAAATAACCAAAAAAATCAGGGACTGGTAGGTTAGAAGTGGCCTGAAATTTTAGGCAGAACTCTTTGGGGTATGCCAAGGACCCCTCGCCAACCGCTAGGCTCCTCACCAGCAGAAAGAGCGTTTGGCAGGCACTTAGCTCCACCTGGGACCTCCGTCCCCGCTGGCACCAGCCTCCTTGAGGGAGACGAACGCTTGACCCCAGACGTCCTGCATCCACAGGGGATCTTTGAGGAGAACAGGAAAGATGCTCCACACTATCAGCCCGCACCACCTGAAATACAGCTCCGTGACACGCAGCCGGCAGACCACGTTCCCATCCATGTCTCTGCATGGAAAGCACAAGGACAACCCCAAGGGGAAGGGCCATAGACGGTGTTAAAGGATTGCACCAGACTGCGGGGACCTCTAAGGCTGGCTTTATTAACAACTCCGAGTTGGGCCATCACCTCGGGGAGTGGCAACAGCTAACAAAAAGCGCCCTCTCTCTACAGATCTAACGTACAATACAAAGCGTCTGCTCATTTCCCAGGAAATTGCAGCTCTCAATTCATCTTCGATTTCAAAAGGCCCTTGTATTCCACAGTTTCAGCCAGTTCTTATCATGCTGTTCTAACTCCTCTTCGGACAGCACTCTTCACTGATGCAGTCTTCAGTCATCATGGCTACCTCTCTCCTCAACAATCCGCCTCCTAAGTCACTCGAAACTTCTGAGAAAAGACTCCAAATGCTCTACTTAACAGATACTTAATCGCTGTCTAGCTTCTTCATTACCTAGCATTTCCAAGTGATCTAAACAGTCGGTATTGTTCCGAGAGCCACTGTGCTCTATTAAACCTAGAAACCAATAGACAATTTATGAATTGCTCCCGCTACGAACAATATCCTAACAGCAAGGAGTTTTCTAAAGCTCGCTCCTTTTCCATACGCTTTCACTGTGTCCTGCCTTTTACTGTTAAGGTTTCAGGAAGAGAAAACTGGATGCACCATTCTCCTCCCCACCAGCACCCACAGTGCTGGTGCTCTGCCATCACTGCCCTGCCTGCCTGCCTGCCTGCCTGCCTGTGTCCCCCTGCCCGCGCCTCCTGGGTCGCCGCAGGCTCCAGCCGGCCCAGCTCCGGGGATGTCCCCAGCTCCTCCCAGGGGACGAAGCAAGCCCTCCCCGCCACCTTGGCTGGGCACAAAGGCCTCGCACTCCTCCGCCCACCCCACCCCAAGCAGCTGCAAGATGCACCTCCCGCTCTCCCGCACAGCACCAGAGGCGCTGACGCTGCAGACCGCCACGCCAAAGGGACGCAGAGCAGCTGCCCCGTGGCCCTGCACCCATGGGCGCCATTCGGCCAACGGCCACCACGCCGCCAACGGCCACCTGGGGCGCCAGCAGCCTCTGCAAGGAGGACCACGACCAAATCCAGGGCAAGCCAGCAAGGGCCAAAAAGCCCAGAGCACAAAGAAAGGGGCAGAGGCCAAAAAAGGGTGTTCCCGGGCGCTCTTTCATCCCGGTGGTAACCGGGGGCACCCCTGGGTCTCCCATCCAGCTCGTGACCGGAGACGCTCCTGCTTAGCTTCCCCGACAGGCCCCTGCAGGGGGGGGTGGCTACACCCTGGCCCCCGCCAGCACCCGCCCCAGCGCCGCACTTAACTCCAGCGGCCCTTCTGCTCCAGCACCTCCACAAACGCTTTCTACAACCTGCCAGGCCTGACGCTCTGCCTCCACAAACCCGGCCGAAACAAAAGCCTCGCACGCTGCCGACACCCTCCTGCCACCCCAGGACACCACCTTCGCATCCTCTCGCCTCCAAACACACCGCTGCCCACCACGGCGGACTTCACCTGCCGCCTTGGCGGCCACACGCACCCCAGGATCGCTCCTCACACTCCCTCAGCAGACTCAGCCCCAACAGACAGGCAAGGGGCCTTGTTTTGCTGCAGGCCCTTGCTGCTGCGGGCCCTGAGCACTGTCACTCCTACCAGGGGCTCTGCCTGGGGCCATCGCCCACCACCGTGGGGACATCCTCTCCGTTCACAACACTGACAGTCCATCGCGCTGACACGCCTCCCGGCAGTCCCCTTAAGCCCCCGCTGGCAATCACGGCTCACCTCTCAGCACGCCCGGAAGAAACCTTTCCCACCAGCAAAGCTGCTGCTGCGCCTCTGGGCAAAACGCTCTCCCCAGAAAACAGACACCACACCTGAAACCACAGGAGACGCCAAGGACTCTCCTTCTGCAGCAGCAATACTAAGCACCATTTATCCCAGGGGAAGAACACACACACAGCTACGTCCTCCACGCCATCCGCCGTCCTCAGGACAGACGCAAAGAAGGAATGAATAAAACGGGCTAAAAACAGTCCCATAAAATAACCAAAAAAATCAGGGACTGGTAGGTTAGAAGTGGCCTGAAATTTTAGGCAGAACTCTTTGGGGTATGCCAAGGACCCCTCGCCAACCGCTAGGCTCCTCACCAGCAGAAAGAGCGTTTGGCAGGCACTTAGCTCCACCTGGCACCTCCGTCCCCGCTGGCACCAGCCTCCTTGAGGGAGACGAACGCTTGACCCCAGACGTCCTGCATCCACAGGGGATCTTTGAGGAGAACAGGAAAGATGCTCCACACTATCAGCCCGCACCACCTGAAATACAGCTCCGTGACACGCAGCCGGCAGACCACGTTCCCATCCATGTCTCTGCATGGAAAGCACAAGGACAACCCCAAGGGGAAGGGCCATAGACGGTGTTAAAGGATTGCACCAGACTGCGGGGACCTCTAAGGCTGGCTTTATTAACAACTCCGAGTTGGGCCATCACCTCGGGGAGTGGCAACAGCTAACAAAAAGCGCCCTCTCTCTACAGATCTAACGTACAATACAAAGCGTCTGCTCATTTCCCAGGAAATTGCAGCTCTCAATTCATCTTCGATTTCAAAAGGCCCTTGTATTCCACAGTTTCAGCCAGTTCTTATCATGCTGTTCTAACTCCTCTTCGGACAGCACTCTTCACTGATGCAGTCTTCAGTCATCATGGCTACCTCTCTCCTCAACAATCCGCCTCCTAAGTCACTCGAAACTTCTGAGAAAAGACTCCAAATGCTCTACTTAACAGATACTTAATCGCTGTCTAGCTTCTTCATTACCTAGCATTTCCAAGTGATCTAAACAGTCGGTATTGTTCCGAGAGCCACTGTGCTCTATTAAACCTAGAAACCAATAGACAATTTATGAATTGCTCCCGCTACGAACAATATCCTAACAGCAAGGAGTTTTCTAAAGCTCGCTCCTTTTCCATACGCTTTCACTGTGTCCTGCCTTTTACTGTTAAGGTTTCAGGAAGAGAAAACTGGATGCACCATTCTCCTCCCCACCAGCACCCACAGTGCTGGTGCTCTGCCATCACTGCCCTGCCTGCCTGCCTGCCTGTGTCCCCCTGCCCGCGCCTCCTGGGTCGCCGCAGGCTCCAGCCGGCCCAGCTCCGGGGATGTCCCCAGCTCCTCCCAGGGGACGAAGCAAGCCCTCCCCGCCACCTTGGCTGGGCACAAAGGCCTCGCACTCCTCCGCCCACCCCACCCCAAGCAGCTGCAAGATGCACCTCCCGCTCTCCCGCACAGCACCAGAGGCGCTGACGCTGCAGACCGCCACGCCAAAGGGACGCAGAGCAGCTGCCCCGTGGCCCTGCACCCATGGGCGCCATTCGGCCAACGGCCACCACGCCGCCAACGGCCACCTGGGGCGCCAGCAGCCTCTGCAAGGAGGACCACGACCAAATCCAGGGCAAGCCAGCAAGGGCCAAAAAGCCCAGAGCACAAAGAAAGGGGCAGAGGCCAAAAAAGGGTGTTCCCGGGCGCTCTTTCATCCCGGTGGTAACCGGGGGCACCCCTGGGTCTCCCATCCAGCTCGTGACCGGAGACGCTCCTGCTTAGCTTCCCCGACAGGCCCCTGCAGGGGGGGGTGGCTACACCCTGGCCCCCGCCAGCACCCGCCCCAGCGCCGCACTTAACTCCAGCGGCCCTTCTGCTCCAGCACCTCCACAAACGCTTTCTACAACCTGCCAGGCCTGACGCTCTGCCTCCACAAACCCGGCCGAAACAAAAGCCTCGCACGCTGCCGACACCCTCCTGCCACCCCAGGACACCACCTTCGCATCCTCTCGCCTCCAAACACACCGCTGCCCACCACGGCGGACTTCACCTGCCGCCTTGGCGGCCACACGCACCCCAGGATCGCTCCTCACACTCCCTCAGCAGACTCAGCCCCAACAGACAGGCAAGGGGCCTTGTTTTGCTGCAGGCCCTTGCTGCTGCGGGCCCTGAGCACTGTCACTCCTACCAGGGGCTCTGCCTGGGGCCATCGCCCACCACCGTGGGGACATCCTCTCCGTTCACAACACTGACAGTCCATCGCGCTGACACGCCTCCCGGCAGTCCCCTTAAGCCCCCGCTGGCAATCACGGCTCACCTCTCAGCACGCCCGGAAGAAACCTTTCCCACCAGCAAAGCTGCTGCTGCGCCTCTGGGCAAAACGCTCTCCCCAGAAAACAGACACCACACCTGAAACCAGAGGAGACGCCAAGGACTCTCCTTCTGCAGCAGCAATACTAAGCACCATTTATCCCAGGGGAAGAACACACACACAGCTACGTCCTCCACGCCATCCGCCGTCCTCAGGACAGACGCAAAGAAGGAATGAATAAAACGGGCTAAAAACAGTCCCATAAAATAACCAAAAAAATCAGGGACTGGTAGGTTAGAAGTGGCCTGAAATTTTAGGCAGAACTCTTTGGGGTATGCCAAGGACCCCTCGCCAACCGCTAGGCTCCTCACCAGCAGAAAGAGCGTTTGGCAGGCACTTAGCTCCACCTGGCACCTCCGTCCCCGCTGGCACCAGCCTCCTTGAGGGAGACGAACGCTTGACCCCAGACGTCCTGCATCCACAGGGGATCTTTGAGGAGAACAGGAAAGATGCTCCACACTATCAGCCCGCACCACCTGAAATACAGCTCCGTGACACGCAGCCGGCAGACCACGTTCCCATCCATGTCTCTGCATGGAAAGCACAAGGACAACCCCAAGGGGAAGGGCCATAGACGGTGTTAAAGGATTGCACCAGACTGCGGGGACCTCTAAGGCTGGCTTTATTAACAACTCCGAGTTGGGCCATCACCTCGGGGAGTGGCAACAGCTAACAAAAAGCGCCCTCTCTCTACAGATCTAACGTACAATACAAAGCGTCTGCTCATTTCCCAGGAAATTGCAGCTCTCAATTCATCTTCGATTTCAAAAGGCCCTTGTATTCCACAGTTTCAGCCAGTTCTTATCATGCTGTTCTAACTCCTCTTCGGACAGCACTCTTCACTGATGCAGTCTTCAGTCATCATGGCTACCTCTCTCCTCAACAATCCGCCTCCTAAGTCACTCGAAACTTCTGAGAAAAGACTCCAAATGCTCTACTTAACAGATACTTAATCGCTGTCTAGCTTCTTCATTACCTAGCATTTCCAAGTGATCTAAACAGTCGGTATTGTTCCGAGAGCCACTGTGCTCTATTAAACCTAGAAACCAATAGACAATTTATGAATTGCTCCCGCTACGAACAATATCCTAACAGCAAGGAGTTTTCTAAAGCTCGCTCCTTTTCCATACGCTTTCACTGTGTCCTGCCTTTTACTGTTAAGGTTTCAGGAAGAGAAAACTGGATGCACCATTCTCCTCCCCACCAGCACCCACAGTGCTGGTGCTCTGCCATCACTGCCCTGCCTGCCTGCCTGCCTGCCTGCCTGTGTCCCCCTGCCCGCGCCTCCTGGGTCGCCGCAGGCTCCAGCCGGCCCAGCTCCGGGGATGTCCCCAGCTCCTCCCAGGGGACGAAGCAAGCCCTCCCCGCCACCTTGGCTGGGCACAAAGGCCTCGCACTCCTCCGCCCGCCCCACCCCAGGCAGCTGCAAGATGCACCTCCCGCTCTCCCGCACAGCACCAGAGGCGCTGACGCTGCAGACCGCCACGCCAAAGGGACGCAGAGCAGCTGCCCCGTGGCCCTGCACCCATGGGCGCCATTCGGCCAACGGCCACCACGCCGCCAACGGCCACCTGGGGCGCCAGCAGCCTCTGCAAGGAGGACCACGACCAAATCCAGGGCAAGCCAGCAAGGGCCAAAAAGCCCAGAGCACAAAGAAAGGGGCAGAGGCCAAAAAAGGGTGTTCCCGGGCGCTCTTTCATCCCGGTGGTAACCGGGGGCACCCCTGGGTCTCCCATCCAGCTCGTGACCGGAGACGCTCCTGCTTAGCTTCCCCGACAGGCCCCTGCAGGGGGGGGTGGCTACACCCTGGCCCCCGCCAGCACCCGCCCCAGCGCCGCACTTAACTCCAGCGGCCCTTCTGCTCCAGCACCTCCACAAACGCTTTCTACAACCTGCCAGGCCTCACGCTCTGCCTCCACAAACCCGGCCGAAACAAAAGCCTCGCACGCTGCCGACACCCTCCTGCCACCCCAGGACACCACCTTCGCATCCTCTCGCCTCCAAACACACCGCTGCCCACCACGGCGGACTTCACCTGCCGCCTTGGCGGCCACACGCACCCCAGGATCGCTCCTCACACTCCCTCAGCAGACTCAGCCCCAACAGACAGGCAAGGGGCCTTGTTTTGCTGCAGGCCCTTGCTGCTGCGGGCCCTGAGCACTGTCACTCCTACCAGGGGCTCTGTCTGGGGCCATCGCCCACCACCGTGGGGACATCCTCTCCGTTCACAACACTGACAGTCCATCGCGCTGACACGCCTCCCGGCAGTCCCCTTAAGCCCCCGCTGGCAATCACGGCTCACCTCTCAGCACGCCCGGAAGAAACCTTTCCCACCAGCAAAGCTGCTGCTGCGCCTCTGGGCAAAACGCTCTCCCCAGAAAACAGACACCACACCTGAAACCACAGGAGACGCCAAGGACTCTCCTTCTGCAGCAGCAATACTAAGCACCATTTATCCCAGGGGAAGAACACACACACAGCTACGTCCTCCACGCCATCCACCGTCCTCAGGACAGACGCAAAGAAGGAATGAATAAAACGGGCTAAAAACAGTCCCATAAAATAACCAAAAAAATCAGGGACTGGTAGGTTAGAAGTGGCCTGAAATTTTAGGCAGAACTCCTTGGGGTATGCCAAGGACCCCTCGCCAACCGCTAGGCTCCTCACCAGCAGAAAGAGCGTTTGGCAGGCACTTAGCTCCACCTGGCACCTCCGTCCCCGCTGGCACCAGCCTCCTTGAGGGAGACGAACGCTTGACCCCAGACGTCCTGCATCCACAGGGGATCTTTGAGGAGAACAGGAAAGATGCTCCACACTATCAGCCCGCACCACCTGAAATACAGCTCCGTGACACGCAGCCGGCAGACCACGTTCCCATCCATGTCTCTGCATGGAAAGCACAAGGACAACCCCAAGGGGAAGGGCCATAGACGGTGTTAAAGGATTGCACCAGACTGCGGGGACCTCTAAGGCTGGCTTTATTAACAACTCCGAGTTGGGCCATCACCTCGGGGAGTGGCAACAGCTAACAAAAAGCGCCCTCTCTCTACAGATCTAACGTACAATACAAAGCGTCTGCTCATTTCCCAGGAAATTGCAGCTCTCAATTCATCTTCGATTTCAAAAGGCCCTTGTATTCCACAGTTTCAGCCAGTTCTTATCATGCTGTTCTAACTCCTCTTCAGACAGCACTCTTCACTGATGCAGTCTTCAGTCATCATGGCTACCTCTCTCCTCAACAATCCGCCTCCTAAGTCACTCGAAACTTCTGAGAAAAGACTCCAAATGCTCTACTTAACAGATACTTAATCGCTGTCTAGCTTCTTCATTACCTAGCATTTCCAAGTGATCTAAACAGTCGGTATTGTTCCGAGAGCCACTGTGCTCTATTAAACCTAGAAACCAATAGACAATTTATGAATTGCTCCCGCTACGAACAATATCCTAACAGCAAGGAGTTTTCTAAAGCTCGCTCCTTTTCCATACGCTTTCACTGTGTCCTGCCTTTTACTGTTAAGGTTTCAGGAAGAGAAAACTGGATGCACCATTCTCCTCCCCACCAGCACCCACAGTGCTGGTGCTCTGCCATCACTGCCCTGCCTGCCTGCCTGCCTGCCTGCCTGTGTCCCCCTGCCCGCGCCTCCTGGGTCGCCGCAGGCTCCAGCCGGCCCAGCTCCGGGGATGTCCCCAGCTCCTCCCAGGGGACGAAGCAAGCCCTCCCCGCCACCTTGGCTGGGCACAAAGGCCTCGCACTCCTCCGCCCGCCCCACCCCAAGCAGCTGCAAGATGCACCTCCCGCTCTCCCGCACAGCACCAGAGGCGCTGACGCTGCAGACCGCCACGCCAAAGGGACGCAGAGCAGCTGCCCCGTGGCCCTGCACCCACGGGCGCCATTCGGCCAACGGCCACCACGCCGCCAACGGCCACCTGGGGCGCCAGCAGCCTCTGCAAGGAGGACCACGACCAAATCCAGGGCAAGCCAGCAAGGGCCAAAAAGCCCAGAGCACAAAGAAAGGGGCAGAGGCCAAAAAAGGGTGTTCCCGGGCGCTCTTTCATCCCGGTGGTAACCGGGGGCACCCCTGGGTCTCCCATCCAGCTCGTGACCGGAGACGCTCCTGCTTAGCTTCCCCGACAGGCCCCTGCAGGGGGGGGTGGCTACACCCTGGCCCCCGCCAGCACCCGCCCCAGCGCCGCACTTAACTCCAGCGGCCCTTCTGCTCCAGCACCTCCACAAACGCTTTCTACAACCTGCCAGGCCTGACGCTCTGCCTCCACAAACCCGGCCGAAACAAAAGCCTCGCACGCTGCCGACACCCTCCTGCCACCCCAGGACACCACCTTCGCATCCTCTCGCCTCCAAACACACCGCTGCCCACCACGGCGGACTTCACCTGCCGCCTTGGCGGCCACACGCACCCCAGGATCGCTCCTCACACTCCCTCAGCAGACTCAGCCCCAACAGACAGGCAAGGGGCCTTGTTTTGCTGCAGGCCCTTGCTGCTGCGGGCCCTGAGCACTGTCACTCCTACCAGGGGCTCTGCCTGGGGCCATCGCCCACCACCGTGGGGACATCCTCTCCGTTCACAACACTGACAGTCCATCGCGCTGACACGCCTCCCGGCAGTCCCCTTAAGCCCCCGCTGGCAATCACGGCTCACCTCTCAGCACGCCCAGAAGAAACCTTTCCCACCAGCAAAGCTGCTGCTGCGCCTCTGGGCAAAACGCTCTCCCCAGAAAACAGACACCACACCTGAAACCACAGGAGACGCCAAGGACTCTCCTTCTGCAGCAGCAATACTAAGCACCATTTATCCCAGGGGAAGAACACACACACAGCTACGTCCTCCACGCCATCCGCCGTCCTCAGGACAGACGCAAAGAAGGAATGAATAAAACGGGCTAAAAACAGTCCCATAAAATAACCAAAAAAATCAGGGACTGGTAGGTTAGAAGTGGCCTGAAATTTTAGGCAGAACTCTTTGGGGTATGCCAAGGACCCCTCGCCAACCGCTAGGCTCCTCACCAGCAGAAAGAGCGTTTGGCAGGCACTTAGCTCCACCTGGGACCTCCGTCCCCGCTGGCACCAGCCTCCTTGAGGGAGACGAACGCTTGACCCCAGACGTCCTGCATCCACAGGGGATCTTTGAGGAGAACAGGAAAGATGCTCCACACTATCAGCCCGCACCACCTGAAATACAGCTCCGTGACACGCAGCCGGCAGACCACGTTCCCATCCATGTCTCTGCATGGAAAGCACAAGGACAACCCCAAGGGGAAGGGCCATAGACGGTGTTAAAGGATTGCACCAGACTGCGGGGACCTCTAAGGCTGGCTTTATTAACAACTCCGAGTTGGGCCATCACCTCGGGGAGTGGCAACAGCTAACAAAAAGCGCCCTCTCTCTACAGATCTAACGTACAATACAAAGCGTCTGCTCATTTCCCAGGAAATTGCAGCTCTCAATTCATCTTCGATTTCAAAAGGCCCTTGTATTCCACAGTTTCAGCCAGTTCTTATCATGCTGTTCTAACTCCTCTTCGGACAGCACTCTTCACTGATGCAGTCTTCAGTCATCATGGCTACCTCTCTCCTCAACAATCCGCCTCCTAAGTCACTCGAAACTTCTGAGAAAAGACTCCAAATGCTCTACTTAACAGATACTTAATCGCTGTCTAGCTTCTTCATTACCTAGCATTTCCAAGTGATCTAAACAGTCGGTATTGTTCCGAGAGCCACTGTGCTCTATTAAACCTAGAAACCAATAGACAATTTATGAATTGCTCCCGCTACGAACAATATCCTAACAGCAAGGAGTTTTCTAAAGCTCGCTCCTTTTCCATACGCTTTCACTGTGTCCTGCCTTTTACTGTTAAGGTTTCAGGAAGAGAAAACTGGATGCACCATTCTCCTCCCCACCAGCACCCACAGTGCTGGTGCTCTGCCATCACTGCCCTGCCTGCCTGCCTGCCTGCCTGTGTCCCCCTGCCCGCGCCTCCTGGGTCGCCGCAGGCTCCAGCCGGCCCAGCTCCGGGGATGTCCCCAGCTCCTCCCAGGGGACGAAGCAAGCCCTCCCCGCCACCTTGGCTGGGCACAAAGGCCTCGCACTCCTCCGCCCACCCCACCCCAAGCAGCTGCAAGATGCACCTCCCGCTCTCCCGCACAGCACCAGAGGCGCTGACGCTGCAGACCGCCACGCCAAAGGGACGCAGAGCAGCTGCCCCGTGGCCCTGCACCCATGGGCGCCATTCGGCCAACGGCCACCACGCCGCCAACGGCCACCTGGGGCGCCAGCAGCCTCTGCAAGGAGGACCACGACCAAATCCAGGGCAAGCCAGCAAGGGCCAAAAAGCCCAGAGCACAAAGAAAGGGGTAGAGGCCAAAAAAGGGTGTTCCCGGGCGCTCTTTCATCCCGGTGGTAACCGGGGGCACCCCTGGGTCTCCCATCCAGCTCGTGACCGGAGACGCTCCTGCTTAGCTTCCCCGACAGGCCCCTGCAGGGGGGGGTGGCTACACCCTGGCCCCCGCCAGCACCCGCCCCAGCGCCGCACTTAACTCCAGCGGCCCTTCTGCTCCAGCACCTCCACAAACGCTTTCTACAACCTGCCAGGCCTGACGCTCTGCCTCCACAAACCCGGCCGAAACAAAAGCCTCGCACGCTGCCGACACCCTCCTGCCACCCCAGGACACCACCTTCGCATCCTCTCGCCTCCAAACACACCGCTGCCCACCACGGCGGACTTCACCTGCCGCCTTGGCGGCCACACGCACCCCAGGATCGCTCCTCACACTCCCTCAGCAGACTCAGCCCCAACAGACAGGCAAGGGGCCTTGTTTTGCTGCAGGCCCTTGCTGCTGCGGGCCCTGAGCACTGTCACTCCTACCAGGGGCTCTGCCTGGGGCCATCGCCCACCACCGTGGGGACATCCTCTCCGTTCACAACACTGACAGTCCATCGCGCTGACACGCCTCCCGGCAGTCCCCTTAAGCCCCCGCTGGCAATCACGGCTCACCTCTCAGCACGCCCGGAAGAAACCTTTCCCACCAGCAAAGCTGCTGCTGCGCCTCTGGGCAAAACGCTCTCCCCAGAAAACAGACACCACACCTGAAACCACAGGAGACGCCAAGGACTCTCCTTCTGCAGCAGCAATACTAAGCACCATTTATCCCAGGGGAAGAACACACACACAGCTACGTCCTCCACGCCATCCGCCGTCCTCAGGACAGACGCAAAGAAGGAATGAATAAAACGGGCTAAAAACAGTCCCATAAAATAACCAAAAAAATCAGGGACTGGTAGGTTAGAAGTGGCCTGAAATTTTAGGCAGAACTCTTTGGGGTATGCCAAGGACCCCTCGCCAACCGCTAGGCTCCTCACCAGCAGAAAGAGCGTTTGGCAGGCACTTAGCTCCACCTGGGACCTCCGTCCCCGCTGGCACCAGCCTCCTTGAGGGAGACGAACGCTTGACCCCAGACGTCCTGCATCCACAGGGGATCTTTGAGGAGAACAGGAAAGATGCTCCACACTATCAGCCCGCACCACCTGAAATACAGCTCCGTGACACGCAGCCGGCAGACCACGTTCCCATCCATGTCTCTGCATGGAAAGCACAAGGACAACCCCAAGGGGAAGGGCCATAGACGGTGTTAAAGGATTGCACCAGACTGCGGGGACCTCTAAGGCTGGCTTTATTAACAACTCCGAGTTGGGCCATCACCTCGGGGAGTGGCAACAGCTAACAAAAAGCGCCCTCTCTCTACAGATCTAACGTACAATACAAAGCGTCTGCTCATTTCCCAGGAAATTGCAGCTCTCAATTCATCTTCGATTTCAAAAGGCCCTTGTATTCCACAGTTTCAGCCAGTTCTTATCATGCTGTTCTAACTCCTCTTCGGACAGCACTCTTCACTGATGCAGTCTTCAGTCATCATGGCTACCTCTCTCCTCAACAATCCGCCTCCTAAGTCACTCGAAACTTCTGAGAAAAGACTCCAAATGCTCTACTTAACAGATACTTAATCGCTGTCTAGCTTCTTCATTACCTAGCATTTCCAAGTGATCTAAACAGTCGGTATTGTTCCGAGAGCCACTGTGCTCTATTAAACCTAGAAACCAATAGACAATTTATGAATTGCTCCCGCTATGAACAATATCCTAACAGCAAGGAGTTTTCTAAAGCTCGCTCCTTTTCCATACGCTTTCACTGTGTCCTGCCTTTTACTGTTAAGGTTTCAGGAAGAGAAAACTGGATGCACCATTCTCCTCCCCACCAGCACCCACAGTGCTGGTGCTCTGCCATCACTGCCCTGCCTGCCTGCCTGCCTGCCTGCCTGCCTGTGTCCCCCTGCCCGCGCCTCCTGGGTCGCCGCAGGCTCCAGCCGGCCCAGCTCCGGGGATGTCCCCAGCTCCTCCCAGGGGACGAAGCAAGCCCTCCCCGCCACCTTGGCTGGGCACAAAGGCCTCGCACTCCTCCGCCCACCCCACCCCAAGCAGCTGCAAGATGCACCTCCCGCTCTCCCGCACAGCACCAGAGGCGCTGACGCTACAGACCGCCACGCCAAAGGGACGCAGAGCAGCTGCCCCGTGGCCCTGCACCCACGGGCGCCATTCGGCCAACGGCCACCACGCCGCCAACGGCCACCTGGGGCGCCAGCAGCCTCTGCAAGGAGGACCACGACCAAATCCAGGGCAAGCCAGCAAGGGCCAAAAAGCCCAGAGCACAAAGAAAGGGGCAGAGGCCAAAAAAGGGTGTTCCCGGGCGCTCTTTCATCCCGGTGGTAACCGGGGGCACCCCTGGGTCTCCCATCCAGCTCGTGACCGGAGACGCTCCTGCTTAGCTTCCCCGACAGGCCCCTGCAGGGGGGGGTGGCTACACCCTGGCCCCTGCCAGCACCCGCCCCAGCGCCGCACTTAACTCCAGCGGCCCTTCTGCTGCAGCACCTCCACAAACGCTTTCTACAACCTGCCAGGCCTGACGCTCTGCCTCCACAAACCCGGCCGAAACAAAAGCCTCGCTCGCTGCCGACACCCTCCTGCCACCCCAGGACACCACCTTCGCATCCTCTCGCCTCCAAACACACCGCTGCCCACCACGGCGGACTTCACCTGCCGCCTTGGCGGCCACACGCACCCCAGGATCGCTCCTCACACTCCCTCAGCAGACTCAGCCCCAACAGACAGGCAAGGGGCCTTGTTTTGCTGCAGGCCCTTGCTGCTGCGGGCCCTGAGCACTGTCACTCCTACCAGGGGCTCTGCCTGGGGCCATCGCCCACCACCGTGGGGACATCCTCTCCGTTCACAACACTGACAGTCCATCGCGCTGACACGCCTCCCGGCAGTCCCCTTAAGCCCCCGCTGGCAATCACGGCTCACCTCTCAGCATGCCCGGAAGAAACCTTTCCCACCAGCAAAGCTGCTGCTGCGCCTCTGGGCAAAACGCTCTCCCCAGAAAACAGACACCACACCTGAAACCACAGGAGACGCCAAGGACTCTCCTTCTGCAGCAGCAATACTAAGCACCATTTATCCCAGGGGAAGAACACACACACAGCTACGTCCTCCACGCCATCCGCCGTCCTCAGGACAGACGCAAAGAAGGAATGAATAAAACGGGCTAATAACAGTCCCATAAAATAACCAAAAAAATCAGGGACTGGTAGGTTAGAAGTGGCCTGAAATTTTAGGCAGAACTCTTTGGGGTATGCCAAGGACCCCTCGCCAACCGCTAGGCTCCTCACCAGCAGAAAGAGCGTTTGGCAGGCACTTAGCTCCACCTGGCACCTCCGTCCCCGCTGGCACCAGCCTCCTTGAGGGAGACGAACGCTTGACCCCAGACGTCCTGCATCCACAGGGGATCTTTGAGGAGAACAGGAAAGATGCTCCACACTATCAGCCCGCACCACCTGAAATACAGCTCCGTGACACGCAGCCGGCAGACCACGTTCCCATCCATGTCTCTGCATGGAAAGCACAAGGACAACCCCAAGGGGAAGGGCCATAGACGGTGTTAAAGGATTGCACCAGACTGCGGGGACCTCTAAGGCTGGCTTTATTAACAACTCCGAGTTGGGCCATCACCTCGGGGAGTGGCAACAGCTAACAAAAAGCGCCCTCTCTCTACAGATCTAACGTACAATACAAAGCGTCTGCTCATTTCCCAGGAAATTGCAGCTCTCAATTCATCTTCGATTTCAAAAGGCCCTTGTATTCCACAGTTTCAGCCAGTTCTTATCATGCTGTTCTAACTCCTCTTCGGACAGCACTCTTCACTGATGCAGTCTTCAGTCATCATGGCTACCTCTCTCCTCAACAATCCGCCTCCTAAGTCACTCGAAACTGATCTAAACAGTCGGTATTGTTCCGAGAGCCACTGTGCTCTATTAAACCTAGAAACCAATAGACAATTTATGAATTGCTCCCGCTATGAACAATATCCTAACAGCAAGGAGTTTTCTAAAGCTCGCTCCTTTTCCATACGCTTTCACTGTGTCCTGCCTTTTACTGTTAAGGTTTCAGGAAGAGAAAACTGGATGCACCATTCTCCTCCCCACCAGCACCCACAGTGCTGGTGCTCTGCCATCACTGCCCTGCCTGCCTGCCTGCCTGCCTGCCTGCCTGTGTCCCCCTGCCCGCGCCTCCTGGGTCGCCGCAGGCTCCAGCCGGCCCAGCTCCGGGGATGTCCCCAGCTCCTCCCAGGGGACGAAGCAAGCCCTCCCCGCCACCTTGGCTGGGCACAAAGGCCTCGCACTCCTCCGCCCACCCCACCCCAAGCAGCTGCAAGATGCACCTCCCGCTCTCCCGCACAGCACCAGAGGCGCTGACGCTACAGACCGCCACGCCAAAGGGACGCAGAGCAGCTGCCCCGTGGCCCTGCACCCACGGGCGCCATTCGGCCAACGGCCACCACGCCGCCAACGGCCACCTGGGGCGCCAGCAGCCTCTGCAAGGAGGACCACGACCAAATCCAGGGCAAGCCAGCAAGGGCCAAAAAGCCCAGAGCACAAAGAAAGGGGCAGAGGCCAAAAAAGGGTGTTCCCGGGCGCTCTTTCATCCCGGTGGTAACCGGGGGCACCCCTGGGTCTCCCATCCAGCTCGTGACCGGAGACGCTCCTGCTTAGCTTCCCCGACAGGCCCCTGCAGGGGGGGGTGGCTACACCCTGGCCCCTGCCAGCACCCGCCCCAGCGCCGCACTTAACTCCAGCGGCCCTTCTGCTGCAGCACCTCCACAAACGCTTTCTACAACCTGCCAGGCCTGACGCTCTGCCTCCACAAACCCGGCCGAAACAAAAGCCTCGCACGCTGCCGACACCCTCCTGCCACCCCAGGACACCACCTTCGCATCCTCTCGCCTCCAAACACACCGCTGCCCACCACGGCGGACTTCACCTGCCGCCTTGGCGGCCACACGCACCCCAGGATCGCTCCTCACACTCCCTCAGCAGACTCAGCCCCAACAGACAGGCAAGGGGCCTTGTTTTGCTGCAGGCCCTTGCTGCTGCGGGCCCTGAGCACTGTCACTCCTACCAGGGGCTCTGCCTGGGGCCATCGCCCACCACCGTGGGGACATCCTCTCCGTTCACAACACTGACAGTCCATCGCGCTGACACGCCTCCCGGCAGTCCCCTTAAGCCCCCGCTGGCAATCACGGCTCACCTCTCAGCATGCCCGGAAGAAACCTTTCCCACCAGCAAAGCTGCTGCTGCGCCTCTGGGCAAAACGCTCTCCCCAGAAAACAGACACCACACCTGAAACCACAGGAGACGCCAAGGACTCTCCTTCTGCAGCAGCAATACTAAGCACCATTTATCCCAGGGGAAGAACACACACACAGCTACGTCCTCCACGCCATCCGCCGTCCTCAGGACAGACGCAAAGAAGGAATGAATAAAACGGGCTAATAACAGTCCCATAAAATAACCAAAAAAATCAGGGACTGGTAGGTTAGAAGTGGCCTGAAATTTTAGGCAGAACTCTTTGGGGTATGCCAAGGACCCCTCGCCAACCGCTAGGCTCCTCACCAGCAGAAAGAGCGTTTGGCAGGCACTTAGCTCCACCTGGCACCTCCGTCCCCGCTGGCACCAGCCTCCTTGAGGGAGACGAACGCTTGACCCCAGACGTCCTGCATCCACAGGGGATCTTTGAGGAGAACAGGAAAGATGCTCCACACTATCAGCCCGCACCACCTGAAATACAGCTCCGTGACACGCAGCCGGCAGACCACGTTCCCATCCATGTCTCTGCATGGAAAGCACAAGGACAACCCCAAGGGGAAGGGCCATAGACGGTGTTAAAGGATTGCACCAGACTGCGGGGACCTCTAAGGCTGGCTTTATTAACAACTCCGAGTTGGGCCATCACCTCGGGGAGTGGCAACAGCTAACAAAAAGCGCCCTCTCTCTACAGATCTAACGTACAATACAAAGCGTCTGCTCATTTCCCAGGAAATTGCAGCTCTCAATTCATCTTCGATTTCAAAAGGCCCTTGTATTCCACAGTTTCAGCCAGTTCTTATCATGCTGTTCTAACTCCTCTTCGGACAGCACTCTTCACTGATGCAGTCTTCAGTCATCATGGCTACCTCTCTCCTCAACAATCCGCCTCCTAAGTCACTCGAAACTTCTGAGAAAAGACTCCAAATGCTCTACTTAACAGATACTTAATCGCTGTCTAGCTTCTTCATTACCTAGCATTTCCAAGTGATCTAAACAGTCGGTATTGTTCCGAGAGCCACTGTGCTCTATTAAACCTAGAAACCAATAGACAATTTATGAATTGCTCCCGCTACGAACAATATCCTAACAGCAAGGAGTTTTCTAAAGCTCGCTCCTTTTCCATACGCTTTCACTGTGTCCTGCCTTTTACTGTTAAGGTTTCAGGAAGAGAAAACTGGATGCACCATTCTCCTCCCCACCAGCACCCACAGTGCTGGTGCTCTGCCATCACTGCCCTGCCTGCCTGCCTGCCTGTCTCCTCCTGCCCGCGCCTCCTGGGACGCCGCAGGCTCCAGCCGGCCCAGCTCCGGGGATGTCCCCAGCTCCTCCCAGGGGACGAAGCAAGCCCTCCCCGCCACCTTGGCTGGGCACAAAGGCCTCGCACTCCTCCGCCCACCCCACCCCAAGCAGCTGCAAGATGCACCTCCCGCTCTCCCGCACAGCACCAGAGGCGCTGACGCTGCAGACCGCCACGCCAAAGGGACGCAGAGCAGCTGCCCCGTGGCCCTGCACCCATGGGCGCCATTCGGCCAACGGCCACCACGCCGCCAACGGCCACCTGGGGCGCCAGCAGCCTCTGCAAGGAGGACCACGACCAAATCCAGGGCAAGCCAGCAAGGGCCAAAAAGCCCAGAGCACAAAGAAAGGGGCAGAGGCCAAAAAAGGGTGTTCCCGGGCGCTCTTTCATCCCGGTGGTAACCGGGGGCACCCCTGGGTCTCCCATCCAGCTCGTGACCGGAGACGCTCCTGCTTAGCTTCCCCGACAGGCCCCTGCAGGGGGGGGTGGCTACACCCTGGCCCCCGCCAGCACCCGCCCCAGCGCCGCACTTAACTCCAGCGGCCCTTCTGCTCCAGCACCTCCACAAACGCTTTCTACAACCTGCCAGGCCTGACGCTCTGCCTCCACAAACCCGGCCGAAACAAAAGCCTCGCACGCTGCCGACACCCTCCTGCCACCCCAGGACACCACCTTCGCATCCTCTCGCCTCCAAACACACCGCTGCCCACCACGGCGGACTTCACCTGCCGCCTTGGCGGCCACACGCACCCCAGGATCGCTCCTCACACTCCCTCAGCAGACTCAGCCCCAACAGACAGGCAAGGGGCCTTGTTTTGCTGCAGGCCCTTGCTGCTGCGGGCCCTGAGCACTGTCACTCCTACCAGGGGCTCTGCCTGGGGCCATCGCCCACCACCGTGGGGACATCCTCTCCGTTCACAACACTGACAGTCCATCGCGCTGACACGCCTCCCGGCAGTCCCCTTAAGCCCCCGCTGGCAATCACGGCTCACCTCTCAGCACGCCCGGAAGAAACCTTTCCCACCAGCAAAGCTGCTGCTGCGCCTCTGGGCAAAACGCTCTCCCCAGAAAACAGACACCACACCTGAAACCACAGGAGACGCCAAGGACTCTCCTTCTGCAGCAGCAATACTAAGCACTATTTATCCCAGGGGAAGAACACACACACAGCTACGTCCTCCACGCCATCCGCCGTCCTCAGGACAGACGCAAAGAAGGAATGAATAAAACGGGCTAATAACAGTCCCATAAAATAACCAAAAAAATCAGGGACTGGTAGGTTAGAAGTGGCCTGAAATTTTAGGCAGAACTCTTTGGGGTATGCCAAGGACCCCTCGCCAACCGCTAGGCTCCTCACCAGCAGAAAGAGCGTTTGGCAGGCACTTAGCTCCACCTGGCACCTCCGTCCCCGCTGGCACCAGCCTCCTTGAGGGAGACGAACGCTTGACCCCAGACGTCCTGCATCCACAGGGGATCTTTGAGGAGAACAGGAAAGATGCTCCACACTATCAGCCCGCACCACCTGAAATACAGCTCCGTGACACGCAGCCGGCAGACCACGTTCCCATCCATGTCTCTGCATGGAAAGCACAAGGACAACCCCAAGGGGAAGGGCCATAGACGGTGTTAAAGGATTGCACCAGACTGCGGGGACCTCTAAGGCTGGCTTTATTAACAACTCCGAGTTGGGCCATCACCTCGGGGAGTGGCAACAGCTAACAAAAAGCGCCCTCTCTCTACAGATCTAACCTACAATACAAAGCGTCTGCTCATTTCCCAGGAAATTGCAGCTCTCAATTCATCTTCGATTTCAAAAGGCCCTTGTATTCCACAGTTTCAGCCAGTTCTTATCATGCTGTTCTAACTCCTCTTCGGACAGCACTCTTCACTGATGCAGTCTTCAGTCATCATGGCTACCTCTCTCCTCAACAATCCGCCTCCTAAGTCACTCGAAACTTCTGAGAAAAGACTCCAAATGCTCTACTTAACAGATACTTAATCGCTGTCTAGCTTCTTCATTACCTAGCATTTCCAAGTGATCTAAACAGTCGGTATTGTTCCGAGAGCCACTGTGCTCTATTAAACCTAGAAACCAATAGACAATTTATGAATTGCTCCCGCTACGAACAATATCCTAACAGCAAGGAGTTTTCTAAAGCTCGCTCCTTTTCCATACGCTTTCACTGTGTCCTGCCTTTTACTGTTAAGGTTTCAGGAAGAGAAAACTGGATGCACCATTCTCCTCCCCACCAGCACCCACAGTGCTGGTGCTCTGCCATCACTGCCCTGCCTGCCCGCCTGCCTGTCTCCTCCTGCCCGCGCCTCCTGGGACGCCGCAGGCTCCAGCCGGCCCAGCTCCGGGGATGTCCCCAGCTCCTCCCAGGGGACGAAGCAAGCCCTCCCCGCCACCTTGGCTGGGCACAAAGGCCTCGCACTCCTCCGCCCACCCCACCCCAAGCAGCTGCAAGATGCACCTCCCGCTCTCCCGCACAGCACCAGCGGCGCTGACGCTGCAGACCGCCACGCCAAAGGGACGCAGAGCAGCTGCCCCGTGGCCCTGCACCCATGGGCGCCATTCGGCCAACGGCCACCACGCCGCCAACGGCCACCTGGGGCGCCAGCAGCCTCTGCAAGGAGGACCACGACCAAATCCAGGGCAAGCCAGCAAGGGCCAAAAAGCCCAGAGCACAAAGAAAGGGGCAGAGGCCAAAAAAGGGTGTTCCCGGGCGCTCTTTCATCCCGGTGGTAACCGGGGGCACCCCTGGGTCTCCCATCCAGCTCGTGACCGGAGACGCTCCTGCTTAGCTTCCCCGACAGGCCCCTGCAGGGGGGGGTGGCTACACCCTGGCCCCCGCCAGCACCCGCCCCAGCGCCGCACTTAACTCCAGCGGCCCTTCTGCTCCAGCACCTCCACAAACGCTTTCTACAACCTGCCAGGCCTGACGCTCTGCCTCCACAAACCCGGCCGAAACAAAAGCCTCGCACGCTGCCGACACCCTATTGCCACCCCAGGACACCACCTTCGCATCCTCTCGCCTCCAAACACACCGCTGCCCACCACGGCGGACTTCACCTGCCGCCTTGGCGGCCACACGCACCCCAGGATCGCTCCTCACACTCCCTCAGCAGACTCAGCCCCAACAGACAGGCAAGGGGCCTTGTTTTGCTGCAGGCCCTTGCTGCTGCGGGCCCTGAGCACTGTCACTCCTACCAGGGGCTCTGCCTGGGGCCATCGCCCACCACCGTGGGGACATCCTCTCCGTTCACAACACTGACAGTCCATCGCGCTGACACGCCTCCCGGCAGTCCCCTTAAGCCCCCGCTGGCAATCACGGCTCACCTCTCAGCACGCCCGGAAGAAACCTTTCCCACCAGCAAAGCTGCTGCTGCGCCTCTGGGCAAAACGCTCTCCCCAGAAAACAGACACCACACCTGAAACCACAGGAGACGCCAAGGACTCTCCTTCTGCAGCAGCAATACTAAGCACCATTTATCCCAGGGGAAGAACACACACACAGCTACGTCCTCCACGCCATCCGCCGTCCTCAGGACAGACGCAAAGAAGGAATGAATAAAACGGGCTAAAAACAGTCCCATAAAATAACCAAAAAAATCAGGGACTGGTAGGTTAGAAGTGGCCTGAAATTTTAGGCAGAACTCTTTGGGGTATGCCAAGGACCCCTCGCCAACCGCTAGGCTCCTCACCAGCAGAAAGAGCGTTTGGCAGGCACTTAGCTCCACCTGGGACCTCCGTCCCCGCTGGCACCAGCCTCCTTGAGGGAGACGAACGCTTGACCCCAGACGTCCTGCATCCACAGGGGATCTTTGAGGAGAACAGGAAAGATGCTCCACACTATCAGCCCGCACCACCTGAAATACAGCTCCGTGACACGCAGCCGGCAGACCACGTTCCCATCCATGTCTCTGCATGGAAAGCACAAGGACAACCCCAAGGGGAAGGGCCATAGACGGTGTTAAAGGATTGCACCAGACTGCGGGGACCTCTAAGGCTGGCTTTATTAACAACTCCGAGTTGGGCCATCACCTCGGGGAGTGGCAACAGCTAACAAAAAGCGCCCTCTCTCTACAGATCTAACGTACAATACAAAGCGTCTGCTCATTTCCCAGGAAATTGCAGCTCTCAATTCATCTTCGATTTCAAAAGGCCCTTGTATTCCACAGTTTCAGCCAGTTCTTATCATGCTGTTCTAACTCCTCTTCGGACAGCACTCTTCACTGATGCAGTCTTCAGTCATCATGGCTACCTCTCTCCTCAACAATCCGCCTCCTAAGTCACTCGAAACTTCTGAGAAAAGACTCCAAATGCTCTACTTAACAGATACTTAATCGCTGTCTAGCTTCTTCATTACCTAGCATTTCCAAGTGATCTAAACAGTCGGTATTGTTCCGAGAGCCACTGTGCTCTATTAAACCTAGAAACCAATAGACAATTTATGAATTGCTCCCGCTACGAACAATATCCTAACAGCAAGGAGTTTTCTAAAGCTCGCTCCTTTTCCATACGCTTTCACTGTGTCCTGCCTTTTACTGTTAAGGTTTCAGGAAGAGAAAACTGGATGCACCATTCTCCTCCCCACCAGCACCCACAGTGCTGGTGCTCTGCCATCACTGCCCTGCCTGCCCGCCTGCCTGTCTCCTCCTGCCCGCGCCTCCTGGGACGCCGCAGGCTCCAGCCGGCCCAGCTCCGGGGATGTCCCCAGCTCCTCCCAGGGGACGAAGCAAGCCCTCCCCGCCACCTTGGCTGGGCACAAAGGCCTCGCACTCCTCCGCCCACCCCACCCCAAGCAGCTGCAAGATGCACCTCCCGCTCTCCCGCACAGCACCAGCGGCGCTGACGCTGCAGACCGCCACGCCAAAGGGACGCAGAGCAGCTGCCCCGTGGCCCTGCACCCATGGGCGCCATTCGGCCAACGGCCACCACGCCGCCAACGGCCACCTGGGGCGCCAGCAGCCTCTGCAAGGAGGACCACGACCAAATCCAGGGCAAGCCAGCAAGGGCCAAAAAGCCCAGAGCACAAAGAAAGGGGCAGAGGCCAAAAAAGGGTGTTCCCGGGCGCTCTTTCATCCCGGTGGTAACCGGGGGCACCCCTGGGTCTCCCATCCAGCTCGTGACCGGAGACGCTCCTGCTTAGCTTCCCCGACAGGCCCCTGCAGGGGGGGGTGGCTACACCCTGGCCCCCGCCAGCACCCGCCCCAGCGCCGCACTTAACTCCAGCGGCCCTTCTGCTCCAGCACCTCCACAAACGCTTTCTACAACCTGCCAGGCCTGACGCTCTGCCTCCACAAACCCGGCCGAAACAAAAGCCTCGCACGCTGCCGACACCCTATTGCCACCCCAGGACACCACCTTCGCATCCTCTCGCCTCCAAACACACCGCTGCCCACCACGGCGGACTTCACCTGCCGCCTTGGCGGCCACACGCACCCCAGGATCGCTCCTCACACTCCCTCAGCAGACTCAGCCCCAACAGACAGGCAAGGGGCCTTGTTTTGCTGCAGGCCCTTGCTGCTGCGGGCCCTAAGCACTGTCACTCCTACCAGGGGCTCTGCCTGGGGCCATCGCCCACCACCGTGGGGACATCCTCTCCGTTCACAACACTGACAGTCCATCGCGCTGACACGCCTCCCGGCAGTCCCCTTAAGCCCCCGCTGGCAATCACGGCTCACCTCTCAGCACGCCCGGAAGAAACCTTTCCCACCAGCAAAGCTGCTGCTGCGCCTCTGGGCAAAACGCTCTCCCCAGAAAACAGACACCACACCTGAAACCAGAGGAGACGCCAAGGACTCTCCTTCTGCAGCAGCAATACTAAGCACCATTTATCCCAGGGGAAGAACACACACACAGCTACGTCCTCCACGCCATCCGCCGTCCTCAGGACAGACGCAAAGAAGGAATGAATAAAACGGGCTAAAAACAGTCCCATAAAATAACCAAAAAAATCAGGGACTGGTAGGTTAGAAGTGGCCTGAAATTTTAGGCAGAACTCTTTGGGGTATGCCAAGGACCCCTCGCCAACCGCTAGGCTCCTCACCAGCAGAAAGAGCGTTTGGCAGGCACTTAGCTCCACCTGGGACCTCCGTCCCCGCTGGCACCAGCCTCCTTGAGGGAGACGAACGCTTGACCCCAGACGTCCTGCATCCACAGGGGATCTTTGAGGAGAACAGGAAAGATGCTCCACACTATCAGCCCGCACCACCTGAAATACAGCTCCGTGACACGCAGCCGGCAGACCACGTTCCCATCCATGTCTCTGCATGGAAAGCACAAGGACAACCCCAAGGGGAAGGGCCATAGACGGTGTTAAAGGATTGCACCAGACTGCGGGGACCTCTAAGGCTGGCTTTATTAACAACTCCGAGTTGGGCCATCACCTCGGGGAGTGGCAACAGCTAACAAAAAGCGCCCTCTCTCTACAGATCTAACGTACAATACAAAGCGTCTGCTCATTTCCCAGGAAATTGCAGCTCTCAATTCATCTTCGATTTCAAAAGGCCCTTGTATTCCACAGTTTCAGCCAGTTCTTATCATGCTGTTCTAACTCCTCTTCGGACAGCACTCTTCACTGATGCAGTCTTCAGTCATCATGGCTACCTCTCTCCTCAACAATCCGCCTCCTAAGTCACTCGAAACTTCTGAGAAAAGACTCCAAATGCTCTACTTAACAGATACTTAATCGCTGTCTAGCTTCTTCATTACCTAGCATTTCCAAGTGATCTAAACAGTCGGTATTGTTCCGAGAGCCACTGTGCTCTATTAAACCTAGAAACCAATAGACAATTTATGAATTGCTCCCGCTACGAACAATATCCTAACAGCAAGGAGTTTTCTAAAGCTCGCTCCTTTTCCATACGCTTTCACTGTGTCCTGCCTTTTACTGTTAAGGTTTCAGGAAGAGAAAACTGGATGCACCATTCTCCTCCCCACCAGCACCCACAGTGCTGGTGCTCTGCCATCACTGCCCTGCCTGCCTGCCTGCCTGTCTCCTCCTGCCCGCGCCTCCTGGGACGCCGCAGGCTCCAGCCGGCCCAGCTCCGGGGATGTCCCCAGCTCCTCCCAGGGGACGAAGCAAGCCCTCCCCGCCACCTTGGCTGGGCACAAAGGCCTCGCACTCCTCCGCCCACCCCACCCCAAGCAGCTGCAAGATGCACCTCCCGCTCTCCCGCACAGCACCAGAGGCGCTGACGCTGCAGACCGCCACGCCAAAGGGACGCAGAGCAGCTGCCCCGTGGCCCTGCACCCATGGGCGCCATTCGGCCAACGGCCACCACGCCGCCAACGGCCACCTGGGGCGCCAGCAGCCTCTGCAAGGAGGACCACGACCAAATCCAGGGCAAGCCAGCAAGGGCCAAAAAGCCCAGAGCACACAGAAAGGGGCAGAGGCCAAAAAAGGGTGTTCCCGGGCGCTCTTTCATCCCGGTGGTAACCGGGGGCACCCCTGGGTCTCCCATCCAGCTCGTGACCGGAGACGCTCCTGCTTAGCTTCCCCGACAGGCCCCTGCAGGGGGGGGTGGCTACACCCTGGCCCCCGCCAGCACCCGCCCCAGCGCCGCACTTAACTCCAGCGGCCCTTCTGCTCCAGCACCTCCACAAACGCTTTCTACAACCTGCCAGGCCTGACGCTCTGCCTCCACAAACCCGGCCGAAACAAAAGCCTCGCACGCTGCCGACACCCTCCTGCCACCCCAGGACACCACCTTCGCATCCTCTCGCCTCCAAACACACCGCTGCCCACCACGGCCGACTTCACCTGCCGCCTTGGCGGCCACACGCACCCCAGGATCGCTCCTCACACTCCCTCAGCAGACTCAGCCCCAACAGACAGGCAAGGGGCCTTGTTTTGCTGCAGGCCCTTGCTGCTGCGGGCCCTGAGCACTGTCACTCCTACCAGGGGCTCTGCCTGGGGCCATCGCCCACCACCGTGGGGACATCCTCTCCGTTCACAACACTGACAGTCCATCGCGCTGACACGCCTCCCGGCAGTCCCCTTAAGCCCCCGCTGGCAATCACGGCTCACCTCTCAGCACGCCCGGAAGAAACCTTTCCCACCAGCAAAGCTGCTGCTGCGCCTCTGGGCAAAACGCTCTCCCCAGAAAACAGACACCACACCTGAAACCACAGGAGACGCCAAGGACTCTCCTTCTGCAGCAGCAATACTAAGCACCATTTATCCCAGGGGAAGAACACACACACAGCTACGTCCTCCACGCCATCCGCCGTCCTCAGGACAGACGCAAAGAAGGAATGAATAAAACGGGCTAAAAACAGTCCCATAAAATAACCAAAAAAATCAGGGACTGGTAGGTTAGAAGTGGCCTGAAATTTTAGGCAGAACTCTTTGGGGTATGCCAAGGACCCCTCGCCAACCGCTAGGCTCCTCACCAGCAGAAAGAGCGTTTGGCAGGCACTTAGCTCCACCTGGCACCTCCGTCCCCGCTGGCACCAGCCTCCTTGAGGGAGACGAACGCTTGACCCCAGACGTCCTGCATCCACAGGGGATCTTTGAGGAGAACAGGAAAGATGCTCCACACTATCAGCCCGCACCACCTGAAATACAGCTCCGTGACACGCAGCCGGCAGACCACGTTCCCATCCATGTCTCTGCATGGAAAGCACAAGGACAACCCCAAGGGGAAGGGCCATAGACGGTGTTAAAGGATTGCACCAGACTGCGGGGACCTCTAAGGCTGGCTTTATTAACAACTCCGAGTTGGGCCATCACCTCGGGGAGTGGCAACAGCTAACAAAAAGCGCCCTCTCTCTACAGATCTAACGTACAATACAAAGCGTCTGCTCATTTCCCAGGAAATTGCAGCTCTCAATTCATCTTCGATTTCAAAAGGCCCTTGTATTCCACAGTTTCAGCCAGTTCTTATCATGCTGTTCTAACTCCTCTTCGGACAGCACTCTTCACTGATGCAGTCTTCAGTCATCATGGCTACCTCTCTCCTCAACAATCCGCCTCCTAAGTCACTCGAAACTTCTGAGAAAAGACTCCAAATGCTCTACTTAACAGATACTTAATCGCTGTCTAGCTTCTTCATTACCTAGCATTTCCAAGTGATCTAAACAGTCGGTATTGTTCCGAGAGCCACTGTGCTCTATTAAACCTAGAAACCAATAGACAATTTATGAATTGCTCCCGCTACGAACAATATCCTAACAGCAAGGAGTTTTCTAAAGCTCGCTCCTTTTCCATACGCTTTCACTGTGTCCTGCCTTTTACTGTTAAGGTTTCAGGAAGAGAAAACTGGATGCACCATTCTCCTCCCCACCAGCACCCACAGTGCTGGTGCTCTGCCATCACTGCCCTGCCTGCCTGCCTGCCTGTCTCCTCCTGCCCGCGCCTCCTGGGACGCCGCAGGCTCCAGCCGGCCCAGCTCCGGGGATGTCCCCAGCTCCTCCCAGGGGACGAAGCAAGCCCTCCCCGCCACCTTGGCTGGGCACAAAGGCCTCGCACTCCTCCGCCCACCCCACCCCAAGCAGCTGCAAGATGCACCTCCCGCTCTCCCGCACAGCACCAGAGGCGCTGACGCTGCAGACCGCCACGCCAAAGGGACGCAGAGCAGCTGCCCCGTGGCCCTGCACCCATGGGCGCCATTCGGCCAACGGCCACCACGCCGCCAACGGCCACCTGGGGCGCCAGCAGCCTCTGCAAGGAGGACCACGACCAAATCCAGGGCAAGCCAGCAAGGGCCAAAAAGCCCAGAGCACACAGAAAGGGGCAGAGGCCAAAAAAGGGTGTTCCCGGGCGCTCTTTCATCCCGGTGGTAACCGGGGGCACCCCTGGGTCTCCCATCCAGCTCGTGACCGGAGACGCTCCTGCTTAGCTTCCCCGACAGGCCCCTGCAGGGGGGGGTGGCTACACCCTGGCCCCCGCCAGCACCCGCCCCAGCGCCGCACTTAACTCCAGCGGCCCTTCTGCTCCAGCACCTCCACAAACGCTTTCTACAACCTGCCAGGCCTGACGCTCTGCCTCCACAAACCCGGCCGAAACAAAAGCCTCGCACGCTGCCGACACCCTCCTGCCACCCCAGGACACCACCTTCGCATCCTCTCGCCTCCAAACACACCGCTGCCCACCACGGCCGACTTCACCTGCCGCCTTGGCGGCCACACGCACCCCAGGATCGCTCCTCACACTCCCTCAGCAGACTCAGCCCCAACAGACAGGCAAGGGGCCTTGTTTTGCTGCAGGCCCTTGCTGCTGCGGGCCCTGAGCACTGTCACTCCTACCAGGGGCTCTGCCTGGGGCCATCGCCCACCACCGTGGGGACATCCTCTCCGTTCACAACACTGACAGTCCATCGCGCTGACACGCCTCCCGGCAGTCCCCTTAAGCCCCCGCTGGCAATCACGGCTCACCTCTCAGCACGCCCGGAAGAAACCTTTCCCACCAGCAAAGCTGCTGCTGCGCCTCTGGGCAAAACGCTCTCCCCAGAAAACAGACACCACACCTGAAACCACAGGAGACGCCAAGGACTCTCCTTCTGCAGCAGCAATACTAAGCACCATTTATCCCAGGGGAAGAACACACACACAGCTACGTCCTCCACGCCATCCGCCGTCCTCAGGACAGACGCAAAGAAGGAATGAATAAAACGGGCTAAAAACAGTCCCATAAAATAACCAAAAAAATCAGGGACTGGTAGGTTAGAAGTGGCCTGAAATTTTAGGCAGAACTCTTTGGGGTATGCCAAGGACCCCTCGCCAACCGCTAGGCTCCTCACCAGCAGAAAGAGCGTTTGGCAGGCACTTAGCTCCACCTGGGACCTCCGTCCCCGCTGGCACCAGCCTCCTTGAGGGAGACGAACGCTTGACCCCAGACGTCCTGCATCCACAGGGGATCTTTGAGGAGAACAGGAAAGATGCTCCACACTATCAGCCCGCACCACCTGAAATACAGCTCCGTGACACGCAGCCGGCAGACCACGTTCCCATCCATGTCTCTGCATGGAAAGCACAAGGACAACCCCAAGGGGAAGGGCCATAGACGGTGTTAAAGGATTGCACCAGACTGCGGGGACCTCTAAGGCTGGCTTTATTAACAACTCCGAGTTGGGCCATCACCTCGGGGAGTGGCAACAGCTAACAAAAAGCGCCCTCTCTCTACAGATCTAACCTACAATACAAAGCATCTGCTCATTTCCCAGGAAATTGCAGCTCTCAATTCATCTTCGATTTCAAAAGGCCCTTGTATTCCACAGTTTCAGCCAGTTCTTATCATGCTGTTCTAACTCCTCTTCGGACAGCACTCTTCACTGATGCAGTCTTCAGTCATCATGGCTACCTCTCTCCTCAACAATCCGCCTCCTAAGTCACTCGAAACTTCTGAGAAAAGACTCCAAATGCTCTACTTAACAGATACTTAATCGCTGTCTAGCTTCTTCATTACCTAGCATTTCCAAGTGATCTAAACAGTCGGTATTGTTCCGAGAGCCACTGTGCTCTATTAAACCTAGAAACCAATAGACAATTTATGAATTGCTCCCGCTACGAACAATATCCTAACAGCAAGGAGTTTTCTAAAGCTCGCTCCTTTTCCATACGCTTTCACTGTGTCCTGCCTTTTACTGTTAAGGTTTCAGGAAGAGAAAACTGGATGCACCATTCTCCTCCCCACCAGCACCCACAGTGCTGATGCTCTGCCATCACTGCCCTGCCTGCCTGCCTGCCTGCCTGCTTGTGTCCTCCTGCCCGCGCCTCCTGGGTCGCCGCAGGCTCCAGCCGGCCCAGCTCCGGGGATGTCCCCAGCTCCTCCCAGGGGACGAAGCAAGCCCTCCCCGCCACCTTGGCTGGGCACAAAGGCCTCGCACTCCTCCGCCCACCCCACCCCAAGCAGCTGCAAGATGCACCTCCCGCTCTCCCGCACAGCACCAGAGGCGCTGACGCTGCAGACCGCCACGCCAAAGGGACGCAGAGCAGCTGCCCCGTGGCCCTGCACCCATGGGCGCCATTCGGCCAACGGCCACCACGCCGCCAACGGCCACCTGGGGCGCCAGCAGCCTCTGCAAGGAGGACCACGACCAAATCCAGGGCAAGCCAGCAAGGGCCAAAAAGCCCAGAGCACAAAGAAAGGGGCAGAGGCCAAAAAAGGGTGTTCCCGGGCGCTCTTTCATCCCGGTGGTAACCGGGGGCACCCCTGGGTCTCCCATCCAGCTCGTGACCGGAGACGCTCCTGCTTAGCTTCCCCGACAGGCCCCTGCAGGGGGGGGTGGCTACACCCTGGCCCCCGCCAGCACCCGCCCCAGCGCCGCACTTAACTCCAGCGGCCCTTCTGCTCCAGCACCTCCACAAACGCTTTCTACAACCTGCCAGGCCTGACGCTCTGCCTCCACAAACCCGGCCGAAACAAAAGCCTCGCACGCTGCCGACACCCTCCTGCCACCCCAGGACACCACCTTCGCATCCTCTCGCCTCCAAACACACCGCTGCCCACCACGGCGGACTTCACCTGCCGCCTTGGCGGCCACACGCACCCCAGGATCGCTCCTCACACTCCCTCAGCAGACTCAGCCCCAACAGACAGGCAAGGGGCCTTGTTTTGCTGCAGGCCCTTGCTGCTGCGGGCCCTGAGCACTGTCACTCCTACCAGGGGCTCTGCCTGGGGCCATCGCCCACCACCGTGGGGACATCCTCTCCGTTCACAACACTGACAGTCCATCGCGCTGACACGCCTCCCGGCAGTCCCCTTAAGCCCCCGCTGGCAATCACGGCTCACCTCTCAGCACGCCCGGAAGAAACCTTTCCCACCAGCAAAGCTGCTGCTGCGCCTCTGGGCAAAACGCTCTCCCCAGAAAACAGACACCACACCTGAAACCACAGGAGACGCCAAGGACTCTCCTTCTGCAGCAGCAATACTAAGCACCATTTATCCCAGGGGAAGAACACACACACAGCTACGTCCTCCACGCCATCCGCCGTCCTCAGGACAGACGCAAAGAAGGAATGAATAAAACGGGCTAAAAACAGTCCCATAAAATAACCAAAAAAATCAGGGACTGGTAGGTTAGAAGTGGCCTGAAATTTTAGGCAGAACTCTTTGGGGTATGCCAAGGACCCCTCGCCAACCGCTAGGCTCCTCACCAGCAGAAAGAGCGTTTGGCAGGCACTTAGCTCCACCTGGCACCTCCGTCCCCGCTGGCACCAGCCTCCTTGAGGGAGACGAACGCTTGACCCCAGACGTCCTGCATCCACAGGGGATCTTTGAGGAGAACAGGAAAGATGCTCCACACTATCAGCCCGCACCACCTGAAATACAGCTCCGTGACACGCAGCCGGCAGACCACGTTCCCATCCATGTCTCTGCATGGAAAGCACAAGGACAACCCCAAGGGGAAGGGCCATAGACGGTGTTAAAGGATTGCACCAGACTGCGGGGACCTCTAAGGCTGGCTTTATTAACAACTCCGAGTTGGGCCATCACCTCGGGGAGTGGCAACAGCTAACAAAAAGCGCCCTCTCTCTACAGATCTAACGTACAATACAAAGCGTCTGCTCATTTCCCAGGAAATTGCAGCTCTCAATTCATCTTCGATTTCAAAAGGCCCTTGTATTCCACAGTTTCAGCCCGTTCTTATCATGCTGTTCTAACTCCTCTTCGGACAGCACTCTTCACTGATGCAGTCTTCAGTCATCATGGCTACCTCTCTCCTCAACAATCCGCCTCCTAAGTCACTTGCAACTTCTGAGAAAAGACTCCAAATGCTCTACTTAACAGATACTTAATCGCTGTCTACCTTCTTCATTACCTAGCATTTCCAAGTGATCTAAACAGTCGGTATTGTTCCGAGAGCCACTGTGCTCTATTAAACCTAGAAATCAATAGACAATTTATGAATTGCTCCCGCTACGAACAATATCCTAACAGCAAGGAGTTTTCTAAAGCTCGCTCCTTTTCCATACGCTTTCACTGTGTCCTGCCTTTTACTGTTAAGGTTTCAGGAAGAGAAAACTGGATGCACCATTCTCCTCCCCACCAGCACCCACAGTGCTGGTGCTCTGCCATCACTGCCCTGCCTGCCTGCCTGCCTGCCTGTGTCCCCCTGCCCGCGCCTCCTGGGTCGCCGCAGGCTCCAGCCGGCCCAGCTCCGGGGATGTCCCCAGCTCCTCCCAGGGGACGAAGCAAGCCCTCCCCGCCACCTTGGCTGGGCACAAAGGCCTCGCACTCCTCCGCCCACCCCACCCCAAGCAGCTGCAAGATGCACCTCCCGCTCTCCCGCACAGCACCAGAGGCGCTGACGCTGCAGACCGCCACGCCAAAGGGACGCAGAGCAGCTGCCCCGTGGCCCTGCACCCATGGGCGCCATTCGGCCAACGGCCACCACGCCGCCAACGGCCACCTGGGGCGCCAGCAGCCTCTGCAAGGAGGACCACGACCAAATCCAGGGCAAGCCAGCAAGGGCCAAAAAGCCCAGAGCACAAAGAAAGGGGCAGAGGCCAAAAAAGGGTGTTCCCGGGCGCTCTTTCATCCCGGTGGTAACCGGGGGCACCCCTGGGTCTCCCATCCAGCTCGTGACCGGAGACGCTCCTGCTTAGCTTCCCCGACAGGCCCCTGCAGGGGGGGGTGGCTACACCCTGGCCCCCGCCAGCACCCGCCCCAGCGCCGCACTTAACTCCAGCGGCCCTTCTGCTCCAGCACCTCCACAAACGCTTTCTACAACCTGCCAGGCCTGACGCTCTGCCTCCACAAACCCGGCCGAAACAAAAGCCTCGCACGCTGCCGACACCCTCCTGCCACCCCAGGACACCACCTTCGCATCCTCTCGCCTCCAAACACACCGCTGCCCACCACGGCCGACTTCACCTGCCGCCTTGGCGGCCACACGCACCCCAGGATCGCTCCTCACACTCCCTCAGCAGACTCAGCCCCAACAGACAGGCAAGGGGCCTTGTTTTGCTGCAGGCCCTTGCTGCTGCGGGCCCTGAGCACTGTCACTCCTACCAGGGGCTCTGCCTGGGGCCATCGCCCACCACCGTGGGGACATCCTCTCCGTTCACAACACTGACAGTCCATCGCGCTGACACGCCTCCCGGCAGTCCCCTTAAGCCCCCGCTGGCAATCACGGCTCACCTCTCAGCACGCCCGGAAGAAACCTTTCCCACCAGCAAAGCTGCTGCTGCGCCTCTGGGCAAAACGCTCTCCCCAGAAAACAGACACCACACCTGAAACCACAGGAGACGCCAAGGACTCTCCTTCTGCAGCAGCAATACTAAGCACCATTTATCCCAGGGGAAGAACACACACACAGCTACGTCCTCCACGCCATCCGCCGTCCTCAGGACAGACGCAAAGAAGGAATGAATAAAACGGGCTAAAAACAGTCCCATAAAATAACCAAAAAAATCAGGGACTGGTAGGTTAGAAGTGGCCTGAAATTTTAGGCAGAACTCTTTGGGGTATGCCAAGGACCCCTCGCCAACCGCTAGGCTCCTCACCAGCAGAAAGAGCGTTTGGCAGGCACTTAGCTCCACCTGGGACCGCCGTCCCCGCTGGCACCAGCCTCCTTGAGGGAGACGAACGCTTGACCCCATATTTCCTTGTCCTGGTTCAGCTAGGATAGGGTAAGTTTCTCCCAAGCAGGGGGAAGGGATCTCTGGCTGGTTAATTCATACCTTACTGATGTCAGGTCTGGCGCGGCAGCGTGGGAAGCTTCCCTTTGTGACTTTGGTTGCAGGAAGCAGGTGCGCTGTCGGGCTGTGTTCATTGTGGTATTTCTCTGTATATCTTTTTTCCTGTGTACTGTTTTTACTTTTTATTGTCGTTATCATTGCTACTGTTGTTGTTCATATTGTTGTTTATGCTCTTGTTCCAAATTTCGTCTTATTTAACCCGAGGTTTGTGCCTGACTTGTGTCCGAGGGTGGGGGAGGGACCACGGCAACGTGGTCTCCGGTCCGGCAGGGCTTAAAACTACAACAGCCTTTTTGGCGCCCAATGTGGGTCACGAGAGGGTTTATAGAGGAATCAAAAAGGGACAGACACTGACCAGAGTTTGTTAGAGCAATCTGTTAGGTGTTAATTTTTCTGTCTGTATTTGTATTATTTGGTAAGAGAATATTTGCAATGCTGGGTTTCTTCCTAGCGTGGTGGGGCTGGATTAATCCCTATATGCAGTGTATGATCCCAGTGTTGATGTTTGTTGTCTGTGTTAAGTGTGTAAAGGGTCTCTTTTTGATGTGCTGGCTACTGAGTGCTTATAATGTGTTTGTGTCACTGTTTGTGGGGGCGGGCTGCTTCCCCTGCTGAGCCAGGGGAAGAGATCCTTGCGGCTTTTGGGAGTTGCAGTTATCCTTGGGCATTCAGGCCCGTGTATTTGTGGCACATTGTTTTCTAGGTGTCGGCCAGATCTTGTTTTGGGCCATGCGGCACTTCTCTAACAATAGCAGTACCCGGAAACCTGTCCCTAGTTCAGATAACAGTGAGTGGAAAGGGGTGTGGGAAAAGATGGGCAAACACCTGGCTCGGTGGTTGCCTCCAATGCTTTGGAATTTCACTCCCAAACAAATGCAGAGCCCTGAAAAGCTGATGGAGTGCTTAAAAAGGGTGTGTTACCAATGTGGCAAAACCCAGGAGACACAACTCGCTGCAATGTGCTGGGGACTTGCCCATGCCTACCGTGTCCTCTTTAATACTCACTGCCCTCAAGGGGGAGAAAGGGCTGCAGGATCTGAGAATGAACATACTGGTACAGCAGCTGGGCCAGGGGAACAGGCAGAGTCAGTATCAGTCATCTCCACCAGCACAGCAGCTGAGCCAGAGATAGCCAGTGCCGGTATCAGTCGCCCGATATAGAAAACAAAATATACCAGAAAGTCAGCTCGCAAAGTGAGGGATGGGGATGAGCCAGGCCCAGCACGGGAACAGGAGGAAGAGCCAGAGGTGATAGTCGGATCTCTATCCCCAACTGAGTTGCGAGATATGCGGAGAGATTTCGGCCGCCTGGGAGGCGAGCAGATTTGCACCTGGCTGCTCCAGTGCTGGGACAATGGAGCCAGTGCTTTTGAAATGGAGGGGAGAGGCCAAGCAGCTGGGATCTTTGGCCAAGGATGCTGGCATTGATAGGGAAATAGGGAAGCAGACTCAAACCCTCAGCCTTTGGAGGCGACTCCTGCTCAGTGTAAGGGAGAGGCACCCCTACAAGGATGATATCCTATGTCAGCTAAGCCAATGGACCAACATTGAGAAGGGCATCCAGAATCTCAGGGAACTGGCTGTGTTTGAGATGACCTATGGTGATGTGAATGATGAGTAGTCATGGATCCAGATCAGGCCCCTTGCACACACCTGTTGTGGTAAAAGTTCCTGAAGAGTGCACCACAAGCTGTTGGGTGGTCCAGAAAAGCCACACCCGGGCACAAGGCACCAGACTGGAGCACAGGGAACACAGGCCGCCCCTCTGTGCTCTCCACCCCGGCACTGGAGATTTCCACCCCAACTCCTCCAGGCAGAAAGAGGCCTGTGTCTTGATGGCGTCCCATCCCAGAAAGGCCGACCTTCCTCCCCTAGGGCCTCTCCCACACATATACAATGCCAAGGAGAAGAAATGTAGCCACTGCTTACTTTTGCCTGGCACACTGAACCAAAGCCTTGATGGTCTGGGCAGTTAACGTCACCGGCTAGAAAGGGCTCAGGCCAGACTTGGAGAGACTCTGGGGTGAAGAAAAATGAGTAACAGCCTGGATTTCCTGCTCCAAACAGGCTGTGGATGGGCAATCCTCAGCAGCAAGGTGCTGACAGCTGTGCTTAAGGAAGACAGTATCAGTGAGCTGAGGCCACAGGCAAGCATGCCAGTGTCACCCGAACTGTTCCACCAAACCTGTTGGACTTCCCCAGCCCCAAGTGCCTTTGGTGCCACAGTCCATTTCTCTGCTTGGGCTGGGTCATAAACCTCCTGTCCCAGGGCACAAGTGTCACACCACAGGCCCAGTGTCCTCTACAGCAACTACCCAAAATGTTGTTTTGTTGACATTGGAGGCCTGTCCGTACCCAAGAGCTGCTCAGAACTCCTGCCAGGCAGCTACTGCAGCCTGTTTGCCTCCTTTGGAGCAATCCAAAGTCCCAGGTAGCAGCCTCAGACTCTTCCAGGTAGAGGTAGCTATCCAAGCTAGCTATCCGAGGAGTGCCTGTTCATCATCTGGCAATCATGCTGCACGAACCTATCTAAAACAGTCCAACACTCACCAGAAGTGGGTTGGACTGCAGCAGAAGTGACACTGGCCAACCTAGACAGGCGTATTAGATCAGAAATGGTGGTTACAAGACAAAACAGTGCAAAACAAACCACCAGAGGAGCAAAAAACCAACTAGAAGACACATCGTACACAAAACAGAGGCCCCTATCCAAACCCTAAAATCACCCAAAACAGAACTCTCCCAAATCCACCCAGAACATAAGCTAAGGCAAGAGACCTCCAAACAACCCAGGAATCCAGGACCAAAAAGCCCAGATTTTGTCCCTAAAAGTAACATACTTTAATGCTATGCCACCTACACTCTGGCACCCCGTAACCCTAAATACCCCATCACCCTAGTACACTGTGAGCCTACAACCCCATAACCCTAGCACCCAGTAACACTAGCTCCCCCTAAAACTAGGGTATGATAACCCTGGAAAACTGTTACCTCAGCACTGCATAACCCCAGCACCCCAACTGCTGTGAAGCCTCGAGGACAAAGGCAATCAGCAGCTGCTACACCTGAGCAGCCAAGAAGCTCTGTTTTCAGTGGGCAGGGGCACCTGCCCCAGGCGTCACCACTGGCAGAGGCCAGTCGGGTGTCACCACCGGGGTCTGACAGCTTCTGACCAGCAGGTGTCCCTGCTCACCCAGCTGGGATGCTGCTATCGAGCCTGTTTTTCTCATGACATGGCTCACCTGTGATATGTGAGCGCACAAGGCAAAGACAACTGCCCTTTGCAGGCGAACGTGACCAGTGAAGCATCTACCCTCACGGCTACAGAGCTCAGGGGGCAACAGCTTTCCTACACAGATGTGCAAGATTCCCAGTACCTGAACATTTCCGCATCAGGAGAAAAACCACCTGGGCCAAAAAGCTTTTTGGTGAAGCAAAGGGTGGAGAAAAGACACTTCTATAACAGCCAATATCCTGAGAGAGATGCAGTTTTTGTTTTCAGAAAGAAGCTTCATTCTGCACCCAGGTAAAAGACAGCTGAAACTGGGAACTGCCAGCCTTCTTTCTGTCATTCCTCTGATTGAAAAATCGCAATGATGAACAAGGCAGCCTTCTGAGTTCCTAACCAGACCAATACTAACAAAGTATGGCATTCCGAAATAGGGAGGTAGCTGTAAACTTCCTTCATAGTAAAAGCTGTTGAGAAAGTCACAAATCATCTCCCATTCTGCAAGTCAGATTCTGGACTATTTTCTCACTACTGCTGATTTAACTGTACATTGCTTTAAAATAACACTTAAAATTGATAACTTTTCATACCAGTAAGTTCTTGATGCCGTTAAGAGAAACACTGTGCTGAGAAGGCACTATAAACATACAGCAGTATTTACATATATACATTTTGTCTTCCCTTAGATGAAGTTATTTTGTAATTTGAAACCTTAATGGAAGGATTTTTGCTTTTATCCTCTATCCAGCCCTCTGCTACAGCTGCAGCAGAAGTATCCAAGCTGTTTCAGCACCAAATTAAACTTTCATTTTCCACCTGGCTGTTATTTTTTTTTCCTTCCTCTCAATTTTTATCTTTCAACAAACAGCTTAAGTATTTGCTTACTTGGGGAAAACCAGTGCTATCCTTCTGTTATGATAAGCTACTGATTTGAAGGGCAGAAGGCTGAGACCCCCAAGAACATCCTTAGAAGAGTGGGAAGAATTTGAGAGTTAGAAGTTGGATGTTCTTTGACTGCTCAAAACTGAGGAGGGGGAAGAAGACCTTCAGGTTGCTCAAGGGAAGCACAAGAGAGCATCTGGGAGCTAACAGTGTGATGGGGGCAAAAGAAAGTGCTACACTGCTGTGTGACAGGCACAGTGTTTTCAGGAACTGTAGGGGAGAGTTAATGCCGCTGCCGAGAGCACAGCTCATCTGACGTGGTGGCCCTGCTGGTCCTTCACATACCGGAAAGATGAACTGTCCCTGGAAGAACTGGCGAGGAGACCTGCGGGGGTTGCTGGGACATGGGAGATGAACATGCGTGCTGATGTCAGTGCTATGCTGACAGGATTGTTTCACTTGTGAATTGTGCTTAGGTACCAATTCAGATACTGTGGTTTCATAGAGCAAGAATTACACTTTTTAACCAGTTAATGAGCACAGGAAGGACTTTACCACGTTTGAACTCCTCTCCCATTACCGCTGGCGTTGATGCAGATCCCTTGTGTGTAGAGTTCTGCTGTGGAGAGCCTGGGGCGAGGATCCCCATTACACAGTATCCATCTGAGGGGTTTACCTGTGATGTTAAAACAACTGTGCTTAGTATCAGTTTAGGTTAGAAAAAAGTTTAAAGGCTTCTGAATTCAATGTTTACACACCCTAGGGTCCTATAGTGGTGTACTGAGATTGTTCTCTTTGAGTTGTTTCAGCAATACAGGATTTGGCCATTCCCTATACAACGAAAGCCAGTAACTGGCCATCTAAAACTCTGCCACGTAATTCAGGGTAGGACTGAATGTTGTCAATGTAAATCTTATATAGAGAACTACCTCTAAAAGTGTTACTACTTCTTGATGCAAATTAAAATAAACAATAACTCTTACCATTTTGAAAAAAAAAACCCAAGGAGACTTTTTCACAAGAGCACAAGCCAAAGCATTTGGATAGAGTGGACATGTTCTTGCTACCAGTATTGTCCAGGAAACCCCACCAAGAAATCCCAGCAGGCTGGAGTAAATGCCATGTCCTAGAGTGGATACACTGCAGTTAGCCTGTCGTCTTTCAATACTCGAGGACATTCCTTCAAATTTGCAGCACCAGCTTCACAATCTATAGAATACTCAGTACACTTCAGCCTCAAAGTCAGTTGTTACTGCAGTGCAATGAGGCCAAAACTCTTGGTCCTTAACAGCGATGAGAAGAAGAATCTTTACCACACCACTTCTCAAAGTACTGCTACTCTGAAATTTGCCTACACTGCTACAGCTACTGCTTCACTCCAACTTGCCTTAATAAAAAAAATCTGCCGTACTTTCTTATTCCCTACTGATCCAGCTCTTATTCTTGACTTGGCTTTTTGACCATCTGTAGTCCGTTTCCTGATAAGCAATAAAGCACCTTGTCTTGCAGGGACTCCCCTCCCCACTCTACCCCCATTAAAAAACACACCCACTCTACTCCATGGACAGACCTTGAATCTAAACTAAAAAACAGGCTTTTGTTTGAAAACTGTCATTGAAATGGCTATCCAAAGCTGAAGTACTTCCAATGGTCTTATTTTTTCAGCATGAGGTGCCTCTGAAAAGCTTAAAGATTATGAACAAGCACCTTACTCACATTTTGCCCACAGTTTAATTGCACAGAGCATGAGCCACAAGTTCTCTTCCTCTAGCACTAGATGTAGCATTTCATCTCATAACTCTGAGAGAAAAGTTGAAGTACAGAAGTTCCTAGTAACAGGTACAGGTCTGGTTTATGCTACGCTGGATCAACAGCTTATAGTTTATCGTTCAAATCTATGAAAACAAGTTTGGATTACCCACTTTGTAGTACATTAAAAATTACAGATTACACAGAACACTCAGTATCCCTTCAGGTAACTGGTGCCCTCAACAGCTTTGTCACAGTTTATAGACTATTGCCAACCATTTTTAATAAAGCCTGTCTAGAGGATTCTGAAAGCCAGGTGTCTTTCGACAGCCAGGAACAATTAAACCAGTCACTGTTAAACAGCGAGCAAGTTAGGCTTCAGGTATTTTAAATTTTTATTTTTTTTTTTGTAATGAACCACCACACATTCTTCTCTATCAAGTGCTCTACCTATTCATCTGAAGCAGTCTCTGTGGCAAACTGGAACAACGCACACACCCTGATCAAAGAAACATGAAATACAGGTCTATCTAAACACACAGCTCCTTGAAACATCTAAATGTAAGACCACTCACCACCTCCTCAGATCTCAAGTACACAGGAGATCAGTTTATGCACCTTGTACAGAAACTGGAATTGTGTAATGTGCATTCTATACCAATTTCAGTAACACTTTCTTTTTAAAGATGTGTAAATACGCTCACCATTTAAGCTTCACATACATCTCGTATCCAGGCTTCTCAGATGCCAGTCATCTCCAAGATCAAGACTGTCAGAAACGGTCTGCACAGGTGGTCTTGCAAATACCAGATCAATCTTAGGAGAAAAAAAAGGGCCAGCCCTGAGTTAGAATGCCGCACTGTTTGTGAACAGCACACCAGTGGGGGACAGTTAGTCAAATCTAAAAAAGAGTGCGTAACATTTGTATTTAGAACTATGTGACTACAGATACATCTCCCAAGAGATTTATTTGCCGAAACCTCAAGAAAATTGCTAGAAGTTCCATATTTTCTTTACAAAACGTTCATTGTATCCCCTCCCCCCCCCTTTTTTTAAGCTAGGGAAAGAAAGGGGTTTTTAAGCCAAAAAAGATTACTCTAAACTTAAGAGTTTCCATTAAAAGGGAGCTTAAAATTCATCACAGAATTAAGACCTAAGTTCCATCTCCTCAGCTATACCTCAGCAAAGGAGAGAGCATTTTCTCTATGCAGTATGCCCTTTTGATCCTGAAGCATTTGGTTCATAGAACAGTCTGAGGCAAGAAAGTTATTTTGTGCATGTCTGCACCAGACAAAGGCCACAAGAAGGTCACGGAATAAGTGTCTTCGTGAGAGTGATGCCAAGCAGTGACTTGCTTAGGTACTACAGCACGCAGGTCTCTATTCACTGTACAAGATGTGTTCGAGATACAAGGATTCCTGCAGCTGACAAACCCAGGCAGGAGTCACATGAGTACTTTTACTTGTCATTTTCCAGACTGTTTGTCTCATGACCACTTCAGTTTTGATTTGCAGCAAAGCATTTAGTCTGCTGACATGATTCACACAGTGAACTACACCATACCCACCCCTCTGTATAAAGACAGCTTGTCAGAGCTGGGAGGAGTTAGCAAGGGCACTGCCTCTGCTCGCACTCTGCAGTCCTTGTCAGATAAGCGCTGTTCAAGCAGGCTACCCTGCTCCACAGCACAGGTTTAGAAAGGGATGTCCCTGATGTCCCCTTGCCTGCCAGGCTTCCTGGGGGCTTATTTTCCTATAAGCTCCCATTTTACTGCAGTGTCTTCTCCTGGGACAGGCTGTGGTCAGGCCGTTTAATTACAGTTTCCTAAATACACTACAAAGTACCAATAACCTTGTAAAATAGCCTGGTCACAGGTCCCTGGAGAAGCTGTCCTATTCCAAAGGAAGAAAAAAATATTTCTCACTAAAAAATAAAAATAAAAAAATAAAGCAAAATGCTTACCTCAACACCAAACTCAAACTTGACAACAGGTATCTAAGCATCTTCAACTGCCTGTAAAGGAGCAGATAACTGTGTAAGAAAATATTTTTTTCTACTTTCATGTTTTTCCTAAACTGTGATAAACTACCAAATTGACACTGCTAAACTACTTAAAGACTGAATTGCTTCTGAACCAAAAAAACTGTTAGTAAGCTGCAAGCAGTATGGCACTACTACGGTCTAATACTGGCTTTAAAAAGTTACTTAGCCAAGAGATTCAGAGGCTGATCCTGTGTTGTAATGAACCAGCAGTGCACAATGAGCCATCAGTGTCAGTGCTTGTAAGGTACTTACCTTGGCAGTGAGGAAGAGATTTCTGTAGCTATCTTACTACTTGTTAACATCCAGAGAAATCTAAAAAGTTCTATCCACACCTGACAGCGTGCACTAGCCTTCCTTATTTTGATTTTCTACCGTGCCTGAGGGGCTGTCAGGTGGGACAGTTTTCAATGCTGTAGACCCCGTGTCAGAACTGTGCCACAGCCCACTGAGAGTCTGTTCTCAGGTGACAGACTGTTGGAGAACGGCTTGCAGAGAGCAAGGCCATGGGTCTCTGCAGAAGCTGATTGCAGCCATCTGAGGTAAACAAAGGAAAAAACCCAGGGTACAGTTATGCTAACAACAGACTGTTATGTTAACAAAGAGAGAAACTGAGGTACACAATGGCCTTGATGGTAAAAAACAACCTTGGGAAAAAAGGCAGGCCAGAAGAGGAAAGATGTTGTGACATGCCACAAGGGGCTGGGATATTATAATGTAGCCTTTTACATGTATCCAATAGATTTGTGAGCAGTATGCATGATTATTGTAGAGTGCTTATATAAGGGGTGATTTCTTTCAATAAAGTTGAAGCTTGCTCTATCATTCACGTTGAATCGGCTGCTTGCTTCCTCCACCTACCGCAAAAAGAAGTTATATTTTTGGTAGATAAAGGAGCGGCATTTTTGGTATTGAATCCTTGTAAAGGAAAAACTGGAACAAAACCATCAAACATAATAGGAGTAACAGGGAAGGAGGAAAATAGGCCATTCCTGCAACCCCTGGATTTAAAATTTGGAAATAAGATAATTACACATGAATTTTTTGTATGTACCAGAATGTCCGATACCCTTGTTAAGGAACGGATTTGTTATCTAAACTAAATGCACACATTGTTTTTAAGGAAGGAGAACTTTTCTTGAAAATACCTGAGTCGAAAACAGGAGAAATCCTGATGATACAAGAAAAAGTTAAGGAGCAGGAAATTCCACCAGAGGTGGACTCTGCAGTGATTTCCTGCAGTATGGGAAACAGACATTCCTGGCAAATCAAAATTGGCAGAGCCTGTGAAAATAGATTTAAAAGAGGGTGCAGGGACACTAAAAATCAAGCAATATCCAATTAAACCAGAAGATAGACAGGAATTGAATAAACTAATTGATAAATTCCTGAAGTATAAAATTTTAGAAGAATGTATATCTGAGTACAATACTCCTATTTTACCAGCCAGAAAACCCTCGGGTGAATACAGGTCAGTGCAAGACTTGAGAGCAGGGAATCAAATAGTCAAGGATATATATCCTGTGGTGGCGAATCCTTATACATTGTTAACAGCGTTAAAGGAGACTTATCAGTGGTTTACAGTGCTTGATTTAAAAGATGCTTCCTTTTGTATACCTTTGGAGAAGGAAAGCAGAATATTATTTGCTTTGAGTGGGAAAACCCACAAACAGGATGAAAGATGCAGCTGACATGGACAAGACTACCCCAAGGATTTAAAAATAGCCCGACAATTTTTGGAAACCAGTTGGCAAAAGAACTTGAAATTTGGAAGCAGAACCAACCAAGGCTGGGACATTTACTTTTACAGTATGTGGATGACATACTAATTGCTAGAGAAGAAGGATTTACCTGCATACAGGTAACAATAGACCTTTTGAATTTTCTGGGACTGAATGGGTACAAAGTATCTCGGAAGAAGCCCAAATACCCTGCCAGAATGTGATTTACCTGGGCTTTAAAATTTCAGAAGGACAGTGACAATTAGGAAAAGATCCTAAAGAAACCAGTTGCAATATACCTGAGCCGAAAAATATTCATGAGCTCAGAGCATTCTTGGGAATGACAGGGTGGTGTCGTCTTTGGATTATGAATTACGGTCTAATAGCTAAACCATTGTATGAGGCCCAAAAGAATTCTCCTTTTGTATGGGGCCTCCAACAACAGAAGGCTTTGACAGAGTTCAAATGCGCTTTAATGTCTGCACCTGCTTTAGGAATTCCTGATTTAGCCAAAGACTTTGAGCTGTTTGTTCACGAAAGACAACACCTGGCACTAGATGTGCTGACTCAGAAGATGGGAAGCTGGAAACGACCTGTCAGATACTTCTCTAAACTGGACACAGTGATTAAAGGGTGGCCAAACTGCCTTCGAGCTGTGGCTGCAGCAGGCATGCTCATACAGGAAGCTCAGAAACTGACTTTGGGAAGCACAGTAACAGTCGATGTCCCACACATGGTGATAACTGTTTTAGAACAAAAGGGAGGACATTGGCTATCTCCGAGCCGAATGATGAGGTACCAAGTAATACTAAAAGAATGGGATGATGTGATTTTAAAAACAACTAACCTGGTAAATCCTGCAGTCTTTTTGAGCTCTACACAGGAAGAAGGACAGCAGGAACATGACTGTCTGGCTACTATCGAGTATGGTTATTCCAGTCGAGAAGATTTGAAGGATGTACCATTGGAGCAACCAGACTGGGAATTGTATACAGACGGCAGCAGCTTTATGGAGCAAGGAGCTCGATACGCTGGATATGCGGTAACAACAGACACGACAGTTAGAGAAGCAAAGGCACTGACGAGTACCACATCAGCTCAGAAAGCAGAGCTCATTGCTTTGATATGAGCCCTAGAACGAAGTGAAAAGAAGAACGTAAATATTTGGACAGACTCAAAGTATGCTTTTGAGGTGGTACATGTTCATGGAGCTTTGTGGAAAGAAAGGGGATTATTATCCTCTCAGGGATCAAATATTAAGCATCAAAATTAAATTCTACAATTATTACAGTCAGTTCAAAAACCAGATCAAGTAGCAATCATGCACTGTAAAGCACACCAAATTGGGAACACAAAAGAAATTACTGGAAACAATTTGGCTGACTGAACGGCAAAGAAAATAGCAAAGGAACAAGCATTCCAAATGGCATTAACTCCCTCCAAAGCAGTAACTCTTCTGAGGGAGAGGCCAAAATATTCGGTGGAAGATGAAAAATTAGGTCAATTTTTGAATGCTAAGAAAAATTTAGCGGGATGGTGGATAACTCCTCATGGACGAGTAGTAGTTCCACCTTTATTAATGAGAGAAATAATGCAAACCAAACATCAAGAATGTCATTGGGGAGCAGAAGCTTTCGTAACTTCTTTACAAAAACAAATTATATCTCTCAAGATAATAGACATGGCTAAATTAATAACTGCAAAATGTGAAGTATGTTTGAAAAACAATCCAGTAACCAAGAAAAGGATTCAAGTGGGTAGATTAAAATCTGGTACAGAACCTGGAGAACATTGGCAAGTAGATTTTTCAGAATTACCTAGGCAAAATGGGTACCGATATATTCTGGTGGGGGTTGATACTTTTACAGGATGGCCAGAAGCTTTTCCCTGTTGCACCACACAAGCCAATGAAGTAGTAAAGTGGTTACTATGAGAGATAATTCCAAGGTTTGGAGTTCCTATTGGAATTTCATCTGACAGAGGTCCACACTTTGTGGTAGAAATAGTCCAAAACGTTAGCAAAATTTTGGGTATCACTTGGGATTTGCATACTCCATGGAGGCCACAATCCAGTGGAAAAATAGAAAGAATGAACGAGGCTTTAAAAAGGCAAATAAGTAAGATAGGTCAAGAGACCAATTTAACGTGGCCTCAAGCACTTCCATTGGCATTATTATGAATCAGAGTACAACCAAAGAGTGGAACCTCAGTCAGTCCTTATGAATTATTGTATGGAAAACCTTACGAGTCCCCAGAACCAAATCCAAACACGCATGTAAACAGAAAACAAGATGTGTATAACTATTTGCTCTCTTTAGGAAAAACACTGACTGCAATCCGGAGTGCAGTAGTGTGGAGTAGACCATTATCCCTAGAAACTCCAGTGCATGACTTTCAACCAGGAGATTATGTCTATGTGAAAACGTGGATTTCCGAACCTCTGCAGAAACGCTGGAAAGGACCTTTCCAGATACTGTTAACCACCTTCACGGCTATCAAGATTGCAGAATCAGATGCTTGGATATACTATACCAGAGTGAAGAAAGCACCTACTCCATGGAAAATTATAAGCCGTGATCGAAAGACTCTGAAACTGACTTTGAAACATGTCTAACATTTCGTATCAGTTTGTGATTGTTCTCTTTATATTGGCTTGGAAGGTGACACTGGTGAGATCATGGGTTGATTTGGTGGCTAGGAACAAAAGGCAATCGGATACAAAACAATTAATTAACATTCCTAAAGGAATGCCCGAAGAAAATTTGAAGTTAGGATTGATTAAGGGATTTGACAACTTGCAGAACCTTACACAAATTACCGCCTGTTTACCAATACCAAGAGCAGTAGGTGAATCTATTCCTTGGGGAATCTTAACTATGAATTTGGCCAATCTGGAACATAAAAATGAGACTACTTATTGCAAACAAAAGCCAGTGATTCAATGGTATGAACAAGTGAAGGTTATTAAGAAACAATGGAAGTCACCAGGAAAAAAAATTAGACTGTGAGAAACTACTAAATTATGACTTTGTAACAGGGTCTCAACCTAGTGCTTTGGATCAAGTTCTCCTCCCAGGAGACCCAAACCCTAAGTTAGGATGGTGTTCATATGATGAACAGATTAAAAACAATGTGAGCAGGAGCATCATGGAATGGCAGTGTAACAAAACTGGGCAAAGTACCCAAAAACAGGCTCAGGGGGACTCTGTATGTATGTATGTCCATATTCTCACGATTTCAGGAGGTGGCCAGAACCCCTTGCTGTTTTACTTGGGACGGTACTTGGATTAAAGGCATGTTTGCAATCCTTCTTTCGATCATAGATAAAGGCACTACTCGATTAGAAAAGGATTTAAAGAGTTAAACATCCAATTACAGGCAACTTCCTGAATGACACTTCAAAACCGGATGGCAGTAGATATGCTTCTGTTAAAAGAGCATGGAGTGTGTGGATATCTCAAAGACAGATTGGATCATTGCTGCATTCATATCCCGAATATTACACAGGATGTAGAACATGATTTAGATCTGTTAGGCAAAATTGAAAAGGAAACAGAAACTATTTGAGAAGGTATGTCAGAAGATTGGCTAGGAAAAATTTTTAGTGGATTAGGATGGAACTTAAGCTCTTGGCTGAAATACCTAATCAAAACTCTATTTCTGCTACTAATTGTCATTTTGATGATTATGCTGGTGTATGCCTGTCTTAAAAGACAGTTTACTAATAGACTTGCAATATATCGTAGAATTATGAGAGAAGTACTCACTATGCCACCAGACTACAGCCCGCCACCACTACCATCTGGCAAGACAAACTTTGGCTTCGAAGATGAAAACGAATAAAAGGATGAAAGTTTTGAAATTATTTTCAACACTGTCAAAGGGGGGAAATGTTACTGATTTTATTATCAACTGAAATTAAATTGTGTTTGATTTTAAAAGTATAGAATTAAGGGATATTTTAGTAAAAATCATTTTACATTTATTGTACTTTGAATCTAGCAACTGACTGCTACTCTAAAATCCCCTGTACAGCCCCGTACCAAGGCCGAAGGGATTGGTCATAATTGTCTAGTAGGAACGGTTAGAACCTAGGTAACAAAACACAAGGTGATTTGTAAACTGATTTATAATACATATATAGGACTAGAAGAATGCAAGCAGTTGTCAAGGTCCAGGATTAATGGGAACCGAGGGAAGTAACCGTAACAGCTTGCAGGTACCTGCCAAGAAAACTGTGTCCTTAAGCAGAAGGTAATTCCGGCAGGGGGAGATCGCGACCACCGACTCATGGACCACCTACTCACGTTACACCCCAGACCCACTTCTAGACATTTCTAACCTCTGCTGCTCAGAATCGGAAATAGGAGAAGAATATGTTAATGATTTCTTAGAAACTGTATGTTCATGTACGAATACTTAATGAATATGTATGAGTAAGTTCTATATAGGGTGTATGGTTCTGGTGCCTGGTACGTGTTGTTGGTGAGAGCACTCCCCTACACGTCCGGCCGTCAATAAAGAAGTGTCTGCTTATCTACATCAAATTGGTGTTGATAAGTTACTTTTATCCCCGTTTTCGGTGACAGTTCTACCTTTAGTATGTACTCTGAGCCAGTAAGATCCAAATGTAAATGTTCTGCCACCAACATTCGCTACTGCGGAAGGGGGAAGATTCTGTGGGTAGAAGAGAAAGAGTTTACTTTAGAAGATACACATTGATCTATGGGTAATTTCAGGCAGCAAAGGAGTTTTTCAGAAAGACTACAACAGTTTCCATAAACAATGTCTTCTCACTCCCCTACTGAGTTGTTAGTCTAATAGCCTGCTACTGTTTTTCTGAAGTGAGTGCTTGCAACTCAAAAAAAAAAAAGATGAGTAATGTAGCAGTCCTTGCATTAATTTACAGAAATTAAGACCCACTATTAGTCTTCCCCACAGCAGACACACATAAATTAACACAAGCAAGGAGCTATACAAAGGGCAAGTCTAGTGTAACCATTTCAAAGTAGACTGGGTGCTGGAGCCTGTTTGGGGCAAGATTAGTGCCATTGACCATCTATCTCACCCCACAATAGGTTGTTTCAGCTTTGTTAACTGCTACAAGTCAACTGATAGAGCCACTTACCACATCTATTCAGTGCCCCAAAGACTTCAAGATCCTGATCTGAAGTATCCTTTAGATCTTATTTCAACAGCAGTTACTACAGCTCTACTCAATACTCAAGAAGAAAAAGTTAGAAGTTGAACTTCAACATAAATCCTAGCAGTATTCCCTTTGAAAGAAAAAGGCTTCCGCTGCTTTGATAAGAACATGCAAAAAAACCTTATCTTGCTCTCACCAAGTTCTGAAATCCATTCTTTGACTAAGTTATACAGATTACCAAGAACAACCAGCCTGTAAAGAAAACTGATGTTAAGTTTGCCCTAAAAACCCAAGAGGTTAACAAATTCGACAGTCTTGTTATACCTGTGATTCAGTTCTCCCCCATCTTTCAGTACTCCAGATGGTTTCATTGCTTCCACTAGCTTCTGAGTAGAGATGCAGTCTATAGCCTTAGGAGGAGCCAAGCTAACCAGACAAGTAATTCCATAGGCCTTTGAGGCTGGTTCTGCAGCTTAGAATTACTGTGGAAGAAAATAAAATACTGACAACTTCACAAAAGAAAAAAAACCAAACCACCACAATCTTACTGGAAAACATCCTTCAGTTTACACGTTTCCAAAGCAATGTCTGTCCTTTTACCCAGCACTAATGACTGGCGGAAAAAGACTCTACAGCTCGAATAGAGTTATAAAGCAGGTGTGTCTACTCCGGCACCAGGGTGCAAGGGGATTTCTCCACAAAGCTTGTACACCCACCGCACCGCACATTTTAACAAAAACTTAAAGAGCGTGGATATCCATATTCATTGGGTTACATAACACAAACATACACATGCATGAGTAAGGCTGGGTTAGTTAGAAAGGCTGATGTCAACAGTTTATGTTCTCTTTGCACCTGCGCATTGCCTCCTGGTGGTCGTCTTCGGGGGTCTTTGGGAGGAAGGCTCGTAGTCTTTCTCACTTTGTTTTTTTCCGCGGAGCATGCGCGGATTCCCTTGGCCAATTTCTTGAATAACAAGAGTGGTTTTCAGACGGTTTACTTTCTATCTTATCTAAGAGAACCAACAGAACTTCTACCATTCGTATATGCCTATCTTTACTCATTAGCAAAATTCCAACTAGTTAGAGCCACCTGTTACTCAAGGACAAAAGTATAATATTTTGCTGAACATTGTAATCCTTGGTAGATTTTCACAGCAAACTGCTTTGTTTTGACAAACAGTAGTCCTTGGTAAAATTCCACAGAACAGTCTGGGTGCTAAGCAGTTTTCTGTAAGTAAATAAGTAAATAAATCTCAAAACAAGTAATCATTTCTCTGTATCACTAATATAACTGAGAAAAAAACTCTCCTGCTTATGATTTTTAGATAACTTGACCTAACTTACAAGTCACAACTACTTTTTCAAAAATATCTGTGGATGTAAGAAGAGATCTGAGTTGCTACCATCTTAATACAACTTACTTGCATTGCTCTGGACAGTTAGAACTGATCAGCAGGAAATGAAAAGGTTTCCACTAAGGGTGACACTACATACAGCAGAAGTTCTGGACACATTTCAGTTTCGTATCAGTTTTGATTTAAGGATATTCCCATCAGCTTCCTGCTAACATTAAGTAAGACCATTTAACACTGGCTTCTTTTAGTTAAATGCATTTGCTGTGCTTCTGATTTTTTCCACCAATCATGATTCTGGAAGGGCACTGCACTTGATTGTGGAGGAAGGAGATAAAACAAAGTGGTCTGTTAAAGAACTGATGCACTAAATTCAGTATTGCCTTGGTTTTGTTTATGGAAGAGTATGAATGAAAATAACAACCAATCTGCACCTAATTTTGCTAGGAGAGCCTCATGCACTTAACACAGTGTTCAAAGAGGCTTAGCTGTACATACCTCTCTTGATCTAAACCCAAGAGACGTGTGTCAGCATTATAAAGCAGCACACGTTAAGCTCCGTATGCAGAGGGTGCTCAAATCTGGCTTAGCTAGCCCACGGCCCAGTTAGGCTGAGCAGGACAACAGGCACCTGGGTTTGGAGGCCCCTGGAACTCCAATTACAGCAAGGCATAATTTGTGCCTCCAACCCTCCGCTTGCCCTGTGTGTTTAAGACTTATTTGCAATTAGAAGCAGCACAGGACTGACATGACAGGATAACAATAAATTAAAGGCAGCATTCGCATTTTTTTAACCCCACAAAACCCTTGCTTTAGAAAGGGAAAAATGGAGAAGAAAACCCTACTTTTCAATACCAGCTGAAAGCAGGAGAGAGAAAGGAACAGGATAGGAGGGAAGCACTGTTCTTAAGGGACCAAGGCTCTCTACAGAAACACTAGTAGCAAAAGGGGGAGACGCATTAAAACGTCTGTACAACTCATCATGCTTGTCAGAGTCCACATCCAGACCCTAAGGCTAAAGGGATTAATGATCCCATCGATCAAACTGGCTCTTTCTCTACTTCACAGACAGACAGACAGCATCAAAGATTAGATGGGTTAGTCGCAGAATCACAGAACCCTTTGGGCTGGCACGGACCTTAAAGCCCATCCAGTCCCACCCCCCTGCCCTGGGCACCCCTTCCACTAGCCCAGGTTGCCCAAAGGCCCGTCCAACCTGGCCTTGAACCCTTCCAGGGAGGACCGCTTCTGTGGGCAACCTGTGCCAGAGCCTCACTACCCTCACAGGGAGGAATTTCTTCCTGATAGCTAGTCAAATTCTACCCTCTGTCAGTTTAAACCGTTAGCCCTCATCCTATCACTACACCCCTGATAAAGACTCACTCACAGGAGTCCCTCCCCTGCTACCACACCACCCCACACCCCCCTGACCCAATACAGCTGTGAAGGGTTTTAATATCGATACAAGCCGTTGATTCTTGGTTTGTCGATCAAAGATCTGCTGGCATAAGAAACATTTCAAAGCAATCTCTTGCTTCATCTTAGATGAAGAATTATGCTTCAACCATACAAATGAACTAAGAGGAAGTGCAACATAATCCATTTTCTAAGCAAACCTCAGCAAAGCCCAACTCTGACCCCATGTGCACATTTTTACAGTGGAACTGTCCTGACTCTTCCACCCAAAGAGAGTGACTTCAAATACACTATAGGAATTAACGCAGCAGGATGTAGAAACACTGGGATTGACCCAGGCATCACGAAAACAAGGAGCCTGGAACAGAGTTCACCGAGGAGACAGACAGGAACTGCTAGACGGCAGCTAGACTGCTCCTGAAAAAAACCATTATTCAAGACAAAACGTGCAGAAGCCCAAAGGTCGGTCTCAACAGTGAGTGTACGAACTAGCACTGCACACTCAGTCAGTCACCAGCTCTTCCCCGAATGACTCCAGGGCAGCGAGAAACAAGCACACGGAATCAAATGCAGCCTGACCTACAAACTAAAGGTTGCTCCTCAGTGTCACCGCACGGGCAGAGCAGGTACTCGGGAAGAACACTTGTGTGACCGCCCCTCGGTTTACTGCCGCAGGTTCAAGGTACAGCGGCTGGAAGGGGAAAGGGAAAGGACATGAACTTCCCTTTGCTTAGACAACCCTGCAAAACAGGCCCAGCAGTCCAGCTACTTTTAGAAGCCTTTTAGCACCCATTTCCACTGTCAACCTTCACTTCTCGGGGAAAAAAAACGGGGGGGTTTGAAAGAGACCTTACAAAATTATCCTCGCACAGTCACCTGATTAGGAACGTCCAGAAAAAGCCACGGGTGTCGTGTCCGTGTCCCCCCCCCCAAAAAAATTTAAGACGGATACGTACCTTCATCCCAGCGCAGAGCCTCAGCCGGCGGCAGCCCGCAGCCAGCCCCGCCGCTGTGAGGGTGCCGGGACCCCACAGCGCGGAGCCCAGCACAGAGCCGCCCCCAGAACCGCTCCAAACCCAGGGGCTGCGGCACCCGGGGCTGAGCCCCAGAGCCTCCAACCGCGCCCGCGCTCCTGCCCGCCCCTAGCAGAGGCCGGGCACTGCTTCTGGAGAGGAGCTTTCCCCGGCCGGAGGCAGGTTTCCCCCAGGGCCCTGCCAGGCCCCTCACGGGGCTACGCGGAAAAAGCCCCTCGGGCAGACGCGCCGCCTCTGGCCCCTCTCCTTCAGGGCGCGGACCCGCAGCTGCCGGCGGCGGCTGTTGGCGGCAGCGGGGACACAGACAGACAGACACACACACACACGCACACCCCGCCACCCCAACCCAGCGGGACTGACGGGCCGCGCTCGCCGGACCGGCGGCGACAGGGCCAGGGCCGGGGCCGGAGCCGGTCGCGGAACGGGCTGAGGCGCGCCCGTGCCGGGCGGGTGTTCCCGCGGCCCGAACCGGCCGATGCCGGAGGGACGGGGCGGGCAGGCGAGGCGGGGACGCCGCGGGGGGGGCTCCTCTGACCTTCAGCGCGTCGCCGAGATGCGTCCGGCCATTCCCGCCGCCCGCCGTCCCGCTCGGGAGCTGCGGGAAACGCTCCTCGGGCGGCCGCTGCCCCGCCAGGCCCTCGGCGCGGGGAGCCCGGCGCTGAGGGAGCCCTCGCAGCGGGGCCGGGCCGAGCTGCCCGCGGGCAGGGCCCGCCGGGGAGGGGCCGGCGTGCCCCGCCAAAGGTGGCCCCGCCAGCAGCCGTGGCCCTGCTCCAGCCGCGGGACGTGTGAGCGCACCCCGCAGCTTACTGCCGTGTGGCGTTCGGGGCCAACAGTCTATCGCTAAAGCTACCGAAAGTCTTCCCTGAGGCTGCTCTGCACGCGGCGTTTAGAGGACAGCGCCCCGCTAACATCCCGGCCTGCAGAAAGCTGAAGGTAAAACCATAATGCTTTTGTAAAGTTGAGTGCATCTTTGGAAAAAAGCTTGCTTCCCAGCTGCCTTGGTGTCTTGTCGTGTCAGAGCCTTTCTCTGAGATTAGCACGTACATCGTTTTGGTACTTTCCTGGGCTGTCTGTCTGTAGCGCCTTTGTTGGAGGAAAACAGATTTTTCTCTTGCAGGATACTTTGAAGAAACACAAACGGAACGTTTGCCCTGAAGTTTCAGCAAACTAACAAAAGCAGCGTTTGCTGTTCAGACACAAAGGTACTTTTAGCAGGACAGACTTGTCTACCCTAATCAAATACCCTCATGCTGTGGAAATGTAAAAATGACTTTATTTGTTGAATATTTGCGTGACAGTACTTGTGCGAACACTTCAAAGTCTTTGAAAATCAGATGCTTGTGTGAGAAATTGCGGTGGTAAAGCCAAAAAAGAAAAAAAAAAAAGCCGGCAAATATTTGCAGAATGTCATCGTGGCTTTTAACACTTTATAATCCTCACAACCCCACTGTGATCCTAGAATCAGGAAAAATGTTGTTTGTATGCTGCTTCCTGTGCTTTTCTCTCGGGTTGATAACGTCTATTTGGTGTGAGGAAAGCACCGGCCTTTTTTTTTTTTTTTTTCCAAGTTCAGATGGCTAATTAAAAAAAAAAAAAAAAAAAAGCAGACCTATTCCTGATGCATGCTTTGGTATTGCAAGGCTAGCTATATTTGCCTACAGATGGGATGGATGGAAGGTTTTTAATAGAGAGGTGATCCCTTTCTTTAAATGACCTACAACTTTGAGGAGAAAATTCACAGATCTTCAAGCACAGAAGCTTTTCCTCAGGTGCAATTCTAATGTTAAATGAAAATAACGACTAATCGATCTTATCTTGATTGCTTCAGTCATGTAAACTATTGAAGAGAAAAGGCAGTGGGTGCCTGAGAAACAAGGGCTGTTAGTGATGGTTGAAGCGAGATGGTCAGGTCGTTAGTTCTTAGAGTGACTAGAACTCAAATAAGAGAAAAAAAAGTTTGTTTGGTTGGGTTTTTTTTCTGGAGAAGGGACAGTTCTGAAGTGCTATGAGAGCAGTAGTTCAATAGTCTGCTCTTTTGCTCTCTAGTTTCTGGTATTATCTTTCTGAAGGTACTTGAGAGTGTTGAAGGACAGAACTGAGGAGACAGATTGGGTTGGCTCCTCTATGAGTAATCTATTTTCATAGAAAACAAGGTTCTTTTGGTTTTTGCCAGCTGTTTACGTAAAATTCTTTCTAAGATGTGACTTGCATTCCACCTACGTCCTTTGTCGTTTCCGCAGTATTACGTGTAGCAGTGATCAAAACCTATTATGTTTCAGAATGTATAGAGTTCGGGAGGAGTTTGTTTCAAGGTAATGCTTTCCTTCGCTGTGTGTATTCTATTAACTTTACAACAGTTCTGTGCCTGGGTTATAGAAATGCCCGATAACCAATTGAATATTGTTCGTTAGGACTCTTTTTTTGGTGTGCATATGTGTTATCCAGACAGCATACTGAAAAAGTGAAATCTGTGTTCTTAGAGTCATATAGGGTCGGGGGGTGTTTTGGGATTGTTTGCTTGGCGTTATAAATTGCTGGCATGTTCTAAAGGAATAAATATTCCCTGTCATATAAATGAGGTGATACCTGAGTCCTTTTAGTCTGCTAGAGGGTAGCACCGATTTTATGGAGATGTGCTTTATAAATATAAATACAGAGGCTGTGTGTTTTCATATGTTATAGTCTGTGCATCTTGTATTCTAATCATGTCAGTGGAGTTAACGGTAGGGTGATGTGTTTCAGAAAACACTTCTGGGAGAGCATGTGTTTGATAAACTTCTAGAATTCAACAGTCTAAATGCTTGTTATTGTCTAAAAGAAGTTGTTTATCTACTTGCTATAGATTTTGCTGCCGTTAGTTCTTACCCCTTTTCAGCTGCTGCCCCTGTATGCCACAGGGGCTCTTTGCTTGTAAATGCCTGCCCCTTTTCAGTAGAAGGTGGCAATCTTGTCCTATTTTTACCCCCATACCAACTCTTCTTGTCTATTCAGAGTGGGCTAACGAGCTTTCTTTTCAGTGCACAATTCCTGTGAGTTGTTTAGGCTAATCTTTTAAATTTAAGTCTTTGCTGTGTCAAGTTTTGGCTGGATAAGTTAATTCAAGTGTCTGATCATGTAGCTCTGTTAATTGACCCAAGGGGAAGAAGAAAGACATACTGTGAGGAGAGAGGAGGAGGAGACGTTTTTTTTCAGTATCCCCAAGGTATAATCCCGTACCTTATACAGATCAGATCCTTCTCACTTTCTTGAACTGTGTTTTCATAGAGTAGTTCTGCGGCAGTTAGTCTGGGGCTGAGGTGATTTTTCTCCTGAATGTGTGTTGAGCTAGATCCATTTCCTGACTGTTGGAGTATGTGCAGGCTCCTGAACACTGCTGGTGGTGCAAGGGAGAAGCGGAGGCACAGACACAGCTGTGGAGGTGGAGAGGTGGGACGACAGACACCAGTCTGGATTTAGATTGGTTTACAGGGTACCAAAAAACTTGAATCCTTTTGCAGTGTACCGATTTAAGAAAGTTTTATCATCTCTCTCTCCGGTTTCTCTGCTTTTCTTCTGCAATTCCGTGCGTTGTGAAATGTGTACAGCTGGGTGTGCGTGTCTGCCTGGCACAGCTGTGCAGGGGTGCACCTGCAACGGCGCAGATGAATGCGAATTCTAGTGAAGTACTTAGAGTTTCTGTATTGGCGAGAGCGCTCTTAGGTTTTCTGATGGGGAGAATACGGCTATTAGCTTTATAGGATCAGCTCTTATCCATAGAGGGATGCACATTAGTATTACCACAGTCAAATATTTTCATGATGCTTGTGGCACAGGCTGAGCTCGGTATCTTAGGGGTATGGGGAAGATTATATTGTTCCGATCTGGGCTTTAACACCCGTCCCATCTATCAGCTGACGGTCCGGCACTGTTGGTTGCCTGTGTTTGTTTGGAGATAGTTCTTTTACTAAGTGGGGTGTCTCTGAGGGGCTGGTATTTATGAGGGAGTGTGTTGCTGGTCCTACAACAACGCTAACAATAAGCAGTGTGCCGATGTGAATGGAAACTGTTTCTCAGATGAATTGTGTGTTGCAAGCCATTAAAAAGAAAAACTTCATCCAGAAGGACTTTGGTTGTGTTTTATGTGGCAAAGTGCTTCATGACTCTTGTTAGAATGTTAGGATATTAAAATGTAATGATTAAAGGAGAGTGAAACTTTAAAAGAAAGATTTTCGAAGGCAGTTCTGAGGAACTTTTTGTATAAGCATGAAAAGTTATGGACCAACTACTGTACCTGAACCTTTCTGCATCAACATACAAAATCTGACTGAAAGGTGAAACTGCTACAGAGAAAAAGTATTGGTGTGACATTCAAATATTTTCCCCAGAACAGAGAAAAATGTATCAAAATTATTTTCTTCAAACTTTGGATTTTTCTTACAAATGTGGAGGACCTTATCTGTGTAATGTACCATATTTCACTAGAGAGAGGTTTTTGTCAGCAGTAATTTGCATCTATGCAAGTAGGCCCTGAAGAGTATCAGCTAACAAGAACATGAAATTCAGTACGGGAAAGCTGCATTTTGTAGTAAATGTTCTCAGGATTTACTGATCTATCGCATTATGTGGGCAGGTATATGGTAAGAGATAAGTGAACAGTAGAAGGTGGGGTTGCTGAAGACAGATTTCAGACCGGTAGATTTAAACAAATGCGGGCCGAAGGTTTTTTGTTTTGGTTTTGTCCTTTATCTTTGAATCTCATCAGTTTACTTAAGGGACATAATTCTATAGAATGTTGGTACTGGTAACCTAACAAGCTACTCGGAAACATGAATGCATAAACCATTCACATTTTATTTGAAGTTGGTCCAGGCTGTTGCTGCTGAAACACTAAGCTTGCCTTGGCAGGTGTGACTCTGGGACTGTGCTGTTGCTCTGTGTCTTTCTCGGCTGACTTGCTGCTGACGGCTCATAGTTCCTGGTGTGGCCAGTTACAGTGGGCTCCTGGCTTCCCGGCAGTTGCCTGGTAGGATTTCAGCTGGCCCCTGTATGCTGAGCCAGCAAAACAGTACCTCTGCTCTGCTGCTTTCCCAGGGAAGTCTGGAATGCTTGTGCCCCTTAATGGGGAATTGGTCACAGCTCTTCGCCGGGACAATGCCACCAAAAGACTAGAGAGAAACTGCACTGGCTTGTAGGGCAGGTGCAGTATCATCAGGAGGTGGACAGGTTTCACTTCAAATTGAAGCTAAGGTTAATGATGCTTTTATAATACCATACTAATTCTATGTACCGATAATAATTATAATCACCAGCTTCTAAAACAGGTTAGTTAGTGGGAACTAACTGTAGGCTTGCTGAAGCAGCACTTATCTGGCTGCTCTCAACGAAGTGTGTGCATCTGATCAGCTCATTCTCTCTCGGCAGGCTGAAAAATAGACCCAGGATACGAGTGCTTAGTCTACAATCATGTTGATTTTGCTTTAGGTTTGTCTTTAGCTGTTGGAGATTAGTGAATCAAAATGGTGTTTGAATTTACAGCCAGTTCTAATCACTTGGCAGTGTTATTTCTAGCTGTTCTCTACTTGGCTTACCTGAGCCCATCAGCTAAAGGACTCTGCTATTCTGCCCTGTGGGAGTGGGGTACAGCCTTCAATGTCTAGGAACTAAGTGAGGTGATAGCAGAGGGTGTTAAAGCCCTTTTTGCTTTCCCAGCTGTGTAAGTACTGTGCTGTGTACTTGCTGCAACCATGTCCAAATCCACCACTGGCCTTTCCTCTTCCCTCATTTTTGCCCATATCATGATCTTTCTGACCTCAGAAGAGGAGCCTCCTTTGATTCCACCAGTAGCCATCAGACACAGCGACAGTTATGTTGGGGATATTCACTGATGTGGAAGTGCAGACAGCACCTTAGATGCTTGATAGCTGAGTGTAAGCAAAGGGTCTGCTTGGCAAGGTCTGTGTGTGCTGGCATTTGCATAAGCAGCTGGTGTATGGATCACAGGTTTATTCTGTTTCTTGGGCTTTCACTCGAAGGGTAAGCTAAGGTCTTGAGTTTGAGTGTCCCTCTGAAGTGCTTGCATCTCCTGTAGACAGCTGAGATATTTTGGTTCTGTAAAGAACTGATTTGAACTCTGGTTCTGCCAGAGGTATTACAGACATAAAACTATTTGCCACTGCAGTTTACCATTAAGGTGTTTCCTTTTGGGGAAAAAAGTTGATGGAAAGTGCACTTGTTATAGAGAAACAATCTTAAATTCAAAGAACAGTGATCTCTGCTAGTGAACACCTGAAGAAGGAAAAAACCTTTTGTGGTAGGTGTTGGTTCAGAAAGTCTCTTGGGTTAGAAATAGTTGACCAGAGGGAATTGCCCAAACTCAATGGGATATGCCTCCTGTAGTAGTTTTTTGGTTTTTTTGCTTTACAATACTACCTTCATTTTATAGGCAGTATTTATTTTATAGGAAGTGCCGAAGAGGTGTAACTTGTTAATGTTTAAAAAGGTTTTTCTCTGGCCTGAATGGAAGTTTCTACAGATAAATGTGTTGTATCTTTGTTTATGAAGAGCTTTGAATAGAGAGCAGAAACACTTATTTTTCTCTTGACAGAGGAAGAGAATTAACCTGTTCAATCTTTGCATTGTTCTTAAGTTTTATTTTGGGTGGGGGTGGGAACCCAACTCCTTGGACAGCTGATGTTGTGTAGCACTGATACTTGTTCTAGTTCCATTATGGCTCAAGCATGGCTGTGAGACTGGGTTTGGTCATTAAGGCCTGATCCTAATACCCTCGATGTACTTACTATCGCTTATCATGCTGAGGAGTCTTTTGTCATTCTTTCATTCGTTTTGTGCAGAGATCATATCTCGTTCTGGTTGCTTGCTTGGAAGCTCTAAAGAGAGGAATGGATACCTGGTAATTACTGAAACAGCTCAATTGTGTGTGAGAACTGGGAGAAATGCTCATATCCATTGGCTTTGTAGTAAGACCTTGCTGAAGTATTTTCTCGCCTTTTTACACGATAGCATGATGTTCAGCTTCATGTGGAAACTTAACATCTGTCAAAAACCAGTCAATTTGAATTGTAAACTTGAGCCCACAGCAGGGAACTCTCAGCTGGCCAGCTTCATCGAGCTGGGAGACAGAGGCTCACCCCTTTAGCTGGCAAGGCTCTAGGAAGGTTGTGTAGGTGTGCTTGTTTTTAACCCGTTCTTGATAGGGCCCATTGGTTGAAGGGAAACAAAAAATAACATAAACCAAATAATAAATAATTCTGCTCTAATGTAAAACACATTACATCGATGCTTTTAATAATTGCTCCTTTGATGGCAGTGTGGCTAGGCAGTGCATCCAGACATGGGTAACAGTTATCTGGGTGGACCTGTGCTCTTGTGGAGACCTGCTTGTCTCCTGGAGCTGACCAAGGGCATTGTTGTTTGTTCTGCTGCTGTTTGTTCACAGTCACTATTTTCCCATAGTCTCTGTGTTGCCATAGTCCTTACACTGAAATGGGGAGGGAGAAATTGAAAGATAAAGATGCTCTCCTGATGTTCTCTGTATGCTTGCCTCCATTCTGGGCTTCCCATCTGATACTGGTGTATTTGTGCTGTTCTTCCTGGGTAATCAGGAGGGGGCAACTCATGGGGGTTACATGAACCGTATTACAGAAGGATGAAGGGGATGAGAGCCTTGAAAGACATAGTGGGACATAAACACTTTTTGGCTTTTCCAGTATATAGATACCTTCAAATTTAGAGGAAAAAAATACTTAAAAATGACTAAAGCCTCCCACCATATTCTTCTGAAGTAAAAATGTAATTTAGAGTACTTGGATAGGAGCTGAAAAAGAAGAGCACAGTCATAGCCAGATCTCATCTTCTTTTAGAGAGAGCTTTGTGGTTTTGGCACCTGTACCCAGTCTGGTGCATTGTTTATGGGGCTTCTTTGTTGTAGTTGATAAAGTAAACCATAAAGAATTGTTCGTTTCCGTTTGATCGGTTGCCCAGTCAGGGAATTGGCACATGCAAGGTAAGCAAGGGAAGTAATGCTGACATTCTCATAAACAAGTCTTTTTTTGTTGTTGGTTTTGGGGTTTTTTTAAATCTAAAGAAGAGAAGGTGAAGCATAGAGGAATGACAAGTAATGGGCTGAAAGGTTTGGAAAAGATGAGGAGCGTTACAGAACAAAGTTTTTACAGTTATGTAGCTTAATGTGTGTATCCTTTAGGACTTCTTGCCTATCAGTGTTTGTACATGTGGTTATGCATAGTCAATCACTTTTGCCTTGATGACTGGCAGACAAATGTATGGGCCAGAATCATTATCACATACAAATATGAAAGTGCTTCCAGTGATGTTAGTATTGTTCTAACACATCTATGTTGTATTCTCTCAGCTACAGGCAAAACTTGAGTGAGAGAATAGAAAGCAAGGGTGAGAGAGGAACAAAAAAGGACAGTGGGAAAGATGAGCATGGTGTTCGTGACAGCTGCTTGTAAATAAGGCAGTTCAGGGGCTGTCTTCAGGAATATACGGCCTGGGATGGGTGTTCCAGGGTGTGGGGGAAATGCTGACAGGTTTTGAGTGGCTGAATACAGGGTTCATTCTCAGGTGCACCAAGTCTACTAAAATACAGATGATTTCCACGTGGTATAAATGAACTTACTCCTTTTTTTTTTTTTAAGTTTTCTTTATGCTGTGAGAAGAGAATGGCAATTGTGCAAATAAGCCCACAGTCTGTGGGAGCTCTCAGCTGTATATCCAGCAGTCACATTTATGTCTTTATTTTACTTTCACCCACCTGGTTCCTCTTAAATTATGTGTGTTTTGTCTTTTTCTATTAATAAATTTCATTTTAGTCTGAAAGCTCTTCTTTTTATGCTTGCTGTCTGCAGCAATGTAATGAAAGGGAGGTGTTCAGAGGGAAGATTGCTGTGAAGATTTCCGATGCACTGTGTTACTGTTTTCTGAAATGATTGAAAATTGATGCAGTAGGAATTTGTTGCCAGAGAAGTTTTCCATCTTTGAAGCACTCTGTTTTCCCTGAGGAGCTCTTGTTTCATCGATGATAACTAGGTATGGTAACCCCTTTCTGGAATGGCTCAGTCCACTCTTCAATGAGAAGTTTCTAGGCGGTGTTCTTTACTGTTTTGTGCAGGGATGTTTAATTATTTGAGATATTTAGGAAATACTACTACTTTCTGCAAGGTTGCTTTTAATTATGCGCTCATCTGCCAAACTTCAGGGCTGTTTTATCCTAGTGTGAAACCAGGGACAAGCATGAGCTCTAAAAGTCATTCTTGAATGCTCAGTGTTACATGATGTGCTGTATCACCCGAGCAAATGAGCAGCACTTAAAGAGATGAAAGAGTTACACGGCTAAAATCATACATGTCTTGAGAAATAAAAGAATTCTGGTCACTTCAACCTGGCCATGAATATAGTGTGTCATTTTAAGATAGCTGAAAACTGGATGGGGAAAAAAAAATATTCAGTTACAACCATTGGGGGGGGGGGGGGGAAGTGGAGGGAAGAGTGGCGGTGTTTGTGTGCTGTGGTGGTTTAAGACCTGCTGGGACCAGAGACCACGTTGCTGTTGCCCCTCCCCTACCCTCAGCCAGTCAGGCTGGAAGTGAGGCACAAACCCCAGGTTAAAATAAGAAGAAATTTAACATGACAGTGTGATAAATAACAGTTTGAACAACAACAGTAGCGATTATAACAACAGTAGAGAGTAGTAACAGTAAGCAAGACAAAAGATATACAGAGAAATACCACAGTGGTTACAGACAGCTTGCTCGTGTGCTCCCCGCTACCCAAGCCACAAAGGAAAAAAGTTCCCGAGCTCCAGATGCCAGCATGGTATGAATAACCCAGCTGGAGATCCCTTCCCCCTTCTCAGCTGGGGAAACTTAACCCTATCCTAGCTGAACCAGGACAGTGTGCCTATAAATTTTTCCAGGTGGTCCCTGTAAGTGCAACTGCAGTTTTTGTTAAACTAGTGGTTCCTTCCTTGAGGGATGAGCAGCAGGTTCTTAATGTTTCTGGGGACTGTTGTGTAATGTATGTGGATAATGACACCGACTACGCTCTACAGTCTGGAGAAATACAGTTTGTTGCAGGGATCCTAGAAAGCAGTGGGTACTGTTAAGCAGAACTTTTTGTTCATGAATCACCTTCTTAATGCTTGAGTCATGTTTTGGTGATTGGTATACTGTATCCATGTCACTTCAGTGTGATGCTGCTGAAGTGCAGGTTTCTTGTCTAAACTTTAGGATCCAGAGGCTTATGCAGGGCTTTCTAGCGGGCATGAGATCTTTCTACATGTGCCATGCTGTATGAAGTGGGCTCTGCTGTGACGCTCTACGTTCTCTAACCTGCCTTCTTTTGCACATGGTCCTCCTGGCTGTGTCACATATTTCCAGGTCACCTGCCTGAAGGACCACAGTAAGAGAAGAGCTCAGCTCTGAAGTGCAGGGCTGTGATCTTCTAGCAGCAAAACTACAGTGATCTTGCTGCTGTGAGAATTGTCCTCGATGTAGCATCCGTATGTGTGTAACAGTATCTCTGAATTGTCTGGTTTTGCTTTAGGGTTTCTTTCAATGCCCACAAGTACTTGAGGCAAAAACTAGGAAGTCAAATTAATTTTTTGAGGCATAAATAATGTGATTAGGTGTTTAGATGTTTCTGTGGTATGTGATCTGCAGTCCTAGTTAGTCATGGCCGCAGGAAGAACCTACTGGCCAAATATTTGGTTCCTAACTATGCTGTGCAAACCTTGTTCTCATGTAATGGTCTGAGGTAGACAATGTAGCTGCTGAGTGAAGGTCTCTCTGACAGGCTGGGTCTAAAGTGATAGCGTAGACACAGATCTGGAACTGTTACTCTGCAGCTCAGCGACTTGGTGTTTATTTTTACTCGTGTAGAAGCCTTCTGTATTATTCACTAAGCAGGAGACTAACGTGTAGACTGCCCTACCTCTTTCCTGGGACTCACTTTATAGATGGAATTTTTTTTTTTTTAAACTCTATGTGAATTCATTCAATTTCTCCTTTTATGTACGCCGTCAATGATGCACAAAGGAAGATAAAAGTAGTAATTCCCTTCAACATGTTAGATGGAGAATAAATAGGTTTTCATATTGCTAGTTTCATACTGCACTGTAGTGAACAGCCCTCGAGGGCTCCCCAGTGTGAAGTGCAGAACTTGAAAAAGATTAGAAATCTCAGCATTGTTCAGCCTTTACCTCCAGCCATGCAGCTTTCCAAAAAGCATGCAGTAGACTTTCAGTCTAGTGAATATTTCTTGGCTGACAACAGCTAAAAGCCTGCACTTCCCTGGGAGAGGACAGAGCATAGAATGCTGGTTGCAGAGTCACTAGTGGATTCCCTTTAATGCTGGCTAGACAATTGTGAGAACTTTTAAAATAGCAATAGGGAGAATCTAATTCCAGTGAAGCAGAGTTCATTCTCGGTAAAGGGATTTCCTGCAACCAGGTCACTGTAACTGTAGAAACTCCTACCTGTTCTAATCTTTGATGAAAGGGACAACAGATTTTTCTGAGTTCTTGGTAAATCTCAGTGCTGATAGTGAATGCTTAACACATTGAATGCAGGAGAAGAGAGACTCTTTGGAACTTGCTTCCAGTAAAGCGTTCTCTAAATCACAGTAACATCCTCACTAAGCTGCTTAATAACAAAAACAGTGGTCAGAGGAGTGTAGCGGTGAATGTCCTGGGAGGTGGGAGAAGGCGGCTGAGGCAATGTAAATTAATTTTCTGAATCTTTTGTAAAGTGACTATTATCTCTGATGACAGAGGTTCTTAGGAAATTGGAAACAAAATCAAGTGTATTTGTTTTGCACTTCCAAAAGAAGAAAACAAAACTGCTGGTAATATTAAACAGGCGTGGAAACGATACAGACTGACTGTTCTGTAGGCATCTAAAACTGTGGATAATACAACAAAGATGAAAGGCTACTTTAGAACTAGAGCTTTACTGTAAAAGATAAGTGTTGGGTGAAAGTCACTAAGAGAGTGAGCATGCTACTTAAATTTGAACAGGATTTGATACGGAGCCAAGTTCAGACTGAAGTGGTACATGTTGAACCTCAACTAGTTCTTCAAGCTCTGCTAGAAATCTTGTTGCTCTTCTTTTTGCTTTTCCTTCCCATTTGACAACAGCTAAGATGGAGCAACTGGAAAGATTTCTTTGAAGGTGCTTTTGGGTTTTGATGTAAGGGGGAAATCTTTGTTTGTTGTGGAACACTCCCTCCATGGAGGGGTAACATGCAGTGTGCTTCCAAATGTTTGTGAAGGAATTTAGGGAGTAAAATACATTTTACCAATATCCATGTGGGCTAAGTCACATCACACTAAGATAAATAATGGGTGATAAAGCACAAGGTGTTCAGTGTGACCGACCAGTCACACGTAGCCTGTTCAGTGTTGTGCTTTACCAAACACTGAGTTTCCCATTCTTCCTGTTGCTAATTTTAGAGATCTTGTCGCTGAAAACCTATGAACTAGATTCTCAGCTGGTGAAAACCTGCGTATGTAATTAACCTTGCACTGTTTAATTGTAGCCACCTCAAGTACCTCTATAGCGCTGTGAAGACGGTAACTTTTCAAGTAGTAAGGCGTCTGCCAGTAGTGAATGCCACTAATGCAATGCATGAAAACTTAGTTTGCAAGCAGTATTGCTCAATTCCTTCCTCCCCACTTCATGGAAAAAGGGAGAATGTAAGGTGAATGTAGTCTCCTAAAATTTCTCGAGGAGCTGCATGGGTAGTTAAGACACACAATGACTCTTTTATTTAAGACAACTTAGCTTTAATAGGAGGTAGTGGGGCCTCTGAAGTAGCTCGCACATCCAGTGGCAAGACGTCCACAGCCTCTAAACCGGAATATGTGATGTGTGTGAGATGGTAAAAGGGCAGGAGGGGAAATCAGTGAGCTGCACTGGCTCTCAGTTCTACAGTGACAGCACTGCAGGTGATCGCCAGCCGTCGAGACGGTTGTAGCAGTGTAGCAGTGCGGGGTGTCCTGTCCTGGCAGTTAATGTCAGATCTGGGCACACAGTTTAGGTAAAAAGACAAGAGTTGCCAAAGTGGGCCCCAACATGAGGAACTTCCCACTGCTTTAATCTGAGCAGCAGCTCTGTCTCTAGGTTGAAAGCTGAGCCCCCAGCACAGGGGCAGCAGAACTGCAAGTGAAGTTAACAGCCCCTGCGTGCGCAGGCTGGGGACCGAATGCAGTTGTTAAACCCAGATGAATTCAGCTCTTAACAGGGAGCAAGACATCTGCCCTTCATTTTGCCACTTGAAATGCAGAGGGAAAACAGCTGTGCTAATCCAAGGGACCCAGAATCAGCCTGTTGGTAGCACCATTATTGCTGTCAGGCAGCAGAAGGGGATGTGCCTTCCTCGCTATGCCATCTTCACAAATATGTACCATCTCTTAACACAGAAATTTAAGATTAAAATTCCATCGCTACCATTTACCATAACGCATGTTTTCTGGCAATCAGACATTTTCTGGTTTACAGTGGTAATACAACAGTTTTTTCTGATGCTGGAGGTAAAGTCTATCAGGAATACCACCAAAATTTTGGCAAAAGAACCAAAGTCAGATATGTAAACATAATGCTTCCTTCTTCAATTGGCAATATGTTGAAAAGACAAACACAGTAAGACACAGAAAAGTTTTCCTCAGATTTGACCAAATAACCTGTGTTGTCACCTGATAAAGTAAGCAGTGGTTTGCATCAAAATAAAACAAAAAAACTTCATGAAATGAAAGCTTGTGCTGTTTGGTGATCACAGCATTTTATAGTTAAATACATCTCTTCTTGGCACGTGGACAAAAATCTTTAAATACCGGTTTCATGTAGGCAGTAGCTTCTTTGCATATCTCTCTTCAAAAAATACTTTAAGTAGTATATAAATAGGTAACCTACCTGTTTCATTTCATAATCTTGCCCCAAAAGTATCTATCTCTTTCAGTTTTGTAAATTATCAATTTCCCCAGTATTATTAAAGCTGACAGATGACGGAAATGGAAATGCAAATGCTCTCACCTTCCAGAACACAAGTAGCAGTTCTGTAGGAAAACACAGCAACCCTTGTCAGATGTTTTAACCTGAGCGTTTGGCCTACTTGGAGTAGCAGCTGTTTTTTTTTCCCCACCACGCATGCTCACACGCACATGTTCTCGCACACACGCAGTACAAGCACGCTCTTCCAGACACCAATAGGCTAGTAGTGCTTCCCAGGCAGTTCGGCAAAGCAGGCATCAGTGCAGCTCGTAATTTAACTACACTAAATATACACAACCAAACACCTTGAGGCAACCAACCACTGCAAGGGGTGGGTGTGTGTGTGTGTGGTGTGTGTGTGTGTGTTAAATTTCAGGGGCGAATTTCTTTTGTCACAAAATGCACTGTGTACAGCACATCTACGTGCCTCTAACTCTCCAAAACAATGTGTTTTTTTTTGTTTTGTGCACATTTCCAAGCCTTCTACCATTTAAGGCAAAGAGTTTACATTAACAAGAAAGGTCAGAAAACAGCCTGACATCCATCCATAAGCATTTCAGTTTGCTACAACATTTTCTTAATACGTGCACAACTTCATAGTAAAGGTACTGGGTCCCCAGTTATCTACTGCTAAAACTATTTAAATGGACAAACAAAAACCTTGAAGAAGGGACCAGAAAAAGCAGCTTTAAATACACATGTAAGCAACATCAACAACAATAGAAGTAGTTAACTCTGCTAACACTGAAAGTTCTGTAACAAAAAAGTTTAGTGCTACCTTTTAGAATCTTAGAGAAACTAATCTTAAGTTTTAAATAAATAAGCTTCTGTTCATTCACGTGTCCTGGTCGAAGCAGGAGACTAGTGCTGTAACTCTTGTTGCTGTTTGTCAAATTCCCCTATTAGTTTCTTAATGTGAGACAGCTTGTTGTGGAGATACTGGCATCTACACTTCTTTTCAAAGTAGCTGGGGCTAGACTGTAAAGATAAGATTAAAAGAAAATCATGGCATGAAAACATTTCTGCAGAGTTGAGTATTTCATGTCCTGGTTTTAAACATACCTCTGTTGTTACGCGTACCTCTTTTAACTTTTGGTACTCTTCTAAGACTCCCTCACAAAGCATCATCAAGCAAAAAAAAAAATGAAGACACATGAAGAACATTTCACTACTGCCAGAAAACGCAAAAATAACCTCCCATCCCCCCACATAACGTTAAATCTGCAATTAAATGTGTAAACAGGCAACAAAAGGGGCAGGTGTTTGACGATTCCCTTTGACAAGTCGCTCAAGCTGCTGTCTGATCGCAGACAGCTCAAATAGGTGGAGTTTGAGGGCTGAACAACTTTTTGCAGGGTTTTGTCGAGCTTCAAAAATCAGGGCTGAGGATGTATGCCAATTCGAAAAGGTTTCTCTTTGTCTAACTGAGCAGTACCGGGGATTTTAAAATACTCCTTCTGCTCACAAATACACTTGCAATCTCACCAAAAAACCCCTAAAAAAAAAAGGCCAGCCAAGAATCCTCAGAGTGCACACAGAGCTAAAGAATTCTGGTACTGAACATGAGGAATTTGTATGTCCAAATCGGAGAAGTCTGGGTGGAAGGCCAGAGTATCAGTATTTTAACACTGTTCTCTGCTAGAATCATAGCTAGGATCGGGAAGATGGGTAACCTGTGGCTGCGGGTTTAGTTAAGTGTATAAAACCGTGGGAAACAGAGGGTCAGGAAAGCTTTGGGATTATGGCCGCTGGATTCCACGGGCTTCCAATCTTCTCCCCGATCTGTGTAACAGCAGCGCAGCATCCCTGTGCTTCGCCAGCGAAGCATGAGCCAGTCTGGCAATTTCAGCCCTGCGACCAGTTACTCAGTCTCAGATGCTTGTTTTAAAACCACGTCAATATAATTTAACAGATAAATATACTGAAAAGTCTGCCTGTGCTGAAAACATGGGCTTTTGGGAGGGATAAGAGGGAGATGAAACACAACCCTCACAGTTTTATCCTTCTTCACTTTATATTCTCTGGACCCTGGAGAAAGCATGTGCCGTTGTGCATCAAGACTCATGAATTTCTGGCTGATACTCAGAGCATACAAGTCCCTGTATTCATCGTACTCTGCATAGAAGTCGTTCTTGTAACACTGGTGTTGCTCATATGAGACTATAGCTGTGTATTTTTGAGTGGAAAAATAAGCACACACGCAGTTTCACATCAAGAACAGAATGAGTATTGAGCACAGATACCCAAGCTTTAAGTCAGTTAACTACCCGACTGACTGCTTCTACAGGTAAGCACACGTGCTCCCAAGGGAATGTGTTTGGGTAATTACAGAAATCTACCATATTTTTGTGACAGCTGTTTGCTAATATTTTACTTTTTAGAGTTGTTATTCACAAGGTGCACAAGAAAGGCTAGCATACTTAGAAAACATAAGCAATCATTCAAATATAGAAGGATCAATAAATGCATCAGATTCAGTGGGAGGAGAGAAACTGCTAGATTATAATCTCTTTCTATGAAGGGACAAATTAATTAGATTATATTTACTTTTGAAAATTAACTTCCATTACATTTTTGGAAGGGACTGCATTTACAGTGTTGGATGCAGTAAGATAGGCACAAATGTAGCCAAAAAGCTAACAGCCAAGCATAGTTAATGATAAAATGTTATTATTTTAAGGAACACCAGTTCCATTGCTGTCCATTCAACTAAGGCGCTTGCAATACAGCAACAAAAGCAAACTGCGGAGAGGTCTGAAACAAAATTTAAAAAATCACATTACCTCCTAAGGAAGGAAAAACCCCTAAATGCTTAAAGCCATCGATGTGATTGAAACTTTCTTCATTGCTCTCTCCCTCAAAGCACCAGGAGCAGATTTAACAAGGTCATTATGTAAATCCAAGATGAAACAGGAATGCGAGTAGTAGATAGGACTTCCCACTGCTGTCACACCAGTGCTTCTGGTCCTCCTAGGCTAAAGACCCGGTTCTCCTTGGGTGACACAGGCACCTCCACATGGGGACAAATCCTTCAAACCACCTATAGATTAATTTTAACGAGCAGTAAAACTTTAACAAGTTGAAAGTCTTACCAATGCAGACGACAGCTTTGCTCAGTGATGTATCCCAGGCCAGAGGCACCTGATTAGAGTGATAGATGGTTTTTAAAAGAAAACTACAGGTGCCCTCCAGCATTTTGGGAAGGACGGGTGAAGCTTGTGCAAAGTTACATCCCACAGCAAGAGTCAAGCACAGCAGAAGAGCCCAGCAGAGCACTTGCAATGCAAGCATGTGCAGAGGGAAAAAAATGAGAAGTGGGGAGAAAGGTGAATGTTTGGTTCTCTTGTTTAAGCTCTGCTTAAAAAGCTTGAGCTCCTTTACTCTCATCATCTTTCTTTAGACTAAGATGGAAAGTGTCTTTATGCTAAAGCTGTGATTATACTCATGAATTATAGAGCACTTTGACAGGAAGAGAAATTGAAATAAACTACCAAAGTCCTTTAAACTGGATCAAATTGTAGGTGCTCTCAGGTTTCAGTCTTTCTGTAGCGATCAGTCTGAAACAGCACACCCTACTTTTTTTTCCAGGACATCATAGCCAGTAGATTCTGTGAGATTGCTCCAGATGTTGCTTCTTTCACAGGGAAGTCTTTGTTAAAGTTTTTAATCCCAGTCGGAACTAAACCAACTTCATGCAACCTTGCATAAAGGTTTCTCTGGGGTTTTGAGGGTTTGTTTGGTTGGTTTTTTGTTGGTTTTGGTTTTGTGGTTGGTTTTTTTTTTAAAAAAACCCACCTTTTAACAGTGGCTATTGGCATCCGACTTTAATGCTAGATTACATCAAATAACCTTTCTCCTCAGTATCCCTGCCCTCAGCTGGCTGGGAAGCAGACAGTGGGGAGCTGGATCTGTTCGTTGTTACGTTCATTGTCACCCAGCAGAGGCCGAGAATTAAACATCGGTATGAGTTCTTAGCCTAACACGTGAAGCACTAAACTGTTTCCCTGCAGGGCCAGACTTACTTCAGTCTTTCCGTGGAGCATCACTTAATAGAGTGAGATGCACAGCGCTGCCATGCTGTCTGCTTCAGCACAGACTGAAGAGGCACCATAGTTCAGGTGCTAAGCGGAGGCCTGACCGCCCTTGCTGATGTTACTCCTCTGACAGAAGCTGCTGAACTTGGCAACTCGCAGCACTTTAACAGACAGACACACTTCTCCCTCTCCTGCACCGCAGACATGACCATGGGCTCAGCGCTGCTGCTGCAGCTGACACTGGGCAATTGTGCTGCTAGGAAGTGTCAGGCTCGTCCTGGCTTTAGCTATCAGGGTGCTCATTCCAGCTCTGAGCACCGAAAGCCCCTCAACACCTTCTCAAACTCATCCTTCCAGCCGAGAAAAGAGCTTTAGACTGGTCCCCGCTGTGCCCATCCTACCCCCAAAAAGTGCATTTTTTTATAAATTCAGGTGGCGCTGACCATACTGTTCCACAGTTATACTACTGCAGCCTCCTTTCACATTTTTAAAAAAAGGTCACCAGTAAAACAGTGCGGGAAAAGCCCAGATACTGGGCATTTGTAGAAGCTGTTTTCATGTTTTGCAACGGTAAAGACGAATCCTCCTCATAGGAGTGTTTTGATACTGTAAAAAACTATTTAGGCAACCAAATGGTTCTGGGATTAGAGGTATTTCATTTTAAAGCAAGTTCTTTAACACTTGTCACGGATGAAAAGCTTTTTTATAGAGCAGGTAAATTTCAACTTTTTGAAAATGTCAACCTGATGTTTGACAACTTGTTTCAGGAGTCAAAAGTAAATTTACCAGGAAGTCCTTCTGTAGTTTTACAGACTGCAACATGGCAGTCACTGTAGGTATGTTACCTTTCACGTGTGAGTTTAATGTATTTTTATCTTGCTTTGTAGTCAAAATTAAGTGGGTAAAAGTTAAAATCTGAACTGAAGTTCTTGTGTTTTCTCTAGCTCTTTGGTCTGCAATTCTGCAGTGAAATTGGATATTTTGCTGTAGCATCAAGTTAGCCAGTGAGCATTTTACATCAAAGCTTCAGAAAAAACTTCGATAGTTAACGCCTGTTAGCTCACATATAGGCTTTGTAACTCTGGACTTTAAAGTCTGCTACCTTCCCTCCTCACTTTCCACCTTAGAATGCACTAAGCAGTGAAAACTCAGGAAAGATGTTCATGTTTATATGTTCTGGCATTCAGCCTTCCTCCTGTTTTTGCCTTACCTCTAAAAAGAAAACAGCGCAGGTTCACGTTCTTTTCTTACGGTGTTCTTGAAGAAGAATGAAATCACATGTTTTAAGTCTTCTTCTAAAGTATATTAACAATTCTTTTTATCGCTTCTTTTCACCCCACAATAATTCAGGGACAACCTCAGAGTTTAAAACTTGCAGGTAGTAGAATGAGGCAGCTGGGTGACTTGAAGGAACTCATCATTATTCTAAAACTACATTTTGGTAAATTCTCAATTTTGTAGCTATATGAGAGTTTTTATAGGTGATTTTTCATCTGCTTCAATGAGTGGCAAGAAAGTTAAGTGTTATTTTACTCACGTGAAGTAGTCTGGAGGTTCACTTGCTGAAGGAGAACCTGTGGAGGCAGTGCAAGTTTCTTCAACTCCTGTAGAAAAGCAGAACTTTGACACTTGCAATAAACAGATTTTGAATATAGCCACACAGTACCAGCTTAATGGGCGTGAAGAAATCCTTTAGAGTTTTATTCTCACGGTAAATTACTTGGAATAATCTCTGTTAAGTTTATAATAGGGCTCACATATCCTTCTCCATAGTAGGCAGTACCGGGGTTTAGGAAGAGGGCACAGCTACTTTATTCTACAGGTTCTGTGCTACCACAGTATTAACCCAAGATCAGCTTTTCTTATTTGAAGACATGATGTGGCATCTGCACAGCAATTCAAATTATGCAGCAACAGATGTAGCTGCACAAAAGACAACAGCTTGAGATGTATCTGTATCTACGTAGCTATAGATGTATCTCAACATCCAGGTTCCAGCAACAAATAGAGCAGAAGGCTTTTCATGCCATGTTTTTATCCCTCTTTCCCTGCCCATTACAGATATCCAAAGTCAGATTTCATTTCAGCACTCAAAGCAGGAAAGTCAAGAGCATTGTATATGGGTTACTGGCGTTCAGGCTTCAATAACCTGCAACAGACTTGCTCCTCATTAATGTGGCAAAACTGGGTTTGAAAGTTATCTGCACTTGTAAATTGCTCTTTTGCCCTTTTAAATGGCATTATGAGAGCACAGTACACGTAATCTCTAGTCCCTCTCTTTAAAGGAATATTTCAGGAGCCTCCTATCTTTTTGATAAGTAAGAAAAATAGCTGCCATAAGGAAAAGTTATCTGTAATATGAAGGAACAGTCAAGATTTTGGCAGTCTCGCTCTGCTTTTCATCTGGGGTCTTGCAGTTAAAAAACACACAGACCTATATCTTCTTCATTTTCTTACACTGCCACTGCTTAAACACAGTATTTCTGCTAAAGCTCAACTGTTGTTGCCAATCTCTAAGCTATCTGAGCTTTAGGTCATGGGGAAAAAAAGAACTATCATGTGATGTTCTACTCTTATTCTTTTAGTATTAAAATTATTGTGCAGTACAGCAGGAGTAGAAAAAGTGGGGTAGAAATGGGAACAACATTTGAGAGAAATGCAAACAGTAATATTAACAGTCGTGGTATGTACAATACCGCTTAGGTGAACAGTTTCACTGTGAGAGCTTCCTTTCCAAAAATTCACGTGTGTTTGTTGACATGGCTCAGTGTAAGCACCAACTTGAAATGTAGTGCAGATTTTTCCTTCCCTAGCTGTTCAGAATTTCATTACTGGCATCTGGAGAAAGACGCTCACCTGTACATAAATTCAGAAATATCTGAAAGCACAAATATTTGCAAAGAAATCCCAGGCCACGTGGGCTTGGTGTAGTATGACCGGGGTAAAAGTGAAAAGAGCAGCATTTCAAAGCACCCTTGTCTACAAGCACAACAGGGCTTCGGAGAGGCACCCTGCCTAGTCCAAACATGCCTCCAGGCTGTGATAAGACTCTTCCCTATTATGCGTGTGTCAAGAAATCAAGTATTCCCCGAGGGTTTCTGTTTATCTTTTCGATGCCATTTTCAGTGCACACCGTTTTTACATCTTTTGAAGTAATAAATTCTGCAGATAGAGGGGAACTCACAGCACAGTTCAAACCAAAACTCCAGCAGACCACATGCCAGTTTATGCTGGTTTTAGACGCTCTGAAAACGCAGAGGCTGATGAACTTTGCATTGTGATACACAATGAAATACATTTAAGTCTGCTCTGTGTGTTTCAGTAAGCTAGCATGCCATAAACATGTGACAGGTTTTTATCTGCAGCTCACAGACTTTAAAACTGGCTCATGAGAGAAGCAGAGTAAGTTTCAGTGAACTGTCAGTCTCCTGGAAATCGAGGGGGGCGGGGGGGGGGGGGGGGGGGGGGCATTCCTTGTGTTTTTCTAGTTCCTAAGCTCTTCTTTTAACCAGTTTCTGCCCTGCAGCAATCCATTTCAGATTTCTTTCTCTTATAAATTTAGAAGCCAGAAGCCAAATACAGTTTTACAATTTTCATGAAATAAGAATAAGCAAAACCACGCGAGGTACGCCGGGGAGTCTCCACTCCGCCACCGACACACATCATGTAAACAAACCCACGCCCTATTTATAGTCTTTTCTGATACAAATTCATAAGATGAGAGTGTTTTAGTCCGCACAAGCGTAGTGGAGTTTCTCGAATCTTCTCAGATTCTCTGGTGTTGTTGAGGGGGGGGTTTCTCTGGTGTTTTTTCCACTCCTCTTCCCACCAAAATGAGGGTCCTTCTGGTACCTTTTCCATCAAAACAAGGGTCTGCCTTATATAAGGGTCTGTCTGGTACTTTTCCACTAGGTGCAGTAACAACGTAGTCAAAACACCAACATGCCCATTGCATAGTCTGAGATTACAAAGCCTTGAACCGATTGAAAGATAAAACCACCATAACTTTTCTCTTAACATATATACATCATAAAATATTTATAACACATACATTTGTATTAAGGGTCAATATATTTTATAACACAAATCATCATCACATTTATTACATTTCTAACGATTTTTGTACTGCAGAGGGAGAATTCTTAAAAATGAACCTAATTCTAGAGAAGCTTCCAGCAGGACAGCTTCTGCTTTTTGTTGTTGTTCTCTTGAAACTAACATTTACAAGGTAATACAACAGCAGAAAAACTATATGATTTTGTTCTAAATAAATTTAGACTCACCAAGATTTCAAACCGAATTCCAAATTTATTGTTTGAACAGAGACAAGCAAACAGCGCTGGGTGTGCTGGGAGTCTCCGCTCCACCAAGACACACACCCACATAACAAAACCGAGTCTTTTTACAGTGTAGTCCTTTTCCATATTCATGAGGATGGGCGTGACTAAAGTTTCCCGGGCTTTTAGTAAAGTTTCCCGGGCTTTCCTCAGGTTTTCATCATGGAGGGGAGAATGACTCAGCGTAGGGAATTACTCAACACAGGTGTTTTTGCAGTCATAACATAGGCTGATCACAGCATAGTCTGAACATACTGCTGGCTGGTTTGGTGACGGAGGCCATCTTTGCTCCTTTCTTCAACAACAGCAACTGGTCTAAACAACAAGAATTATGTACATGACACCTTATGTTATGGATTAGTCGCAATTTAGAGTGAAATAACCACCTTTAGATTTGTTTTAGTGGTCAATAAAATTTATTAGCAAGCGAAAGTGTGGAAAACAGCGCTGGGTGTGCCGACATGTCTGGACCTAACACCATTTGGCTTGAGGATGGAGGCCATTTTAGCTCCCTTTTAACAACTGATTTTAACCGTAAAAACTATATACATAATGCCTTATTTCTTATTTCTTTTTAAACCTTAGATTACATGGAAAGTGCAAAAACATTTAGAAATTTTATACATAAGAGAATCATAATACTGTCTGACCACAACAAAGTTTAGTTACAACACAATCTGACATTAACACAGTCTCTTTTTATGTTTAATGTACTAAATAATATATTTTAACCATAGCTTGAGATTTGAACAACAAATACCGTATATGTTTTATTACACTTTATTTCCCTGAAACCTGTGGCTACATAAAAAAATACAAGAGCATTTAAGAGTTCCATATTGAAGAGAGTTGCATTTTTATCACTCACGTGGGCACAAATCAGACAAACATATGTCACAGTTTCTTCATGACCATAAAGTAGGGATAATGGCAAGCACTTAAAAGATACCAAGTGAAAAAATAGACCATTTGCATTTCCAATCCCTTGTTTTACATGTCTCTTTGCACCACCGTTACCCATACAGGAGTTAGGAAAAGCAGCGTATTAATACCTTCACCTGAATCCAAACAGGAGGATTCAAATCCAAACAGTACTCAGCTCGGCAGTTTCTTCTTTTCTGAGGTCTTTCTCCTCCGTGCTCACACTCACAGTGTCCTGCATTTTGCCTTCATCCTTCTCCTTACGCTCTTTTACCTTCTCGGGCAGTTGGTGCAGCTTCTTGCCTGTGGACTTAGGTTTCACCTGCATCCCGGCAGGCTCTGGGATCCCCAAAGAATTCCAAGAGGTATGTTTTTGTTGCTGGTGTTATAAATGCAGAGGCAGAACCAGAAAATAACTTCTATGAATTTCTTGAAATAAGAACAAGCAAAACAAAAAGGTTCGGTACGCCAGGGAACGGGGATGGTTTCCGCTCTGCACTGATGGACCGAGGACGCCGCATCGATGGATGCGCGACGCCAATGCATAAACAAACCCACCACTCTTTATAGTCTTTCTGATACATATTCATAAGCTGGATGTGTTTTAGTCTGTGCAAGCGCAGTGGATTTTCTTGACTCTTCTCAGTTTTTTTGGCGTTGTTGAGGGGGGGAGGTTCTCTGTTTTTTTTCCACTCCTTTTCCCGCCAAAACAAGAGTCCTTCTGACAGGTGTTTTTCAGTACTTTCCCATATGTGCAATCTGGTGTTGCTAGGGGCTTCTGACAGGGGTTTCTCCAGTATTTTTCCACAATCTCAATAACAGTCTATATGAATCTGTGTTTACTTGAGGAAAAAAAAAAACCTCCAAACCATTTTAACAATAAACCCACGATAAATCTCTTTTAACTTATGCACGTAGCAAAACACCAGCAGCACCCATGCTCTTCATATTAAATTAATTATATTTTTAACATGAATCACCACCATATTTTTCAGAATCCTTCACCTTTTATGTTATTAAATTGATTCATGTTTGCGTTCCAAAATGTGCTAGGGTTTGTAGTACAGGATTTGGGTCTTCTGTTTTCTTTATCTGGATTATCATTAGTGGGTGTACCTTTTCTCCTTTGGCCAATTCAGGATTCATTGGTATTGCCGAGGTTTGCATCCCTTTTATGACTGAATGAATCCATCTCATAAAACATGGAATCATACATGGTATGTCTAAGTGTCCGTTGGCACTTACTTTCTCCCACATCAACTCCTCCTTTCCGAGTTTGGTTCAAGCAAAATGTACCTTTGTTGGGGAACTGAACTGGCCATGTTTCACTCTCTTCCCAGGTAGCATTACTAACATCACTGTAGTTACTTACAATTTGTGACGGGGAAAGCGGTACAGAGACCCACGGACAGCTTGATAATCCTAAAGGTCCCCCACAAACCCAGCAGTGACTTAAGTTGAAGGTTTTACTTCTAGTTTTTGCTAATAGAACAAACTCATTATCTTCAAAGGAGTCATATGGGCTGGTAATATCTTGACTCTTTTTAGCCATTATGAAGCCACTAACATATATAGTGAGGAGAAAAAGCCAGCTACTGTAGTGAGGTCCGGTATGGTACATTTTCCTGTTTACCCCTGGACCCATTGGGTTACTGCCAATGGTCAGGTTGGTATCTTCTTAACAGCAAAAATGGAGGCCAATCCAGTCTTGCCCTCACTTGGACTTATCCTCAGCTGTTCTCCCACTCTCTTTTTTTTCTTAACTGTATAAACTGACTTACATTTCTATGTGAAACAGTCTAAAACCGAAAACAGTAGATATTATAACTTTTTAACAAAAATGCATACACACAGGGTTCATGTAGACGATTCAGGATCTCACTCCTATTGATGTCACTTAGTCTGTTTCAGCAAGTCCAGTCTTATTTTAACTTCATCGTATTTGAAGCTTCAGATCTCCAGATGCTGACTCAATCTTCCAGTTGGGTTCACTTGTGACTGGTCCTTTCACCCTGGGAATATGAGTCCATCCTCTTTCAGCAGTCTCACAGCTGTCTCCGTAGTTAATAACACCAGGAACGGCCCTTCCCATCTAGGAGAGAAACTTTCCTCCTTCCAAGTTCTAATCATTACTTTATCCCTAGGTAGTATTTTGTGTACTGCGAATCCTAAAGGAGCTCTCTGAGCTAATATTCCTTTCATTCTTAATTCATTCAGGTTTTTTCCAATGATTTTCATATATTCTTGAATTGTCATGTCTTCTATTAATGGATGCCCTAAAGGCATACCTTGGGAATATGGCATCCTATATAGCATCTCAAAAGGTGAGAAACCTGCCTGGATTTGGCATTGTCCTAATATGGAGTAAGGCTAAGGGTAAGCATTTAATCCATGAGAGTTTAGTTTCTATCATTAATTCAGATAAGTTTTGTTTTCAGGTCCGATTCATTCGTTCTACTCGTCCAGAACTTTGTGGATGCCACGGAGTGTGATATTCCCAAGTAATGCCCAGAGCTTCTGTAACCATCTTAATGATTCTTGATGTGAAATGAGTACCTTGATCCAAATCAAATGCTTTTATAATTCCAAATCGTGGTATAATTAGTTCCAGTAGTATTTAAGCTACTGATTGAGCAGTCGCTCTGGTGGTAGGAAAGGCTTCTACCCAATGAGTTAATTGATCCACCATTACCAGCAAATATTTATATCTCCCAACTTTTGGTAGTTTTGTGAAATCTATCTGGACCCTCTCAAAAGGTCAATAAGCTGTTTTCCTTCCACCAGCTGCAGTCTGTCTCATAGTTCTTTTATTAATCTTTTGACATGTTAAACAACCGTATGTAGCTTATTTTGCAATTTCATATATTCCAATACAGCCGGAATGTCTCAAGAAATGATCAATCAAAGCCTTAGTGCCCCAATGAGTGCTTTGGTGTAATCTATTTATTATCCTTCTAGGATATCCTTTAGGTAATATTTCCCTATTGTCTGGAAGAATCCATTTTCCATTTACCATAGTGGCCCCCAATTTTTGGATCTCGTTAACTCCTGAGAGCTATATATTTTTTTCCTATAATCTACCCCCTGTTTGATTACATATAATTTTATTGGTTCCCTTAAGGCTGCTTTCTTTGCCTCTTCATCTGATAGATTATTACCTCTGATTTGATACTCTGTTCCCTTCTGGTGTCCTTTTATGTGTATTACTACAATTTCTTCAGAACCTCTCAGTGCCTGCAATACTTGAACTATTAATTCTTGATGTACTAGATCTTTCCCTTGGGTATTAATCATTCCCCTTTCTTCCCAGATTTTTCCAAAGTTGTGAACCACCCCAAAGGCATATTTGAAATCAGTATATGTAATGCTTTTTGCGTCTTGTAAATTTTTAAGAGCTCGATATAAAGCGTGTAGTTCACATTCTTGAGCTGAGCATGCAGGACTAAGAGGGCCTGATTCCTTAACTTCCAGCTTGGTTCCCTTGACTATCGCAAACCCGATTTTCGTTTCCCATCTATAACCCTAGAGGATCCATCTATAAACAAATTTTTGCCTTCAAATAATTCAGTTTCTTCTAGATCAGGTCTTACTTTTGTCTGTAATTCTATTACTTCAGTGCCATTATGGGTTAATTCACCTTTAGAATCCCCATATAAAAATTGAGCAGGGTTTTGAGCACCTGTCAGTCTTAATTCTAATCCTGGTGCTTCCATTCAGGTAGTCTCATATTTCAGTAATCGACTGTCAGTGAGCCATTTCTCAGCCTTTTGCTGCACTACCCCACACACATCATGAGTGGAAAACACTGTAATACCACCTCCAAAAGTTACTTTTCGTGCCTCTTCAATTAGTAAGGCTGCTGCCACCAAAGACTGCAAGCATGTTGGCCAGCCCCTGCTTACAGGATCTAATAATTTTGAAAAATATCCAGTTGGCTTCTTACTTCCAGCCCAATCTTGGCTCAGAACCCCATAAGCAGTTTGATTTGAGGTGGTTATAAACAATTGAAAAGGCCTTTTAACATCTGGTCAGCGTAACACTGGAGGCTCGGCCAGTGTTTCTTTCAGTTTCTGAAATCTATTCTCATCCTCCTCAGTCCATGTTTTAACCTGTCAGACACTAGCTTCTCATATAAGAATTTTACCTTTTCGCTATATCCCTCTATCCATTGTCGGCAGTAGCCTAATAATCCTAATACCTGACGAATTTCTCTTTTTGTTTTGGGTGGTGACAAAGACAGTATTCCTGATATCCTTTTAGGATCTAATTTCTTTTCCCTTTACTGAGCCAGTGTCCTAGTACTTCGTTTTCCACAAATTGTAATTTAGATTTTGAAACCTTTAATCCTTTTTCTCCTAAAAAGTCCAGGGATTCTATAGTCCCCGTCCTGACATCATCCTCAGTTGTCCAGATATTATTAAATCATCTACATGTTGTAAAAGCTTGATTTTTGAGGATGGCTTGAATGTCTGCAATGGTTTTTCTAATGCCTGCCCAAAAAGGTTAGGCAATTCTGTAAACCCTTGGGGAAGCACTGTCCATCTGAGTTGTTGTTTTCTATTATTAGATGGATCTTCCCATTCAAATGCAAAATAGTCTCTGTTCTCCTCATCTAGGGGGCAGGACCAAAATGCATCCTTTAAATCAATTACACTGTACCAAATATAGTTAGGGGATAGTTGGTTAAGTAGCATGTAGGGGTTTGCTACCACAGGGACACGAGCCACAATGCTGGATTACGGCCCTTCAATCTTGTACTAATCTGTAAGATCCATCTGATCTTAAAACCAGTAAAATAGGTGTATTATGTGGAGACATACAAGGTTCCAATGTGCCTTTACTTAATAATTTGTCTATTACTGGTTTCAGCCCCTCTCGACCCTTTAGGGGAATGGGGTATTGTTTTATTGGAATTGATGTCTCCGGATCTATTATATCAATTTTAATAGGCTTTATTTCAAGCTTTCCAATCTCTCCTTTTGTATACCAGACTTTAGGATTTACCTGTTGCTCATCTTTTTCCGTTAATGCATAAATTATTATTTCTTTTTCTTGTACTATTATTTTTAATTTCAGCTTCGTAATCAAATCTCTTCCCAAAAGGTTATTTTTAGCCTCTGGTAGCAATAATAAATCCCCTAAAATTATTCCATGTTGGCATTCTATCTCAACATCCCCAACAATTGGTACTTTAAATGGTTCCCCTTTAGCCCCTATTACTAGAGCAGTTTCTTTTTTCACTTCACATCCCCTCAGAATATTTCTTACAGTTGATTTTTCAGCACTCGTATCCACCAAAAATTCCAACTCTTCTCTTTGGGTACCTAATTTCAGTTTTATCAAGGGCTCCTTTGTTGTCTTTGTCCCCGCAAAATAAGAGCCCCTGACACCCCTGTTCTTCTTTAAACATCTCTTCATCCTGCTCCCGCTTTCTACAATTCCGCTGTAAATATCCCTTCTTTCCACAATAATAGCATGCTAATTCATTTTCTCTATTTACTCTCCCTCTCTTTTCACCACCTAAAGCTCCGGGTAGTCCATTAGAACAAGATCTCAGTGGTTTTTCCTCTTTCCGCTGAGTTTCTCTGACTGCTGCAACAAATATTTTCGCCTTTGCTTTCTGCTTTTCTTCGTCCCTTCTAACATACACTTTCTGTGCTTCTCTTAATAGCTCTTGCAGACTCCGGTCTTACCAATCCTCTACTTTTTCTAACTTCTTCCTGATATCACCCCACGATTTGCCTACAAATTGAGTTTTCAATAAAGTCTCTGCCACCGGGGATGTCGGGTCTACCCCCAAATACATTTGTAAATTTTTCTTAATCTTTCTAGCCAATCAGTGGGGGATTCATCTCTCCCTTGATGTTCGCTATTAATGTTTTGCCCCCGAGGAACTGCTTCTCTAATGCCGACCATTATTAAATTCCCAAGGTCCCTCATATTCTGTCGGCCTTGTTCTTGCTGATGATCCCAATTAGGGCGGACACTGGGCCATTTCTGATCTGCCGGCGGTCCCGCTTGATTTTGCAGTTCCCACAAACGCATTCCGGCTTGTCTGATCATTTGCCTCTCCTCGGTTGTAAAGAGGACTCCCATAATTGACTACATTTCATCCCAGGTATAGGTATTAGGTCCCAGGAATTGATCAAGCCTTTCAGATACCCGTAATGGGTCATCTAAACGTTTTCTCATTTCCTGCTTGAATGCTCTCACGTCTCCGGTGTTACGGGGGACGCTTACAAATCCTGTTCTTCCTATGCCTCCTCCCATAGGCGCTTCCCTTAAGGGGTACAGATTGCCTCCCCAAACGTCTGCTTCATTATCTTCTAACTGATTTTGCTTTTCCCGGTTACGGGTTTGACTAACTGGTGGAGGGGAAGGAGCGACAGGTTTTGGTTCCTCATGCTCTGAGCTTCCCTGATAAGGAGGAGGAAGATTTTCTAAAGGTTCCCATTCTTTGTTGTTTAAAGTTTTCTTATATGCATTTTTATTTTTCAATAACAGAATTTTTTATATTATCCGGGAACCTTTCCACATATGTGCATAGTCACATTCCCCTTGGTTGTAGGGTTTTTTATTATTTACATATAAATTTAATGCCTGACATGTCCAGTCGTCAGTAGTTCCACATTTCGGCCAGAATAAATTATCAGATTTGATAGGTTCTTTGGTCCATTCAGCCATGCAGTACTGAATAATTTTTTCTTTACTTTTTCCTTTTGTTTCAGACCAATTAGACTAATTTTTTAACATACAGCCCAGGGGACTGTCCTGGGGAATGTCGGGTGAATCGCTCCCTTTCTTGGAACCTTTCTGTGGGTTCCGCGAGACGCGGGATTTACTCCCTTTCTGGCCCATAGGAGTCACCCCGGTTCTATATCAGCCCTGGGATAAAACCTATCCTGAATCTCTTGCTGGCAACCCTGGGATAAACTAAGCCCGTATTGACCATGGGATAAAACCTATCCCGAATCCCTTGCCTGAGTCCGTTTCAAACTTTTCCTTTCGCTTTGCCCCTTTGCCAGCCAGGCTCCTCCCAGAACTCTTGAACCACGGCTCCGCACTCGCTTTGTGACGCTGTCACAGCTCAGTCACACAACACTCAGTCAGGCAGAAAACCCTCCTGTGTCGACGGATAAAGCCCGGGTATCAAGAATAACACCAATAGGGTTTGCCAGCTTGATCCAACTTTATTAAGTACAGAGCATCTTATATACTGTTAAAGCGTGATCGCATACAGCTAAACAAGCTGTGATTGGTTCTAAGCTACTGTCCACACAATATAACTCATATTTCATTGGTGCAACGCAAGAAGCACACGCAGAAAGCACGAGCCTATGGACCTCCTACTCAATGTTTCAAGTTCACTCCATATCTCTAGTTAAGGAATTTGCTAAACAATAGCTCCCTATGCAGTGGCAAGCCAGAGAAGAACATTGAACAGTGAGTTCTTTACACAGAGGCAGCTAGCAGAGAGTTACTCGTGTCGGTATCAAGGACCAGGTGGCCGTTATCTTCCAAAAACTTCTCCACACTCCTGCACCAAGCAGCACTCACAGTCCCAGGTCTTCGCTTGGATCCTCTGCGGGGAAGTCTCCAGAAGCTTCTTCTGGGATTTTGTTTTTCCTTTGCTCGTTCTTATTGCCTTTTGTTCGTGATACTGCCGGTCTGAGAGAGTAAAGGAATCTGGGAGCCCCCTAAAAGGTGGGGCGCGCCTCCCCTGGAAACTAGTACCCCACAGGTTCTGCAGTATCACGTCGGGGTCACCAAATTGTTACAAATGCAGAGGCAGAACCAGAAAACAACTTCTGTGAATTTCTTGAAATAAGAACAAGCAAAACAAAAAGGTTCGGTACGCTGGGGAGCAGGGGGGGTTTCTGCTCCACACCGACAGACCGAGGACGCGGCATGCGCGACGCCAATGCATAAACAAACCCACCACTCTTTATAGTCTTTCTGATACATATTCATAAGCTGGATGTGTTTTAGTCTGTGCAAGCGCAGTGGATTTTCTCGACTCTTCTCAGCTTTTTCGGCATCGTTGAGGGGGGGAGGTTCTCTGTTGTTTTTCCACTCCTTTTCCCGACAGAACGAGAGTCCTTCTGACAGGTGTTTTTCAGTACTTTCCCACATGCGCAATCCAGTGTTGCTAGGGGCTTCTGACAGGGGTTTCTCCAGTATTTTTCCACAATCGCAGTAACAGTCTAGATGAGTCTGCATTTACTTGAGGGAAAAAACCCTCTCCAAACCATTTTAACAATAAAACCACGATAAATCTCTCTTAACTTATGTACATAGCAAAACACCAGCAGCACCCATGCTCTTCATATTAAATTAATTATATTTTTAACATGAATCACCCCCAAATTCTTCGCACTGGTCCTCACAGGCCTTACTGCTACTAGGACTGAAGCTGTCCATGGGCAGGTTTTGTGTCCCCTGCCCCTCAGGGGTGCTGGTGGAGGTGGAGCTGGCAGTTTTTGGAGGGTTGGAAGCGTGAAGGCACATCCCAGGCTGCAGGTGAGGAGCGGGAATGGAGGTGGTCGAGAGGTGGGGAGGCAGCAGAGGGGCGGCAGCGGCTTTCTTCCTGAAGGCAGAGAAGCCGTCTCTGAGCGGTGACGGGATTCCACTGCCCAGGCGAGAGAGCCTCTTCTTTTTGTTCGGAGGATCAATGAAAAAGGAATTAAAAACCCGGTTCTGTGATAAAAAAAGGGAAAAATAAAAACAAACACGTAAAAACCAGCAGAACTAAGTTCTGCTCCTGTTCTGGAAAAGGAACAGTTCTGAACTAGCAGTTGTTGAAAACACATCTTTCTTATCCAAAAATAGCTGTCAAACAAGGAAATACTGCAGCTAAATACATGGTTTCTTTCGTTCTTGGTTTCTAATCTTATGGTTAAGGTTCTTGGTTTCTAATCTTACGATTTAGCAAGTTGTTCTTCAAATCTACAGCTAAATGGCTTTGGGAGAAAGACACTCTCTTCAGCAGCTTTAGCAAAGGCTTCACCAAAATGAGGAGGTCAGGTCGGTATCGTTGGGACACACCAGGTGAAGAGTCAGCTTTTGCTGTCGCACAGCCACGCGATTTACTAAAGCGGCCCCGAGAAGCATGCAGCGGCATGCTTCTCAGAGTGTGTGATGTGCAAAGCTGGTAAGAATGGGTAAACCCCCCAGTTTTGCTGCAGTTGTTGTCCCAGCTGTTCTCCAGCTGGTTCACATCCTCTCCTAGCAAGCGCAGCTGCTCACGTCAATGTACAAACAGCAGCTTGGGCCGGGAGTGCCCGGCGTGGCTCTGTGCCACCCTGTTGAAATAAATCCAGGTTCTGTGGGTAGGGAGGCAGGTGGGAAGAGGTCCCTGGGACCTTCACCATTTCATGCTCTGGGAGAAACTGAGGCAAACACAGAGGTGTGCCCTCCCTCCTCTGTGTAAATGTAAATACCTCAGTGGTGAAAGGCTTTATGTACTTCTCATCGCTGCACACTGCGTACACTGAAGCGCAGTCGTAGTCACAGAAAGTATCAAACTTTTACTTAAAGTAATGCAGAGTTTTCCAAGCCTCTTCTAAAAGGGTTTGCGTGATCCTCTCGTGTTGATAGGAAAACAAGACATATGCCTTTTAAGTCCTGCTACTACCTGCTGATTCAGATCTGCCTTTTCACACCTGGGCTACCCTGAATCAAAGTGGGTGCTTAAATGATGCCTACAGGGGGGAAAAAAAATAAATTCCTCCAAGTGGATCCCTACTGTCATTTGTCCTTATTCTGGACTTGCCTAAGTTCTACATTTAAACAGTAACACAAGGATGTTTGTGCATATTTTACGTATTACGGCTACTGTGCCACAAAGAACATTGAGCACATGCAACCATGTAACGGAAGCACATACACATCTTGTCTTCAGGAGACCTTCCTATGCACCAGGATGAAGATGTTATGTGGCAGTACAAAACAGCTTTAAGTATTTAACCGGAAAGTACAGGGTGGTGGAACAATGACAGATAACCAGAAGTTCGGCAAATGACTTTAAACTCTACAGGCAAGTTGAGGCTTCTGCAAGGTTGACGTGCTATGGATGGACAGTTAAAATTTAGGCCAACGTGTTGGCTGTTCAAACACAATAGGGGTAGTCTCTGTCAGAGATCTACACATATTTACAATATACTGTGTAGACAGGAATTTTTTATTTTTCTAAGTATTTTAATAAACATTCTGAAATACAGAACACTAAATACAGCAGCCCTTAAAGCTACGTGACTAAGTTTTTTTGCAGTCCTTGACAGTGCAGCCTCCTTTAAAAAGAAGAAAAGTCCAATTAAAGATAAATGCTTCAGTTTTTCATGTGTTAAAGACAATATTAGTGCTTCACATCACATCAGTATAAAGTGGGATAAATCTTAACACACTGTCAATAAGGATGAAAAAATGTACATAGTACTTGAGCATTTGATGGGCCATCTTTACTGGGAGTTACAGGAGATTCCGAATGACTGGTGCTGGGGGCATCCTCAAATTAATTTAATTTTCTGTAAGCATGACCCAACATTTCAGGTTACAAGGCAAAAAGTGTCTGTCATAGTTGTTTCATTATAGGGAAGATAGACATTAATTTCCCAGAAAAGTTTTTTAAATGGCAATTTTCCTTCCCCTAGAGACTGAACTTACCTAGAAAGTATTAACTCCAACGACTGTTTATTGATTCATTGTATCGAGGCCAGTCTTCTTGAATGTCTTTAAACAGATGATACTTCAGATGGTAAGAATTATCCTTTGTATTCAGGCTGGCTACCTCTAGGCAGACATTTAAGAAAAGAAATGTTCCTTATACATTCATTATAAATGCACACTACAGAAATAAGATTGATTCTGCCAAGTAAAATAAAAGTTGAAAACAGAATCATACAGCAGTTTTCCAGGTTTTTTAGATGTGAAGATCTAAGTAGCTCTCATGTAATGAGCACCCATTTTTAAAAATGTGGTCAATTTGGGATGTAGAAATTTGAAGGTAAGAAAATCCCAAGCTGCTGCAAGCAGGTATGAAGCATACTCTATGAAAACCTCTCTCTTCACTATGGATCTGATTTTTTGTCTTTAATACAGCATTGGGAATCAAGGCAAACTATGCCAAAACATTAAATATTCACTGCATGAAATATGCTGAGAGGCCTATTTTGTGGGGGGTTTTGGTCTGCCTCTTTTTGGTTTGGACTTTTTGTTGTTTTGTTTTGGGTTTTTTTTAAGAACTGAAGATCAGTATTTCCACATACAAATTCACATTTATTCAACTTCAGGAGGACACCTGCTGTTCTTTGGCTGTACACAGCTATACTGCAGTGATAGAGCACAGACTGTGCTTGGAACAACGCCTGTTTTCCATCATCACATCAATGAACACAATCTGTCATCATTTGTCTTGATAAACAGAACTGCTTTCCTTTCCCAAGTGTCTGAGCCACAAGATCTTTCTACTGAACAGTTGTATGCAGTAACCTGACTAGCACTAGACAAGTACTTCTGGTACAAAGATGAATTCTTCATCTATCCCATTAGTTTTAAGCCATACCAAATTTTTACCAATTGGGAAAAAAGTAACTGTACTCATGTCTAACAATGTTTTAGTGCTGATATGTTTAAGGAGAGGTATGCAGGCCCAGATGTGCTCATTTTGCAGATGCAGGGTTCAGTATTGTCAAAGAGAGTTGTGTGTATGCCTTGCTCTATATATTTGAAAATAAAATGGGCTTATAGCTTCCTTAAGAAGAATGCTAAGTATACTCAAAAGGTTAAAATGAGCTAAAAACCCCTTGAGATCATCAACACCTGAAGTGCTGGTTTAGACTTCATCACCTGACCCCTGTTCAGAGTTTCAGGGAAAACCCCCAAAACAATCTCCATTTGCCTGATACAAAATGCGGAATAACTACTCATCGACACTGCTCTTCAGCTCAGCCTATTTTTTTCCTCTAAAACATGGTAAACACTGCAAAATCATGCCTGTGTCCCTGTCTGTCTGTCCCCATCTAAAAAACCAATTAAAAGTAACAAAGATACCCTTAAACAGTAATTCACTTGTTAAAAGCAACTAAAGCTCTGTTCTAAGAGAAGCAAATTTGTGCATATTAGATCTTCGCAAGTTCAGGCTGCTGACTTTAGATTTGTACAAAAAAACCCTCTTTACAGAGTAAGAGTGAGCAAGGCTTTTCGGTGTAGTGCTGCTAACATGACCATTTCTGAATGCAAACCTTGAGGTACTGGTTCCTTGAGGTTCACAGCACATACAGGAAACAGACTCCAGGAAAGTCTCCTTAACCATTGCCAAGCATAATGGGACAAGAGAAAGTTTTTGCACCTTTTATGCTCTAGGGAGCTGAGCTTTTAGAATTTTTTAACCCACTTAAAATATAGATTGACTACTTCAATTGGTATGTAAGAACATGGCTGTCATTAAATTGTGTATGTCTTCAGGGTGAAAAAAAAACAAGTACCATCGCACTGGGGAAACAAAGCAACAACACGTAACATATTCAAGGAATGAGTTTACAGAATCCAGTGTAGGATCAACCAAAGCTGTATAAATGTTGAATTTTGCTCACTTTAAGCGGTTCCAAAACATTTTTCCTAGACAAATAGGCAATATTCCTCCTTTACACATTAATACATGCATAATTCAGCCACAGTCTATGGGTACAGGGAGTATTTGAGAAGTAAGGGAGAAGTCACTGCATCTTACAGTACTTTAAGAAGCTTTTTCTGAACTGTTTTAGTAGCAAAATAATAAGTGATGCTCTTGAGCACACAGCTTAAAAGATTCACCTATACAACATTACAGACTTACCAATAATTCTGAGGGATATGATAAAGAAATATGAGTGGAACTTAAAGGAGCACTGGAAAAGCTACTGAATAAATAAAGGTTGCAAGGAAGGTAAAGACACAGTCCACGTGGTAGCTGTGGTGGTGCAATTCTCACCCTGTAAAATCCCCAGTAAAATACACCTACTCTTTTCACTCTGGTGTCCAAATTTAATTGATATCCTTAATCAGCAAAACCACCCCCCCCAGAGGGAATTGCACAAAAACATACCATTAGGAAATGGTTTACCTATCCAGTGGGTGTGACAGATGAAATGTGATTGGCTGAAGGATACATGAAAGTTTCTAAATTACAAATGCCTATTAATACTGACCCGCTAGCATTACAACAACCATTTAAACCTTCACCAATTTTAGATGCACCCCCCTATTTGTAGCATAGGATGCTATTGACAGTAATGGAATAAAACATAAAATCAGTACTAGATGGATTTATCCCACATCCTAGGGGGTAACCTGTACAGTTGTGCCCCCCCCCCCCTCCCCGAGACAGTTCTCTTTTCTTTCCTCTTCAGAAATAACCAACTCCACCAACTACATCGTGGAAACAAACACCACATCCAGCAAGCCCACCAGTAGCACAGTGAAAACAATCCTCATCTTTAATATGAGAATCCCTGCAGAATTGAGCCTACCCTTTAAAACCTGAAAAAAGATTCTTATCACAGTCCAGCACGATATCAAAGAAATACATCAAGTACTAATGAGAGTCAAAAGGATGAAGAACATCGATGGTGGTGATACAGGGAAATGATTACTTGTTTTGAGACTTATTTACTTATAGCAAGCTGCTTAGCCACTTACTTACTTATAACAACTTACAGTATTGCTTACAATATTTTTGAATATTGGTAAGAATGCTGCTTGCCCAGACTATTCTGTGGAATTTTACCAAGTCCTTTACCAAGGACTACTGTGTTGAAAAGCAAAGCAGTTTACTGTGAAAATCTGCCAAGAACTGCAGTGTTCAGCAAAATATCATGTTTTTGTCCTTGGGAAACAGGTGTGCTCTAACTGGTTGGGACTTGGTAATGAGTAAAGATAGCTATATACGGACGGTGGAAGTTCCATTGGTTCTCTTAGATAAGATAGAATGAATAAACCAGCGAAAAACACTCTTATTATTCAAGAAATTGGCCAAGAGAATCTTTGCATGCTCAGGGAAAAGTACAAGGTGAGAAAGACTACGAGCCTTCCTCCCAAAGACCCCCGAAGACGCCCACCAGGAGGCAATGCGCAGGTGCAAAGAGAACATGAACTGCTGACACCAGCCTCTAGAACTAAGCCAGCCTTGCTCATGCCTATGTATGTTTGTGTTATGTAATCCAATGAATATGGATATCCACACTCTATCAGTTTTTGTTAAAATGGGTGTGCAATCTTTGTGGAGAAATCCCCTTGCACCCCGGCGCTGGAGTAAACACACCTGCTTTATAACCCTGTTGGAGCTGTAGATTCTGCTTTCTGCAAGTCAGTTAGCACCCCAGGTGGGACCCTCTCTGTCTGGCTGCAGGACCAGCTGAGAGGGGGTTGTTCTAGGTGTGCCCCAAGGTTTCTTTCTCGGAGAACCTCCCTCGCTCTCCCGATCTCAGCAGGGGCAGATAAGGACCATCCGTCGGCAGATCAGGTATGTTGAAGAATGGGGAGACCTATAAGTCGTAAGGAGACGTCCTATGCAAGGTAAAGATCCTTTGTGCTTGCCCCTGGGGTTGGGGTGCGAGTCCCCAAGTAGAGTGGTAGTGGGCCTGTGGGTGACAGGGTGGTTTCGACACTGTGACTACATTGGAATCCTAGGTCAACTTGGGTACTCCTAGTACAGGGTATGGGATTGGTGTGGCATTGCCGTGTTACCGCCAAATGTAAAATGTGGTCCCATTGATGATAATTTAGTCGATATCTTATCAGATGTGGATCTGTGGTAAAGGATAAATGGCAAACGACTCATGGTATATGGTTTATGCTTTTACCTTTGATTTATGACTTTTATGATTTAGCAGTTGTTGTAATTGTTGTTTTGATGTTTGTAGTATTTGTCATTTTATGTTGTGTGAGTAGCAAGTGTAAGAGGCCTCTTTGTGTGGTTGTGTGCTTGTTCTGTGTATGTGAGACGCAGCCCAGCTGCAGCTGCACAGTGCGGAGTTCTCTGACCCGCAGTTCTGTCATCCTGCCAGGGAAGCGGCCGGAGAGGAACGGAACGGAGCGCAGGGCAGACTCTATACTGGGGGGGTAGTGCACGACGAGTGAACATTCCTTAGCGCAGAGCCCTAGTGCCTGCCTGCTGGGTCACTGATGCTGCCTGTTTATTCATGCTCAGCGTTTTAAGTGTCACAGGTGAAATATCTCCTCTAGCAGGAAGCAGTAATTCTGTGTTCATTGTTGCCTTGCATTTGGGTGTGTACTCTCTGGGGAGAGTGCACCTCTGTACCATCTGCCTGAGGGGGATATTGTCAGCCTCATTGGGTAGCATTTTAAGGTATAGTAGATGAGATGGGAAGCGGCCAGAGTGGGGGAATAGTCAAAAAGTGTCCCCTAGGCTGTGTTTTAAAACACTGGAAGAAGATAGGGGGACCTCCAGGAGCAAGTGTGAATAAAAAGACACTAATAAAATACTGCAATCAGTGGTGGCCCCTATATAAATGGGATGAGGGGAAAAATGGCCCCTTAATGGGTCCTTGAATTATAACACCCTGCTACAGCTGATGCTGTTTTAAGGAGGGAAGGAATTGGGATGAAGTCTCCTATGCAGACGTGTTTTTCACCTTCCAGGACCATCCTGATTATCAAACAGATCATGGCCTGGCACCCCCATAAGATCCACTAGTGCTGGCACTGGAAAAAGAAATAAGAAGGAAGGGAAAAAGAAAGGGGCCGAAATAAAGGATTTACCAGAGTACTATAAACCGTTGGTAGGAAGCCAGCAGGAGGAGAGTGAAAGTTTGGAGGAGCCAGAGCCAGGCTCCCCGCCTCACAGCCCTGTATCGGAGACAGAGACAGGAGATGGGAGCGAGCGCCGTGTTGCCGGCTCCTCTGAGAGGCCATAGTATGGACGGGGCCCTGTCAGAATAAAAGTCCCGTTCACTTCCCTTGATCTTGCAACTTTGAAAAGTGTAGCAAAATGGTATCGAAGCAACTCTGTTGGGGTGACCCAAGCATTTTCAGTTTCTAATAAAACACCCGTGCTGGAACCCCAGCAGAGGAGCCCATATGAGGCTGCTAAATGCATATAGAGATTGCATTGTAAGGGGCATGGAGCAGGCTATACCAAAATCAGTTAACGGTTTGGCCCTATACACCGCTCAACAGGGACCTAAAGATACTCCCTCAGAATTCCTGGATAAGCTGTGGGATACCATGAGGTGACACACCCTTAGATCCAGGATCAGAGGTGGGAATACAACAGTTAGTGTAATTATTTACAGGGCAGTCAGCACGTGCCATTCGAAAGAAGTTGCAGAAGCTAAAACTGTTAGAGAGTAGGAATTTGGAGACCTTGTTGGACAGAGCATAGATAGTATATAGCAATAAGAGAGGAGGAGATCTGCATCCTGTCGTAGCAAACCCATATACACTGTTAATTAGATTAGTACCTGAATTGGCTTAGTTTACCATACTGGACCTAAAAGACACCTTCTTTTGCTTGCCCTTGAGCTCCGAAAGTCAATTCTTGTTTGCATTTGAATGAGAAAACACGGAATCCAGGAGGAAGATGCAATTAACTTGGACTGTGCTGCCCCAGGGACTTAAAAATAGTCCCATTCTTTCTGGAAACCAAATAGCTAAAGATCTGGAGCAATTGGAGTGACTGCATGCAATCATGGAAGTCCTGCAGTGTATTGATGGTTTATTAATAGCCACAGAAACTAAAGAAATGTGCATAATATGGACTATTAGTTTATTAAACTTCTGGGGATTTAATGGCTGTTGAGTCTCTCCACAGAAAGCTCCAGTAGCTCAAGAGCAAGTAACCTATTTTGGAGACGAAGGACATGGTTGGTCAACGGACCCTAGGGACTGCAAGGAAAGAGGCCATCTGTCAGAGCCCTTGGCCACAGACAGCTAAAGAGCTCCACATGTTCCTAGGAATGACCAGATGGTGTCACCTGTGGATATGTAACTAACAACTCATGGTAAAACCCATTTATGAACCGTTAAAATCAAATCCAAAACGCCTCATTTGGAATGGAGAGGCAGACAGAGCATTCCATCAGCTGAAAAGGAAGCTGATGGATGCCCCTGCTTTGGATTTACCAGACATCACTAAGCCTTTCTGGTTATTCTCCAATGAGAAACAGGGAATAACCCTAGGGGTCCTGCCCAAAATTTGGGACCAGATAGAAGGGCAGTAGCATACTTCTCTAAACAACTTAATGAAGTAAACAAGGGATGGCCTAGCTGCCTGAGAGCAGCAGCAGCAGTAGTTTTATGATATAGAAGTAGAGGTTACTAATATTGTCAACCCAGCTTCTTTTCTCAGTGGAACCACAGGAGTATGAGTGACACATGACTTCTGGAAACGATTGAAGCAGTTTATTCCCGTCGGCCAGACCTCAAGGAGGAGCCATTAGAGGATGCTGATGAATCCTGGTATACAGATGGGAGCACTTTTATTCAACAAGGTATCTGCAAGGCAGGATACGTGGTTGTTGCAGGAGGCCTTATTTTTACAGGACGAGGCCGAGAGACAAGACACACACCGATATGGTTAACAGTCAAGCTCTGATGTTTATTAGAAAGCAAGTCCTTATATGCTCTTGTACAATCTAAAAATAACAGCAAATCCATGTGTTGCTCTAGCGCATGCTCAATTCAAAAACTAGTTCCTCTCAGCACTTCGATAAGGATTACTAACCGCGCGCAGCCGGTAGATAAGTTTCTGCTTTGTTATTTTAAGGAATCCGTTCTTATCTGTTTCTTTCCTAACAAGCACAGATTCTTTTGCTTTTAGCCTTCGTTAATCTAGATGCCGTTAGTCTTCTAGCACAAGTGCCTCATTAGTTTAGACATTGTTAATCTTCTAACCCAAATGCTGATGATACTTTTACATTGTCAGTGACGCAGAAGGTTCACAACCCGGCATACACACGTGGTAATCACCGAAGATCAGGTAATAGAATCTAAAGCCCTTCCTCCAAATACCTCAGCACAACAGGCAGAAATAATCGCTCGAACACGGGCACTGGAGATGGCCAAGGATATGAAAATTAATATATGGATGGACTCTAAATATGCTTTCAAAGTGGTCTATGCTCATGGGGCAGTGTGGAAAGAAAGAGGACTCTTGTCTGCACAGGGAAAACATACAAAGCATGCCAAAGAAATCCTCAAACTTCTGGAAGCAGTAGTGCAACTACCTGTAAAGGTGGCCATAATGCATTGCAAAGCTCACCAAAGAGGAAATTCCACCCATGAACTGAGCGACGCTATGTCAGATCATGAGCCAAAAGAGTGGCTGAGAAAGGTGAAATAGAAGTGCAGTCTTTGGTCCTGGACAGTAAAATACAAATTGATGGTGAGCCTCGATGTTCTAGGGAGGACCAAAACTCATTGAAGATCTAAAGGGAAGCAGAGAAGAGGGCTGGTGGGCAAAGACTCCTAAAGGTAAAATAATAGTACCATCTGCACTATTATGGGCTATAGTGGTGGCAGAATTTAGAAAATCCCACTGGGAGCAGAGACCTTATATAAATATCTCAATCAGCGAATAGTTGCTCAAAATCTATATACCACCATCAAGCAGGTGACACAGCAATGTGAAATCTGTTTTCAAAATAATCCTAATACAGGACTAAAGACCCAGCCTGGGTGAATAGGAAAAGGAAATTACCCAGGGCAACAATGGCAAATTCATTTTTCTGAACTCCCAAGAAAAGGGGTGTTTGGGTACCTTTGGGTCTTGACAGATACCTTTTCCGGGTGGCCAGAAGCATTCCCTTGCCGAACTAAAAAAGCCAGAGAAGTAACTATGGTTTTGTTACAAGGAATATTACCAAGGTTTAGGGTTCCAGTAACAATAGCATCAGATCGGAGATCACATTTTGTGGCAAAAATTGTCCAGCAGGTTAGTAAACTTTTAGGAATAGACTGGAGATTACATACCCCGTATAATCCACAAACCAGTGGTAGAAAAAATGAATCATTTAACTAAACATAATTCATAAAGATAAATAGTAAATCTAGGCCAGGAAGCTGGATTGTCCTGGCCCCAAGCATTGCCCTTAGGCCTTCTAAGAATCAGAAGCAAACCCAGAACTAAGGAGAGATTAAGTCCTTTTGAAATAATATATGGGAGACCATATATGATACAAGCAAGAATATCAACCCAGGTTGGAGATGAAATACTAACAGATTGTAAGTCTACAAAAGCAGCTGCGAGAAATAGAGAAATTGGTCCTAGGGACCGGGGCTCGAGGTCTGGATGGGCCTGTATGCATTAACCATGGTGATTATGTATATATCGGATCTTTTTCACATTCTCCTCTGAAACCAAAATGGGAAGATCCGTTTCAGGTGTTATTAACTTCCCATACAGCAGTCAAGATTCAGGGACAGACATCCTGGATACACCACAGTGAAGAAGGCCTCTAAGATGAAATAGAAATCGTCACCTGTAGGACCTCTAAAGCTTCGTATCCAAAAATGGTGACATGGGTATAAGTGCTTAAAATTTTGCTGAACTGTGATTTTAAAAGTGCTTGGGAAGGGCCTTGGACAGATGCTTATTTTGGACATAGAGACATTATGGGAAACAATCTATTGGGGATGAATTTAGAAGCCATTCTACTATATGACAACATGCCAATTCGAGATTCACCCTAATGAAACCTCAGAGATAATTATCATTTACATGGGTATAAGATGTGTTTAAGAACCCTGTGTGATTTTGTACAAGTAGATGACTTTATGATAGATAAAAGTAATCATTCCAACATCTGTATCTGAAATTTTTTTAGTCCTGCAGGGTGTGATTTCAATTATACTGTTCCTGTCACAATTTATCAATTGTTACAATCTAATTATAAGCTAATTCAAGATTGGCAGCCCACTCCTATTGGAATAGATCTGACCCTAGTCAGAAAAACTTTGCATCATGAGAATTTAAGAAGATGATGAAACAGGTCCAAAAGAAAAGTGGACAAAAGACTTCAAATACTGTCCCGCATGATACGGAGAGAATACATCAAATCATGAAACGAGTGAATTCAGACGAAGAACCCTATTGGTGGGATGTGTTTACAGGCTATTCCCCATCGGGTACCAAAATCTTAAATACACTAACTCACCCAATATTGATATTACTAATAATCACAACAATATTAACGACAGTAAATTTTATCTTTTAGTGTAAATTGAAGAGCCTAATGAAACAGATATGGACCTTACAAACAGTAATAAAACATAATCAAACCCTTTTGACTGCAAAATAATTTCCTTAGGGAAAGGGGGAGAATTGATACAGAGAAATGATTACTTGTTTTGAGACTTACTTACAGCAAACAGCTTAGCCACTTATTTACTTACTTATAGCAACTTACAGTATTGCTTACAGTATTTTTGAATATTGGTAAGAATGCTGCTTGCCCAGACTATTCTGTGGAATTTTACCAAGTCCTTTACCAAGGACTACTGTGTTGAAAAGCAAAGCAGTTTACTGTGAAAATCTGCCAAGAACTGCAGTGTTCAGCAAAATATCATGTTTTTGTCCTTGGGAAACAGGTGTGCTCTAACTGGTTGGGACTTGGTAATGAGTAAAGATAGCTATATACGGACGGTGGAAGTTCCATTGGTTCTCTTAGATAAGATAGAATGAATAAACCAGCGAAAAACACTCTTATTATTCAAGAAATTGGCCAAGAGAATCTTTGCATGCTCAGGGAAAAGTACAAGGTGAGAAAGACTACGAGCCTTCCTCCCAAAGACCCCCGAAGACGCCCACCAGGAGGCAATGCGCAGGTGCAAAGAGAACATGAACTGCTGACACCAGCCTCTAGAACTAAGCCAGCCTTGCTCATGCCTATGTATGTTTGTGTTATGTAATCCAATGAATATGGATATCCACACTCTATCAGTTTTTGTTAAAATGTGTGGTGGGTGTGCAAGCTTTGTGGAGAAATCCCCTTGCACCCCGGCGCTGGAGTAAACACACCTGCTTTATAACCCTGTTTGAGTTTTAGAGTCTGTTTTCCCCAAGTCAGTGGGAAAGCTTGTTTGGATGGTCGCCAGCAATAAGAGGACTGTTTAATTCCATGTTTTACTCGGTCTGATTTTCCTAATTCTAACTTCTAATATGTTTGCTACTTATAATAGTATTGTATATTAAGGTTTGGAGGGTGGTTGAACAGATGACTCAGTTACAAAAGTATCCCTGTGTGTATACTTCCGTAAAATACTTTTTTTGTAATAGAAGCTAATCAAACACAAAATTCCCTTCCTTTATAATTGGATTATGGCATCCTCTGTTTATAGGCATAGAGGCAAGAGGCAACCACACTGCCACTCTATGGACAAGATAAATTGACTTTAGTCACAGGGTGGATTGTGGTGGTGCAATTCTCACCCCTCCCTGCCCCTCCTTGTTGGGCTGCTTGGTGCTAGGTGTGATTCTACCCACATTCCCCATGCTACACACCAATCTGTGGAGATAAAGACTGCTAAAGTCAAGGCGCCCCCTTAATGAGCCGGATCCTGCCCCTCCCATTGCTCGGAAATGGTTATAACGGCCTATCATCTCCTAAGGCCCTGGGATGGGGTCAAATGGAACAATAACAGAGTTGCACACTGCTGGAAGGCACCAGAATACTTGATGTTTCCGTATCTGACAAAAGTCAATTATCTTTGACCCTATAAATTGCGACCACAAGGGAGACCCTTTGAGCTCTCCTGGATCGCAGCGGGCCTGTGACCAGCATCTGCCCTGAGCTGGGATGCCTCTCAGGTACCAAAACCCTTAAGGTGTCGTCTGCTTCAGATGGAAGGCCAGGGCGAAGTCCACCCGCTCGAGTCTCAGTTATCGCCCACTGAGGAATGCCAAGGCATTAGGAGTATTTGCTCTAAACGCGAGAGGGAAATTTTCCTTTGAGCTAGCTTCTGTTTCACCCGTTCTTTCTGTCTGTTGGTGTGTGGGTACATACTTCATTCTACTGGATCCAAATACTCTTGTCTCTGTGTGCGTTGGTACGTTTTGTGTATGCACATGTATATGTATACATTAAGGTACCATTAAGTAAGTTAGTGTGAATCTTGTCATTTTAGAATCTGTACGTGTTGCTTTTTTTCTTTCAAGATTTCTGAATTATTTTGTAATGATAAATTGCTGTTAGTTATCAATAAATCAGGATTTCCTGCTAAACCACCACCGTGTTAATATTTTCATCCACGACAACAGCAAAGAAATAATATGCTCAAAATCAGAGCACCACCTTTAGCATTTACGATTTGGCTGGTGTTACTGATTTATCAATAAGTAGAAATAATTGTGTGTAATTTAATAGATATATAGAAGCATAAGAGACAGTGTAGTAAAATAATTTATTCACATTATTGCATTTTGCACCAGCAACTGACTGCTACTTTAAAATCCCCTGTACAGTCCTGTACCAAGGCTGAAGGGAGCGGTCATAATTAGCTAGTGGAAACAGTTAGGACCTGGATAACAAAGCGCAAGGTGATTTGTAAACTGGTTTATGATGCATACATAGGACCAGAAGAACGCAAATAGTTGTCAAGGTCAAGGATTAATGGGAACTGAGGGAAGTGACTGTAACAACCTGCAGGTACCTGCCAAGAAACTATTGTTCTTAAGCAAAAGGTAATTCCGGCAGGGGGAGATAGCAACCACCAACTCATGGACCACCTACTCACATTACACCTCAGACCCATTTCTAGACATTTCTAGCTTTCACTGCACAGAATCAGAAGTAGGAGGAGAGTATGTTGATGATTTACACAAAACTATGTGTCTATGTATGAATACTTAATGGGCAAGTTCTCTATAAGATGTATAATTTTAGTGCTCGGTGTGTGGTGTTGGTGAGACGACTCCCCTACGCACCCGGCCGTCAATAAAGAAGTGTCTGCTTATCTACATCACATCGGTGTCGATAAGTTTTTATCCCGGTTTTCGGTGACAGTTTCTGGCGACTCAGATGGGACCTCGCTGAGAGAGACCGGAGGAGTCGGGGACCTGATCGGTTCCAGCCGGCACCGAGGATTTCTCGGGGATACCCATCGATCCCCGATCCATAAGGCTGTTCGCAACGTCCCCTGGATTTTGGTAAGACACTTCTTTACATTTTAAGGTATTGTTGTGGTAAGTGGGTTAGAGTCCCACTAGCGTAAGTCTGCCTGTCAGACGTGGTGAAAGCTGCACAGGTTTAAACCAAAGGATCCTAGCATAAGTGGAAGACGAGGCGTCTGCCCATAGGACATAAGCGAAAGCTATTGCAGGATTGGACAATAGTGTAGACAAGGGAACCTATACGGTATAGAGTTCTCAAAGGTAGTGCCTCTAACGAAAAGTTAGAAGATTTTCATGTTATATTGTGGAATTTTTTATTTTCTCAGTGGCGTACTGTGTAAGAATAAAGAATCGTATAATATTGTGTGACATACTGTTTGTTATTAAAGGTAATAATCGTGGAAAGGTGTGAGTGAGCTTCTAAGCGTGAGACATGCAATTGAGTAGGAAGCGAGTGTGGAGTTCGGATCCGCGGTTCTGTTATCCCGCGAGGGGTGCAGCCGGAGAAGAACAAAGTAACAGGTTGAAGTGACTGATTGTATATTGTGTTAAAAAGTAAATGAACCATGGCATCTAATCTGACTCATTTGTTTAAAAGTAAAAGTATGGGTAATCTGGCTGCAAATGACAAAGTTCCAAAAACTTCTCCCTTAGGATGTTTGTTAGCACACTGGGGTGATTTACATGATGATTTGCAAAAGAGTCAGATGATTGAATATTGTAATCACTGGTGGCCTCTGTATACTTTGGATGATCAGGAAAAATGGCTCATGAATGGGACACTGAATTATAATACCATTTTGCAGTTAATGCTGTTTTGTAGAAGAGAAGGGAAATGGAGTGGAGTGCCATATGTTTTATTTTTCTATTTAAGACAAAGGAAGGATTGGCAGAAGGAATGTAAGCTGATTAGTAGGGATAATTTAGTAATGGCTATAACTTCTGACGTTAAAAAGGTGAAAAAGTGTTGTTCAACATGTGAGCTTGGAAAAGATTGTTTAAAGAAAAGAACTGCTTCTGCTGAAAAAGATGAAGGGCCGGAATTAGATATATCCCCTCCGCGGAGAGAACGGCATCAGGGGTGAGTATACAGAGAACAGGTAGAGGAACCTGAGAGTAGTGGAATAGAGGATGTGGATGGAGGGCCGTCTGAGGTTGTAATTCATACCCCTGTTTCTTGAAGAACTCGGCAGCAGGCACAAACAATAGCTCCCCTGCGGCAGGGAGTTGGCACTGATGGGCCGGTGTGTGTGAAAGTGCCTTTTTCAGTCATGGACTTGATGGCTTGGAAGCAGGCAGCAGGAGTGTACAGAGAGGATCCTGAGAGAGTAAGCAGAGTGGTAGATACTATAATCAGAATGCAGAATCCAGATTGGAGTGATTTACAGGTAATTCTAGATAATTTGCTGGATGGTACAGAAAAACAGATGGTATTAAAGGCCAGCAGAGCACAAGCAGAAGTGGCTGTTTCAAGTGGAACAACAGGTGGAACATTAGAGCAGAATTTTCCATCTGGGGATCCGCAGTGGGACCCAAATAATGTGGAGCACAGGGAGAGACTGAGTCGGCATCAGAAACGGATTTTATATGGGGTTAAACATGCCATGCCTAAATCCCTAAATTGGCCTAAATTATATGAGGTGAGACAAGATAAGAATGAATCTCCCTCAGCGTTCTTGGAAAGACTGAAAGAAGCTGCCAGAAAATACACTGACTTGAGAGTAGAAACAGAGGCGGCTCAGATACAATTGGTTTGATTTTTATGGGACAATCCGCACCAGATATAAGAAAGAAAAACTCCAGAAACTTGAAGGAGATGATTCAAGGAATCTGAATGAATTGGTAGAAGCAGCATGGAAAGCATATAATAACGGGGAAAAAGAGGAAAGGAAGACTAGAAAATAGATTGTTGGCTGTAATGACAGGGACAGCAGGCAGAGGAAGAGGCAGGGGAAGAGGATGAGGAATTGGTGGAAGGAGAGGATTTATGAACTGTGGCAATTGGAATTTTAACAGCCCCTTAGGAATAAATCAGTGTGCGTTGTGCAGGGAGGAAGGACATTGGAAAAAGGACTGTCCCAGAAACAGAAATGTTCAGCAGGAAATAGCCAGAGTGTTGGTTTTAGAGGACTGGAGGGGAACCCGGCTGAGCCTCTGGTTCTAATTAAGCTGGAAGAAAAAGAAGTTAAATTTTTAGTGAATACGGGAGCAACATTTTTGGTATTGAATACTTGTAAAGAAAAAATTGGAACAAAACCAGCAAACGTAATAGGAGTAACAGGGAAGGAGGAAAACGGGCCATTCCTGCAACCCCTGGACTTAAAATTTGGAAATAAGATAATTACACATGAATTTTTTGTATGTACCAGAATGTCCGATACCCTTGTTAGGAACGGATTTGTTATCTAAATTAAATGCACAAATTGTTTTTGAGGAAGGAGAACTTTTCTTGAAAATACGTGAGTCAAAAGCAGAGAAATCTAGATAATACAAGAAAAAGTTAAGGAGCAGGAAATTCCACCAGAGGTGGACTCTGCAGTGATTCCTACAGTATGGGAAACAGACATTCCTGGCAAACCAAAATTGGCAGAGCCTGTGAAAATAGTTTTAAAAGAGGGTGCAGGGACAGTAGAAACTAAGCAATATCTTGGAATTCACCACTTTGAACATTAACAAACGGGATGAATTAGGGTGACCTTTCCAGAGGTTAATTGACCTTTCTTCAAGGTTTCAGTGCACATCCTGGCACACAAGCCAGGAATTCTTTCTTTGGAGTTTCCAAATGCTCATCTTCATAGTAAATATGTAGTAAGTCAGAGGCCAGGAACTGGAGCCCAAACCCAGCTGTGGACGTGACACACTGTGCATCAAGTATGTTTCCCACTGGGAAACTTTTCCCTTCAAAATGGGTCATTTTTACGTGTGTTAGCTGAAGAAAAACCTGGAATGCTAAAGCAAGACTTCATCACTTCTTTGCAGCTTGTTTTTCTTACATTTGTCAGTGCATGCGAGCAGTGTGGTTTTCTTTCCTAGGTGGTATACGAAAACAATCTTGCAGGAACAATCCCATATTAAATACAAAAGAAGCAGCGTTAGCCCTCCTGTCTCCACAGGGCTCCCCCCTCCAGCTGGATCCTGTGTTACTGGGGCAGCCTTACCAGCTTCGAACTCCACACCATCTACGCCGGGACTATAGTTTCATTACTTGTGGATGTTTGAGACATTCCTTAGCTTGGAGGGCCTCCACTCCCCCTGCTAACATCTCTTTCTCAGGCTGTTTTTCCCAGTCCTTGGTTCTCGCAGGCCCATTTCTTTCAGGGCCCGTTTTTACAAGTCCTCTCTGACATCCCATCCCGTGGCTCGAACACCCCAAGTTCTTCTTTGACCGTTGTGATCCATACATAGCAAACAGGTACAGGGAAAAAGAAGACAGAAGGTGAGAGCATACGTTGACCTGCTGCCAGGTATACCATTAAAAGCAAAAATCCGCATAATATCATAATACCAATATTCACAAGCCATCTTCCCCACACCCTGAGTCCTGAGTATCCCAGTGATGTGACCCATGACCCAGGGTTCCATCCATCAAACCCATCTGTCGGTCGTATTGCTTGAAAAAGTTACCTGGTCCTGTTGTCAATCTCCATCGTGGCACGGGTCTCCTCTGTAGAGGTGGTGGCTTTGTGGGTGGTGATGCAGCATTCTCCCGCAGTTAGACTCAGCACACGGCACAGTCCGTGTTCCTTCAGCAGTGCTGGCCGATTCTGCAACGCCGTCTTAGGTGCTTGTGGGGTCTGCACCTTTACTTCCCTAAAGGCATACCTTGTTCAGTTACTTGGTACATACAATTGCCAAGTTAAGTTTTCCAAAACTATCTAAGATTATACAATCACATTAGCAGGTAACATGGCAGCTTCTAAGCCCAGGACCAACCGTTCCCAGGTATAGTAATGTGGATGTAGTACCCCACTGATTACAAGCCTGGCGTCACTAGGGCCGTTAGGCCCTCTTCGGTTTTGGTGTGAGTGTAATTAAATAAACTCTTGAAGAGCACCTTGTTGGAAAACCGATAGAACATCTTTGCCCAGCCATCCCATAAGGATTTAAGTAGGAATACAATTTAATATTCAGGTACAATTCAGTAATGCTATCCACAAGCAAATACTGATGGGAGTTTTTAGGGTGAGGGGTACTTGCCCCACGGTGGGCAGGTCCATAGAACAGCTTGTCCAGGAGAGTGAGCGGGTTTGCAGGGTCTTTAGTCTCTTTTTTCCCAGCGAGTATGAACAGAGGCTTGGGACAGAACACGGTAAGTCATGGGCATCCATGAATTCCCCACTAGCTGTTTACCCTCATTAATGCTTCTGGCACTCGTTGTGACCATCCCAGTTCGAGGGGGTTTAGGGTCTGCTTTAGAAGCCTGTTGGTACATTCCACGACCCCATTCGCTTGGGGCTAGTATGGAATATGGAAAATCCACTGGGTTCCTTCATCTTGAGCCCGCTCCTGAACCACCCCAGCAGTAAAGTTACTACCATTGTGTGATTGGATCGATCTGGGCTTAGGCAAGCAGCTAAACCAACGTTTTAACCCCTTCACCATATCTTCTCCAGTTGCTCGAGATACAGCTTCTGCTTGGGTTAGGCCCGACACTGTTTCTACCCCCACCAATACGTAGCGGTTTCCCTCAGAGAGCCTGAAAGGATCAATGTAATCCCCCTGCCAGGTGTCCCATAGTCCCTTGTTGCCCCTTAGGTGTAGGGGTTGGTCCTTAAGAGGGTTGTGCTCTCCCAGCTGAGTACGACATAGACTACATGCTGAATTAATGGTATTGCACAATTCCCTGGTTACAGACCATCCCCTGCTTATTGCCTCTTTAAACAAACCTTTGCTTCGTGAATGACTCTGCTTTACACGCAGCCATTCCGGTAAGCAGCGTTCCCATTTCTCCTCCCCACCTTCTGTAGCCGTTCGCATCAAATGGGTCACTGACTCCACCTGGTTGTTTAGTAGGTCAGCACGGTGATTTCCCGATTGGTGTGCAGCGACCCATCCTGCCAAAAAGGACCTCTGTTCTGCAATGTTTACATTTTCCTCCCACTTCTCACACTGCCACACCAGTACCCAGTTTACTCCCCAGTGGTTTTGGGAGCCATTGGGTACACCCCGTGAGCACAGCCTAGGAGTCTGTGTAAATAAATACTGGTTCTGTAGTCTCAGCTTCTTTAACAATTGCGCTCCATACCGCTGTTAGCTCTCCCACCTGAGCTCTTTCCTCTCCCTCTGTTACAATTCAGTCCCCCGAGTCAACATGCAGTGCTACTGCTCGGTATTTCCATACCTTTCCCTCTCTTCTAGAAGATGTCTCGGTGAACAATACATTCTTTAGGTGGGTTTCAAATGGAGGAGCAGGTTTTATGTATGAGGGAGGGGGCTCAGTGTGATTGGAGGGTGCATCTTGTATTGACTTGCGGAAAACAGACTCTGCAACTCCAACAGAGTTATAAAGCAGGTGTGTTTACTCCAGCGCTGGGGTGCAAGGGGATTTCTCCACAAAGCCTGCACACCCACCACACATTTTTACAAAAACTGATAGAGTGTGGATATCCATATTCATTGGATTACATAACACAAACATACATAGGCATGAGCAAGGCTGGGTTAGTTCTAGAGGCTGGTGTCAGCAGTTCATGTTCTCTTTGCACCTGCGCATTGCCTCCCTGTGGGCGTCTTCGGGGGTCTTTGGGAGGAAGGCTTGTAGTCTTTCTCACCTTGCACTTTTCCATGGAGCATACGCAGATTCTCTTGGCCAATTTCTTGAATGACTAGAGTGGTTTTCAGCTGGTTTATTCATTCTGTCTTATCTAAGAGAACCAATGGAACTTCCACCATCCATATATGGCTATCTTTACTCATTACCAAGTCCCAACTAGTTAGAGCACACCTGTTCCCCAAGGATAAAAACATGATATTTTGATGAGCACTGCAATTCTTGGTAGATTTTCACTGTAAACTGCTTTGTTTTGATGCACACAGTGTAGCAGGGAACCCTTTTTGGCAGGACGAGGGTGTGAGACAAGACACACACCAATATGGTTAACAGTCAGGCTCCGAAGTTTATTAGAAAAACAAGTCCTTATATATTCTTGTACATTCTAAAAATAACAGCAAATCCATGCGTTGCTCTAGTGCATGCTCATTTCAAAAATTAGTTCCTCCCAGCACTTTTGATAAGATTACTAACCGTGCACAGCCGGTAGGTAATTTTCTGCTTTGTTATTTTAAGGAATCCCTTCTTATCTGTTTCTTCCCTAACAAGCACAAATTCTTTTGCTTTTGGCCGTCGTTAATCTAGACGCTATTAGTCTAACACAAGGGCATCATTAATTTAGACGTCGTTAATCTTCTAACCAAAATGCTGATGATACTTTTACATTTTCAGTGATGCAGAAGGTTCGCAACCCAGCATATGCACCCACACAGTAGTGTAAGGGACTGTGTCAGACTGTATGTCTCAACATTGCTATCAGACCCCCACCATTTCCTGGCTGTCGAGTCCGGTAGACAGGGCGAAGTACGCTCAGAAACTGTCCCAGATGAAACCACGACATCCGCCCGAAGTTAAATTGGGATGAAGAAGACGTGTGGGCCGGCATGACCACCGTGAACGCCGGGGCGTGCACACTTGGAGGACGATGAGATAATAGGTCCCGTGGAAATGGGCGGACTGTTTGGAGGAATCTGGGACAATAAAAGGACTGCGTACTCCTCTCTTGGAATTCTATTCTACCTCTCTCTCTCCCTCTCAGACTTGTCATCGCTTCTGAAGCTTGGAGCACCATCATCCGCACCGGGATCAAGCCAACAGTACATCGCTGGATTTGTGGTGGTAGTAACTAGCCTTGCTGCATCTCTGCTGGGTTTTTTTTTCTTGCTTAGAGATTCTGGCTTTTTCTTTCTTTTCCTCTCTGTCCTATCGCTATTACCAGTTGTATGCTAAATAAAGTTCACAAGGTTGTATGGCATCTGACCTCGTTTGTGTCTTAATCTCGCTCTTGGGATCGTTTAAGAACCCTCCCTGATATTGGATCAGGACAAGTAGTCCTTGGTAAAATTCCACAGAACAGTCTGGGCAAGCAGGATTCATAGCAATATTCAAGAATAGTGTAAGTTGCTCTAAGTAAGTAAATAAGTTGCTAAGCAGTTTGCTCTAGGTAAATAAGTCACAAAACAAGTAATCATTTCTCTGTATCAGTATTTTGAGCACTCTGGGTGCCCCCTCCTCTATCTGATGCATGTGGCAGTAATGATCTAATTGTGCTCACCACTTCCTCACTGTCCCTCACTGGGCAACCCCCACAGGAGGCCGGGTTCCAGCCAGTACTGGTTTCGGGACCTTAAAGGTTCCTCACAGAATGACTGGCTGCGGCCGTATGATTTTTTCAGCTTCCTGCAAAGCTAGGCTAACCACGAGAAAACCCCTCTCCCAGATCAAGTAACACTTTCCTGCGTATTTGAAACTGCACGAATGAAACCCTGTAGGGTGGGCTGTACCCTCCAGCCCACGTTGCCACATATGTATGGATAGTCCACGGACTGCACTCAGTTTGGAATGGATCTGTTGGATGTATCGGCCCTAAGGCCTGATATACTTCAGCCTCAAAGATTAACAGCTTTAAGTCTTGTTCATGGACAGGAGTCCAGTCCCAAAGAGCCCTTTTGTGTGTCAGATCGTATAAGGGGCGAGCTATGATGGAAAATAAGGGCTATGGTTCCTCCAAAATATCAGCAAGCCTAGGGCATGTTGCAGCTCCATCTTTCCAGGGCTCTTTACCTCTTCCAGGGTAGTTAAAGTCTCTGGGGGAATACACACTGTTCCTCCCCACCACCAAATACCCAGAAACTTTCCCTCGGAGGATGGCAGTGATGCCACAGAAATAGTTAAGCTATTGAGAAGATGTGCTGCAGGATCTAATAGAGAAGAGAAAAAATACCACAAAAAAAGTCAGATGTCACAGTTTCATTAGAATGGACAGTTTCAGTCTAAATTTCCATTATATTTATTTCCTAAGGACTATTTGTACACAACAATTCTGCAACAGGGTGCACCTGCAATTAAGCCAGTTGTTTCCACATAGAGTGACCCTCTTGGAAATTAAAACATTCCAGAAAAGCAGAGGGTCTAACAAGCAACAAGGAACTCGCTTTAATGAACACTGAATCTAAGCATTAACTCCTTTAACAACAGAGCAAAGGAATACCCCCACCATTATTCATTACTAGACTGTAGTGATATAAATGTGAACTTTCCCTTTTAGGTTATTTTTTTATCTTGCTGAGAACTGGTTTACTCCAGGAAATAACAGATATAGTTATACTCCTATAATTATGTAAAACATTTCTCAGTAACGGGTAAGCATACCCAAGAAGGGTAGTGGCTTTATTCATTCTGGCTTATTTTCCTTTGAAGACAATTCACTGCAGAAAATTCAGCCACTGCTTTATAATCTTCAATCCTTCCAAAGGTAAAGCCTCTTCTGTTTGTTTTTATAACACACAATTTTTTTTACAAATTAACCTCCTATGTAACAATTTTGAATGCCTGTCCCCTGCAGATGCAGGATACATACGCAGTACAGCATGAACAGTTGCCTACATCTGCTAGACAAATTCAGGTATCCCTGCTCATATTCACATGTGCCTGCTGGTTCAGTTAAATGTTGAATTCAGGACTGGAGCCAAATCAAATGGCTTGACCCCATTTACAGCTTTGCCAAATCCAGTTTTCTACCAACAAGCACATTGCGTACATGCAGCCATAAAAAACCAAAAGTCCAGCTAGGAACCAGCAAACAGAGGAAAAGCAGCCTGATTTTACAGACCATTTTCCAAAGCTACAAGGGCACCACATGGGCCGGGTCATTCCTCTCTGTGGATGCCCATTTCTTATTTCTTTCTCTCTGCACCAGCCAGTGCTGAGGAAAGGCCACGGAGCACAGTGGGCCATCTCCTGCCCGACGGCTGTGGCTCCCACATCCCCGAAATGCCGTGAGGGCGCACAGCCACCCTAGAGAATGTGGGCACAGATCTGGGATGGGGCCACGGCAGGAGACAAGACAACAACGACCCGAGGCCGGTTCCGGCACCGCCTCCTGGGCAGGAGGCACAGACCCCTTCCTAGCAGGGGATGGGGTGTCTGCACCCCGTCGTTTCATTTGGGGGAGGGCGAAGCTGGCTCGAGTGCATCTGCAGAACTAGTTCTGTCAGTGCTAATGGAAAAATATATAATGAATATTTTGTTAATCAAAGCTTTTTGATCTTTAGAAGTATGACATGGGAAATGCACTACCATGGAACATTCACACTTAGAGTTACAGTGGAGTTACAGTAATAGCTATCAAGTTCCCTTCAAGACCCACTGCAGTAGGATGAGCAATTAACAGTAAATCTTTAGTCATGCCTCGGGTTGTAAAATCCCAGTGTCATGTAATTACACCCTTGGTAAGCAAATGTGAGTCACAAGTCTTAACAGCAACTACACAAAAGCAGGTTCCTGCCTGGGGTGGCAAGGGCAAGCAGACCAGAAAAAGCTCCACAATTTAGAGGCAGAAACACAAATCATGAGAAGATGCAGACAGGAAAGCATGCCTGTAACCTCCCTTGTACAGTTCAACAAACTCCACCTGAACACTTTACGGAAACCTGTGAATCCAATGCAGAAAGAAAACCTTCACCCCCCACCTGTCAGCCCCTAACACTCACTCCCAAGGGGGAAATCCCACGCAGGTACAGGCGATGGCGCTGGTGCACGGTCTGAGGGCAGCCAGACACGTCGCCTTCCCCCTCCCCAGCAGCCAAAAGAGATTCCCCTGAGCCCCTGACAAGGGGCACGACACAAGAACCACTGCAGGAGGTCAGCCCCGAGGTCCCTTCAGCTCAGCACACCGCCTGCGGCAGTGGCAAAGCCTCCCACAAGGGGTGCTCCCAGCAGAGGGGGCACAGCTGCCCTTTCCTCAGAGGAGTGTCCCAACACCCAGCGCTCCTTTTGCTTGCCAGAAACTAACCTGAAAACAGATCACAGAACTGAAAGAAATTAGGATGGGCCTTATTTACTCAGAAAGGAGACTTTTGCTTACAAAAATGCCGAGGTGCGAACATTCCTTTTATATTTCCAATAGACACACACAGGCTACGGACCTGCCTGCTCTGCAAAACCTCAGACAGAAGGTGGCTAAATTTCCTATCACAGGAATTCAGAGTACATGAGCCGCTGAAACTTGGACAGCTAGACCCTCTACATCCAACCAGCCAGGTCTTTCTTTTTGTGATCCTTGGGCCTTGAGAAGAAGCATTTGAGTATCAACAAGCTCTGAATGGAGCTCTGCTGCACAGCTAGTGAGCAAAGTGCTATCTGCACTTTAACTAGAGTGAAATACTCCCACGTTTGTCGTTTTGGATCAGCGAGGCAGAAAAAAAGACAGCTGTCAGTTACATTGTGCAATTACATTGACAGGGATTTTGTTACTTTATTTTGTTTTTAAATTCTAGAAATAAATTCAAACTTTTAATTAGACTATGATGCCTCCAAACTTTGCCAGTGGAGAGCTGGGTGAGCCTTGTGGTGTTTGTGGCTTTTTAGAATGCACCAAGCAGTTAAATAGAGATCTCATGAAAAAGGTAAATAAATCACAAAATCTATAATTAAATCACCCACCACCTTTACAGCTCAACATTAATTCCACACCATCTTACACTGACGATAGTCACAGGGAGTGTTCTGGGTGCCTTCTGCAAGCTTGAACTCACTACCAAGAAAAAAAGGTGTCTTATTTTACAAATAAGGCATTGGAATTGCTGCTCATGAGCAATCCACAGACATCCCCCACTGACTATTTCTGCTATTTCTTCTATCAGCAAGAACCTCAAGAGCATTTCCAGTGCAGGCCAGGGGCACTGATCGTCTATATCCAGACCTGCCCGTAATCTCCCACATCCCATAAAGGGCCACATCACCTGGTAGATGGAGCACCTGAATCAAACAAGGGGGAACAGATTTCTGTGCCCCTCTGCCACAAACCCTGGCCAAGCTCCTTCAGTCCTGAGGCCCAGCACACGCGTATCTGCTGCAGCCCAGCTGCAGATGGCAGCTCCTTCAGGCCCAGTACCTCATGCCCTTTCAGCTGGGTGCTCTGCTTTCATCTCCTCCTCCATCAAACAGGCAGCATGACTTTTGCTTTCCTTGGAAAGTCTTCCAAGAGTTAGTGTTAAAATTAGGATCTGTGCTTTTATATGGACTACAGAAAAAGGCATTTCCTTCCTTGAAACCCTACTCTGGGACCAAGGCGAGGGCCCAGCTGCAGCCCAGGACTGCCTGCCAGGCTGCTCAGCCTGCTGTGCCGGGTCGCACGGCCTGGCGTACGGCAACGCAAGCGCTCCTTGCCCCCCACGCCATCCTGCCCCCTCGGCAGGCAGTTTCCAAAAACTGTATCCCGAGAATTGGAGACAAGGAAAAGATGCCCTGAACACGGAAAGAGCATCCTGAACTGCTGCTGGGCCTTGTGAACGCTCTCCTCTGCACTATCTGGCCATCCCCAGGGAGGGCACGTCTGTGCCGTGTGGCCCGAGCCAGGCAGCCCCTGCGGTGTGAGACCGCGCACTGTGCTGGCTCTGCCAGCCTGCACCCCAACGGGTGCACCTGTATTTGGGCAGCACTGAAGGAAGGAACACTCTTTGTTGCCACACAGTTCCCAGGGTAATCAGTCCAGCCTAAGATAATCAGCCAAGCACACTTGGTCCTGGACTTCCTACTGCATACAGAGCCAGCTTAAGCCTCTCAAGGCTCTGAAGGCAGAGTCCCCTTCAACAGCATTTATCCCCGGGCTCCAACCTATCCAAGGAAGGTGATGCCAAAACTTTCGGTAGGTTTCATAATTCAGCTATTTTCAGATCTTTGTGCTAAACTAGAGATCTTCATTTTCAAAACATGATTTCACAAAAAGAACAAACCACCTCCCTCCCCCTCAAAAAAACAAACCCAAACCAAAATCCTTCTGCAATCCCATGGGCACATCAGGGATGATTTAAAGTGCTTTGCCTCAGCTCTAGAAGCAGGCTGAAAGATTGCTTACTAGTCCAGGTGTCACCGAAATCCGGGATAAAATGACTTATTGACGCCAGTTTGATGCAGATAAGCAGACACTTCTTTGTTGACAGGTGGACGTGTAGGGGAGTGCTCTCACCAACAACACGTGCCAGGCACCAGAATCATACACTTTATATAGAACTTACTCATACATATTCATTAAGTCTTCATACATAAGCATACAACTTCCAATAAATCATTAACATATTCTCCTCCTATTTCCGATTCTGAGCAGCAGAGGTTAGAAATGTCTAGAAATGGGTCTGGGGTGTAACGTGAGTAGGTGGTCCATGAGTCGGTGGTCGTGATCTCCCCCTGCCGGAATTACCTTCTGCTTAAGGACACAGTTTTCTTGGCAGGTACCTGCAAGCTGTTACGGTGACTTCCCTCAGTTCTCATTAATCCTGGACCTTGACAACTGCTTGCATTCTTCTAGTCCTATGTATGTATTATAAATCAGTTTACAAATCACCTTGTGTTTTTTTACCTAGGTTCTAACCGTTCCTACTAAACAATTATGACCAATCCCTTCAGCCTTGGTACGGGGCTGTACAGGGGATTTTAGAGTAGCAGTCTGTTGCTAGATTCAAAATACAATAAATGTAAAATGATTTTTACTAAAATATCCCTTAATTCTATACTTATATTAAAATCAAACACAATTTAATTTCAGTTGATCATTTGATAATAAAATCAGTAACATTTCCACCCTTTGAAAGTGTTGAAAATCATTTCAATACTTTCATCCTTTTATTCATTTTCATCTTCGAAGCCAAAATTTGTTTTTCCATATGATGGTGGTGGCGGGTTATACTCTGGTGGCATAGTGGGTACTTCTCTTATAATTTTACGATGTATTGCAAGTCTATTAGCAAATTGTCTTTTAAGACAGGCATACACCAGCATAATCATTAAAAAGACAATTAGTAACAAAACCAGAGTCTTGATTAGGGATTTCAGCCAAGAGCTCAAGTTCCAACCCAGTCCACTGAAAATTTTTCCTAGCCAATCTTCTGACATATCTTCTCGAATGGTTTCTGTTTCTTTTTCGATTTTGCCTAACAGATCTAGATCGCGATCTACATCCTGTGTAATATTCGGGATATGAATGCAGCAATGATCCAATCTATCTTTGAGATATCCACACACTCCATGCTCCTTTAACAGAAGCATGTCTAATGCCATTCGGTTTTGAAGAGTCATTGTGGAAGTTGCCTGTAACTGTATGTTTAATTCTTTAAATCCTTTTCTTGTAATATTGGCCAATTTTTCTACTTGTCCTGTTAAGTGATAAAGCCATTCTCTATTCCTATACGATGCTATTGGGTTCAGAAGAGACTCTAAAGCCCAGCCAATTTTTACTCCTGTTGATGGTTCATTCCAAGTGTCATCATCTGTTTCAGACCTTTTAATTCGTTCTAATTTTAAATTTTCCAGGGAGCCCTTGAATGGCGATCTCTTCCAAACTGGACACAATGTTGGCAGGCCTAAAGTAATTTGTTTCACCTTACCATCTACTGGTAAGTGGGTTGTCCAGGTGCCATCACTTAATGCCCAAACTAAATGCCCTGGACTCTGGTAGATTTCTTATAACTAAAAAGTATCCTCTTCTGGGTGTAAAGATGCTAGTCATGGTGAGGTTATAAAAACCTCGACAATAACAACCAAACTTTAAAGCAGCTGCCAGATGAGGAATTCTTTGATTATTAAATTTGCATTGTTGCAATCATCTACCTTTTCACATTTCCACCATGGTACTACATGTTCCTTTTCTAGTGGGGTTGTGCCTTTATCTACTATCAAGGGAAGGATTGCAAACACTCTATTAATCCAGGTACTGTCCCAAGTAAAATGCCAAGGGGTTCTGGCCATGTACTGAAATTGGAAGAATATGGACATAGACCATACAGAGTCTCACCTTGCCTGGTTTTGGGTACTTTGCCCAGTTTTGTTACACTGCCATTCCATGATGCTCCTGCTCACATTGTTTTTAATCTTTTCATCATATGAACACCATCTTAGATTAGGGTTTGGGCCTCCTGGGAGGAGAACTCGATCCAAAGCACTAGGTTGAGACCCTGTAACAAAGTCATAATTTAGTAGTTTCTCACAGTCCCATTTTTTTTTTTCCAGTGATTTCCATTGTTTCTTAATAACCTTCACTTGTTTATACCATTGAATCACTGACCTTTGTTTGCAATAAAGTCTCGTTTTCATGTTCCAAATTGGTCAAATTCATAGTTAAGATTCCCCAAGGAATGGATTTACCTACTGCTCTTGGAACTGGTAAACAAGCTGTGATCTAGGTGACATTTTGTAAGTTGGCAAATCCCTTAATCAGTCCTAACATCAAATTTTTCTCAGGCATTTCTTTGGGAATTTGGATTAATTGTTCTGTATCTGATTGCCTTCTGTTCCTTGCCACCAGATCAACCCGTGATTCCACCAGCGTCACCTTCCAAGCCAATATAAGGAGAACAATCACAAACTGATATAAAATACTAGACATGTTTCAGAGCCAGTTTTAAAGTCTTTGGATCATGGCTTATAATTTTCCATGGAGTAGGTGCTTTTTTTTTTTCCCACTCGGGTATAGTGTATCCAAGCATCTGATTCTGCAATCTTGATAGCCGTGAAGGTGGTTAACAGTATCTGGAAAGGTCCTTTCCAGCGTTTCTGCAGAGGTTCGGAAATCCACGTTTTCACATAGACATAATCTCCTGGTTGAAAGTCATGCACCGGAGTTTCCAGGGATAATGGTCTATTCCACACCACTTCACTCCGAATCGCAGTCAATGTTTTTCCTAAAGAAATCAAATAGTTATATACATCCTGTTTTCCTTTTACATGCATGTTTGGATTTGGTTCTGGGAACTCATAAGGTTTTCCATACAATAATTCATAAGGACTGACTGAGGTTCCACTCTTTGGTTGTACTCTGATTCGTAATAATGCCAATGGAAGGGCTTGGGGCCACTTCAAATTGGTCTCTTGACAGATCTTACTTATTTGCCTTTTTAAAGCCTCGTTCATTCTTTCTATTTTTCCACTGGATTGTGGCCTCCATGGAGTATGCAAATCCCAAGTGATGCCCAAAACTTTACTAACCATTTTGGACTATTTCTGCAACAAAGTGTGGACCTCTGTCAGATGAAATTCCAATAGGAACTCCAAACCTTGGAATTATCTCTCATAGTAACCACTTTACTACTTCATTGGCTTGTGTGGTGCAACAGGGAAAAGCTTCTGGCCATCCTGTAAAAGTATCAACCCCTACCAGAATATATCGGTACCCATTTTGCCTAGGTAATTCTGAAAAATCTACTTGCCAATATTCTCCAGGTTCTGTACCAGATTTTAATCTACGCACTTGAATCCTTTTCTTGGTTACTGGATTGTTTTTCAAACATACTTCACATTTTGCAGTTATTAATTTAGCCATGTCTATTATCTTGAGAGATATAATTTGTTTTTGTAAAGAAGTTACGAAAGCTTCTGCTCCCCAATGACATTCTTGATGTTTGGTTTGCATTATTTCTCTCATTAATAAAGGTGGAACTACTACTCGTCCATGAGGAGTTATCCACCATCCCGCTAAATTTTTCTTAGCATTCAAAAATTGACCTAATTTTTCATCTTCCACCGAATATTTTGGCCTTTCCCTCGGAAGAGTTACTGCTTTGGAGGGAGTTAATGCTATTTGGAATGCTGGTTCCTTTGCTATTTTCCTTGCTGTTCGGTCAGCCTAATTGTTTCCTGTAATTTCTTTTGTGTTCCCAATTTGGTGTGCTTTACAGTGCATGATTGCTACTTGATCTGGTTTTTGAACTGCCTGTAATAATTGTAGAATTTAATTTTGATGCTTAATATTTGATCCCTGAGAGGATAATAATCCCCTTTCTTTCCACAAAGCTCCATGAACATGTACCACCCCAAAAGCATACTTTGAGTCTGTCCAAATATTTACTTTCTTCTTTTCACTTAGTTCTAGGGCTCATATCAAAGCAATGAGCTCTGCTTTCTGAGCTGATGTGGTACTCGTCAGTGCCTTTGCTTCTCTAACTGTCGTGTCTGTTGTTACCGCATATCCAGCGTATCGAGCTCCTTGCTCCATAAAGCTGCTGCCGTCTGTATACAATTCCCAGTCTGGTTGCTCCAATGGTACATCCTTCAAATCTTCTCGACTGGAATAACCATACTCGATAGTAGCCAAGCAGTCCTGCTCCGGTTGTTCTTCTTCCTGTGTGGAACTTAAAAACACTGCAGGATTTACCAGGTTAGTTGTTTTTAGACTCACATCATCTTGTTCAGCCAGTACTACCTGGTACTTCATCATTCAGCTCAGAAATAGCCAATGTCCCCCCCTTCTGTTCCAAAACAGTTATCACCATGTGTGGGACATCGACTGTTACTGTGCTTCCCAAAGTCAGTTTCTGAGCTTCTTGTATGAGCATCACTGCTGCAGCCACAGCTCGAAGGCAGTTTGGCCACCCTTTACTCACTGTGTCCAGTTTAGAGAAGTATCTGACAGGTCGTTTCCAGCTTCCCATCTTCTGAGTCAGCACACCTAGTGCCAGGCGTTGTCTTTCGTGAACAAACAGCCCAAAGTCTTTGGTTATGTCCAGAAGTCCTAAGGCAGGTGCAGACATTAAAGCATTTCAATTCTGTGACAGCCCATTGTTGCTGTGGGTCTCATGTAAAAGGAGAGGTTTGGGTTTTTTTTTTGGGGGGGGGCTCATATAGCAGTTTAGCTATTAGCCCATAATTCATGATCCAGAGGCGGCACCACCCTGTCATTCCTAAGAATACTCAGAGTTCATGAATATTTCTTGGCTCACATGGCTTCTCAGTGTTCTGTTCCTAATTGCCGCTGCCCTTTTGAAATCTTAAAGTCCAAATATATCACAGTCTGACATGCTATTTGGGCTTTTTTTTTTCCCTGGGTACCTTGTAAAGTGCCAGAAAATTAAAAAGATCTATTGTTACCTGTATGTAGGTAAATCTTTCTTCTGTAGCAATCAGTGTGTCATCCACATATTGTAAAAGCAAATGTCCAGGTTTTGGTTTGTCCTGTTTCTGTGTTTCAAGCTTCTTTGCCAGCTGATTTCCAAAAATCGTCGGGCTATTTTTAAATCCTTGGGGTAGTCTTGTCCATGTCAGCTGCATCTTTGTCCTGTTTGTGGATTTTCTCACTCAAAAGCAAACAATTTTCTGTTTTCCTTCTCCAAGGTATACAAAAGAAAGCATCTTTTAAATCAAGCACTGTAAACCACTAACAAATCTCCTTTAAAGCTGTTAACAACATGTAAGGATTTGCTGCTACAGGATATATATCCTTAATTATGTGATTCACTGCTCTCAAGTCTTGCACTAACCTATATTCACCCGATGGTTTTCTGACTGGTAGAATGAGAGTTTTATATTCAGATTCACACTCCTCCAAGATTTAATATTTCAAAAATTTATCGATCAGTTTCTTTCTTATATCTGGTACCAATTGTCCTATAAAAATCAAAGCCAATTATATCTGAGCTGCCTCAGTTTCTACTTTCAAATCAGTATTTATTTTTTCTGGCAGCTTCTTTTAGTCTTTCCAGAAATGCTGAGGGAGATTCATTCTTATCTTGTCTCACCTCATACAATTTAGACCAGTTCAGAAACTTAGGCATGGCATGTTTAACTCCATATAAAATCCATTTCTGATACCAACTCAGTCTTTTCTCTGTGCTCCACATTATTTGGATCCCCACTGTGGATCCCCAGACAGAAAATTCTGCTCTAATATTCCACCTGTTGTCCCACTCAATACAGTCGCTTCTGCCTGTGCTTTGCCAGCCTTCAATACCATCTGTTTTTCTGTATCATCTAACACATTAGCTAAAATCACCTGTAAATCACTCCAATCCAGATTCTGTGTTCTGATTATATTATCTACTACTCTGCCTGTTCTCTCAGGATCCTCTCTATACACTCCTGCTGCCTGCTTCTAAGCCATCAAATCTGTCACTGAAAAAGGCACTTTCACATACACTGGGCCATCATTGCTAACTCCCTGCCGCAGGGAAGCTATTGTTTGTACCTGCTGCTGAGTTTTTTTGAGATACAGGGGTATGAATTACAACCTCAGACGGCCCTTCATCCACATCCTCTATTCCACTACTCTCAGGTTCCTCTACCTGTTCTCTGTATTCTCTCCCCCGATGCCATTCTCTCTGTGGAGGGCATATATTTAATTCCGGCCCTTCATCCTTTTCAGTAGAAGCAATTCTTTCCTTTAAACAATCTTTCCAAGTTCACATGTTGAACAACACTTTTTCACCTTTCTTATCATCGGAATTTATAGCCATTACTAAATTATCCCTACTAATCAACTTACATTCCTTCTACCAGTCCTTCCTTTCTCTTAAATAGAAAAAAAAATAAATCAACATATGGTACTTCACTTCCCTTCTCTTCTACAAAACAGCATTAACTGCAAAATGGTATTATAATTCAGTGTCCCATTCACGAGCCATTTTCCCTGATCATCCAAAGTATACAGAGGCCACCAGTGATTACAATATTCAATCATCTGACTCTTTTGCAAATCATCATGCAAATCTCCCCAGTGTGCTAACAAACATCCTAACAGAGAAGTTTTCAGAACTTTGTCATTTGCAGCCAGATTACCCGTACTTTTACTTTTAAACAAAAGAGTCAGCCTAGATGCCATGGTTCAGTTACTTTTTAACACAATATACAATCAGTCACTTCAGTCTGTGGCTTCGTTCTTCTCCGGCTGCACCCTCGTGGGATAACAGAACCGCGGATCCGAACTGCGTACTCGCTTCGTGCTCAATTGCACGTCTCACACTTACAAACACACTCACATCTTTTTTACAATTACTACGACAAATAAAGGTATATAACACAATACAACACAGTTCCTAATTACTACAAAATATTCACTCGATGAAACAACCAATCCCACAATTGAGTGCATAAAATCTTCTAACTCTCCGTTAGAGGCACTACCCCTGAGAACTCTATAGCATATAGGTGTTCTTGTTTCCAAATCCAATGGTCCGACCCTGCAATAGCTTTCGCTTACGTCTTGCGGGCAGACGCCCAGGCTTCCAATACACGAGGATCCTCTAGCCCAACCCTGCGCGGCTTTCGCCGCGTCTGACAGGCAGGCTTGTACGGTGGGACTCTGACCCACGGCGTGGGACTCTAACCCACTTTCATGGGTGGGAGGACCACTCGAACCCACTAGACACGGGTGGGGGGACGACTCACTCGAGTCCACTTGAAATGGGTGGGAGGGGCAGACGACTCGCTCGAGCCCACTTGTCACGGGTTGGGGGGGGGACGACGTCTCAGATGAATCCAATTGCCATGGCTGGGGGGGGGACGACGACTCAATGAAGCCCATTGCCACGAATTGGGGGGGGGACTACGACTCACTCGACCCCACTTGTCACGGGTGGGGGGATGATGACGACTCACTCGAGCCCACTTGTCAGGCGTGGGGGGGGACGACGACCCACTCGAGCCTGCTTGTCACTGGTGGGGGGGGACGACGACTCACTCGAGCCCACTTGTCACGGGTGGGGGGAGGACGACGACTCACTCGAGCCCACTTGTCACGGCGGGGGGGGGGGGACGACGACTCACTCGAACCCACTTGTCACGGGTGGGGGGGGGTGACGACTCAAACGAGCCCACTTGTCACCGGTAGGGGGACGACGACTCACTCAAACCCACTTGTCACGGGTGGGGGGGGACGACGACTCTCTAGAACCCACTTGTCACGGGTAGGGGACGACGACGACCCACTGGAGCCCGCTTGTCACAGGTAGGGGGGGACGACGACTCACTCGAGTCCACTTGTCACGGGTGGGGGGGTTGACGACTCACTGGAGCCCACTTGTCACGGGTGGGGGGATGACGACGACTCACTAGAGCCCACTTGTCACGCATGGGGGGTGGACGACGACTGACACAAGCCCACTTGACACGGGTGGGAGGTGACGACGACTCAGAGGAGTCAACTTGTCACGCGTGGGGTGGGGACGACGACTCAATCGAGCCCACTTGTCACGGGTGGGGACGACGAGTCCATCGAGCCCACTTGTAACGGGTGGGGTGGGGACAACGACACAATCGAGCCCAATTGTCACGGGTGGGAGGACGACGACAATTCACTCGAGTCCACTTGTCACGGGTGGGGGGGACGACGACTCAATCGAGCCCACTTGTCACGTGTGGGGAGGGGAACGACGATTCACTAGAGCCCACTTGTCACGCGTGGGGGGTGAACGACGATTGACACGAGCCCACTTGTCACGGGTGGGAGGTGACGACGACTCAGAGGAGTCAACTTGTCACGCGTGGGGTGGGGACGACGACTCAATCGAGCCCATTTGTCACGGGTGGGGACGACGAGTCCATCGAGCCCACTTGTCACGGGTGGGGTGACGACGACGACTCACTCGAGCCCACTTGTCACGCGTGGGGGGTGGACGACGACAGACACGAGCCCACTTGTCACGGGTGGGAGGTGACGACGACTCAGAGGAGTCAACTTGTCACGCGTGGGGTGGGGACGACGACTCAATCGAGCCCACTTGTCACGGGTGGGGGGTGGACGACGACAGACACGAGCCCACTTGTCACGCGTGGGGTGGGGACGACGACTCAATCGAGACCACTTGTCACAGGTGGGGGGGGACGACGACTCATTCGAGCCCACTTGTCACGGGTGGGGGGGGACGACGACTCACTGGAGCCCACTTGTAACGGGTGGGGGGGGTCGACGACTCACTCGAGCCCACTTGTCACGCATGGGGAGGGGAAGACGAATCTCTCGAACCCACTTGTCACGCGTGGGGGGTGGAGGACGACTGACACGAGCCCACTTGTCACGGGTGGGGGGGGCGACGACTCAATCGAGCCGACTTATCATGCGTGGGGAGGGGAACGACGACTCACTCGAGCCCACTTGTCACGGTGGGGGGGGGTACGACGACTCACTGGAGACCACTTGTCACGCGTGGGGAGGGGACGACGACTCACTAGAGCCAACTTGTCACGGGTGGGGGGACGACGACGACTCACTCGAGCCCACTTGTCACGCGTGGGGGTTGGACGACGACTGACACGAGCCCAATTGTCACGGGTGGGGGTGAGGACGACTGACACGAGCCCACTTGTCACGCGTGTGGGGTAGACGACGACTGACACGAGCCCACTTGTCACGCGTGGGGTGGGGACGACGACTCAGTCGAGCCCACTTGTCACGGGTGGGGACGACGTGTCCGTCGAGCCCACTTGTCACGCGTGGGGTGGGGACGACGACTCAATCGAGCCCAGTTTTCACGGGTGCGGGGGAACGATGACGATTCACTCGAGTCCTCTTGTCACGGGTTGGGGGGACGACGACGTCTCAATCGAGACCACTTGTCACGCGTAGGGGTGGTCGACGACATACTCGAGCCCAGTTGTCGCGGGTGGGTGGTAGTCGACGACTCACTCGAGCCCACTTGTCACGCGTGGGGTGGGGACGACGACTCACTCGAGCCCACTTGTCACGGGTGGGGACGACGAGTCCATCGAGCCCACTTGTCACGGGTGGGGGGGACGACGACTCACTCGAGCCCACATGTCACACGTGGGGGGGGTCGACGACTCACTCGAGCCCAGTTGTCACGCGTGGGTTTGGACGACGACTGACACGAGCCCACTTGTCACGGGTGGGTGGTGTGGACGACTGATACGAGCCCACTTGTCACGCGTGGGGTGTGGACGACGACTGACACGAGCCCACTTGTCACGCATGGGGTGGGGACGACGACTCAATCAAGCCCACTTGTCACGGGTGGGGACGACGACTCAATCGAGCCCACTTGTCACGAGTGGGGGGGGGACGACACAATCGAGCCCACTTGTCACGGGTGGGGGGATGACGACGACTCACTCGAGCCCACTTGTCACGTGTGGGGGGGGTCGACGACTCACTCAAGCCCACTTGTCACGCGTGGGGGGTCGACGACGACTGACACGAGCCCACTTGTCACGGGTGGGGGGTGGACGACGACTGACTCGAGCCCACTTGTCACGCATGGGATGGGGACAACAACTCAATCGAGCCCACTTGTCACGGGTGGGGACGACGAGTCCATCGAGCCCACTTGTCACGGGTGGGGGGACGACGACGACTCAATCGAGACCACTTGTTACGCGTGGGGGGTGGAGGACGACTCACTCGAACCAACTTGTCACGGGTGGGGGGAGACGACGACTCTCTCGAACCCACTTGTCACGCGTGGGGGGTGGAGGACGACTTACACGAGCCCATTTGTCACGGGTGGGGGGTGACGTCGACTCAGTGGAGTCAATTCGTCACGCGTGGGGTGGGGAATACGACTCAATCGAGGCCAGTTGTAACGGGTGGAGACAACGACGACTCGAACCCACTTGTCACGCGTGGGGGGGGACGACGACTCACTCGATCCCACTTGTCACGGGTGGTGGGGGAACGACGACTCTTTCGAACCCACTTGTCACGGGTGGGGGGGGACGAAGACTCACTCGAGCCCACTTGTCACGGGTGGGGGGACACGACGACTCACGCCACCCCACTTGTCACGGGTGGGGGGACGACGACCACTCACTGGAGCCCACTTGTCACGAGTGGTGGGTGGAAGACGAGTGACTCGAGCCCACTTGTCACGCGTGGGGTAGGGACGACGACTCAATCGAGCCCACTTGTCACGGGTGGGGTGGGGACGACGACTCAATCGAGCCCACTTGTAACGGGTGGGGGTATCGACGACTCACTCGAGCCCACTTGTCACGCGTGGGGGGTGGACGACGACTGACACGAGCCCTCTTGTCACGCGTGGGGGGTGGAGGACGACTGACAGGAGCCCACTTGTCATAGGTGGGGGGTGACGACGACTCAGTGGAGACAACTTGTCACGTGTGGGGTGGGGACGACGACTCAATCGAGCCCAGTTGTGACGGGAGGGGATGATGATGACTCACTCGAGCCCACTTGTCACGCGTGGGTGGGGTCGACGACACACTCGAGCCCACTTGTCACGGGTGGGGGGGGACGACGACTCTTTCGAACCCACTTGTCACGGGTGGGGGGAGACGACGATTCATTCGAACCCACTTGTCACGGGTGGGGTGGGGACGACGACTAAATCGAGCCCACTTGTCACGCGTGGGAAGGGGAAGACGACTCACTAGAGCCCACTTGTCACGGGTGGGGGGTGACGACGACTCAGTGGAGACAACTTGTCACGCGTGGGGTGGGGACGACGACGACTCACTCAAGCCCACTTGTCACGCGTGGGGTTGTCGAGGACTCACTCGAGCCCACTTGCCACGAGTGGGGGTCGTCGACAACATACTCGAGCCCAGTTATCGCGGGTGGGGGGTGGACAACGACTGACACGAGCCCACTTGTCACGCGTGGGAAGGGGACGAAGACTCAATCGATCGCAGTTGTCACGGGTGGGGACGACGAGTCCATCGAGCCCACTTGTCACGCGTGGGGTGGGGACGACGACTCAATCGAGTACACTCGTCACGCGTGGGGGGGTTTGACGACACAATCGAGCCCACTTGTCACGGGTGGGGGGGGGGACTATGTCTTACTCGAGCCCACTTGTCACGGGCGGGGACGACGAGTACATCGAGACCACTTGTCACGCGAGGGATGGGGACGACGACTCAATCGAGTACATTCGTCACGCGTGGGGGTGGTGACGATACAATCGAGCCCACTTGTCACGGGTGGGGGGACGACGACGACTCAATCGAGCCCACTTGTCACGTGTGGGGTGGGGACGACGACTCACGCGAGCCCACTTGTCACGGGTGGGGGGGGGACTACGTCTCACTCGAGCCCACTTGTCACGCGTGGGGTGGGGACGACGACTCAATCGAGCCCACTTGTCACGCGTGGGGGTGGTCGACGACATACTCGAGACCAGTTGTCGCGGGTGGGGGGTAGTCGACGACTGACACGAGCCCACTTTTCACGGGTGGGGACGATGAGTCCATCGAGCCCACTTGTCAGGCGTGGGGTGGGGACGACGACTCACTCGAGCCCACTTGTCACGGGTGGGGGGGGGGGACTTCGTCTCACTCGAGCCCACTTGTCACGGCGGGGGGGTGGACGACGACTCAATCGAGCCCACTTGCCACGGGTGGGGGGGGTCGACGACACACTCGATCCCACTTGTCACGGGTGGGAGAGGGAAGACGATTCACTCGAACCCACTTGTCACGGGTGGGGGGGGACGACGACTCTTTCGAACCCACTTGTCACGGGTGGGGGGGGACGACGACTCACTCGAACCCACTTGTCACGGGTGGGGGTGTCGACGACTCACTCGAGCCCACTTGTCACGCGTGGGCGGTGGACGACGACTGTCACGAGCCCTCTTGCCACGAGTGGGGGTGGTCGACGACATACTCGAGACCAGTTGTCGCGGGTGGGGGGTAGTCGACGACTGACACGAGCCCACTTTTCACGGGTGGGGACGATGAGTCCATCGAGCCCACTTGTCAGGCGTGGGGTGGGGACGACGACTCACGCGAGCCCTCTTGTCACGGGTAGGGGAACGACGACTCAATCGAGTACACTCGTCACGCGTGGGGGGGGTTGACGACACAATCGAGCCCACTTGTCACGGGTGGGGGGACGTCGACGACTGACACGAGCCTACTTATCACGGGTGGGTGCTGAGGACGACTGACACGAGTCCACTTGTCACGCATGGGGTGGGGACGACGACACACTCGATCCCACTTGTCACGGGTGGGAGGGGGACGACGATTCACTCGAACCCACTTGTCACGGGTGGGGGGGGACGACGACTCTTTCGAACCCACTTGTCACGGGTGAGGGGACGACGACGACTCACTCGAGCCCACTTGTCACGCGTGGGGTTGTCGAGGACTCACTCGAGCCCACTTGCCACGAGTGGGGGGGGCACGACGACTCACTGGAGACCATTTGTCACGCGTGGGGTGGGGACGACGACTCAATATTAGCCCACTTGTCACGCGTGGGGTGGGGATGACGACACACTTCAACCCAATTGTCACGGGTGGTGGGGGGGTCGACGACACACTCGAGCCCACTTGTCACGGGTGGGGCATGGACGACGACTCAATCGAGCCCACTTTCTCACGGTGGGGGGGGGGACGACGACTCAGTCGAGCCCACTTGTCACGGGTGGAGGGGGTCGACGACACACTCGAGCCGACTTGTCACGGGTGGGAGGGGGACGAGTAGTCACTCGAGCCCACTTTTCACGGGTGGGGGAGACACGACGACTCACGCGAGCCCTCTTGTCACGGTTGGGGGGGACGACGACTCTCTCGAACCCACTTGTCACGGGTGGGGACGACGACGGCTCACTCGAGCCCACTTGTCACGGGTGGGGGGGGTACGACGACTCACTGGTGACCATTTGTCACGGGTGGGGGGAAGACGACGACACAATCGAGACCACTTGTCACGGGCGGGGACGACGAGTCCATCGAGCCCATTTGTCACGCATGGGGTGGGGACGACGACTCAATCGAGTACACTCGTCACGCGTGGGGGGGGTTGACGACACAATCGAGCCCACTTGTCACGCGTGGGGTGGGGACGACGACTCACTAGAGCCCACTTGTCAAGGGTGGGGGACTTCGACGACTCTCTCGAACCCACTTGTCACGCGTGAGGGGTGGATGACGCCTGACACGAGCCCACTTGTCACGGGTGAGGGGACGACGACGACTCACTCGAGCCCACTTGTCACGCGTGGGGTTGTCGAGGACTCACTCGAGCCCACTTCCCACGCGTGGGGGTGGTCGACGACATACTCGAGCCCAGTTGTCGTGGGTGGGTGGTAGTCGACGACTGACACGAGCCCACTTTTCACGTGTGGGGACAACGAGTCCATCGAGCCCACTTGTCACGCGTGGGGTGGGGACGACGACTCAATCGAGCCCATTTGTCACTGGTGTGGGGGGACGACGACTCACCCAAACCCACTTGTCACGGCAGAGGGAAGAAAAAGACTCTCTCGAACCCACTCGTCACGGGTGGGGGGGGACGACGACTCAATCGAGCCCACTTGCCACGGGTGGGGGGGGTCGACGACACACTCGATCCCACTTGTCACGGGTGGGAGGGGGACGACCAGTCACTCGAGCCCACTTTTCACGGGTGGGGGGGGACGACGATTCACTCGAACCCACTTGTCACGGGTGGGGGGGGACGACGACTCACTCGAAACCACTTGTCACGGGTGGGGGTGTCGACGACTCACTCGAGCCCACTTGTCACGCGTGGGCGGTGGACGACGACTGACACGAGCCCTCTTGCCACGAATGGGGGTTGGACGACGACTGACACGAGCCCACTTGTCAGGCGTGGGGTGGTGACGACGACTCAATCGAGACCACTTGTCACGGGTGGGGGGGACGACGACTCTTTCGAACCCACTTGTCACGGGTGGGGCGGGAAGACGACCCACTCGAGCCCGCATGTCACGGGTGGGGGACGACGACGACACAATCGAGCCCACTTGTCACGGGTGGGGGGACATCGACGACTCTCTCGAGCTCACTTGTCACGCGTGGGGGGGGTCGACGACTCACTCGAGCCCGCTTGTCACGCGTGGGGGGTGGACGACGACTGACACGAGACTACTTATCACGGGTGGGTGGTGAGGACGACTGACACGAGTCCACTTGTCACGCATGGGGTGGGGACGACGACGCAATCGAGCCCACTTGTCACGCGTGGGGGATGGAGGACGACTGACACGAGTCCATTTGTCACGGGTGGGGGGTGACGACGACTCAATCGAGCCCTGTTGTCACTGGTGGGGACGACGACGACTCACTCGAGCCCACTTGTTACGCGTGGGGGGGGACGACGACTCACTCGATCCCACTTGTCACGATTGGGGTGACGTCGACGACTCTCTCGAGCCCACTTGTCACGCGTGGGGTGTGGACGACGACTGAAACGAGACTACTTGTCACGGGTGGGTGGTGATGACGACTGACACGAGTCCACTTGTCACGCATGGGGTGGGGACGACGACTCAATCGAGCCCACTTGTCACGCGTGGGGGATGGAGGACGACTGACACGAGTCCATTTGTCACGGGTGGGGGGTGACGACGACTCAGTCGAGCCCAGTTTTCACTGGTGGGGACGACGACGACTCACTCGAGCCCACTTGTTACGCGTGGGGGGGGACGACGACTCACTCGATCCCACTTGTCACGGGTGGGGTGGGTAGACGACTCACTCGATCCCACTTGTCACGGGTGGGGTGGGTAGACGACTCACTCGAGCCCACTTGTCACGCGTGGGTGGTAGATGACGACTGACACGAGCCTACTTGTCACACGTGCGGTGGGGACGACGACTCAATCGAGCACACTTGTCACGGGTGGGGTGGGGACGACGACTAAATAGAGCCTACTTGTCACGCGTGGGAAGGGGAAGACGACTCACTAGAACCCTCTTGTCACGGGTGGGGGGTGACGACGAATCAGTGGAGACAACCTGTCACGCGTGGAGTGGGGACGACGACTCAATCGAGCCCAGTTGTCACGGGTGGGGACAGGACGACGACTCTCTCGAGCCCTCTTGCCACGAGTGGGCGTGGTCGACGACATACTCGAGCCCAGTTATCGCGGGTGGGGGGTGGACGACGACTGACACGAGCCCACTTGTCACGCGTGGGAAGGGGACGAAGACTCAATCGATCGCAGTTGTCACGGGTGGGGACGACGAGTCCATCGAGCCCACTTGTCACGCGTGGGGTGGGGACGACGACTCAATCTAGTACACTCGTCACGCGTGGGGGGGGTTGACGATACAATCGAGCCCATTTTTCACGGGTGGGGGGGACACGACGACTCACGCGAGCCCACTTGTCACGGGTGGGGCGTGGACGACGACTCAGTGGAGACAACTTGTCACGTGTGGAGTGGGGACGACGACTCAATCGAGCCCACTTGTCACGCGTGGGAAGGGGAAGACGACTCTCTAGAGCCCACTTGTCACTGGTGGGGGGTGACGACGACTCAGTGGAGACAACTTGTCACGCGTGGAGTGGGGACAACGACTCAATCGAGCCCAGTTGTCACGGGTGGGGGGAGGACGACGACTCTCTCGAGCCCTCCTGCCACGAGTGGGGTTGTCGAGGACTCACTCGAGCCCACTTGTCACGGGTGGGGGGACGACGACGATTCACTCGAGTCCACTTGTCACGGGTTGGGGGGACGACGACTCAATCGAGCCCACTTGTCACGCGTGGGGTGTTGAGGACGACTGACACGAGTCCACTTGTCACGGTTGCTGGTGACGACGACTCAGTGGAGCCAACTTGTCACGCGTGGGGTGGGGACTACGACACACTCGAGCTCTCTTGCCACGAGTGGGGGTGGTCGACGACATACTCGAGCCCAGTTATCGCGGGTGGGGGGTGGACGACGACTGACACGAGCCCACTTGTCACGCGTGGGGTGGGGACGACGACTCAATCGATCCCAGTTGTCACGGGTGGGGACGACGAGTCCATCGAGCCCACTTGTCACGCGTGGGGGGTGGATGACGCCTGACACGAGCCCACTTGTCAAGGGTGGGGGGACGACGACGACTCACTCGAGCCCACTTGTCACGGGTGGGGGGAGGACGACGACTCACTCGAGCCCAATTGTCACGGGTGGGGGAGGACGACGACTCACTCGACCCCACTTGTCACGGCGGGGGGGGGTCGACGCCACACTCGATCCCACTTGTCACGGGTGGGGGGGGACGACGACTCTTTCCAACCCACTTGTCACGGGTGGGGTGGGACGACGACCCACTCGAGCCCGCATGTCACGGGTGGGGGACGACGACGACACAATCGAGCCCACTTGTCACGGGTGGGGGGACGTCGACGACTCTCTCGAGCCCACTTGTCACGCGTGGGGGGGGTCGACGACTGACACGAGCCTACTTATCACGGGTGGGTGGTGAGGACGACTGACACGAGTCCACTTGTCACGCATGGGGTGGGGACGACGACGCAATCGAGCCCACTTGTCACGCGTGGGGGATGGAGGACGACTGACACGAGTCCATTTGTCACGGGTGGGGGGTGACGACGACTCAATCGAGCCAAGTTGTCACTGGTGGGGACAACGACGACTCACTCGAGCCCACTTGTTACGTGTGGGGGGGGACGACGACTCACTCGATCCCACTTGTCACGGGTGGGGGGACGTCGACGACTCTCTCGAGCCCACTTGTCACGCGTGGGGGGTGGACGACGACTGACACGAGACCACTTGTCACGGGTGGGGGGAGGATGACGACTCAATCGATCCCACTTGTCACGGGTGGGGGGGGTCGACGACACACTCGATCCCACTTGTCACGCGTGGGGGGGGACGACGACTCAATCGAGCCCACTTGTCACGGGTGGGGGGGGTCGACGACACACTCGAACCCACTTGTCACGAGTGGGGGGGGGAACGACGACTCACGCGATCCCACATGTCACGTGTTGGAGGTGGACAACGAGTCACTCAAGCCCACTTTTCACGGGTGGGGGAGTCACGACGACTTACGCGAGCCCACTTGTCACGGTTGGGGGGGGACGACGACTCTGTCGAACCCACTTTTCACGGGTCGGGGGGGACGATGATTCACTCGAACCCACTTGTCACGGGTGGGGGGGGACGACGACTCTTTCGAACCCACTTGTCACGGGTGAAGGGGAACGACGACTCTCTCGAACCGACTTGTCACGCGTGGGGAGGTCGACGACTCACTGGAGCCCACTTGTCATGGGTGGGTTGGGACGACGACTCAATCGAGCCGACTTGTAACGGGTGGGGTGGATCGACGAATCACTCGAGCCGAATTGTCACGCGTGGGAAGGGGAAGACGACTCACTAGACCCACTTGTCACGCGTGGGGGGTGGACGACGACTGACACGAGACCACTTGTCACGGGTGGGGTTTGGACGACGACTGACACGAGCCCACTTGTCATGGGTGGGGGGTGACGACGACTCAGTGGAGACAACTTGTCACGCGTGGGGTGGGGACGACGACTCAATCGAGCCCGCTTGTCACGCGTGGGGGGTGGATGACGACTGACACGAGCCCACTTGTCACGCGTGTGAGGGGAAAACGACTCACTAGAGCCCACTTGACAAGGGTGGGTGGGGACGACGACTCTCTCGAACCCACTTGTCACGCGTGGGGGGTGGATGACGCCTGACACGAGCCCACTTGTCACGGGTGAGGGGACGACGACGACTCTCTCGAACCGACTTGTCACGCGTGGGGGGGTCGACGACTCACTAGAGCCCACTTGTCACGGGTGGGGGGACGACGACGACTCACTCGAGCCCACTTGTCAAGCGTGGGGGTGTCGACGACTCTCTCGAACCCACTTGTCACGGGTGGGGGGGGACGACGACTCACTCGAACCCACTTGTCACGAGTGGAGAGGGGAACGATGATTCACTCGAGCCCACTTGTCACGCGTGGGGGGGGGAACGGCGATTCACTAGAGCCCACTTGTCACGCGTGGGGGGGGGAACGGCGATTCACTAGAGCCCACTTGTCACGGGTGGGGGGGGGGCACGACGACTTACTGGAGACCATTTGTCACGCGTGGGGTGGGGACGACGACACAATCGAGCCCACTTGTCACGGGTGGGGTGTGGACGACGACTCACTCGAGCCCACTTGTCACGCGTGGGGGTTTCGACGACTCTCTCGAACCCACTTGTCACTGGTTGGGGGGGACGACGACTCACTCGAACCCACTTGTCACGAGTGGAGAGGGGAACGATGATTCATTCGAGCCCACTTGTCACGCGTGGGGGGGGGAACGGCGATTCACTAGAGCCCACTTGTCACGGGTGGGGGGGGGGCACGACGACTCACTGGAGACCATTTGTCACGCGTGGGGTGGGGACGACGACTCAATCGATCCCACTTGTCACGGGTGGGGGGGGTCGACGACACACTCGATCCCACTTGTCACGCGTGGGGGGGGACGACGACTCAATCGAGCCCACTTGTCACGGGTGGGGGGGGTCGACGACACACTCGAACCCACTTGTCACGAGTGGGGGGGGGAACGACGACTCACGCGATCCCACATGTCACGTGTTGGAGGTGGACAACGAGTCACTCAAGCCCACTTTTCACGGGTGGGGGAGACACGACGACTTACGCGAGCCCACTTGTCACGGTTGGGGGGGGACGACGACTCTCTCGAACCCACTTTTCACGGGTCGGGGGGGACGATGATTCACTCGAACCCACTTGTCACGGGTGGGGGGGGACGACGACTCTTTCGAACCCACTTGTCACGGGTGAAGGGGAACGACGACTCTCTCGAACCGACTTGTCACGCGTGGGGAGGTCGACGACTCACTGGAGCCCACTTGTCATGGGTGGGTTGGGACGACGACTCAATCGAGCCGACTTGTAACGGGTGGGGTGGATCGACGAATCACTCGAGCCGAATTGTCACGCGTGGGAAGGGGAAGACGACTCACTAGACCCACTTGTCACGCGTGGGGGGTGGACGACGACTGACACGAGACCACTTGTCACGGGTGGGGTTTGGACGACGACTGACACGAGCCCACTTGTCATGGGTGGGGGGTGACGACGACTCAGTGGAGACAACTTGTCACGCGTGGGGTGGGGACGACGACTCAATCGAGCCCGCTTGTCACGCGTGGGGGGTGGATGACGACTGACACGAGCCCACTTGTCACGCGTGTGAGGGGAAAACGACTCACTAGAGCCCACTTGACAAGGGTGGGTGGGGACGACGACTCTCTCGAACCCACTTGTCACGCGTGGGGGGTGGATGACGCCTGACACGAGCCCACTTGTCACCGGTGAGGGGACGACGACGACTCTCTCGAACCGACTTGTCACGCGTGGGGGGGTCGACGACTCACTAGAGCCCACTTGTCACGGGTGGGGGGACGACGACGACTCACTCGAGCCCACTTGTCAAGCGTGGGGGTGTCGACGACTCTCTCGAACCCACTTGTCACGGGTGGGGGGGGACGACGACTCACTCGAACCCACTTGTCACGAGTGGAGAGGGGAACGATGATTCACTCGAGCCCACTTGTCACGCGTGGGGGGGGGAACGGCGATTCACTCGAGCCCACTTGTCACGCGTGGGGGGGGCAACGGCGATTCACTAGAGCCCACTTGTCACGGGTGGGGGGGGGGCACGACGACTCACTGGAGACCATTTGTCACGCGTGGGGTGGGGACGACGACACAATCGAGCCCACTTGTCACGGGTGGGGTGTGGACGACGACTCACTCGAGCCCACTTGTCACGCGTGGGGGTGTCGACGACTCTCTCGAACCCACTTGTCACTGGTGGGGGGGGACGACGACTCACTCGAACCCACTTGTCACGAGTGGAGAGGGGAACGATGATTCACTCGAGCCCACTTGTCACGCGTGGGGGGGGGAACGGCGATTCACTAGAGCCCACTTGTCACGGGTGGGGGGGGGGCACGACGACTCACTGGAGACCATTTGTCACGCGTGGGGTGGGGACGACGACTCTCTCGAACCCACTTGTCACGGCGGGGGGGGGGTCGACGACACACTCGATCACACTTGTCACGCTTGGGAGGGGGACGACGATTCACTCGAGCCCAGTTGTCACGGGTGGGGACGACGACGGCTCACTCGAGCCCACTTGTCACGGGTAGGGGGGGACGACGACTCACTCGAGCCCGCGTGTCACTGGTGGGGGGGGACAATGACTCTCTCGAACCCACTTGTCACGCGTGGGGGGGTCGACGACTCACTCGAGCCCACTTGTCATGGGTGGGTGGGGACGACGACTCAATCGAGCTGAATTGTCACGCGTGGGAAGGGGAAGACGACTCACTAGAGCCCACTTGTCACGGGTGGGGGGACGACGACGACTCATTGGAGCCCACTTGTCACGCGTGGGGGGTGGACGACGACTGACACGAGCCCACTTGTCATGGGTGGGGGGTGACGACGACTCAGTTGAGACAACTTGTCACGCGTGGGGTGGGTACGACGATACAATCGAGCCCGCTTGTCACGGTTGGAGGGGACGACGACGACTTACTCCAGCCCACTTGTCACGCGTGCGGGGGGGAACGACGACTCACTGGAGACCATTTGTCACGGGTGGGGGGAAGACGACGACTGACAGGAGCCCACTTGTCATGGGTGGGGGGTGACGACGACTCAGTGGAGACAACTTGTCACGCGTGGGGTGGGGACGACGACTCAATCGAGCCCATTTGTCACGCATGGGGGGTGGATGACGACTGACACGAGCCCACTTGTAACGGGAGGGGGACGACGACGACTCACTCGAGCCCACTTCTCACGCGTGGGGGGTGGAGGACGACTGACACGAGCCCACATGTCACGCGTGGGGGATGGACGACGACTCACTCAAACCCACTTGTCACGGGTGGGAGGGACGACGACTCTCTCGAACCCACTTGTCACGCGTGGGGGGTGGATGACGACTGACACGAACCCACTTGTCACGGGTAGGTGGGGACGATGACTCACGCGAGCCCACTTTTCACGGGTGGGGGGGGACTACGACTCACTCGAGACCACTTGTCACGGGTGGGGTGGGGACGACGACACAATCGAGCCCACTTGTCACGGGTGGGGGGGGTCGACGACACACTCGAACCCACTTGTCACGAGTGGGGAGGGGAACGATGATTCACTCGAGCCCACTTGTCACGCGTGGGGGGGGAAGGGCGATTCACTCGAGCCCACTTGTCACGGGTGGGGGGGGCACGATGACTCACTGGAGACCATTTGTCACGCGTGGGGTGGGGACGACGACTCAATATTAGCCCACTTGTCACGAGTGGGGTTGGGATGACGACACACTCCAACCCAATTGTCACGGATGGGGGGGGGTCGACGACACACTCGAGCCCACTTGTCACGGGTGGGGCGTGGACGACGACTCAATCGAGCCCACTTGTAACGGGAGGGGGACGACGACGACTCACTCGAGCCCACTTATCACGCGTGGGGGGTGGACGACGACTGACACGAGACCACTTGTCACGGGTGGGGGTTGGACGACAACTGACACGAGCCCACTTGTTACGCATGGGGTGGTGACGACGACTCAATCGAGCCCACTTGTCACGGGTGGGGGGAGGATGACGACTCACTCGACCCCAATTGTCACGGGTGGGGGGGGACGACGACACTTTCGAACCCACTTGTCACGGGTGGGTGGGGAAGACAACCCACTCGAGCCCGCATCTCACGGGTGGGGGACGACGACGACACAATCGAGCCCAATTGTCACGGGTGGGGGGACGAGGACGACTCACTCGAGCCCACTTGTCACGCGTGGGCGGGGTCGACGACTCACTCGAGGCCGCTTGTCACGCGTTGGGGGGGTGGACGACGACTGACACGAGCCTACTTATCACGGGTGGGTGGTGAGGACGACTGACACGAGCCCACTTGTCATGCATGGGGTGGGGACGACGACTCAATCGAGCCCACTTGTCACGCGTGGGGGATGGAGGACGACTGACACGAGTCCATTTGTCACGGGTGGGGGGTGACGACGACTTAATCGAGCCCAGTTGTCACTGGTGGGGACGACGACGACTCACTCGACCCCAATTGTTATGCGTGGGGGGGGACGACGACTCACTCGATCCCACTTGTCACGGGTGGGGTGGGTAGACGACTCACTCGAGCCTACTTGTCACGCGTGGGGGGTGGATGACGACTGAGACGAGCCTACTTGTCACGCGTGCGGTGGGGACGACGACTCAATCGAGCCCAATTCTCACGGGTGGGGTGGGGACGACGACTAAATAGAGCCCACTTGTCACGCGTGGGAAGGGGAAGACCACTCACTAGAGCCCACTTGTCACGGGTGGGGGGTGACGACGACTCAGTGGAGACAACTTGTCACGCGTGGAGTGGGGACGACGACTCAATCGAGCGCAGTTGTCGCGGGTGGGGGGTGGACGACGACTGACACGAGCCCACTTGTCACGCGTGGGAGGGGAAAACGACTCACTAGAGCCCACTTGACAAGGGTGGGTGGGGATGACGACTCTCTCGAACCCACTTGTCACGCGTGGGGGGTGGATGACGCCTGACACGAGCCCACTTGTCACGGGTGAGGGGACGACGACGACTCACTCGAGCCCACTTGTCAAGCGTGGGGGTGTCGACGACTCTCTCGAACCCACTTGTCACGGGTGGGGGGGGACGACGACTCACTCGAACCCACTTGTCACGAGTGGAGAGGGGAACGATGATTCACTCGAGCCCACTTGTCACGCGTGGGGGGGGGAACGGCGATTCACTAGAGCCCACTTGTCACGGGTGGGGGGGGGGCACGACGACTCACTGGAGACCATTTGTCACGCGTGGGGTGGGGACGACGACTCTCTCGAACCCACTTGTCACGGCGGGGGGGGGGGTCGACGACACACTCGATCACACTTGTCACGCTTGGGAGGGGGACGACGATTCACTCGAGCCCAGTTGTCACGGGTGGGGACGACGACGGCTCACTCGAGCCCACTTGTCACGCGTGGGGGTGTGGACGACTCACTCGAGCCCACTTGTCACGCGTGGAGGGTGGATGACGACTTAAACGAACCCACTTGTCACGGGTAGGTGGGGACGATGACTCACGCGCGCCCACTTGTCACGGGTGGGGGGGGACTACGACTCACTCGAGACCACTTGTCACGGGTGGGGTGGGGACGACGACACAATCGAGCCCACTTGTCACGGGTGGGGTGTGGACGACGACTCAATCGAGACCACTTGTCACGCGTGGGGGGTGGAGGACGACTCACTCGAACCAACTTGTCACGGGTGGGGGGAGACGACGACTCTCTCGAACCCACTTGTCACGCGTGAGGGGTGGAGGACGACTTACACGAGCCCATTTGTCACGGGTGGGGGGTGACGTCGACTCAGTGGAGTCAATTCGTCACGCGTGGGGTGGGGAATACGACTCAATCGAGGCCAGTTGTAACGGGTGGAGACAACGACGACTCGAGCCCACTTGTCACGCGTGGGGGGGGACGACGACTCACTCAATCCCACTTGTCACGCGTGGGGGGTGGATGACGCCTGAGACGAGCCCACTTGTCACGGGTGGGGACGACGTGTCCTTCGAGCCCACTTGTCACGCGTGGGGTGGGGACGACGACTCAATCGAGCCCAGTTTTCACGGGTGCGGGGGAACGATGACGATTCACTCGAGTCCTCTTGTCACGGGTTGGGGGGACGACGACGTCTCAATCGAGACCACTTGTCACGCGTGGGGGGTGGATGACGCCTGAGACGAGCCCACTTGTCACGGGTGAGGGGACGACGACGACTCACTCGAGCCCACTTGTCACGCGTGGGGTTGTCGAGGACTCACTCGAGCCCACTTGCCACGAGTGGGGGTGGTAGATGACATACTCGAGCCCAGTTGTCGCGGGTGGGTGGTAGTCGACGACTCACTCGAGCCCACTTGTCACGCGTGGGGTGGGGACGACGACTCAATCGAGCCCATTTGTCACTCGTGTGGGTGGACGACGACTCACCCAAACCCACTTGTCACGGCAGGGGGGAGAAGATTACTCTCTCGAACCCACTCATCACGGGTGGGGGGGAACATCGACTCACTCGAACCCACTTGTCACGTGTGGAGGGGGACGACGACTCTCTCGAACCCACTTGTCACGCGTGTGGGTGTCGACGACTCACTCGAGCCCACTTGTCATGGGTGGGTGGGGACGAAGACTCAATCGAGTCGACTTGTCACGGGTGGGGGGACGACAACGACTCATTCGAGCCCACTTGTCACAGGTGGGGGTTTAGGACGAATGACACGAGCCCACTGGTCTCGCGTGGGGGGTGGATGACGACTGACACGAGTCCACTTGTCACGGTTGGTGGTGACGACGACTCAGTGGAGACAACTTGTCACGCGTGGGGTGGGGACTACGACTCAATCGAGCCCATTTGTCACTGGTGTGGGGGGACGGCGACTCACCCAAACCCACTTGTCACGGCAGGGGGAAGAAGACGACTCTCTCGAACCCACTCGTCACGGGTAGGGGGGGACGACGACTCACTCGAGCCCGCGTGTCACTGGTGGGGGGGGACAATGACTCTCTCGAACCCACTTGTCACGGGTGAAGGGGAACGACGACTCTCTCGAACCGACTTGTCACGCGTGGGGGGGTCGACGACTCACTCGAGCCCACTTGTCATTGGTGGGTGGGGACGACGACTCAATCGAGCTGAATTGTCACGCGTGGGAAGGGGAAGACAACTCACTAGAGCCCACTTGTCACGGGTGGGGGGACGACGACGACTCATTGGAGCCCACTTGTCACGCGTGGGGGGTGGACGACGACTGACACGAGCCCACTTGTCATGGGTGGGGGGTGACGACGACTCAGTTGAGACAACTTGTCACGCGTGGGGTGGGTACGACGACACAATCGAGCCCGCTTGTCACGGTTGGAGGGGACGACGACGACTTACTCCAGCCCACTTGTCACGCGTGCGGGGGGGAACGACGACTCACTGGAGACCATTTGTCACGGGTGGGGGGAAGACGACGACTGACAGGAGCCCACTTGTCATGGGTGGGGGGTGACGACGACTCAGTGGAGACAACTTGTCACGCGTGGGGTGGGGACGACGACTCAATCGAGCCCATTTGTCACGCATGGGGGGTGGATGACGACTGACACGAGCCCACTTGTAACGGGAGGGAGACGACGACGACTCACTCGAGCCCACTTCTCACGCGTGGGGGGTGGAGGACGACTGACACGAGCCCACATGTCACGCGTGGGGGGTGGACGACGACTCTCTCGAACCCACTTGTCACGCGTGGGGGGTGGAGGACGACTGACACGAACCCACTTGTCACGGGTAGGTGGGGACGATGACTCACGCGAGCCCACTTGTCACTGGTGGGTGGGGACGACGACACAATCGAACCCACTTGTCACGAGTGGGGAGGGGAACGATGATTCACTCGAGCCCACTTGTCACGCGTGGGGGGGGAAGGGCGATTCACTCGAGCCCACTTGTCACGGGTGGGGGGGGCACGATGACTCACTGGAGACCATTTGTCACGCGTGGGGTGGGGACGACGACTCAATATTAGCCCACTTGTCACGCGTGGGGTGGGGATGACGACACACTCCAACCCAATTGTCACGGATGGGGGGGGGTCGACGACACACTCGAGCCCACTTGTCACGGGTGGGGCGTGGACGACGACTCAATCGAGCCCACTTGTCACGGGTGGGGAGACGACGACGAGTCACTCGAGCCCACTTTTCACGGGTGGGGGGGCAACGATGATTCACTCGAACCCACTTGTCACGCGTGGGGGGGGACGACGACTCACTCAATCCCACTTGTCACGGGTGGGGGGGGACGACGACTCACTCGAACTCACTTGTCACGGGTGGGGGGTGGTCGACGACAGACACGAGACCACATGTCACGGGTGGGGGTTGGACGACGACTGACACGAGACCACTTGTCACGGGTGGGGGGACGACGACGACTCACTCGAGCCCACTTGTCACGGGTGGGGGGACAACGACGACTCACTCGACCCCACTTGTCACGGCGGGGGGGGGGACGACGACTCAATCGATCCCACTTGTCACGCGTGGGGGGGGTCGACGACACACTCGATCCCACTTGTCACGGGTGGGGGGGGACGACGACTCTTTCGAACCCACTTGTCACGGTTGGGGGGGGAAGACGACCCACTCGAGCCCGCATGTCACGGGTGGGGGACGACGACGACACAATCGAGCCCACTTGTCACGGGTGGGGGGACGTCGACGACTCTCTCGAGCCCACTTGTCACGCGTGGGGGGGGTCGACGACTCACTCGAGCCCGCTTGTCACGCGTGGGGGGTGGACGACGACTGACACGAGCCTACTTATCACGGGTGGGTGGTGAGGACGACTGACACGAGTCCACTTGTCACGCATGGGGTGGGGACGACGACTCAATCGAGCCCACATGTCACACGTGGGGGGGGTCGACGACTCACTCGAGCCCAGTTGTCACGCGTGGGTTTGGACGACGACTGACACGAGCCCACTTGTCACGCGTGGGGGGGGTCGACGACTCACTCGAGGCCGCTTGTCACGCGTGGGGGGTGGATGACGACTGACACGAGCCTACTTGTCACACGTGCGGTGGGGACGACGACTCAATCGAGCCCACTTGTCACGGGTGGGGGGTGACGACGACCAAGTGGAGACAACTTGTCACGCGTAGAGTGGGGACGACGACTCAATCGAGCGCAGTTGTCACGGGTGGGGGGAGGACGACGACTCTCTCGAGCCCACTTGTCACGCGTGGGGTTGTCGAGGACTCACTCGAGCCCACTTGCCACGAGTGGGGGTCGTCGACAACATACTCGAGCCCAGTTATCGCGGGTGGGGGGTGGACAACGACTGACACGAGCCCACTTGTCACGCGTGGGAAGGGGACGAAGACTCAATCGATCGCAGTTGTCACGGGTGGGGACGACGAGTCCATCGAGCCCACTTGTCACGCGTGGGGTGGGGACGACGACTCAATCGAGTACACTCGTCACGCGTGGGGGGGGTTGACGACACAATCGAGCCCACTTGTCACGCGTGGGGGGGGGGACTATGTCTTACTCGAGCCCACTTGTCACGCGTGGGGTGGGGACGACGACTCAATCGAGCCCACTTGTCACGGGCGGGGACGACGAGTACATCGAGACCACTTGTCACGCGAGGGATGGGGACGACGACTCAATCGAGTACATTCGTCACGCGTGGGGGTGGTGACGATACAATCGAGCCCACTTGTCACGGGTGGGGGGACGACGACGATTCACTCGAGTCCACTTGTCACGGGTTGGGGGGACGACGACTCAATCGAGCCCACTTGTCACGTGTGGGGTGGGGACGACGACTCACGCGAGCCCACTTGTCACGGGTGGGGGGGGGGACTACGTCTCACTCGAGCCCACTTGTCACGCGTGGGGTGGGGACGACGACTCAATCGAGCCCACTTGTCACGCGTGGGGGATGGAGGACGACTGACACGAGTCCATTTGTCACGGGTGGGGGGTGACGACGACTCAATCGAGCCCTGTTGTCACTGGTGGGGACGACGACGACTCACTCGAGCCCACTTGTTACGCGTGGGGGGGGACGACGACTCACTCGATCCCACTTGTCACGATTGGGGTGACGTCGACGACTCTCTCGAGCCCACTTGTCACGCGTGGGGTGTGGACGACGACTGAAACGAGACTACTTGTCACGGGTGGGTGGTGATGACGACTGACACGAGTCCACTTGTCACGCATGGGGTGGGGACGACGACTCAATCGAGCCCACTTGTCACGCGTGGGGGATGGAGGACGACTGACACGAGTCCATTTGTCACGGGTGGGGGGTGACGACGACTCAGTCGAGCCCAGTTTTCACTGGTGGGGACGACGACGACTCACTCGAGCCCACTTGTTACGCGTGGGGGGGGACGACGACTCACTCGATCCCACTTGTCACGGGTGGGGTGGGTAGACGACTCACTCGATCCCACTTGTCACGGGTGGGGTGGGTAGACGACTCACTCGAGCCCACTTGTCACGCGTGGGTGGTAGATGACGACTGACACGAGCCTACTTGTCACACGTGCGGTGGGGACGACGACTCAATCGAGCACACTTGTCACGGGTGGGGTGGGGACGACGACTAAATAGAGCCTACTTGTCACGCGTGGGAAGGGGAAGACGACTGACTAGAACCCTCTTGTCACGGGTGGGGGGTGACGACGAATCAGTGGAGACAACCTGTCACGCGTGGAGTGGGGACGACGACTCAATCGAGCCCAGTTGTCACGGGTGGGGATAGGACGACGACTCTCTCGAGCCCTCTTGCCACGAGTGGGCGTGGTCGACGACATACTCGAGCCCAGTTATCGCGGGTGGGGGGTGGACGACGACTGACACGAGCCCACTTGTCACGCGTGGGAAGGGGACGAAGACTCAATCGATCGCAGTTGTCACGGGTGGGGACGACGAGTCCATCGAGCCCACTTGTCACGCGTGGGGTGGGGACGACGACTCAATCTAGTACACTCGTCACGCGTGGGGGGTGTTGACGATACAATCAAGCCCATTTTTCACGGGTGGGGGGGACACGACGACTCACGCGAGCCCACTTGTCACGGGTGGGGGGACGACGACGACACACTCGAGCCCACTTGTCACGGGTGGGGCGTGGACGACGACTCAGTGGAGACAACTTGTCACGTGTGGAGTGGGGACGACGACTCAATCGAGCCCACTTGTCACGCGTGGGAAGGGGAAGACGACTCTCTAGAGCCCACTTGTCACTGGTGGGGGGTGACGACGACTCAGTGGAGACAACTTGTCACGCGTGGAGTGGGGACAACGACTCAATCGAGCCCAGTTGTCACGGGTGGGGGGAGGACGACGACTCTCTCGAGCCCTCCTGCCACGAGTGGGGTTGTCGAGGACTCACTCGAGCCCACTTGTCACGGGTGGGGGGACGACGACGATTCACTCGAGTCCACTTGTCACGGGTTGGGGGGACGACGACTCAATCGAGCCCACTTGTCACGCGTGGGGTGTTGAGGACGACTGACACGAGTCCACTTGTCACGGTTGCTGGTGACGACGACTCAGTGGAGCCAACTTGTCACGCGTGGGGTGGGGACTACGACACACTCGAGCTCTCTTGCCACGAGTGGGGGTGGTCGACGACATACTCGAGCCCAGTTATCGCGGGTGGGGGGTGGACGACGACTGACACGAGCCCACTTGTCACGCGTGGGGTGGGGACGACGACTCAATCGATCCCAGTTGTCACGGGTGGGGACGACGAGTCCATCGAGCCCACTTGTCACGCGTGGGGGGTGGATGACGCCTGACACGAGCCCACTTGTCAAGGGTGAGGGGACGACGACGACTCACTCGAGCCCACTTGTCACGCGTGGGGTTGTCGAGGACTCACTCGAGCCCACTTGCCACGAGTGGGGGTGGTCGACGACATACTCGAGCCCAGTTGTCGCGGGTGGGTGGTAGTCGACGACTGACACGAGCCCACTTTTCACGGGTGGGGACGACGAGTCCATCGAGCCCACTTTTCACGCGTGGGGTGGGGACGACGACTCACTCGAGCCCACTTGTCACGGTTGGGGGGGGACGACGACTCTCTCGAACCCACTTGTCACGAGTGGGGGGGGAACGGCGATTCACTCGAGCCCACTTGTCACGGGTTGGGCGGGGGCACGACGACTCACTGGAGACCATTTGTCACGCGTGGGGTGGGGACGACGACTCAATATTAGCCCACTTGTTACGCGTGGGGTGGGGATGACGACACACTCCAACCCAATTGTCACGGGTGGGGGGGGGTCGACGACACACTCGAGCCCACTTGTAACGGGTGGGGCGTGGACGACGTCTCTCTCGAACCCACTTGTCACGGCGGGGGGGGGGTTGACGACACACTCGATCCCACTTGTCACGGGTGGGAGGGGGACGACGAGTCACTCGAGCCCACTTTTCACGGGTGGGGGAGACACGACGACTCACGCGAGCCTACTTGTAACGGTTGGGGGGGACGACGATTCACTCCAGCCCAGTTGTCACGGGTGGGGACGACGACGGCTCACTCGAGCCCACTTGTCACGCGTGCAGGGGGGAACGGCGATTCACTCGAGCCCACTTGTCACGGGTGGGGGGTACGACGACTCACTGGTGACCATTTGTCACGGGTGGGGGGAAGACGAGGACACAATCGAGACCACTTGTCACGGGTGGGGACGACGAGTCCATCGAGCCCACTTGTCACGCATGGGGTGGGGACGACGACTAAATCGAGTACACTCGTCACGCGTGGGGGGGGTTGACGACACAATCGAGCCCACTTGTCACGGGTGGGGGGGGGGGACTACGTCTCACTCGAGCCCACTTGTCAGGCGTGGGGTGGGGACGACGACTCAATCGAGACCAGTTGTCACGGGTGGGGGGACGACGACGACTCACTCGAGCCCACTTGTCACGGGTGGGGGGAGGACGACGACTCACTCGAGCCCAATTGTCACGGGTGGGGGGAGGACGACGACTCACTCGACCCCACTTGTCACGGCGGGGGGGGGGGTCGACGCCACACTCGATCCCACTTGTCACGGGTGGGGGGGGACGACGACTCTTTCCAACCCACTTGTCACGGGTGGGGGACGACGACGACTCTCTCGAGCCCACTTGTCATGCGTGGGGGGACGTCGACGACTCTCTCGAGCCCACTTGTCACGCGTGGGGGGGGTCGACGACTGACACGAGCCTACTTATCACGGGTGGGTGGTGAGGACGACTGACACGAGTCCACTTGTCACGCATGGGGTGGGGACGACGACGCAATCGAGCCCACTTGTCACGCGTGGGGGATGGAGGACGACTGACACGAGCCCACTTGTCACGCGTGTGAGGGGAAAACGACTCACTAGAGCCCACTTGACAAGGGTGGGTGGGGACGACGACTCTCTCGAACCCACTTGTCACGCGTGGGGGGTGGATGACGCCTGACACGAGCCCACTTGTCACGGGTGAGGGGACGACGACGACTCTCTCGAACCGACTTGTCACGCGTGGGGGGGTCGACGACTCACTAGAGCCCACTTGTCACGGGTGGGGGGACGACGACGACTCACTCGAGCCCACTTGTCAAGCGTGGGGGTGTCGACGACTCTCTCGAACCCACTTGTCACGGGTGGGGGGGGACGACGACTCACTCGAACCCACTTGTCACGAGTGGAGAGGGGAACGATGATTCACTCGAGCCCACTTGTCACGCGTGGGGGGGGGAACGGCGATTCACTAGAGCCCACTTGTCACGCGTGGGGGGGGCAACGGCGATTCACTAGAGCCCACTTGTCACGGGTGGGGGGGGGGCACGACGACTCACTGGAGACCATTTGTCACGCGTGGGGTGGGGACGACGACACAATCGAGCCCACTTGTCACGGGTGGGGTGTGGACGACGACTCACTCGAGCCCACTTGTCACGCGTGGGGGTGTCGACGACTCTCTCGAACCCACTTGTCACTGGTGGGGGGGGACGACGACTCACTCGAACCCACTTGTCACGAGTGGAGAGGGGAACGATGATTCACTCGAGCCCACTTGTCACGCGTGGGGGGGGGAACGGCGATTCACTAGAGCCCACTTGTCACGGGTGGGGGGGGGCACGACGACTCACTGGAGACCATTTGTCACGCGTGGGGTGGGGACGACGACTCTCTCGAATCCACTTGTCACGGGTGGGGGGGACGACGACTCACTCGAGCCCACATGTCACACGTGGGGGGTGGTCGACAACTCACTCGAGCCCAGTTGTCACGCGTGGGTTTGGACGACGACTGACACGAGCCCACTTGTCACGGGTGGGTGGTGTGGACGACTGATACGAGCCCACTTGTCACGCGTGGGGTGTGGACGACGACTGACACGAGCCCACTTGTCACGCATGGGGTGGGGACGACGACTCAATCAAGCCCACTTGTCACGGGTGGGGACGACGACTCAATCGAGCCCACTTGTCACGAGTGGCGGGGGGACGACACAATCGAGCCCAGTTTTCACGGGTGGGGGGATGGCGACGACTCACTCGAGCCCACTTGTCACGTGTGGGGGGGGTCGACGACTCACTCAAGCCCACTTGTCACGCGTGGGGGGTGGAGGACGACTTACACGAGCCCATTTGTCACGGGTGGGGGGTGACGTCGACTCAGTGGAGTCAATTCGTCACGCGTGGGGTGGGGAATACGACTCAATCGAGGCCAGTTGTAACGGGTGGAGACAACGACGACTCGAACCCACTTGTCACGCGTGGGGGGGGACGACGACTCACTCGATCCCACTTGTCACGGGTGGGGGGGGAACGACGACTCTTTCGAACCCACTTGTCACGGGTGGGGGGGGACGACGACTCACTCGAGCCCACTTGTCACGGGTGGCGGGACACGACGACTCACGCCACCCCACTTGTCACGGGTGGGGGGACGACGACCACTCACTGGAGCCCACTTGTCACGAGTGGTGGGTGGAAGACGAGTGACAGGAGCCCACTTGTCATAGGTGGGGGGTGACGACGACTCAGTGGAGACAACTTGTCACGTGTGGGGTGGGGACGAAGACTCAATCGAGCCCAGTTGTGACGGGAGGGGATGATGATGACTCACTCGAGCCCACATGTCACGCGTGGGTGGGGTCGACGACACACTCGAGCCCACTTGTCACGGGTGGGGGGGGACGACGACTCTTTCGAACCCACTTGTCACGGGTGGGGGGAGACGACGATTCACTCGAACCCACTTGTCACGGGTGGGGTGGGGACGACGACTAAATCGAGCCCACTTGTCACGCGTGGGAAGGGGAAGACGACTCACTAGAGCCCACTTGTCACGGGTGGGGGGTGACGACGACTCAGTGGAGACAACTTGTCACGCGTGGGGTGGGGACGACGACGACTCACTCAAGCCCACTTGTCACGAGTGGGGGTGGTCGACGACATACTCGAGTCCAGTTGTTGCGGGTGGGGGGTGGACGACGACTGACACGAGCCCACTTGTCACGCGTGGGGTGGGGACGACGACTCAATCGATCCCAGTTGTCAAGCGTGGGGGTGTCGACGACTCTCTCGAACCCACTTGTCACTGGTGGGGGGGGACGACGACTCACTCGAACCCACTTGTCACGAGTGGAGAGGGGAACGATGATTCACTCGAGCCCACTTGTCACGCGTGGGGGGGGGAACGGCGATTCACTCGAGCCCACTTGTCACGCGTGGGGGGGGGAACGGCGATTCACTAGAGCCCACTTGTCACGGGTGGGGGGGGGGCACGACGACTCACTGGAGACCATTTGTCACGCGTGGGGTGGGGACGACGACTCTCTCGAACCCACTTGTCACGGCGGGGGGGGGGTCGACGACACACTCGATCACACTTGTCACGCTTGGGAGGGGGACGACGATTCACTCGAGCCCAGTTGTCACGGGTGGGGACGACGACGGCTCACTCGAGCCCACTTGTCACGCGTGGGGGTGTGGACGACTCACTCGAGCCCACTTGTCACGCGTGGAGGGTGGATGACGACTTAAACGAACCCACTTGTCACGGGTAGGTGGGGACGATGACTCACGCGCGCCCACTTGTCACGGGTGGGGGGGGACCACGACTCACTCGAACCCACTTGTCACGAGTGGGGAGGGGAACGATGATTCACTCGAGCCCACTTGTCACGCGTGGGGGGGGCACGACGACTCAGTCGAGCCCACTTGTCACGGGTGGGGACGACGAGTCCATCGAGCCCACTTGTCACGGGTGGGGGGGACGACGACTCACTCGAGCCCACATGTCACACGTGGGGGGTGGTCGACAACTCACTCGAGCCCAGTTGTCACGCGTGGGTTTGGACGACGACTGACACGAGCCCACTTGTCACGGGTGGGTGGTGTGGACGACTGATACGAGCCCACTTGTCACGCGTGGGGTGTGGACGACGACTGACACGAGCCCACTTGTCACGCATGGGGTGGGGACGACGACTCAATCAAGCCCACTTGTCACGGGTGGGGACGACGACTCAATCGAGCCCACTTGTCACGAGTGGCGTGGGGACGACACAATCGAGCCCACTTGTCACGGGTGGGGGGATGGCGACGACTCACTCGAGCCCACTTGTCACGTGTGGGGGGGGTCGACGACTCACTCAAGCCCACTTGTCACGCGTGGGGGGTGGAGGACGACTTACACGAGCCCATTTGTCACGGGTGGGGGGTGACGTCGACTCAGTGGAGTCAATTCGTCACGCGTGGGGTGGGGAATACGACTCAATCGAGGCCAGTTGTAACGGGTGGAGACAACGACGACTCGAACCCACTTGTCACGCGTGGGGGGGGACGACGACTCACTCGATCCCACTTGTCACGGGTGGGGGGGGACGACGACTCACTCGAGCCCACTTGTCACGGGTGGGGGGACACGACGACTCACGCCACCCCACTTGTCACGGGTGGGGGGACGACGACCACTCACTGGAGCCCACTTGTCACGAGTGGTGGGTGGAAGACGAGTGACTCGAGCCCACTTGTCACGCGTGGGGTAGGGACGACGACTCAATCGATCCCAGTTGTCAAGCGTGGGGGTGTCGACGACTCTCTCGAACCCACTTGTCACTGGTGGGGGGGGACGACGACTCACTCGAACCCACTTGTCACGAGTGGAGAGGGGAACGATGATTCACTCGAGCCCACTTGTCACGCGTGGGGGGGGGAACGGCGATTCACTCGAGCCCACTTGTCACGCGTGGGGGGGGGAACGGCGATTCACTAGAGCCCACTTGTCACGGGTGGGGGGGGGGCACGACGACTCACTGGAGACCATTTGTCACGCGTGGGGTGGGGACGACGACTCTCTCGAACCCACTTGTCACGGCGGGGGGGGGGTCGACGACACACTCGATCACACTTGTCACGCTTGGGAGGGGGACGACGATTCACTCGAGCCCAGTTGTCACGGGTGGGGACGACGACGGCTCACTCGAGCCCACTTGTCACGTGTGGGGGTGTGGACGACTCACTCGAGCCCACTTGTCACGCGTGGAGGGTGGATGACGACTTAAACGAACCCACTTGTCACGGGTAGGTGGGGACGATGACTCACGCGCGCCCACTTGTCACGGGTGGGGGGGGACCACGACTCACTCGAACCCACTTGTCACGAGTGGGGAGGGGAACGATGATTCACTCGAGCCCACTTGTCACGCGTGGGGGGGGCACGACGACTCAGTCGAGCCCACTTGTCACGGGTGGGGACGACGAGTCCATCGAGCCCACTTGTCACGGGTGGGGGGGACGACGACTCACTCGAGCCCACATGTCACACGTGGGGGGTGGTCGACAACTCACTCGAGCCCAGTTGTCACGCGTGGGTTTGGACGACGACTGACACGAGCCCACTTGTCACGGGTGGGTGGTGTGGACGACTGATACGAGCCCACTTGTCACGCGTGGGGTGTGGACGACGACTGACACGAGCCCACTTGTCACGCATGGGGTGGGGACGACGACTCAATCAAGCCCACTTGTCACGGGTGGGGACGACGACTCAATCGAGCCCACTTGTCACGAGTGGCGTGGGGACGACACAATCGAGCCCACTTGTCACGGGTGGGGGGATGGCGACGACTCACTCGAGCCCACTTGTCACGTGTGGGGGGGGTCGACGACTCACTCAAGCCCACTTGTCACGCGTGGGGGGTGGAGGACGACTTACACGAGCCCATTTGTCACGGGTGGGGGGTGACGTCGACTCAGTGGAGTCAATTCGTCACGCGTGGGGTGGGGAATACGACTCAATCGAGGCCAGTTGTAACGGGTGGAGACAACGACGACTCGAACCCACTTGTCACGCGTGGGGGGGGACGACGACTCACTCGATCCCACTTGTCACGGGTGGGGGGGGACGACGACTCACTCGAGCCCACTTGTCACGGGTGGGGGGACACGACGACTCACGCCACCCCACTTGTCACGGGTGGGGGGACGACGACCACTCACTGGAGCCCACTTGTCACGAGTGGTGGGTGGAAGACGAGTGACTCGAGCCCACTTGTCACGCGTGGGGTAGGGACGACGACTCAATCGAGCCCACTTTTCACGGGTGGGGTGGGGACGACGACTCAATCGAGCCCACTTGTAACGGGTGGGGTGGATCGACGAATCACTCGAGCCCACTTGTCACGCGTGGGGGGTGGACGACGACTGACACGAGCCCTCTTGTCACGCGTGGGGGGTGGAGGACGACTGACAGGAGCCCACTTGTCATAGGTGGGGGGTGAGGACGACTCAGTGGAGACAACTTGTCACGTGTGGGGTGGGGACGACGACTCAATCGAGCCCAGTTGTGACGGGAGGGGATGATGATGACTCACTCGAGCCCACTTGTCACGCGTGGGTGGGGTCGACGACACACTCGAGCCCACTTGTCACGGGTGGGGGGGGACGACGACTCTTTCGAACCCACTTGTCACGGGTGGGGGGAGACGACGATTCACTCGAACCCACTTGTCACGGGTGGGGTGGGGACGACGACTAAATCGAGCCCACTTGTCACGCGTGGGAAGGGGAAGACGACTCACTAGAGCCCACTTGTCACGGGTGGGGGGTGACGACGACTCAGTGGAGACAACTTGTCACGCGTGGGGTGGGGACGACGACGACTCACTCAAGCCCACTTGTCACGAGTGGGGGTGGTCGACGACATACTCGAGTCCAGTTGTTGCGGGTGGGGGGTGGACGACGACTGACACGAGCCCACTTGTCACGCGTGGGGTGGGGACGACGACTCAATCGATCCCAGTTGTCACGGGTGGGGACGACGAGTCCATCGACCCCACTTGTCACGCGTAGGGAGGGGAAGACGACTCACTAGAGCCCACTTGTCAAGGGTGGGGGGGGACGACGTCTCTCTCGAACCCACTTGTCACGCGTGGGGGGTGGATGACGCCTGAGACGAGCCCAATTGTCACGGGTGGGGACAACGTGTCCGTCGAGCCCACTTGTCACGCGTGGGGTGGGGACGACGACTCAATCGAGCCCAGTTTTCACGGGTGCGGGGGAACGATGACGATTCACTCGAGTCCTCTTGTCACGGGTTGGGGGGACGACGACGTCTCAATCGAGACCACTTGTCACGCGTGGGGGGTGGAGGACGACTCACTCGAACCAACTTGTCACGGGTGGGGGGAGACGACGACTCTCTCGAACCCACTTGTCACGCGTGGGGGGTGGAGGACGACTTACACGAGCCCATTTGTCACGGGTGGGGGGTGACGTCGACTCAGTGGAGTCAATTCGTCACGCGTGGGGTGGGGAATACGACTCAATCGAGGCCAGTTGTAACGGGTGGAGACAACGACGACTCGAGCCCACTTGTCACGCGTGGGGGGGGACGACGACTCACTCAATCCCACTTGTCACGGGTGGGGGGGGAACGACGACTCTCTCGAACCCACTTGTCACGGGTGGGTGGTGTGGACGACTGATACGAGCCCACTTGTCACGCGTGGGGTGTGGACGACGACTGACACGAGCCCACTTGTCACGCATGGGGTGGGGACGACGACTCAATCAAGCCCACTTGTCACGGGTGGGGACGACGACTCAATCGAGCCCACTTGTCACGAGTGGCGTGGGGACGACACAATCGAGCCCACTTGTCACGGGTGGGGGGATGGCGACGACTCACTCGAGCCCACTTGTCACGGTTGGGGGGGGACGACGACTCTCTCGAACCCACTTGTCACGAGTGGGGGGGGAACGGCGATTCACTCGAGCCCACTTGTCACGAGTGGCGTGGGGACGACACAGTCGAGCCCACTTGTCACGGGTGGGGGGATGGCGACGACTCACTCGAGCCCACTTGTCACGGTTGGGGGGGGACGACGACTCTCTCGAACCCACTTGTCACGAGTGGGGGGGGAACGGCGATTCACTCGAGCCCACTTGTCACGGGTTGGGCGGGGGCACGACGACTCACTGGAGACCATTTGTCACGCGTGGGGTGGGGACGACGACTCAATATTAGCCCACTTGTTACGCGTGGGGTGGGGATGACGACACACTCCAACCCAATTGTCACGGGTGGGGGGGGGTCGACGACACACTCGAGCCCACTTGTAACGGGTGGGGCGTGGACGACGTCTCTCTCGAACCCACTTGTCACGGCGGGGGGGGGGTTGACGACACACTCGATCCCACTTGTCACGGGTGGGAGGGGGACGACGAGTCACTCGAGCCCACTTTTCACGGGTGGGGGAGACACGACGACTCACGCGAGCCTACTTGTAACGGTTGGGGGGGACGACGATTCACTCCAGCCCAGTTGTCACGGGTGGGGACGACGACGGCTCACTCGAGCCCACTTGTCACGCGTGCAGGGGGGAACGGCGATTCACTCGAGCCCACTTGTCACGGGTGGGGGGTACGACGACTCACTGGTGACCATTTGTCACGGGTGGGGGGAAGACGAGGACACAATCGAGACCACTTGTCACGGGTGGGGACGACGAGTCCATCGAGCCCACTTGTCACGCATGGGGTGGGGACGACGACTAAATCGAGTACACTCGTCACGCGTGGGGGGGGTTGACGACACAATCGAGCCCACTTGTCACGGGTGGGGGGGGGGGACTACGTCTCACTCGAGCCCACTTGTCAGGCGTGGGGTGGGGACGACGACTCAATCGAGACCAGTTGTCACGGGTGGGGGGACGACGACGACTCACTCGAGCCCACTTGTCACGGGTGGGGGGAGGACGACGACTCACTCGAGCCCAATTGTCACGGGTGGGGGGAGGACGACGACTCACTCGACCCCACTTGTCACGGCGGGGGGGGGGGTCGACGCCACACTCGATCCCACTTGTCACGGGTGGGGGGGGACGACGACTCTTTCCAACCCACTTGTCACGGGTGGGGGACGACGACGACTCTCTCGAGCCCACTTGTCACGCGTGGGGGGACGTCGACGACTCTCTCGAGCCCACTTGTCACGCGTGGGGGGGGTCGACGACTGACACGAGCCTACTTATCACGGGTGGGTGGTGAGGACGACTGACACGAGTCCACTTGTCACGCATGGGGTGGGGACGACGACGCAATCGAGCCCACTTGTCACGCGTGGGGGATGGAGGACGACTGACACGAGCCCACTTGTCACGCGTGTGAGGGGAAAACGACTCACTAGAGCCCACTTGACAAGGGTGGGTGGGGACGACGACTCTCTCGAACCCACTTGTCACGCGTGGGGGGTGGATGACGCCTGACACGAGCCCACTTGTCACGGGTGAGGGGACGACGACGACTCTCTCGAACCGACTTGTCACGCGTGGGGGGGTCGACGACTCACTAGAGCCCACTTGTCACGGGTGGGGGGACGACGACGACTCACTCGAGCCCACTTGTCAAGCGTGGGGGTGTCGACGACTCTCTCGAACCCACTTGTCACGGGTGGGGGGGGACGACGACTCACTCGAACCCACTTGTCACGAGTGGAGAGGGGAACGATGATTCACTCGAGCCCACTTGTCACGCGTGGGGGGGGGAACGGCGATTCACTCGAGCCCACTTGTCACGCGTGGGGGGGGCAACGGCGATTCACTAGAGCCCACTTGTCACGGGTGGGGGGGGGGCACGACGACTCACTGGAGACCATTTGTCACGCGTGGGGTGGGGACGACGACACAATCGAGCCCACTTGTCACGGGTGGGGTGTGGACGACGACTCACTCGAGCCCACTTGTCACGCGTGGGGGTGTCGACGACTCTCTCGAACCCACTTGTCACTGGTGGGGGGGGACGACGACTCACTCGAACCCACTTGTCACGAGTGGAGAGGGGAACGATGATTCACTCGAGCCCACTTGTCACGCGTGGGGGGGGGAACGGCGATTCACTAGAGCCCACTTGTCACGGGTGGGGGGGGGCACGACGACTCACTGGAGACCATTTGTCACGCGTGGGGTGGGGACGACGACTCTCTCGAATCCACTTGTCACGGGTGGGGGGGACGACGACTCACTCGAGCCCACATGTCACACGTGGGGGGTGGTCGACAACTCACTCGAGCCCAGTTGTCACGCGTGGGTTTGGACAACGACTGACACGAGCCCACTTGTCACGGGTGGGTGGTGTGGACGACTGATACGAGCCCACTTGTCACGCGTGGGGTGTGGACGACGACTGACACGAGCCCACTTGTCACGCATGGGGTGGGGACGACGACTCAATCAAGCCCACTTGTCACGGGTGGGGACGACGACTCAATCGAGCCCACTTGTCACGAGTGGCGGGGGGACGACACAATCGAGCCCAGTTTTCACGGGTGGGGGGATGGCGACGACTCACTCGAGCCCACTTGTCACGTGTGGGGGGGGTCGACGACTCACTCAAGCCCACTTGTCACGCGTGGGGGGTGGAGGACGACTTACACGAGCCCATTTGTCACGGGTGGGGGGTGACGTCGACTCAGTGGAGTCAATTCGTCACGCGTGGGGTGGGGAATACGACTCAATCGAGGCCAGTTGTAACGGGTGGAGACAACGACGACTCGAACCCACTTGTCACGCGTGGGGGGGGACGACGACTCACTCGATCCCACTTGTCACGGGTGGGGGGGGAACGACGACTCTTTCGAACCCACTTGTCACGGGTGGGGGGGGACGACGACTCACTCGAGCCCACTTGTCACGGGTGGCGGGACACGACGACTCACGCCACCCCACTTGTCACGGGTGGGGGGACGACGACCACTCACTGGAGCCCACTTGTCACGAGTGGTGGGTGGAAGACGAGTGACAGGAGCCCACTTGTCATAGGTGGGGGGTGACGACGACTCAGTGGAGACAACTTGTCACGTGTGGGGTGGGGACGAAGACTCAATCGAGCCCAGTTGTGACGGGAGGGGATGATGATGACTCACTCGAGCCCACATGTCACGCGTGGGTGGGGTCGACGACACACTCGAGCCCACTTGTCACGGGTGGGGGGGGACGACGACTCTTTCGAACCCACTTGTCACGGGTGGGGGGAGACGACGATTCACTCGAACCCACTTGTCACGGGTGGGGTGGGGACGACGACTAAATCGAGCCCACTTGTCACGCGTGGGAAGGGGAAGACGACTCACTAGAGCCCACTTGTCACGGGTGGGGGGTGACGACGACTCAGTGGAGACAACTTGTCACGCGTGGGGTGGGGACGACGACGACTCAATCAAGCCCACTTGTCACGAGTGGGGGTGGTCGACGACATACTCGAGTCCAGTTGTTGCGGGTGGGGGGTGGACGACGACTGACACGAGCCCACTTGTCACGCGTGGGGTGGGGACGACGACTCAATCGATCCCAGTTGTCAAGCGTGGGGGTGTCGACGACTCTCTCGAACCCACTTGTCACTGGTGGGGGGGGACGACGACTCACTCGAACCCACTTGTCACGAGTGGAGAGGGGAACGATGATTCACTCGAGCCCACTTGTCACGCGTGGGGGGGGGAACGGCGATTCACTCGAGCCCACTTGTCACGCGTGGGGGGGGGAACGGCGATTCACTAGAGCCCACTTGTCACGGGTGGGGGGGGGGCACGACGACTCACTGGAGACCATTTGTCACGCGTGGGGTGGGGACGACGACTCTCTCGAACCCACTTGTCACGGCGGGGGGGGGGTCGACGACACACTCGATCACACTTGTCACGCTTGGGAGGGGGACGACGATTCACTCGAGCCCAGTTGTCACGGGTGGGGACGACGACGGCTCACTCGAGCCCACTTGTCACGCGTGGGGGTGTGGACGACTCACTCGAGCCCACTTGTCACGCGTGGAGGGTGGATGACGACTTAAACGAACCCACTTGTCACGGGTAGGTGGGGACGATGACTCACGCGCGCCCACTTGTCACGGGTGGGGGGGGACCACGACTCACTCGAACCCACTTGTCACGAGTGGGGAGGGGAACGATGATTCACTCGAGCCCACTTGTCACGCGTGGGGGGGGCACGACGACTCAGTCGAGCCCACTTGTCACGGGTGGGGACGACGAGTCCATCGAGCCCACTTGTCACGGGTGGGGGGGACGACGACTCACTCGAGCCCACATGTCACACGTGGGGGGTGGTCGACAACTCACTCGAGCCCAGTTGTCACGCGTGGGTTTGGACGACGACTGACACGAGCCCACTTGTCACGGGTGGGTGGTGTGGACGACTGATACGAGCCCACTTGTCACGCGTGGGGTGTGGACGACGACTGACACGAGCCCACTTGTCACGCATGGGGTGGGGACGACGACTCAATCAAGCCCACTTGTCACGGGTGGGGACGACGACTCAATCGAGCCCACTTGTCACGAGTGGCGTGGGGACGACACAATCGAGCCCACTTGTCACGGGTGGGGGGATGGCGACGACTCACTCGAGCCCACTTGTCACGTGTGGGGGGGGTCGACGACTCACTCAAGCCCACTTGTCACGCGTGGGGGGTGGAGGACGACTTACACGAGCCCATTTGTCACGGGTGGGGGGTGACGTCGACTCAGTGGAGTCAATTCGTCACGCGTGGGGTGGGGAATACGACTCAATCGAGGCCAGTTGTAACGGGTGGAGACAACGACGACTCGAACCCACTTGTCACGCGTGGGGGGGGACGACGACTCACTCGATCCCACTTGTCACGGGTGGGGGGGGAACGACGACTCTTTCGAACCCACTTGTCACGGGTGGGGGGGGACGACGACTCACTCGAGCCCACTTGTCACGGGTGGGGGGACACGACGACTCACGCCACCCCACTTGTCACGGGTGGGGGGACGACGACCACTCACTGGAGCCCACTTGTCACGAGTGGTGGGTGGAAGACGAGTGACTCGAGCCCACTTGTCACGCGTGGGGTAGGGACGACGACTCAATCGAGCCCACTTTTCACGGGTGGGGTGGGGACGACGACTCAATCGAGCCCACTTGTAACGGGTGGGGTGGATCGACGAATCACTCGAGCCCACTTGTCACGCGTGGGGGGTGGACGACGACTGACACGAGCCCTCTTGTCACGCGTGGGGGGTGGAGGACGACTGACAGGAGCCCACTTGTCATAGGTGGGGGGTGAGGACGACTCAGTGGAGACAACTTGTCACGTGTGGGGTGGGGACGACGACTCAATCGAGCCCAGTTGTGACGGGAGGGGATGATGATGACTCACTCGAGCCCACTTGTCACGCGTGGGTGGGGTCGACGACACACTCGAGCCCACTTGTCACGGGTGGGGGGGGACGACGACTCTTTCGAACCCACTTGTCACGGGTGGGGGGAGACGACGATTCACTCGAACCCACTTGTCACGGGTGGGGTGGGGACGACGACTAAATCGAGCCCACTTGTCACGCGTGGGAAGGGGAAGACGACTCACTAGAGCCCACTTGTCACGGGTGGGGGGTGACGACGACTCAGTGGAGACAACTTGTCACGCGTGGGGTGGGGACGACGACGACTCACTCAAGCCCACTTGTCACGAGTGGGGGTGGTCGACGACATACTCGAGTCCAGTTGTTGCGGGTGGGGGGTGGACGACGACTGACACGAGCCCACTTGTCACGCGTGGGGTGGGGACGACGACTCAATCGATCCCAGTTGTCACGGGTGGGGACGACGAGTCCATCGACCCCACTTGTCACGCGTAGGGAGGGGAAGACGACTCACTAGAGCCCACTTGTCAAGGGTGGGGGGGGACGACGTCTCTCTCGAACCCACTTGTCACGCGTGGGGGGTGGATGACGCCTGAGACGAGCCCAATTGTCACGGGTGGGGACAACGTGTCCGTCGAGCCCACTTGTCACGCGTGGGGTGGGGACGACGACTCAATCGAGCCCAGTTTTCACGGGTGCGGGAGAACGATGACGATTCACTCGAGTCCTCTTGTCACGGGTTGGGGGGACGACGACGTCTCAATCGAGACCACTTGTCACGCGTGGGGGGTGGAGGACGACTCACTCGAACCAACTTGTCACGGGTGGGGGGAGACGACGACTCTCTCGAACCCACTTGTCACGCGTGGGGGGTGGAGGACGACTTACACGAGCCCATTTGTCACGGGTGGGGGGTGACGTCGACTCAGTGGAGTCAATTCGTCACGCGTGGGGTGGGGAATACGACTCAATCGAGGCCAGTTGTAACGGGTGGAGACAACGACGACTCGAGCCCACTTGTCACGCGTGGGGGGGGACGACGACTCACTCAATCCCACTTGTCACGGGTGGGGGGGGAACGACGACTCTCTCGAACCCACTTGTCACGGGTGGGTGGTGTGGACGACTGATACGAGCCCACTTGTCACGCGTGGGGTGTGGACGACGACTGACACGAGCCCACTTGTCACGCATGGGGTGGGGACGACGACTCAATCAAGCCCACTTGTCACGGGTGGGGACGACGACTCAATCGAGCCCACTTGTCACGAGTGGCGTGGGGACGACACAATCGAGCCCACTTGTCACGGGTGGGGGGATGGCGACGACTCACTCGAGCCCACTTGTCACGTGTGGGGGGGGTCGACGACTCACTCAAGCCCACTTGTCACGCGTGGGGGGTGGAGGACGACTTACACGAGCCCATTTGTCACGGGTGGGGGGTGACGTCGACTCAGTGGAGTCAATTCGTCACGCGTGGGGTGGGGAATACGACTCAATCGAGGCCAGTTGTAACGGGTGGAGACAACGACGACTCGAACCCACTTGTCACGCGTGGGGGGGGACGACGACTCACTCGATCCCACTTGTCACGGGTGGGGGGGGAACGACGACTCTTTCGAACCCACTTGTCACGGGTGGGGGGGGACGACGACTCACTCGAGCCCACTTGTCACGGGTGGGGGGACACGACGACTCACGCCACCCCACTTGTCACGGGTGGGGGGACGACGACCACTCACTGGAGCCCACTTGTCACGAGTGGTGGGTGGAAGACGAGTGACTCGAGCCCACTTGTCACGCGTGGGGTAGGGACGACGACTCAATCGAGCCCACTTTTCACGGGTGGGGTGGGGACGACGACTCAATCGAGCCCACTTGTAACGGGTGGGGTGGATCGACGAATCACTCGAGCCCACTTGTCACGCGTGGGGGGTGGACGACGACTGACACGAGCCCTCTTGTCACGCGTGGGGGGTGGAGGACGACTGACAGGAGCCCACTTGTCATAGGTGGGGGGTGACGACGACTCAGTGGAGACAACTTGTCACGTGTGGGGTGGGGACGACGACTCAATCGAGCCCAGTTGTGACGGGAGGGGATGATGATGACTCACTCGAGCCCACTTGTCACGCGTGGGTGGGGTCGACGACACACTCGAGCCCACTTGTCACGGGTGGGGGGGGACGACGACTCTTTCGAACCCACTTGTCACGGGTGGGGGGAGACGACGATTCACTCGAACCCACTTGTCACGGGTGGGGTGGGGACGACGACTAAATCGAGCCCACTTGTCACGCGTGGGAAGGGGAAGACGACTCACTAGAGCCCACTTGTCACGGGTGGGGGGTGACGACGACTCAGTGGAGACAACTTGTCACGCGTGGGGTGGGGACGACGACGACTCACTCAAGCCCACTTGTCACGAGTGGGGGTGGTCGACGACATACTCGAGTCCAGTTGTTGCGGGTGGGGGGTGGACGACGACTGACACGAGCCCACTTGTCACGCGTGGGGTGGGGACGACGACTCAATCGATCCCAGTTGTCACGGGTGGGGACGACGAGTCCATCGACCCCACTTGTCACGCGTAGGGAGGGGAAGACGACTCACTAGAGCCCACTTGTCAAGGGTGGGGGGGGACGACGTCTCTCTCGAACCCACTTGTCACGCGTGGGGGGTGGATGACGCCTGAGACGAGCCCAATTGTCACGGGTGGGGACAACGTGTCCGTCGAGCCCACTTGTCACGCGTGGGGTGGGGACGACGACTCAATCGAGCCCAGTTTTCACGGGTGCGGGGGAACGATGACGATTCACTCGAGTCCTCTTGTCACGGGTTGGGGGGACGACGACGTCTCAATCGAGACCACTTGTCACGCGTGGGGGGTGGAGGACGACTCACTCGAACCAACTTGTCACGGGTGGGGGGAGACGACGACTCTCTCGAACCCACTTGTCACGCGTGGGGGGTGGAGGACGACTTACACGAGCCCATTTGTCACGGGTGGGGGGTGACGTCGACTCAGTGGAGTCAATTCGTCACGCGTGGGGTGGGGAATACGACTCAATCGAGGCCAGTTGTAACGGGTGGAGACAACGACGACTCGAGCCCACTTGTCACGCGTGGGGGGGGACGACGACTCACTCAATCCCACTTGTCACGGGTGGGGGGGGAACGACGACTCTCTCGAACCCACTTGTCACGGGTGGGTGGTGTGGACGACTGATACGAGCCCACTTGTCACGCGTGGGGTGTGGACGACGACTGACACGAGCCCACTTGTCACGCATGGGGTGGGGACGACGACTCAATCAAGCCCACTTGTCACGGGTGGGGACGACGACTCAATCGAGCCCACTTGTCACGAGTGGCGTGGGGACGACACAATCGAGCCCACTTGTCACGGGTGGGGGGATGGCGACGACTCACTCGAGCCCACTTGTCACGTGTGGGGGGGGTCGACGACTCACTCAAGCCCACTTGTCACGCGTGGGGGGTGGAGGACGACTTACACGAGCCCATTTGTCACGGGTGGGGGGTGACGTCGACTCAGTGGAGTCAATTCGTCACGCGTGGGGTGGGGAATACGACTCAATCGAGGCCAGTTGTAACGGGTGGAGACAACGACGACTCGAACCCACTTGTCACGCGTGGGGGGGGACGACGACTCACTCGATCCCACTTGTCACGGGTGGGGGGGGAACGACGACTCTTTCGAACCCACTTGTCACGGGTGGGGGGGGACGACGACTCACTCGAGCCCACTTGTCACGGGTGGGGGGACACGACGACTCACGCCACCCCACTTGTCACGGGTGGGGGGACGACGACCACTCACTGGAGCCCACTTGTCACGAGTGGTGGGTGGAAGACGAGTGACTCGAGCCCACTTGTCACGCGTGGGGTAGGGACGACGACTCAATCGAGCCCACTTTTCACGGGTGGGGTGGGGACGACGACTCAATCGAGCCCACTTGTAACGGGTGGGGTGGATCGACGAATCACTCGAGCCCACTTGTCACGCGTGGGGGGTGGACGACGACTGACACGAGCCCTCTTGTCACGCGTGGGGGGTGGAGGACGACTGACAGGAGCCCACTTGTCATAGGTGGGGGGTGAGGACGACTCAGTGGAGACAACTTGTCACGTGTGGGGTGGGGACCACGACTCAATCGAGCCCAGTTGTGACGGGAGGGGATGATGATGACTCACTCGAGCCCACTTGTCACGCGTGGGTGGGGTCGACGACACACTCGAGCCCACTTGTCACGGGTGGGGGGGGACGACGACTCTTTCGAACCCACTTGTCACGGGTGGGGGGAGACGACGATTCACTCGAACCCACTTGTCACGGGTGGGGTGGGGACGACGACTAAATCGAGCCCACTTGTCACGCGTGGGAAGGGGAAGACGACTCACTAGAGCCCACTTGTCACGGGTGGGGGGTGACGACGACTCAGTGGAGACAACTTGTCACGCGTGGGGTGGGGACGACGACGACTCACTCAAGCCCACTTGTCACGAGTGGGGGTGGTCGACGACATACTCGAGTCCAGTTGTTGCGGGTGGGGGGTGGACGACGACTGACACGAGCCCACTTGTCACGCGTGGGGTGGGGACGACGACTCAATCGATCCCAGTTGTCACGGGTGGGGACGACGAGTCCATCGACCCCACTTGTCACGCGTAGGGAGGGGAAGACGACTCACTAGAGCCCACTTGTCAAGGGTGGGGGGGGACGACGTCTCTCTCGAACCCACTTGTCACGCGTAGGGGGTGGATGACGCCTGAGACGAGCCCACTTGTCACGGGTGGGGACGACGTGTCCGTCGAGCCCACTTGTCACGCGTGGGGTGGGGACGACGACTCAATCGAGCCCAGTTTTCACGGGTGCGGGGGAACGATGACGATTCACTCGAGTCCTCTTGTCACGGGTTGGGGGGACGACGACGTCTCAATCGAGACCACTTGTCACGCGTGGGGGGTGGAGGACGACTCACTCGAACCAACTTGTCACGGGTGGGGGGAGACGACGACTCTCTCGAACCCACTTGTCACGCGTGGGGGGTGGAGGACGACTTACACGAGCCCATTTGTCACGGGTGGGGGGTGACGTCGACTCAGTGGAGTCAATTCGTCACGCGTGGGGTGGGGAATACGACTCAATCGAGGCCAGTTGTAACGGGTGGAGACAACGACGACTCGAGCCCACTTGTCACGCGTGGGGGGGGACGACGACTCACTCAATCCCACTTGTCACGGGTGGGGGGGGAACGACGACTCTCTCGAACCCACTTGTCACGCGTGGGGGGTGGATGACGCCTGAGACGAGCCCACTTGTCACGGGTGAGGGGACGACGACGACTCACTCGATCCAACTTGTCACGGGTGGGGGGGGAACGACGACTCTTTCGAACCCACTTGTCACGGGTGGGGGGGGACGACGACTCACTCGAGCCCACTTGTCACGGGTGGGGGGACACGACGACTCACGCCACCCCACTTGTCACGGGTGGGGGGACGACGACCACTCACTGGAGCCCACTTGTCACGAGTGGTGGGTGGAAGACGAGTGACTCGAGCCCACTTGTCACGCGTGGGGTAGGGACGACGACTCAATCGAGCCCACTTTTCACGGGTGGGGTGGGGACGACGACTCAATCGAGCCCACTTGTAACGGGTGGGGTGGATCGACGAATCACTCGAGCCCACTTGTCACGCGTGGGGGGTGGACGACGACTGACACGAGCCCTCTTGTCACGCGTGGGGGGTGGAGGACGACTGACAGGAGCCCACTTGTCATAGGTGGGGGGTGACGACGACTCAGTGGAGACAACTTGTCACGCGTGGGGTGGGGACGACGACTCAATCGAGCCCAGTTTTCACGGGTGCGGGGGAACGATGACGATTCACTCGAGTCCTCTTGTCACGGGTTGGGGGGACGACGACGTCTCAATCGAGACCACTTGTCACGCGTGGGGGGTGGAGGACGACTCACTCGAACCAACTTGTCACGGGTGGGGGGAGACGACGACTCTCTCGAACCCACTTGTCACGCGTGGGGGGTGGAGGACGACTTACACGAGCCCATTTGTCACGGGTGGGGGGTGACGTCGACTCAGTGGAGTCAATTCGTCACGCGTGGGGTGGGGAATACGACTCAATCGAGGCCAGTTGTAACGGGTGGAGACAACGACGACTCGAGCCCACTTGTCACGCGTGGGGGGGGACGACGACTCACTCAATCCCACTTGTCACGGGTGGGGGGGGAACGACGACTCTCTCGAACCCACTTGTCACGCGTGGGGGGTGGATGACGCCTGAGACGAGCCCACTTGTCACGGGTGAGGGGACGACGACGACTCACTCGAGCCCACTTGTCACGCGTGGGGTTGTCGAGGACTCACTCGAGCCCACTTGCCACGAGTGGGGGTGGTAGATGACATACTCGAGCCCAGTTGTCGCGGGTGGGTGGTAGTCGACGACTCACTCGAGCCCACTTGTCACGCGTGGGGTGGGGACGACGACTCAATCGAGCCCTTTTGTCACTCGTGTGGGTGGACGGCGACTCACCCAAACCCACTTGTCACGGCAGGGGGAAGAAGACGACTCTCTCGAACCCACTCGTCACGGGTAGGGGGGGACGACGACTCACTCGAGCCCGCGTGTCACTGGTGGGGGGGGACAATGACTCTCTCGAACCCACTTGTCACGGGTGAAGGGGAACGACGACTCTCTCGAACCGACTTGTCACGCGTGGGGGGGTCGACGACTCACTCGAGCCCACTTGTCATGGGTGGGTGGGGACGACGACTCAATCGAGCTGAATTGTCACGCGTGGGAAGGGGAAGACGATTCACTAGAGCCCACTTGTCACGGGTGGGGGGACGACGACGACTCATTGGAGCCCACTTGTCACGCGTGGGGGGTGGACGACGACTGACACGAGCCCACTTGTCATGGGTGGAGGGTGACGACGACTCAGTTGAGACAACTTGTCACGCGTGGGGTGGGTACGACGACACAATCGAGCCCGCTTGTCACGGTTGGAGGGGACGACGACGACTTACTCCAGCCCACTTGTCACGCGTGCGGGGGGGAACGACGACTCACTGGAGACCATTTGTCACGGGTGGGGGGAAGACGACGACTGACAGGAGCCCACTTGTCATGGGTGGGGGGTGACGACGACTCAGTGGAGACAACTTGTCACGCGTGGGGTGGGGACGACGACTCAATCGAGCCCATTTGTCACGCATGGGGGGTGGATGACGACTGACACGAGTCCATTTGTCACGGGTGGGGGGTGACGACGACTTAATCGAGCCCAGCTGTCACTGGTGGGGACGACGACGACTCACTCGACCCCAATTGTTATGCGTGGGGGGGGACGACGACTCACTCGATCCCACTTGTTACGGGTGGGTGGGGACGACGAGTCCATCGAGCCCACTTGTCACGCGTGGGGTGGGGACGACGACTCAATCGAGTACACTTGTGATGCGTGGGGGGGGTTGACGACACAATCGAGCCCACTTGTCACGGGTGGGGCAGACGACGACTCACTCGAACCCACTTGTCACGTGTGGGGGGGGGAACGATGATTCACTCGAGCCCACTTGTCACCGGTGGGGGGGGCACGACGACTCACTCGTGCCCACTTGTCACGGGTGGGGGGGGTCGACGACTCACTCGAGCCCACTTGTCACGCATGGGGAGGGGAAGAAGAATCTCTCGAACCCACTTGTCACGCGTGGGGGGCCGACGACTCAATCGAGCCGACTTGTCATGCGTAGGGAGGGGAACGACGACTCACTCGAGCCCACTTGTCACGGTGGGGTGGGGTACGACGACTCACTGGAGACCACTTGTCACGCGTGGGGAGGGGACGACGACTCACTAGAGCCAACTTGTCACGGGTGGGGGGACGACGACGACTCACTCGAGCCCACTTGTCACGCGTGGGGGTTGGACGACGACTGACACGAGCCCAATTGTCACGGGTGGGGGTGAGGACGACTGACACGAGCCCACTTGTCACGCGTGTGGGGTAGACGACAACTGACACGAGCCCACTTGTCACGCGTGGGGTGGGGACGACGACTCAGTCGAGCCCACTTGTCACGGGTGGGGACGACGTGTCCGTCGAGCCCACTTGTCACGCGTGGGGTGGGGACGACGACTCAATCGAGCCCAGTTTTCAAGGGTGCGGGGGAACGATGACGATTCACTCGAGTCCCCTTGTCACGGGTTGGGGGGACGACGACGACTCACTCGAGCCCACTTGTCACGCGTGGGGTTGTCGAGGACTCACTCGAGCCCACTTGCCACAAGTGGGGGTGGTCGACGACATACTCGAGCCCAGTTGTCGCGGGTGGGTGGTAGTCGACGACTCACTCGAGCCCACTTGTCACGGGTGGGGTGGGTAGACGACTCAGTCGAGCCCACTTGTCACGGGTGGGGACGACGAGTCCATCGAGCCCACTTGTCACGGTTGGGGGGGACGACGACTCACTCGAGCCCACATGTCACACGTGGGGGGGGTCGACGACTCACTCGAGCCCAGTTGTCACGCGTGGGTTTGGACGACGACTGACACGAGCCCACTTGTCACGGGTGGGTGGTGTGGACGACTGATACGAGCCCACTTGTCACGCGTGGGGTGTGGACGACGACTGACACGAGCCCACTTGTCACGCATGGGGTGGGGACGACGACTCAATCAAGCCCACTTGTCACGGGTGGGGACGACGACACAATCGAGCCCACTTGTCACGAGTGGGGGGGGGACGACACAATCGAGCCCACTTGTCACGAGTGGGGGGGGGACGACACAATCGAGCCCACTTGTCACGGGTGGGGCAGACGACGACTCACTCGAGCCCACTTGTCACGGGTGGGGGGGGGAACGGCGACTCACTCGAGCCCACGTGTCACGCGTGGGGGGTGGACGACGACTGAAACGAGCCCACTTGTAACGGGAGGGGGACGACGACGACTCACTCGAGCCCACTTGTCACGGGTGGGGGGGGTCGACGACACACTCGAACCCACTTGTCACGAGTGGGGGGGGGAACGACGACTCACGCGATCCCACATGTCACGTGTTGGAGGTGGACAACGAGTCACTCAAGCCCACTTTTCACGGGTGGGGAAGACACGACGACTTACGCGAGCCCACTTGTCACGGTTGGGGGGGACGACGACTCTCTCGAACCCACTTTTCACGGGTCGGGGGGGACGATGATTCACTCGAACCCACTTGTCACGGGTGGGGGGGGACGACGACTCTTTCGAACCCACTTGTCACGGGTGAAGGGGAACGACGACTCTCTCGAACCGACTTGTCACGCGTGGGGAGGTCGACGACTCACTGGAGCCCACTTGTCATGGGTGGGTTGGGACGACGACTCAATCGAGCCGACTTGTAACGGGTGGGGTGGATCGACGAATCACTCGAGCCGAATTGTCACGCGTGGGAAGGGGAAGACGACTCACTAGACCCACTTGTCACGCGTGGGGGGTGGACGACGACTGACACGAGACCACTTGTCACGGGTGGGGTTTGGACGACGACTGACACGAGCCCACTTGTCATGGGTGGGGGGTGACGACGACTCAGTGGAGACAACTTGTCACGCGTGGGGTGGGGACGACGACTCAATCGAGCCCGCTTGTCACGCGTGGGGGGTGGATGACGACTGACACGAGCCCACTTGTCACGCGTTAGGGGACGACAACGACTCACTCGAGCCCACTTGTCACGCGTGGAGTGGGGACAACAACTCAATCGAGCCCATTTGTCACTGGTGTGGGGGGACGACGACTCACCCAAACCCACTTGTCACAGCAGGGGGGAGAAGAGGACTCTCTCGAACCCACTTGTCACGGGTGAAGGGGAACGACGACTCTCTCGAACCGACTTGTCACGCGTGGGGGGGTGGACGACTCACTGGAGCCCACTTGTCACGGGTGGGTGGGGACGACGAGTCCATCGACCCCACTTGTCACGCGTGGGGTGGGGACGACGACTCAATCGAGTACACTTGTGACGCGTGGGGGGGGTTGACGACACAATCGAGCCCACTTGTCACGGGTGGGGCAGACGACGACTCACTCGAACCCACTTGTCACGTGTGTGGGGGGGAACGATGATTCACTCGAGCCCACTTGTCACGGGTGGGGGGGGGAACGGCGATTCACTCGAGCCCACTTGTCACGCGTGGGGGGTGGACGACGACTGAAACGAGCCCATTTGTAACGGGAGGGGGACGACGACGACTCACTCGAGCCCACTTATCACGCGTGGGGGGTGGACGACGACTGACACGAGACCACTTGTCACGGGTGGGGGTTGGACGACAACTGACACGAGCCCACTTGTTACGCATGGGGTGGTGACGACGACTCAATCGAGCCCACTTGTCACGGGTGGGGGGGGACGACGACTCTTTCGAACCCACTTGTCACGGGTGGGTGGGGAAGACAACCCACTCGAGCCCGCATCTCACGGGTGGGGGACGACGACGACACAATCGAGCCCAATTGTCACGGGTGGGGGGACGAGGACGACTCACTCGAGCCCACTTGTCACGCGTGGGCGGGGTCGACGACTCACTCGAGGCCGCTTGTCACGCGTTGGGGGGGTGGACGACGACTGACACGAGCCTACTTATCACGGGTGGGTGGTGAGGACGACTGACACGAGCCCACTTGTCATGCATGGGGTGGGGACGACGACTCAATCGAGCCCACTTGTCACGCGTGGGGGATGGAGGACGACTGACACGAGTCCATTTGTCACGGGTGGGGGGTGACGACGACTTAATCGAGCCCAGTTGTCACTGGTGGGGACGACGACGACTCACTCGACCCCAATTGTTATGCGTGGGGGGGGACGACGACTCACTCGATCCCACTTGTCACGGGTGGGGTGGGTAGACGACTCACTCGAGCCTACTTGTCACGCGTGGGGGGTGGATGACGACTGAGACGAGCCTACTTGTCACGCGTGCGGTGGGGACGACGACTCAATCGAGCCCAATTCTCACGGGTGGGGTGGGGACGACGACTAAATAGAGCCCACTTGTCACGCGTGGGAAGGGGAAGACCACTCACTAGAGCCCACTTGTCACGGGTGGGGGGTGACGACGACTCAGTGGAGACAACTTGTCACGCGTGGAGTGGGGACGACGACTCAATCGAGCGCAGTTGTCGTGGGTGGGGGGTGGACGACGACTGACACGAGCCCACTTGTCACGCGTGGGAGGGGAAAACGACTCACTAGAGCCCACTTGACAAGGGTGGGTGGGGACGACGACTCTCTCGAACCCACTTGTCACGCGTGGGGGGTGGATGACGCCTGACACGAGCCCACTTGTCACGGGTGAGGGGACGACGACGACTCACTCGAGCCCACTTGTCACGCGTGGGGGTGTCGACGACTCTCTCGAACCCACTTGTCACGGGTGGGGGACGACGACGACTCACTCGAACCCACTTGTCACGAGTGGAGAGGGGAACGATGATTCACTCGAGCCCACTTGTCACGCGTGGGGGGGGGAACGGCGATTCACTAGAGCCCACTTGTCACGGGTGGGGGGGGGCACGACGACTCACTGGAGACCACTTGTCACGGGTGGGGTGGGGACGACGACACAATCGAGCCCACTTGTCACGGGTGGGGTGTGGACGACGACTCAATCGAGCCCACTTGTCACGGGTGGGGGGGGACGACGACTCAATCGAGCCCACTTGTCACGCGTGGGGTGGGGACGACGACTCTCTCGAACCCACTTGTCACGGCGGGGGGGGGGTCGACGACTCACTCGAGCCCACTTGTCACGCGTGGAGGGTGGATGACGACTTAAACGAACCCACTTGTCACGGGTAGGTGGGGACGATGACTCACGCGCGCCCACTTGTCACGGGTGGGGGGGGACTACGACTCACTCGAGACCACTTGTCACGGGTGGGGTGGGGACGACGACACAATCGAGCCCACTTGTCACGGGTGGGGCGTGGACGACGACTCAGTGGAGACAACGTCACGTGTGGAGTAGGGACGACGACTCAATCGAGCCCACTTGTCACGCGTGGGAAGGGGAAGACGACTCTCTAGAGCCCACTTGTCACGGGTGGGGGGTGACGACGACTCAGTGGAGACAACTTGTCACGCGTGGAGTGGGGACAACGACTCAATCGAGTCCAGTTGTCACGGGTGGGGGGAGGACGACGACTCTCTCGAGCCCTCCTGCCACGAGTGGGGTTGTCGAGGACTCACTCGAGCCCACTTGCCACGAGTGGGGGTGGTCGACGACATACTCGAGCCCAGTTATCGCGGGTGGGGGGTGGACGACGACTGACACGAGCCCACTTGTCACGCGTGGGGTGGGGACGACGACTCAATCGATCCCAGTTGTCACGGGTGGGGACGACGAGTCCATCGAGCCCACTTGTCACGCGTGGGGGGTGGATGACGCCTGACACGAGCCCACTTGTCAAGGGTGAGGGGACGACGACGACTCACTCGAGCCCACTTGTCACGCGTGGGGTTGTCGAGGACTCACTCGAGCCCACTTGCCACGAGTGGGGGTGGTCGACGACATACTCGAGCCCACTTTTCACGCGTGGGGTGGGGACGACGACTCACTCGAGCCCACTTGTCACGGTTGGGGGGGAACGACGACTCTCTCGAGCCCACTTGTCACGGGTTGGGGGGGGGCACGACGACTCACTGGAGACCATTTGTCACGCGTGGGGTGGGGACGACGACTCAATATTAGCCCACTTGTCACGCGTGGGGTGGGGATGACGACACACTCCAACCCAATTGTCACGGGTGGGGGTGGATCGACGACACACTCGAGCCCACTTGTCACGGGTGGGGCGTGGACGACGTCTCTCTCGAACCCACTTGTCACGGCGGGGGGGGGGTTGACGACACACTCGATCCCACTTGTCACGGGTGGGAGGGGGACGACGAGTCACTCGAGCCCACTTGTCACGGGTGGGGGAGACACGACGACTCACGCGAGCCTACTTGTAACGGTTGGGGGGGACGACGATTCACTCCAGCCCAGTTGTCACGGGTGGGGACGACGACGGCTCACTCGAGCCCACTTGTCACGCGTGCAGGGGGGAACGGCGATTCACTCGAGCCCACTTGTCACGGGTGGGGGGGTACGACGACTCACTGGTGACCATTTGTCACGCATGGGGTGGGGACGACGACTAAATCGAGTACACTCGTCACGCGTGGGGGGGGTTGACGACACAATCGAGCCCACTTGTCACGTGCGGGGGGTGGACGACGACTAACGCGAGCCCGCATGTCACGGGTGGGGGACGACGACGACACAATCGAGCCCACTTGTCACGGGTGGGGGGACGTCGACGACTCTCTCGAGCCCACTTGTCACGCGTGGGGGGGGTCGACGACTGACACGAGCCCACTTGTCACGGGTGGGTGGTGAGGACGACTGACACGAGTCCACTTGTCACGCATGGGGTGGGGACGACGACGCAATCGAGCCCACTTGTCACGCGTGGGGGATGGAGGACGACTGACACGAGTCCATTTGTCACGGGTGGGGGGTGACGACGACTCAATCGAGCCCAGTTGTCACTGGTGGGGACGACGACGACTCACTCGAGCCCACTTGTTACGCGTGGGGGGGGACGACGACTCACTCGATCCCACTTGTCAAGCATGGGGGGTGGACGACGACTGACACGAGCCCACTTGTCACGGGTGGGAGGTGACGACGACTCAGAGGAGTCAACTTGTCACGCGTGGGGTGGGGACGACGACTCAATCGAGCCCACTTGTCACGTGTGGGGAGGGGAACGACGATTCACTAGAGCCCACTTGTCACGCGTGGGGGGTGAACGACGATTGACACGAGCCCACTTGTCACGGGTGGGAGGTGACGACGAGTCAGAGGAGTCAACTTGTCACGCGTGGGGTGGGGACGACGACTCAATCGAGCCCACTTGTCACGGGTGGGGAGGGGAACGACGATTCACTAGAGTCCACTTGTCACGCGTGGGGGGTGAACGACGATTGACACGAGCCCACTTGTCACGGGTGGGAGGTGACGACGACTCAGAGGAGTCAACTTGTCATGCGTGGGGTGGGGACGACGACTCAATCGAGCACACTTGTCACGCGTGGGGGGTGGACGACGACAGACACGAGCCCAATTGTCACGCGTGGGGTGGGGACGACGACTCACTCGAGCCCACTTGTCACGGGTGGGGGGGGTCGACGACTCACTCGAGCCCACTTGTCACGCATGGGGAGGGGAAGAAGAATCTCTCGAACCCACTTGTCACGCGTGGGGGGCCGACGACTCAATCGAGCCGACTTGTCATGCGTGGGGAGGGGAACGACGACTCACTCGAGCCCACTTGTCACGGTGGGGGGGGGTACGACGACTCACTGGAGACCACTTGTCACGCGTGGGGAGGGGACGACGACTCACTAGAGCCAATTTGTCACGGGTGGGGGGACGACGACGACTCACTCGAGCCCACTTGTCACGCGTGGGGGTTGGACGACGACTGACACGAGCCCAATTGTCACGGGTGGGGGTGAGGACGACTGACACGAGCCCACTTGTCACGCGTGTGGGGTAGACGACAACTGACACGAGCCCACTTGTCACGCGTGGGGTGGGGACGACGACTCAGTCGAGCCCACTTGTCACGGGTGGGGACGACGTGTCCGTCGAGCCCACTTGTCACGCGTGGGGTGGGGACGACGACTCAATCGAGCCCAGTTTTCAAGGGTGCGGGGGAACGATGACGATTCACTCGAGTCCCCTTGTCACGGGTTGGGGGGACGACGACGACTCAATCGAGACCACTTGTCACGCGTGGGGTTGTCGAGGACTCACTCGAGCCCACTTGCCACGAGTGGGGGTGGTCGACGACATACTCGAGCCCAGTTGTCGCGGGTGGGTGGTAGTCGACGACTCACTCGAGCCCACTTGTCACGGGTGGGGTGGGTAGACGACTCAGTCGAGCCCACTTGTCACGGGTGGGGACGACGAGTCCATCGAGCCCACTTGTCACGGGTGGGGGGGACGACGACTCACTCGAGCCCACATGTCACACGTGGGGGGGGGTCGACGACTCACACGAGCCCAGTTGTCACGCGTGGGTTTGGACGACGACTGACACGAGCCCACTTGTCACGGGTGGGTGGTGTGGACGACTGATACGAGCCCACTTGTCACGCGTGGGGTGTGGACGACGACTGACACGAGCCCACTTGTCACGCATGGGGTGGGGACGACGACTCAATCAAGCCCACTTGTCACGGGTGGGGACGACGACACAATCAAGCCCACTTGTCACGAGTGGGGGGGGGACGACACAATCGAGCCCACTTGTCACGGGTGGGGCAGACGACGACTCACTCGAGCCCACTTGTCACGGGTGGGGGGGGGAACGGCGATTCACTCGAGCCCACTTGTCACCGGTGGGGGGGGCACGACGACTCACTCGAGCCCACTTGTCACGCATGGGATGGGGACAACGACTCAATCGAGCCCACTTGTCACGGGTGGGGACGACGAGTCCATCGAGCCCACTTGTCACGGGTGGGGACAACGTGTCCGTCGAGCCCACTTGTCACGCGTGGGGTGGGGACGACGACTCAATCGAGCCCAGTTTTCACGGGTGCGGGGGAACGATGACGATTCACTCGAGTCCTCTTGTCACGGGTTGGGGGGACGACGACGTCTCAATCGAGACCACTTGTCACGCGTGGGGGGTGGAGGACGACTCACTCGAACCAACTTGTCACGGGTGGGGGGAGACGACGACTCTCTCGAACCCACTTGTCACGCGTGGGGGGTGGAGGACGACTTACACGAGCCCATTTGTCACGGGTGGGGGGTGACGTCGACTCAGTGGAGTCAATTCGTCACGCGTGGGGTGGGGAATACGACTCAATCGAGGCCAGTTGTAACGGGTGGAGACAACGACGACTCGAACCCACTTGTCACGCGTGGGGGGGGACGACGACTCACTCGATCCCACTTGTCACGGGTGGGGGGGGAACGACGACTCTTTCGAACCCACTTGTCACGGGTGGGGGGGGACGACGACTCACTCGAGCCCACTTGTCACGGGTGGGGGGACACGACGACTCACGCCACTCCACTTGTCACGGGTGGGGGGACGACGACCACTCACTGGAGCCCACTTGTCACGAGTGGTGGGTGGAAGACGAGTGACTCGAGCCCACTTGTCACGCGTGGGGTAGGGACGACGACTCAATCGAGCCCACTTGTCACGGGTGGGGTGGGGACGACGACTCAATCGAGCCCACTTGTAACGGGTGGGGGTATCGACGACTCACTCGAGCCCATTTGTCACGCGTGGGGGGTGGAGGACGACTGACAGGAGCCCACTTGTCATAGGTGGGGGGTGAGGACGACTCAGTGGAGACAACTTGTCACGTGTGGGGTGGGGACGACGACTCAATCGAGCCCAGTTGTTACGGGAGGGGACGATGATGACTCACTCGAGCCCACTTGTCACGCGTGGGTGGGGTCGACGACACACTCGAGCCCACTTGTCACGGGTGGGGGGGGACGACGACTCTTTCGAACCCACTTGTCACGGGTGGGGGGAGACGACGATTCACTCGAACCCACTTGTCACGGGTGGGGTGGGGACGACGACTAAATCGAGCCCACTTGTCACGTGTGGATAGGGGAAGACGACTCACTAGAGCCCACTTGTCACGGGTGGGGGGTGACGACGACTCAGTGGAGACAACTTGTCACGCGTGGGGTGGGGACGACGACGACTCACTCAAGCCCACTTGTCACGAGTGGGGGTGGTCGACGACATACTCGAGTCCAGTTGTTGCGGGTGGGGGGTGGACGACGACTGACACGAGCCCACTTGTCACGCGTGGGGTGGGGACGACGACTCAATCGATCCCAGTTGTCACGGGTGGGGACGACGAGTCCATCGACCCCACTTGTCACGCGTAGGGAGGGGAAGACGACTCACTAGAGCCCACTTGTCAAGGGTGGGGGGGGACGACGTCTCTCTCGAACCCACTTGTCACGCGTAGCGGGTGGATGACGCCTGAGACGAGCCCACTTGTCACGGGTGGGGACGACGTGTCCGTCGAGCCCACTTGTCACGCGTGGGGTGGGGACGACGACTCAATCGAGCCCAGTTTTCACGGGTGCGGGGGAACGATGACGATTCACTCGAGTCCTCTTGTCACGGGTTGGGGGGACGACGACGTCTCAATCGAGACCACTTGTCACGCGTGGGGGGTGGAGGACGACTCACTCGAACCAACTTGTCACGGGTGGGGGGAGACGACGACTCTCTCGAACCCACTTGTCACGCGTGGGGGGTGGAGGACGACTTACACGAGCCCATTTGTCACGGGTGGGGGGTGACGTCGACTCAGTGGAGTCAATTCGTCACGCGTGGGGTGGGGAATACGACTCAATCGAGGCCAGTTGTAACGGGTGGAGACAACGACGACTCGAGCCCACTTGTCACGCGTGGGGGGGGACGACGACTCACTCAATCCCACTTGTCACGGGTGGGGGGGGAACGACGACTCTCTCGAACCCACTTGTCACGCGTGGGGGGTGGATGACGCCTGAGACGAGCCCACTTGTCACGGGTGAGGGGACGACGACGACTCACTCGAGCCCACTTGTCACGCGTGGGGTTGTCGAGGACTCACTCGAGCCCACTTGCCACGAGTGGGGGTGGTCGATGACATACTCGAGCCCAGTTGTCGCGGGTGGGTGGTAGTCGACGACTCACTCAAGCCCACTTGTCACGCGTGGGGTGGGGACGACGACTCAATCGAGCCCATTTGTCACTCGTGTGGGTGGACGACGACTCACCCAAACCCACTTGTCACGGCAGGGGGGAGAAGATGACTCTCTCGAACCCACTCGTCACGGGTGGGGGGGAACATCGACTCACTCGAACCCACTTGTCACGTGTGGAGGGGGACGACGACTCTCTCGAACCCACTTGTCACGCGTGTGGGTGTCGACGACTCACTCGAGCCCACTTGTCATGGGTGGGTGGGGACGAAGACTCAATCGAGTCGACTTGTCACGGGTGGGGGGACGACGACGACTCATTCGAGCCCACTTGTCACAGGTGGGGGTTTAGGACGAATGACACGAGCCCACTGGTCTCGCGTGGGGGGTGGATGACGACTGACACGAGTCCACTTGTCACGGTTGGTGGTGACGACGACTCAGTGGAGACAACTTGTCACGCGTGGGGTGGGGACTACAACTCAATCGAGCCCATTTGTCACTGGTGTGGGGGGACGGCGACTCACCCAAACCCACTTGTCACGGCAGGGGGAAGAAGACGACTCTCTCGAACCCACTCGTCACGGGTAGGGGGGGACGACGACTCACTCGAGCCCGCGTGTCACTGGTGGGGGGGGACAATGACTCTCTCGAACCCACTTGTCACGGGTGAAGGGGAACGACGACTCTCTCGAACCGACTTGTCACGCGTGGGGGGGTCGACGACTCACTCGAGCCCACTTGTCATGGGTGGGTGGGGACGACGACTCAATCGAGCTGAATTGTCACGCGTGGGAAGGGGAAGACGACTCACTAGAGCCCACTTGTCACGGGTGGGGGGACGACGACGACTCATTGGAGCCCACTTGTCACGCGTGGGGGGTGGACGACGACTGACACGAGCCCACTTGTCATGGGTGGGGGGTGACGACGACTCAGTTGAGACAACTTGTCACGCGTGGGGTGGGTACGACGACACAATCGAGCCCGCTTGTCACGGTTGGAGGGGACGACGACGACTTACTCCAGCCCACTTGTCACGCGTGCGGGGGGGAACGACGACTCACTGGAGACCATTTGTCACGGGTGGGTGGAAGACGACGACTGACAGGAGCCCACTTGTCATGGGTGGGGGGTGACGACGACTCAGTGGAGACAACTTGTCACGCGTGGGGTGGGGACGACGACTCAATCGAGCCCATTTGTCACGCACGGGGGGTGGATGACGACTGACACGAGCCCACTTGTAACGGGAGGGAGACGACGACGACTCACTCGAGCCCACTTCTCACGCGTGGGGGGTGGAGGACGACTGACACGAGCCCACATGTCACGCGTGGGGGGTGGACGACGACTCACTCAAACCCACTTGTCACGGGTGGGAGGGACGACGACTCTCTCGAACCCACTTGTCACGCGTGGGGTTTCGACGACTCACTCGAGCCCACTTGTCACGCGTGGGGGGTGGATGACGACTGACACGAACCCACTTGTCACGGGTAGGTGGGGACGATGACTCACGCGAGCCCACTTTTCACGGGTGGGGGGGGACTACGACTCACTCGAGACCACTTGTCACGGGTGGGGTGGGGACGACGACACAATCGAGCCCACTTGTCACGGTGGGGGGGGGGACGACGACTCAATCGAGCCCACTTGTCACTGGTGGGGGGGGTCGACGACACACTCGAACCCACTTGTCACGAGTGGGGAGGGGAACGATGATTCACTCGAGCCCACTTGTCACGCGTGGGGGGGGAAGGGCGATTCACTCGAGCCCACTTGTCACGGGTGGGGGGGGCACGATGACTCACTGGAGACCATTTGTCACGCGTGGGGTGGGGACGACGACTCAATATTAGCCCACTTGTCACGCGTGGGGTGGGGATGACGACACACTCCAACCCAATTGTCACGGATGGGGGGGGGTCGACGACACACTCGAGCCCACTTGTCATGGGTGGGGCGTGGACGACGACTCAATCGAGCCCACTTGTCACGGGCGGGGACGACGAGTACATCGAGACCACTTGTCACGCGAGGGATGGGGACGACGACTCAATCGAGTACATTCGTCACGCGTGGGGGGGGTTGACGATACAATCGAGCCCATTTTTCACGGGTGGGGGGGACACGACGACTCACGCGAGCCCACTGGTCTCGCGTGGGGGGTGGATGACGACTGACACGAGTCCACTTGTCACGGTTGGTGGTGACGACGACTCAGTGGAGACAACTTGTCACGCGTGGGGTGGGGACTACGACTCAATCGAGCCCATTTGTCACTGGTGTGGGGGGACGGCGACTCACCCAAACCCACTTGTCACGGCAGGGGGAAGAAGACGACTCTCTCGAACCCACTCGTCACGGGTAGGGGGGGACGACGACTCACTCGAGCCCGCGTGTCACTGGTGGGGGGGGACAATGACTCTCTCGAACCCACTTGTCACGGGTGAAGGGGAACGACGACTCTCTCGAACCGACTTGTCACGCGTGGGGGGGTCGACGACTCACTCGAGCCCACTTGTCATGGGTGGGTGGGGACGACGACTCAATCGAGCTGAATTGTCACGCGTGGGAAGGGGAAGACGACTCACTAGAGCCCACTTGTCACGGGTGGGGGGACGACGACGACTCATTGGAGCCCACTTGTCACGCGTGGGGGGTGGACGACGACTGACACGAGCCCACTTGTCATGGGTGGGGGGTGACGACGACTCAGTTGAGACAACTTGTCACGCGTGGGGTGGGTACGACGACACAATCGAGCCCGCTTGTCACGGTTGGAGGGGACGACGACGACTTACTCCAGCCCACTTGTCACGCGTGCGGGGGGGAACGACGACTCACTGGAGACCATTTGTCACGGGTGGGTGGAAGACGACGACTGACAGGAGCCCACTTGTCATGGGTGGGGGGTGACGACGACTCAGTGGAGACAACTTGTCACGCGTGGGGTGGGGACGACGACTCAATCGAGCCCATTTGTCACGCACGGGGGGTGGATGACGACTGACACGAGCCCACTTGTAACGGGAGGGAGACGACGACGACTCACTCGAGCCCACTTCTCACGCGTGGGGGGTGGAGGACGACTGACACGAGCCCACATGTCACGCGTGGGGGGTGGACGACGACTCACTCAAACCCACTTGTCACGGGTGGGAGGGACGACGACTCTCTCGAACCCACTTGTCACGCGTGGGGTTTCGACGACTCACTCGAGCCCACTTGTCACGCGTGGGGGGTGGATGACGACTGACACGAACCCACTTGTCACGGGTAGGTGGGGACGATGACTCACGCGAGCCCACTTTTCACGGGTGGGGGGGGACTACGACTCACTCGAGACCACTTGTCACGGGTGGGGTGGGGACGACGACACAATCGAGCCCACTTGTCACGGTGGGGGGGGGGACGACGACTCAATCGAGCCCACTTGTCACTGGTGGGGGGGGTCGACGACACACTCGAACCCACTTGTCACGAGTGGGGAGGGGAACGATGATTCACTCGAGCCCACTTGTCACGCGTGGGGGGGGAAGGGCGATTCACTCGAGCCCACTTGTCACGGGTGGGGGGGGCACGATGACTCACTGGAGACCATTTGTCACGCGTGGGGTGGGGACGACGACTCAATATTAGCCCACTTGTCACGCGTGGGGTGGGGATGACGACACACTCCAACCCAATTGTCACGGATGGGGGGGGGTCGACGACACACTCGAGCCCACTTGTCATGGGTGGGGCGTGGACGACGACTCAATCGAGCCCACTTGTCACGGGCGGGGACGACGAGTACATCGAGACCACTTGTCACGCGAGGGATGGGGACGACGACTCAATCGAGTACATTCGTCACGCGTGGGGGGGGTTGACGATACAATCGAGCCCATTTTTCACGGGTGGGGGGGACACGACGACTCACGCGAGCCCACTTGTCACGGGTGGGGGGACGACGACGATTCACTCGAACCCACTTGTCACGGGTTGGGGGGACGACGACTCAATCGAGCCCACTTGTCACGCGTGGGGTGTGGAGGACGACTGACACGAGTCCACTTGTCACGGTTGCTGGTGACGACGACTCAGTGGAGCCAACTTGTCACGCGTGGGGTGGGGACGACGACACACTCGAGCTCTCTTGCCACGAGTGGGGGTGGTCGACGACATACTCGAGCCCAGTTATCGCGGGGGGGGGGTGGACGACGACTGACACGAGCCCACTTGTCACGCGTGGGGGGGGGACGACGACTCAATCGATCCCAGTTGTCACGGGTGGGGACGACGAGTCCATCGAGCCCCCTTGTCACGCGTGGGGGGTGGATGACGCCTGACACGAGCCCACTTGTCAAGGGTGAGGGGACGACGACGACTCACTCGATCCCACTTGTCACGCGTGGGGTTGTCGAGGACTCACTCGAGCCCACTTGCCACGAGTGGGGGTGGTCGACGACATACTCGAGCCCAGTTGTCGCGGGTGGGTGGTAGTCGACGACTGACACGAGCCCACTTTTCACGGGTGGGGACGACGAGTCCATCGAGCCCACTTTTCACGCGTGGGGTGGGGACGACGACTCACTCGAGCCCACTTGTCACGCGTGGGGGGTGGACGACGACTGACACGAGACCACTTGTCACGGGTGGGGGGAGGATGACGACTCACTCGACCCCAATTGTCACGGCGGGGGGGGGGACAACGACTCAATCGATCCCACTTGTCACGGGTGGGGGGGGTCGACGACACACTCGATCCCACTTGTCACGCGTGGGGGGGGACGACGACTCAATCGAGCCCACTTGTCACGGGTGGGGGGGGTCGACGACACACTCGAACCCACTTGTCACGAGTGGGGGGGGGAACGACGACTCACGCGATCCCACATGTCACGTGTTGGAGGTGGACAACGAGTCACTCAAGCCCACTTTTCACGGGTGGGGAAGACACGACGACTTACGCGAGCCCACTTGTCACGGTTGGGGGGGACGACGACTCTCTCGAACCCACTTTTCACGGGTCGGGGGGGACGATGATTCACTCGAACCCACTTGTCACGGGTGGGGGGGGACGACGACTCTTTCGAACCCACTTGTCACGGGTGAAGGGGAACGACGACTCTCTCGAACCGACTTGTCACGCGTGGGGAGGTCGACGACTCACTGGAGCCCACTTGTCATGGGTGGGTTGGGACGACGACTCAATCGAGCCGACTTGTAACGGGTGGGGTGGATCGACGAATCACTCGAGCCGAATTGTCACGCGTGGGAAGGGGAAGACGACTCACTAGACCCACTTGTCACGCGTAGGGGGTGGACGACGACTGACACGAGACCACTTGTCACGGGTGGGGTTTGGACGACGACTGACACGAGCCCACTTGTCATGGGTGGGGGGTGACGACGACTCAGTGGAGACAACTTGTCACGCGTGGGGTGGGGACGACGACTCAATCGAGCCCGCTTGTCACGCGTGGGGGGTGGATGACGACTGACACGAGCCCACTTGTCACGCGTTAGGGGACGACAACGACTCACTCGAGCCCACTTGTCACGCGTGGAGTGGGGACAACAACTCAATCGAGCCCATTTGTCACTGGTGTGGGGGGACGACGACTCACCCAAACCCACTTGTCACAGCAGGGGGGAGAAGACGACTCTCTCGTACCCACTTGTTACGGGTGAAGGGGAACGACGACTCTCTCGAACCGACTTGTCACGCGTGGGGGGGTGGACGACTCACTAGAGCCCACTTATCACGGGTGGGTGGGGACGACGAGTCCATCGAGCCCACTTGTCACGCGTGGGGTGGGGACGACGACTCAATCGAGTACACTTGTGATGCGTGGGGGGGGTTGACGACACAATCGAGCCCACTTGTCACGGGTGGGGCAGACGACGACTCACTCGAACCCACTTGTCACGTGTGGGGGGGGGAACGATGTTTCACTCGAGCCCACTTGTCACGGGTGGGGGGGGGAACGGCGATTCAATCGAGCCCACTTGTCACCGGTGGGGGGGGCACGACGACTCACTCGAGCCCACGTGTCACGCGTGGGGGGTGGACGACGACTGAAACGAGCCCACTTGTAACGGGAGGGGGACGACGACGACTCACTCGAGCCCACTTATCACGCGTGGGGGGTGGACGACGACTGACACGAGACCACTTGTCACGGGTGGGGGTTGGACGACAACTGACACGAGCCCACTTGTTACGCATGGGGTGGTGACGACGACTCAATCGAGCCCACTTGTCACGGGTGGGGGGAGGATGACGACTCACTCGACCCCACTTGTCACGGGTGGGGGGGGACGACGACTCTTTCGAACCCACTTGTCACGGGTGGGTGGGGAAGACAACACACTCGAGCCCGCATCTCACGGGTGGGGGACGACGACGACACAATCGAGCCCAATTGTCACGGGTGGGGGGACGAGGACGACTCACTCGAGCCCACTTGTCACGCGTGGGCGGGGTCGACGACTCACTCGAGGCCGCTTGTCACGCGTTGGGGGGGTGGACGACGACTGACACGAGCCTACTTATCACGGGTGGGTGGTGAGGACGACTGACACGAGCCCACTTGTCATGCATGGGGTGGGGACGACGACTCAATCGAGCCCACTTGTCACGCGTGGGGGATGGAGGACGACTGACACGAGTCCATTTGTCACGGGTGGGGGGTGACGACGACTTAATCGAGCCCAGTTGTCACTGGTGGGGACGACGACGACTCACTCGACCCCAATTGTTATGCGTGGGGGGGGACGACGACTCACTCGATCCCACTTGTCACGGGTGGGGTGGGTAGACGACTCACTCGAGCCTACTTGTCACGCGTGGGGGGTGGATGACGACTGAGACGAGCCTACTTGTCACGCGTGCGGTGGGGACGACGACTCAATCGAGCCCAATTCTCACGGGTGGGGTGGGGACGACGACTAAATAGAGCCCACTTGTCACGCGTGGGAAGGGGAAGACGACTCACTAGAGCCCACTTGTCACGGGTGGGGGGTGACGACGACTCAGTGGAGACAACTTGTCACGCGTGGAGTGGGGACGACGACTCAATCGAGCGCAGTTGTCGCGGGTGGGGGGTGGACGACGACTGACACGAGCCCACTTGTCACGCGTGGGAGGGGAAAACGACTCACTAGAGCCCACTTGACAAGGGTGGGTGGGGACGACGACTCTCTCGAACCCACTTGTCACGGCGGGGGGGGGGACGACGACTCAATCGAGACCACTTGTCACGGGTGGGGGGACGACGAGTCCATCGAGCCCACTTGTCTCGCGTGGGGAGGGGAAGACGCCTGACACGAGCCCACTTGTCACGGGTGAGGGGACGACGACGACTCACTCGAGCCCACTTGTCACGCGTTGGGTGGGGACGACGACTCAATCGAGCCCACTTGTCACGCGTGGGAAGGGGAAGACGACTCTCTAGATCCCATTTGTCACGGGTGGGGGGTGACGACGACTCAGTGGAGACAACTTGTCACGCTTGGAGTGGGGACGATGACTCAATCGAGCCCAGTTGTCACGGGTGGGGGGAGGACGACGACTCTCTCGAGCCCTCCTGCCACGAGTGGGGTTGTCGAGGACTCACTCGAGCCCACTTACCACGCGTGGGGTGGGGACGACGACTCAATCGAGCCCACTTGTCACGCCTGGGAAGGGGAAGACGACTCTCTAGAGCCCATTTGTCACGGGTGGGGGGTGACGACGACTCAGTGGAGACAACTTGTCACGCGTGGAGTGGGGACGACGACTCAATCGAGCCCACTTGTCACGCGTGTGGTGGGGACGACGACTCAATCGAGCCCACTTGTCACGCGTGGGGGTGTCGACGACTCACTCAAGCCCACTTGTCACGCGTGGGGGGTGGACGACTCACTCGAGACCACTTGTCAGGGGTGGGGGTTGGACGACGACTGACACGAGCCCACCTGTCACGCGTAGGGCGTGGACGACAACTGACACGAGCCCACTTGTCACGCATGGGGTGGTGACGACGACTCAATCGAGCCCACTTGTCACGGGTGGGGGGGGACGACGACTCACTCGAGCCCACTTGTCACGGGTGGGGGGAGGACTACGACTCACTCGAGCCCACTTGTCATGGGTGGGTAGGGACGACGACTCAATCGAATGCACTTTTCACGAGTGGGGGGGGGATCATCACTCAATCGAGCCCACTTGTCACGTGTGGGGGACGATGAGGACTAAATCGAGCCCACTTGTCACGGGTAGGTGGGGACAGTGACTCACGCGAGCCCACTTGTCACGGGTCGGGGGGGGACGACGACTCACTCGAGTCCACTTGCCAAAGGTCGGAGGGGACAACGACTCGCTTGAACCCACTTGCCACGGGTAGGGAGGGGACGAAGACTCGCACAAGCCCACTTGCCACCGGTGGGCGGGGGACGATGATTGACACATAACAAGAGTTTTCGACCTGTGAAAGCGCATATGAGTTGGGATGCAGTGGGTACATGAAACGAGGCAAAGCTGTCTTTTGCACACAGCTATTAAGGGCAGCAGGCAAAGAAACCATCAGAAATAGTCGTCGGAGTGATAGCTGATGGCAAAGGTGATGGTGCTCTTGCAGCACCAGAAAACGTTGCTGTGAACTTGATGGTAAAAGTGTCTATAACTAGGACAATGCTGTGACTACAGAGGCAAAAGAGGGCAAGGGACCACAGCAGAAAGAGACATGAGCAAGTGACACTTTTGAATGCTCTTTGCTGAAAGTGAGGATGTGACTAGTCAGTTACTGCTCCATATCTCTTAATTTCTTTAAATGAATGCAAGATTTTTAGATTTTTTTGAGAAACTCTAAATCAGATTCTCCAATCAGTGCAACACTGTCAAAAACATAACCTGTGAAAGAATTGCTATATTATTTTTAGTTGTTTATTTCCCTTTCTTTTTCTTTTCAGAAACCATCCCTCACAGTAATGGCGGAAACGCTAACAGTCACTATTTCTCTAACCCTAGTTATCATACCCTAACTCAATGTACTACCCCACCTCATGTCAACAACATCGACAGACTGACCCTAGCAAAGGTAAAGCATAAAAATCTGGATGCTTCTGTGTAAATTAGCGTTTGTTTTATTTTACTTTGTTCCCTAATGTTTCATATTTGGTTTATTTTTGCTTTCCCTGATTGTAATCTGGAAATTTAGCAACTTCCCATCAGTTTCAGTTTCTGTTACCTGTCTTTCTGTGAAACAGGCAAAAAACAATCAGCTGTTTGTGAACCTTAAAAATGTGCAACCTGGAAAACGAGGAACTGTCATGGACTTCACAGGAACACTGCCTGCAGACTGGAAACATGGTGGCTACCTCAATGAGCTTGGTAACCAAAAAAAAAAGAAAAAAAAAAAAAAAGGAGGAGAATGTGAATACTATACATTCTGTTTGGGATGGATTAGAAAGCAGGGATGTTTGTTTTCCTGGTTCTCCACTCAGGGTAGTACCAGGCTTGTTAGACTGTGTGTGAGGTTCAGAGTTACAGGTTTGACCTTCCTTTAAGGCAGTACCCCCCTGGAGATGAAAAAGTGAATCCTTGTGAGGAACAATTAATCGGTTTGATGCCTAGTGCAGACATGATATGCAAAATGTCTCGTACTACTTTTATTAGAAGATTTGCATACTAATTAGTTTCATTCAATGAAACTAATAGTTTGAAACTATGAATTAGTTTCAAACAATTGGTAGGGTATTGTACAATAAGGGTCTACTTTGGCAAAATTGCATATTCTTGTTAAATAAATGAGAGCTTGCATATCCTTTTCTTTTTTTAAATCCACACCAAATGGAATCGGTGCGTTAAAAAGTAGTTTCTCATCTCTGAGCTGCTTCAGATGTAAATTCTAGGGGCATCTTCCCAGCTAAACCTCCTCTTTGCTAAAAGACAGAGCATTGTCCTTAAGAAGAAAAATGCCCAAGAAGTGGTGAGAGTTGCTTTATCCTGCTTTATGATATCTTTGCTGTCTTACCGTCCTTACCCAGTCTCCTGCATTCCAAAAAAGACTGGATTGCACGGATTACCTCTCTGACCAGTGAAAGCCTTAAAAGGGACTTTCAGTACTAGTATAATTCAGATAATTTAATTACCTTCATTTTTGGTCCTAATCGGTATCAGATTCTGAGAATCAGAACAACAGTATGCAGCAGTTTCTTCCTGCGCATCCCCAGCCTTCGTCAGGCTCAGACCTGAGTTTTCCTAGAAAATGGGTTTCAGTCATAATGCTTGAGTGTTCACATTTTCTTAAGACCATTTGTACCAGCACTTAAGACTCTTAAGAGATATTGGCTGTGGTTAATCCACTGCAGTAGATCTTGATTAACAGGGAGATCTAGAGGACTGGATGAATGCTGATGTTATATCTGTTTTCTAGAAGATCAGATGGGATTACTAGGGTATCTCTAGTAGGCATTAGTCTTGGTGAAAACAACAGAACAGCTGACATGAGATCTGATAAATAAAAACAGGGTAGGAGTAAAATTAATTGGTTTAGGTCTGTTCAAGAAACATGACTTAGTCCTTGGAAACTATGCATTTTGTTTATAGAGATACTATATAGGTAAAATGATTTTAGGCTTTTGTAAGGCTTCTAGCATTGTATCACAGTACAATCTGATTAAAAAATTAGCACTCCATAATATCAATCAAAGCTATTTGAATGGATTAGTAACCAGGTAAGTGACAGGCCTCTGAGGACAGTTGTCAGGCATTGCTGATTACCTGTGTTTATATTGAGAGAAATCTGTTGCTAGCACATAACTGCAAAGCTGTAGACTTAGGTGCTAAGTGTTAGGCCATTCCTGCAGCAGAAGGGACTGGAAGAGAGTGACCTTGGACAACACAATGGGAGTCATTAACTGTGCAAGCACAGTACCAAGAATTGGAGTAAACTTTGCATACTCTCAGATTTTCAGGTCAAGATGGGATGCCTTTCTGGTTGAAACAATTTATCCAGACAAAAAATATGCTTTAATCAAACAGCAGTTATTAGAGACTCATTCAAGAGTAACTGGGGGAAGCATAATGCCCTGTGATATCTATGAGGTTCCCTTATGACCTTAACCACCTTCTCTCTTTGGGAAGCTACTGTTTGAAAGTGTGCAGACAAATAGCAACAATGCTTCTGTAACCCCATGCCGGGAAGTTTCACAGTGCTTATAAAAGAATTATTCTGCTAAGGTAGCCATTAGTCCCAAAGCAAATCTTAAGGCTTTAGCAGCTGTTATCTAACCACTTTTCTTTGATTTTAAAACTACTGTGGTTTTTATATCGTTTTTCTTAGGTGCTTTTGGACTTGATAGGGGATATTTGGGAAAGTCCCTGAAAGGTGAGGTTATTTTCTGATGCATTTAAATGAAATGACATAGACATTCAGTTTACTCTTCTCAATTATCTTTTGTTTCTTTGTGGAGAGAATATAAAATAATTTTAGACGAAATTATTCCTAGACACTGAATCAATGAATGAAGTTTGTTTACTTTTTTGTTTGTTTTTTTGAGGGAAGGGTCTAAAACAAAACCACCACCCCCCCCCCCCCCCAAACCAAACCAAGTCTTTCTAAGTCCCCTGTGTGTCACATAGATCAAATGTTTCTGTAATGATCAAGTCATGAAATGGCTCTGTTCTAGACAGCAGAAGGGGGATGGCCCTTGAATTCAGCCTAGTGAAACAGGTAAGGATGCCTCTGATGAAAGGCTTTAAAAGAGAACCAATTTCTCTTGCAACTGGCCTGGTCAGTGTAGAACTGCATGACTACAAGCTGCAGTGCTTCATCACATTCAGTGCAGGCCTTCAGAAGGGATATCAAAATAGGAATACATAGAAAGAAAGGCGAAGCTTCAGAAATTCAGGGTAGTGGTGATATTTTCATCTTTTGAATTCTGCAGTTTTCTCATAAGGCTTTATACTGGACCACTTATACTGGCGTGTGCCGCTATTTTTGTTACATGATTAAGGTATGGCAAGGGTGACTAGAATGCCTGGATGTCTAAACAATGAAAAAAGTGCAACTAAGTCCATATGAATTATGTATGAGTTAAATATGTAGACAAAAGCAGCTGGTTTTTCACCTTATGTGTAATACAAGACAGTTAAGATGAAGGAGTGATTTATTATCCCTGACATTTCTTGGAGGATTAGGGGAAGGCCAATTTAAAATACCTTAGAAGAGTCACAGTTGTGAGCACCTAACCACTGAGAGGTTCACCAAGGTCAGTCTTACACTAGATACTCAGAGTTGGGAACAAGCTGAGAAAGTCTCAGCTCTAAAGCTTAAATAACACAGCATATCACAAAACAGCACAGAGAACAGAGTAACACGGATGCCACAAAATCTCTTCCCAGCATAACAAACTATGTCTTCTCTTAAACTACAGTTACCTGCCCTTCAGCTAAATCTTGAAGTGACAAGCCACCTGGTGTTTCCTTTTCAGTTCACCTATGTGCACCTTATGGAAACTTAGGAGAAGCTGGTTACTCTTTCAGTGTGGCTGCATACTCAAACCACAAACACCAAACAGGCCATCTCTAGAAGTTACCACCTGCCCAGACATTGCTGTTGGGAACAGTCTTAGATCTTCTAATAGTGTCCTGAGTTCAGCACTTGAAGAGGCAAAAAGTATTTTGAAGTGCCCATTAAAAACTGATTCTACACATTTTTTGTATTTATTGCTAGCTATTTTAACCAGAATTGAAGGTGCTTGGACTTTGCAACAAGAATTTGCTGATGTCAAGACTAAGGCCACAAAAGAGCATAGCAATTAGAATTGCTTTCCTTGATTTTGCTGTATAACAATTTTGCAGTGTTATGAAGGGTTTCCATTTAAATATTTATGACTGACTTTTTAGAATTCAAAATTAAAGAATGCCCTGTTTATTAGCAATGTCCATAGTATGTAGCATGCTTGAGAGAGTAATGTATTCTCCTTTTGCAGATCTAGTGAAGAACTCTGAATACAATTTAAGTAATTGCTCATTAAGTAGTTCTGAGAACCCATATGCTACTATAAAAGACCCACCAACTCTTGTACCAAAAAGTTCTGAATGTGGATACGTTGAAATGAAGTCACCAGCACGCAGGGACTCTCCATATGCTGAGATTGCCAGCTCTGCTTCAGCCAATAAAAATGTTTATGAAGCTGGTAAGTACAAAATCTACTCCTAGACGTTGAAGGTTAAGAACAAAGAGCACAGAACTTTTTTTTTCTTTGAATTACGTTAATCAAAACACATGAAAAATCACTGACAAAAAGGACAATATGTTCAGATGCTATTTTCTGAGCAAAAGCTGTAACAACATACTTCTTTTGAGACAAGTGGTGTAATTCACAAGAACAGTGTTTGAAATATGTTCAGCTCTGTTCTGTAACCTAGAGATACCTCTGAATTTCCCTGGTTTGAAACCCTTTCTTTACACAACACCATAAAGATAAGATGAGCATTTGATTGCAGTATCATTCAACTCTAGATTAGGCTGTTAAGTACTGAACACAGCTGGAGTAAGTGTATGGAAGGGATAGAAAATAACAGTTTCCTCCTCTTGATCTGAAAGAACAGCATCTTCACCCCCAGACACAGTATTTTACTGATATGGGCCCTATCTAGTTACTGCATTACTGTAGTTATTGCAGTTACAGAAAACCTTGGGGTCTTGTGGAATGTTAGTTATCCTAATGGTCTCTGGTCTGGAATAAAGTGTATGCCACATGTCATAGGACACCATCTTCCTTTTCTGTCCCCAATTAGAGATTCCTCTGAAATCCATCAATATCCCCATGGTGCTTCTAAGCATTTTTATAAAACCTTGAAAGTCCCAAATTTGGCCTTTGGAGTTTTTTTTTAGTTTTTCCACACACAAAGGACAGATGCTGTTCTATTTGCTTCTGCCAGTAAAAGCCCACATCTAGGTGTAACTTAGTGTAAACCCCAAACATCTTAACATCAGCCTTTGTTTCTACACCTGCATTTCAGGACTCAGCATGACAAGGCTTTATATTGAAGCAGAAAGGAGTGGATATTTTGTAATGCAAACTGAAATGAAGTACAGTGTTTGCCTTCTGTTTGCCATTTCTAGTGCAGAATGTTTGTGCTCTCTTTTATCACAGAACCTACAGTCAGCATTGTCCAGGGAGCATTCAGCAGCAGTGGACGTTTCAGCCAGGATCCTTATGATCTTCCAAAAAACAGCCATATTCCATGTCATTATGACTTGCTACCGGTTCGAGATAGCCCCACATCCTCTACAAAGGAGGTCAGCAGCGAATGACCCCAAAAGCTGATGTGTAGGACTCTGAAGGGGCAAAGCGGCATGGTTGTACTCCTTCTTCTAATTCGGCATAATTTTTGGCTCTTAATCTGTCCAGCAAACAATTGCTGTACATTAAACAGAATCTCAACATGAGGTTTGTATTGTGTATACAAGGGACAGATGGGCAAATGCCACACTCTGGGGATCCTGATCATTCTTTTTTTCATGGCAGTAAATGTTATAGAAACAGGTATGCAACTCATTTATTCTATAATATACTGGCTTAAAAATACGTTTGCAGATTAGTTTTGATAACATCCCATTTCATCTACTTTAAATATAGACTTCATATTTGTCATGTTTCAGAGAAGAAATACTCCCAGGACAGTACAATTTACCAAATACCACTTTGTACAGGTGATCTGATTCCCTAGTTATGTAGAAGAAAAACTGCTTTGCCAAATTTTACCTTCTATTGTGATCTTTAGTCAAGACATACTAAGAAACAAGATGGGGATAAGTAAGCACAATACTGCAGTTGTTTGGGAAATCCATTATCAGGCTTTTTCGTCTGCTACTGGCAGTGGGGTATCTTGCTTGAATAGTTTTGGAGATAAAAGCATTGCATACATCAATATTATATGATGCCTCAAGATCTCTTGGTACTCCAGACCCAGCACCAGTCTTCAGCAAATCTTTTGCTATGATTCAGCTCCGTATGTTGCAGTTCTGACCACTACGTCTGCCATACACAAGTAAAAATACATATCAGTAATTCATAAATTATGTAAATTAAATCAGTCTATTTTTATCACCATGGACTGATGTAAGGAGTGGACAAAGGTGATGACTGCTGTAAATCTTAACTGCAAGGAAAGGTTTACGTTTTATAAACAGGTAGTAATGATGACTGTAATATAGAATAAAAATAGTAAAGTGTTCTGGTTTTTTTTCTTAGAAATAACTAAGCAATCTCTGTGCATCCTTGCTAAAAAGGCACCTTTTTTTATAATTGATGTCATGCTTAAGCTGGTCTTTTGCATTGCTAATAATGTGACACATGTACTCCCCATTCTTCATTAACTTGTGTCTCCTCTTTGTGTCTGTGTTTCTAGTGATCTAGCTTGTAATTGCAAAAGTATTCTACTTTGCGTCCATTTATTTTGCATTTTTGCCAGCTGGACTTTATTTATCTGGTTAAAGGGACCTCTGGGCAGAGGGAGAGGATTAAAGTAAGAACGCATGTCATACTGATGTTTATCGGAGGTAGTTAGCTCATCCATAATAGTTTAACTAAATGAATTGGTGAAAAAAATCAAGGTGTTTTTGTCGAGGATAATTAAAAGAATGCTGAAGGAAAGGGAAAAGCAGTCCCTCTTCAAAGTTTAGCTTATTCTGATGACTATATGGATGGACATCATCTTTCCAAAAGGCTCCCTTCTCTCCCTCCAAAAGAATCTGTTATGAACTGCATAATTCAGAGGAAATTAAATTTGCCAAGGTGTCCATCTGTTGAAGCAAAATTGTCCCCCAAACACATCATCCTAAAAATAAAATGGTTTATATAGACTGGACGTTCTCTTTCAGTGGAAAGTTACCTTTAGATACATAAAAAATGATGTGGCAGTATTACTTTCAGCTGCTCCCGATGTCAGGGATGCTACCTGCTAACGTTCTTATAACCCCAACAGGCCTTTCGAACACCCTGCTCTGGTGGTAACTCTGTAGCTTCTTGTGAATAGAATATCTTGTCTGGAGGACTGTTATATCCTCGACTGATGGGGACTGGATAGGGAAAGGACACAGGCATATAATGGGAAGCAGTAGTCCTCTCTTCTCTTCTGTGTTGGGGTCACATTTTGGCACGAGACCTGTGATGCACTGTAACAATGTGAAGGACAGTTGATAGGTCAGGAGTTCGGTTTACATGCTCTCTGGCTTAACACAGGGCGTGCCATGACCATTTTTATCTGCTAACAGTCTGAGACAAAGAATTATCACTATTGTGACAGCATTGATAAATGACAATTAGATGCCTTTGGAATACAAAATGCAACAGAGGATCAACTGGAAGAAAAACTGAAAAAATTTTTGGAAATTTTTTTAAGAGGAAACGCGGAGCTCATGTAGAAATACAGTTTGCTTTTATTTGCTGTCACTGATGTGGTGATAAATCAGAGATCTGCATCCAGAGACATTGTTGGTGATGTGCCCAAGCCTGAGAATGTATATGCCTGTATGAAGTGCCCTATAAAGGTTTTGGGTTTTGCTGGCTGTGAGCACTGGCTGTTCTGTAATTCCCTGGGCATTTCTTGTGTATCTGTGGAATAAATGATTTTATTATCTTTGGATTTGGCAAGTACAGAAATTAACTGCAAGATTTCAAAAAACAGTTGCCATTTAATCCTTCCATAAGACAAAGTACTGATTGGGTTTGTGTGCATACAGATAACATGCAGAGCTACTGGTATATACATGTGTTTGTACTGTGTGAAACAGACTTTAAAATAAAACCTTTATTTGAAGCCATGAATAGCAAATGCTGTATTTAGCAATTGTGAGCTCACAAAAATTTATTTTCTTACTCCGTGTAAAATTTGGAGACCACTAGATAAATTAATCTTCATAATATAAACAGGTTTTTATATGAAAAAGTGAAGAGCAGAATAAATTACATTTGTTTGAAAATTTCTGGTATGTCACATATCCTCAAGTGGTATATTCAGCCAAATATCCATAAAAATGGATGAGTTTCTGATAATTTTGCCTCTTGTGTATGTTCTAAATATACACATTACCAAAGTCTGCCTTCCTATACGTGTGTAAAACTCTTGCTGTGTAGTCAGCATGAGCAATGTCTGCGTATTTCTGAGCCAGATTTGCATTACATAGAGGTCACATAAACGACTTGTGAATTTACTTCAGTGAATGATTGTTGGTAGACACTCAGGCTGCCTGCAGGGGTAACACATTCTTGTTAAATGGTAGCTGTATATCATTCCAGAGGAGAAAAGCACATGGGACTTGCATTAGCAATCCTGCTGTCTCCTGTACGGCTGGGGAGGCTTGCCCTGGAGTACACACTGCTGTCAGTTTAAGAGACTCCCAACTCAGTCCTCATGACTGTCACATAGCCCCTTCTGTACATCCCTGTATGTTCTTTAGAGAGTTTAAAGATTTCTGAACACGCATCATATATTGTGGTGGGAATTTAATGAGTAAGTTGATGAAATAATTTTAGCAAACACCATCTACTGAAGAGAACTGGCTTCACCACAGATAGGAAAGAGATGCCTTGCGTCTATGTATTCACATTACAATAGTGAGAAATACAGCACTGAGAACGGAGATAGCTATCGCCTAGCAACTTACCATTTAATAAAGTGCAAAATGCACACAAAGTTAATAGCCAGTTTTAAAGTAAGTAGTGAGTATGAGCTTCAGGTTTTAAATAATGTAGGCATATTAATTCTGGTCATTTAGCAGCATGATGGACCTCAAGGCTTTTAACTGTATCAAAGGTTTTTTAATCACAACACACTGTTACACATAAAATTTGTCCTTATCTTGATCCAGAGAACTCCCACTAATTTTAACTGGAGATGCTCATGCAGATTACAGGGGAAAGAAGATTTCATTCTGCATGCATACTTTCTGCTGAGACAATCTGCAAAGTCGAGTTAATATTGAAGTGAAGCTAGGATAAAACAAAATCAAGAGTAGGGAATGTGTTAGTCAAAATATATTGGATTTTACATGTACTGTGACTACAATTGAATTTTTTATTAGATATGTGTCCAAATAATAATCCTCATACTGAAGTTCTAAAGTCCAGACTGAATAATAGAGAGCTAATTTCGACAAAAATGCTTTATAGTAAAGATTGTATATATAGTAGTTTAAATGACTGAAAACAAATGGATGCATGTTCATTAATTACTGGACAGAAGATCTTGTCATTTGGTACACACATACTAGTGCTAGAGCACTGAACCTAACTCTTCTATCTTCAGGTTTTTAGCCCACAAACCTTCACTTTGATATGACTGAACTGTAATATATTTTTTAAGAAAACCTATCAAGTACGCCTAGCTTTTTTCTTAGCTGTAACAAAAACGTGTTTTGTTGTGAAAATATATATATTTTCCAAAGATGACCGATGTTCGTCATTCTGCCCTTCACTACCTTTTATTTCACTTCACATACATGTAGGTTAAAATGTAATAAAATTGCTAATGAAAGATGGGAAATGCTTTGAAATTTTTTGGTTTGTTTTTCATTTGCTTAGGATGGATCTTGAAATTGCATGGGAAATATAAAAAAATGCTATCCTTGTCCATACTGGATCACCAAGTAACGTATTTTCTCTCTTATAGAAAGCAAGTGGTTTATGAGATGCTTTGCAGAAAATCGAGGCTGATTTTGAACTGACGAACTTCTATAATTACTGTCTGTACCTGCAGGAGGAATTAATACCATAAACGGGGCAATGCTTTCAAGACTGTCTCTTGAATGATTAAAAGATTTAGTTGGGAAAGGTGGAGACCTGAGTCGCCAAAAGCAAGGCATTTATTTCCATTTTTCAGTAGGATAATAGCCTTCGATTAACCATGAACAAGTCAGTAACCGAAATACAAGGACAGTATAGAAGGCGGTAGCATTGTAATTTCTGGTTCCTAACTCTGACCCCCTAGGATGAATCCAAAACACTGGCTGGAGATACCTGCTGTGGGAAATTGTTTACTATAATAGTTTAATCAAGGATGAGAGATTAGCAATAAGAACTACTCATGGAAACAGAATGGTTTGGACGGGAAGAAGATAAGGACAGGAGAAACCTGGCAGAGCAAGCCAAGTGCTGCCTCTGCCCACCTGCCTGTGGGAGGAAGCAGGAGAGCAAAGAGGGCTGGCCAGAGTATTTGGGTGTGGAGAGAACCCGTGGGACCATGTTACTGCGTGAACCCTCTTGCCATAAGTGCCTGGGGACATCTGCCAGGGCCAGAGCGAGCTGGCGGGGTCCTGGGAAGACACGGCCGAGGCCTCGGTGACTGGCGTGAAACACCAATGCCGAGCACAAGGACGAGAGACGGGGGACGGAGCGGGCAGGGGTGCTGCGGTGACCCCAGACGCAGGCGCCGGGGAGTCAGCGTGGCTGGGATGAGTGCCATGGGTGAGGATGGCCCGTTGTGATGTCGCCAAGCAGATGGGTTCTGATATCACCCCGAGAGACGGGCTCTGATATCACAGAGTCCCCGGGCGATGGGTCCTGTTCTACCGGGCTCTGATGTCACCGAGCGACGGATTGTGACACGGCGTTCCTCGCTGCTAGTACCCGGGCGCCGAGGCCCACCTGGCTGGTTCGTGCCCGTGCTCCAGCTGAGCAGGTCGCAAGGCTGGAGTGTTGAGCGAGGCGTTGGTGCTGGTGGTCTGGCTGCGGAGTATTCCTGCTTGCCTGACCCCAGAGCCGTCAGAGGATTTTCCCCGGCCCTGCCAGGTGCAGGCAGCCGGGGCACACAGGAGGCTTGCTCGCAGCAGCAGCAGAGGTGAGCTGTGAGGGGACACCTCACCCTGGGGAGCCGGGAGGGTTTCCTTCTTGAGGGACCTGGGCGTTTCTTCCACCCGTCCTTGGGCCAGCCACTGACCGCGGCCTCCCTTCCTTTTGTAGCGTGACACCGGCTGCTGCATCACCACAGAGAGGGAGCAGTTCACCATCCCCAGCTCCCTCCCGGCTCACCGCAGCAGGTGGAGAGCATGGCCACGGAGCCAGGCAGTCGCTGTCCCATCTGCCTGGACAGCTGGGACGACGCTGCCTATGTCCTGCCATGCCTCCACCAGTTCTGCTACCGCTGCATCCTGCGGTGGGCTGAAAGCAAGCCCGAGTGCCCCCTCTGCAAGAGGCGAGTGCAGTCCATCGTGCACTCGGTGCGGGCAGATGACGACTTCGAAGAGGTCGTCATCACACCATCCGGGCTGGCAGCAGCGTCAGCTGGCACTCGCCGGGCAGGAGGAGTGCCCAGGCAGGCAGGCACCCGCAGCCTCCCTCGCCCTGTAACACCCCAGCCGCTGGCGGAGGAGCCGGTGCCCAGGGCTCCTCTGGGTGGTCTCCAGCCTGACACCTGGGCGTCCCTTTTTGATGACCACCCAGCGCTCCTCCAGCGCTTTCTGCCCTGGCTGCGAGAGCAGCTGGGGCTGATCTTTGCGGAGGAGCCTTCCACAGCGGCTGTGCTGGAGGAGCTCACCCTGGCGCTCCTGGGCTTGTTTGGGCTGGACGAAGACGTCCTCGTCCGGATGATGGAGGCCTGCCTCCAGGATCGCGCGGCCGCATTCGTACGGCAGCTCATCCATGTCGTCGTGCAGCGCTGCAGCGGGGAGGCCCACCGCCTGCTGGGCCTCGAGGACGGCCACGCTGCCCAGGAGCGGGAGGGCAGCCCCGCTCGTCCTGCTGCCTCCCGAAGGGACTCTCCTGCCCCTGGCCCAGCCCCCTCTGGCAGCCCGGCTGAGGCCCGTGAAGAGGAGCGCCCCGGAACACCAAGCGCTGCTCTTCGCGGGGGTCCCGGCAGCCCCCCGGACGCCCCCGTCCCAACACACGGGGAGCGGGAAGAGGCGCAGGAGGATTCGGGGGAGGCTGTGGCAGGCCCCTCCGCTCCCAGACGCGGCAGGGACCGCTCACGGGGGGGGAGACGGAGAGCCCCGAAGAGGAGGGCCGGCAGCTCCCGCGGCTCTTCGCAGCCGCCCAAGAGACCACCCCGGGGGCCAAACTAAGACCAGGCCCCGGGAGCTGCCGAAGCCAGGGCTGGGCCAGCAGCGGGGGCACGTGCCAGCCCACAAGTCAGCCAGAAGGCTCTCAGTAGCCTCAGCCTGCACCTCAGCAGCCGGTCCCGGGGCAGATGTTTCCAGCCAGGGGCTCTGCAGGGCCAGCCCGTACGCCATCGCTCATCCCCCCCGGCCTGTCCTGCTGTCACCGCACCCTCTGCCCCCACGTCCAGGGGCTCTGCTCTCCTACCAGCCTGCGCTGCCCGGTGCAGCCTCTCTACGGCGGCGCCCAAATCTCTCCTCCTGCGTGGACTCACGACTCGGTGCTGTTCTCTGCCCTGGAAAGAAAAGCACGTTGGAGGGCGACCAGATGTAAAGGCACAGTCTGCAAGTCTCTGAGCCGCAAACTGCTGGGTGAGTGTGCTGCAAAACTCTCACTGTTAGCTTGCCTTTGTCTGATGCCCTTGCCTAAGTATTTGCTCCTGGCTGCTATCACTGACCCCCTTCTAGTCTCTTCAGTACTCATTGTAGTGAAGCGTTCCTCCTCCCACTGCAAAAAATGACTTGCCTGCTAGCCACTAGGTCAGGCATTTTGCAGACCTGCTAGCAGAAAAGGGTTCAGAAATAAGATGCGGTCATACAGGAATGGGTACACGCTGAGCCACGTGTCTGCCTAGTTTGACTGTCTTTATGCTAACTTCCTTACAGAGAAGGTCACACCAGACGCGGAAATTTCCTGCATGATTTTCCTTTGTCTGTGAGAATCAGAACGACAGTGTACCCTGCCCTTCTACAGACCGGCACCGTGACGAACTGATTTCTGCAGTCACCTTGCTTTTCTGCATCAGTGTTCACGTAAGTCATGAATACAGACCCATTGTGAGCATGCACGTTTCCAGTTTACAGCTGAAACAAAACTAACCATACTTAGAAGGTTAGCAGACATCTCCTTCCAAGGACATAAGGTTCTTGTAGTGACAAGTAAATTCCAGGTATGGAGTCTGATAGAAATATAACCAACGACAATGGCAAAAGCAACAGGAACAGAATCCCGCTACTTTACCCCAACAGCCAAAGTGACGCTTTCAGAAACTGTGTCTTTTGCCCTGCCAGCAGCCATACACAGGTGACTGGTCGGCCCTTTGAACCCGTCTAGCTCCAAACGGGCACAGGACTGTACACATATTTTCAGAGATGCGTACACACAAACTACACGCCCTATTTTGGGGTCTACACGATCACTGGCTCACTTCTAGTCTCACTAGTGCTCTCACCGTAGCAAAGTACTCCTCCTTTAACTGTCTTTATGCTAACGTCCTCACAGAGAAGTTCACACCAGAATTAAATGCAGTGTAGTTCCAGCTGTAAATTGCCACGGACTCTGAAAACCTGATTGCTTGTCAGACCTGTCACAAAAAAGATAAAAGCAAAACTATACAAATTGTGTCACACATTAATACCTGTCATTCTTTAATACCTAGGGTCGTGCCCTGCCAAAGCAGGATCCCCAGGAAGTCCACCCAGGGGAAGCGCAGCGTCCTGCACCTGTGGAGGGACAAGCCCAGGCACCAGCACATGCGGCGGGCGGCCTGGCCTGGAAAGCAGCTTTGCAGAAGCAGCCCTGGAGGTCCTGGTGGACACCGACTTGATCATGGGCCAACCGTGTGCCCTGGCCACAGGGAACACTAACGGTGTCCTGGGCTGCATTAGGAGCTTTGCCAGCAGGTCAAGGAAGGGTGATCCTTCCTCTCTCCTTGGCACTGGTGATGCCACCCCTGGAGCACTGTGTCCGGTTCTGGGCTCCCAGAACAAGAGAGAGGCGCACATACTGGAGAGAGTCCAGCAAAGGGCCATGAAGGTGATTAAGGCACGGGAGCATCTCTCCTCTGAGGAAAGGCTGAGTCCCCCAGGTGGGACTGTTTAGCCTGGTGAAGAGAAGGCTCGGAGGGGATCTGACCAATCTATGAAAAGGCCCGAAGGAGGCTGCAGAGAAGCGGGAGCCAGACTCCTCCTGGGGGTGCCCGGTGACAGGAGAAGGGACACTGAAGAGCAGTCTGGTCGTGATCCTGGCTAAGCAGCTCTAGCTTAGCCTCTGCTGCCTCTGCTGGAGCAGGCGGCCTTGACGAGACGACATCCATCGCTCCCTTCCAGCCTTCCAAACTTTCTGTGGTCCTGTGAAAGTGTCTGAGTTGTGTAAGGAATCTGTTCTAATAACTTCATGTTGGTTATACCAAGCAAACAGAGAAAAGGAAGTAAGTAGTGCCCTGGCGTTGTCCACCCGAGGGTGTTAGGAGAGCTGGCTGACGTCATTGTGAGGTCTCTCTCCATAATCTTTGAGAAGTCGTGGAGATGGGGAGACGTCCCTCACTGCTTAAATTTGGGCGCGAGTCTCACCCAGCTGGCTCATGCCTGGACTCCACCTGAGCGAGGTCGTGAAGCTGGAGCATTGAGCAAGGACTTTGCTGCTAGCGTCGTGCTCAGGGAGTTCATTGCAGCTCTCCATGCCCGACCTCAGAGCCGTCAAAGGATTTTCCCCGGCCCTGCTGAGGCACCCAGAGTCATCCTCGCAGGAGCAGAGGTGAGCTGGGCGGGGACACCTCACCCTGAGGAGCCGGGAGGGTTTTCCTCTTGAGAGACCTGGGCGTTTCTTCCATACCTCCCTGGACCAGCCACTGACTGTGGCCCCTCTTCCTTTTCTAGCATGACACCAGCTGCTGCAGCACCAGTGAGAGGGAGCAGTTCATCATCCCCAGCTCCCCCCAGCCCACCGCAGCACATGCAGAGGATGGGCATGGAGCTGGACAGCCGCTGCCCCATCTGCCTGGAACGCTGGGAGGAGGCCAGCTACGTGATGCCATGTCTGCACCAGTCCTGTTACAACTGCATCCTGCAGTGGGCTGACACCAAGCCTGTATGCCCCCTCTGCAAGAGGAGCATCACCTCCGTCTTGCACTCGGTGTGGGTGGACGATGACTTTGAGGAGTATGTGATCACACCATCTGCAGCATCATCCGTCGTCGACCGCCAGGCAGTAGGAGCTCCTGCTGGCCGTCCAGCTGCCCGCAGCCCTGAAGCAAGAGAAGAGCCGCCTGTGGGGATGGTGCCCAGGGCTCCTCCCGGCGGCGTGCAGCCCAGCACCTGGGCATCCCTTTTCCGGGACCACCCAGCTCTCCTCCAGTCTCTCCTGCCCTGGGTGCGTCAGGAGCTGGGACGGATTTTTGGGAACCAGCGTTCATTGGCAGACATAGTGGAGGACCTCGTTGTGCCCCTCCTGGTCCTCTTTGGGCTGGATGAAGACCTACTGGTCCAGCTGCTGGGGGCCTCCCTCCAAAACCACGCGGCGACCTTTGTGCACCAGCTTATTGGCGTCGGTCGCCGTGCAGCGGTGCAGCGGGGACGCCCGCCGTCTGCTGGGCCTGGAGGACGGCCACGCTGCCGGGAGGTGGGGGGGCAGCCCTGTGGCTGCTCCCGGTCCTGCTGCCTCCCGAGAAGGGTCTCCCACACCTGGCCCGGCCCCCTCTGGCAGCCCTGAAGGAACCAGCGCAGACCTCCCCAGCACCTCAGCAGCTGCCCCTTGGGGGCATCCCGGCAGCCCTCCCTCGGCCCCGGTTCCTATCCCCGAGGAACAAGAAGAGCCCCAGGAGGAGCCCGAGGAGACCACAGCACGTCCGTCTACTTCCAGCCAGGGCAGGAGTCGCTCCCCTGAGGGACCACGGCAACCCCGAGAAAGGAAGGCTGGCAGCCCCAAGGCCTCTTCTCCAGCCAAAAAGAGGCCACACCACCGGCAGCACTAGAGGAATGCCCCAGGTGCTGCCAAAACCAGGGCTGGGCCAGCAGCTGGGGCAGGCACTGGCCCTCAAGGGCTTCTGGCCCTCTAAGTCTAAGGATTATGAGTAAAAGAAAATAAAGTCCAGAAAACTGCAGAAAAAGTCTGTGTTACTAACAGCGCAGGTGGCACTGCTACCCCCCACCCCTCCCCGTGCTGCTTTCTCCCTCTTCTCCCGGGGCTGTGCCCACCCTTTCCTCTCCTTGTCCTTAGGGGAGCAACATGGGGCTTCTCCCTGTGGTCTTGCACTGCCTCGTTGCCCTGTTTTGACTGTGTGGGGCTTCACCTGTGCTCTCTGAGCGCACCCCTCCCCAGAGCACAGCGCCGTGGGTCTTTGCCCCCTGCTCTTGCAGGGCCCCTTTCCCTTCAGCAAGGTGCCACGGTGCCTGGCCCTATGGACCTGAAAGGTCTCTTTGCACCGAGCGAGTGCCACTGAGCCGCACTCTCTGGTCTTGCTGGACCCTCTTTCCCCTCCCTCACTCAGGCGGACACGAGCCGAGAAGGACGGAGATGTTGCTGCCCTTGAGCACAGGCTTTCTTCCTGCTCTTCCAGATCCAACCCTGGCACTCGCATTTCTCCTCCTCTGCTTGGGAAGGACCCCTCTTCAGCAGATGGGCACCATCAATTCCCATGAGAGCCCTCACCACCACCCTCACTTCCCGTCCCTATTGCTCACTCTCTGCAGGACTTCCCCCAGCACAGCTCCTCTCTGCTTCGAGTGAACCCGGCTGAAATGGCAACGCATATTCCTCCTGCTCCCCAGGGCCCTTTGCCCTCCTCTCACACACTGCCCCGTGACCCCTTCTGCAGCCAAGCCAACCATGCAAGACGGGGAAGGCCCAGAAGGCAGCTGCTGGGTTCGGCACAGGAGCTGCTGCCGGGCTCCACAGGAAGACTCAGGTCCCCATGGCAGAAGAGGCCAAAGCTCAGCGAGAGTTGGAACTGGCCAGGGTCGTGTCAGACAACAAGAAAGGTCTTTTTAAGTACGTCAACAGCGAGCAGAGGAAAACATTGGGCTGATACTTGATGATGATGAACTTGAACCATTCTGTTTGGTTTTACTACCTACGGATTGATGAGTGAAACGGACAATTAAGCTTTTAACACTGTTATGCTGCATTTTAAATCCAGTATTTATTAAATGCCCAAATAAAAGAAACCATGCAAGGTCATGAGAAGCATATATACCAGACAGAAGACCACGAAGCTACACATTGTCAAAATACAAGGGAAAAAAACCATAAATCTGGAAGAGAACCTAACGAAAGGCCACTGGGAACAGCAATCCTTCACATTGTGAGTCATTTTTCAGTCCAAAATTGTGGAAGCATGTCCACACATTATTTAAGCTATATCCAGAAAAAGATAGGAAGATTTGTGCACCACAGCTTGATGCCTATGCAGCAAATTTGACCATGGAGTCATAACTGTCCTGTGTGCCATAACGATGAAAAATAGTTTTCATCAATATTCATCAACCCCACTTTAGTGGGGTTGCACTACTTTCAGATCTCAGAACACGTTTTCTAAGTAAACTTTGCAGTTTATAAATAAAGTCTAAATAAACTTTTATAAATAAACTTAAATAAAATTAAAACTTAAATAAAATTAAATAAATTATATTATATTAAACTTAAATAAACTTTTATAAATAAAGTCTAAATAAAGTCTAAATAAACTTTGCACAGCGATAGTGACACATGTTCTAAGGGATGTGTTTAAGGGTGCTTTAGATGAGATGTTGGGGGATATGGTGTAGGGGAGAACTTTGTAGCGTAGGGCCAATGGTTGGACTCAATGAGCCCAAGGGTCTTTTCCAACCTGAATGATTCTATGATTCTGTGATAATTCTTTCCACGTCTGTAATGGTTTTGCTCTCAAATCGCGATGAACGTTAAAGAAGATTCATCACATAACTAAACCCGAAGGTAATTAAACCCGAAGGTAATTTTGTGCTGAACTATCAACAGGGGTGTACCAGAAACCTGTCCAAACAAACCCGGTCAATTACAAAGCGCTCTAAAGAGTAAATTCTCCCTTCAGAAGATTGCAGTATAAAGAAACCTCTTTTTTTCTTACGTATTTATCCCAGATTCTAACCAGCCAGGTTTGAGGGTAAAACCAGCCCACATCAGATACACCTAAACACAGAACAAATACAAGTGGCAGCCTAAGACCAAACGCTCTTGAAAAAACGCTTTTTCTCCTGCAAGCAGCGCACAAACAAATGAATGTCCTTCTGACTGGTTACCTCAGCGGGGCCAGTGCTGGTTTGGTTAATGACTGAACTGAGTTAGGCACCGTGACAATCACACTGAAATCGGGAAAGAAGCAGGGCCAGAGCACCACTTGGTTTCAGCAGCAATTCTGTTTGAATAAACTGACTATTTTGGGAGCTCTGTGCCTATCTCCTCTAGGTTCCTTTGGGAATCCTGAACACAGATCCCAAAGTAGGCTAGACTCATTTTTGGAGTGAGAGGAATAAAACTAATCTGGGACCTGAGAGGTCAAGAACATACTTGGTGCTTTACCTGCTTTTCAACCAGCCTCTGGTGAAATCGCCCTCTCCCTAAATGTCTTCCTTCCACCGCTTCTCAGAAATTAAAAGCCAGGTGGGAGCCAGTTCAGTGATTCCCTCACGTGAGGCTTGACATGTCTAGTGTACACCAGTGCCAGGCATCGAAGTCTGATACTGGATTTTCTTATTCTGACACGAAAATGAGCAGCCAGTGTCAGCTGCGAGCGTTACATCTCTGTTCAACAGAAGGGATTAAGGCAGCGGTTGAACATGAATCACTAGGATGCAGAGCTGTCTGATCCTCCTGTTAGTTTAGGCTGCTGGTTAATTAGATACGTCACGTCAGCCGGGCAAGATTGCTGTCCTGGAGGGCCTTCCCACTGCACGCTGATGTACCTCTCAAAGCACAGATGAAGAGGGGAAGGTGACTTGACTCTATACCCCAGAAGATTTGTCTCCCACTCTCAGCCTAGGAACAACTACAAAAGCACAACCAAAATCCTGATGGAGATACAGCCACGAAAAGGACACGAGCCTACAGCTTTCATTCCCCAGAAGTGAACACCTCGTATTTTTTATTTAAAATACTTTTCTGGAGAGAGGGAAACAAACACATCTGACAGCTAAAACACGGCAGCATGTTTTGGCAGACCAGAAAGGTCTTAAGTATGTCAGCAGCGAGAGGAGAAAAACATTGGGCTGTGCTGGATGAAGATGGCAAACAGCGATGCAGCAAAACCGAAGGCATTCGGTAGGTTTTTTTGCCTCGGTCTTTAATACAAGGAACTAAGATACAAATTCCCACAGTCAGCGATCGAGGAAAGGGTGCAGCCTGACGGCTTGTTAAGGATGCCCAATTTAAGGCCGTCTTGTAATTTTCTCTCCCCGGTAGCCACACAGAGCAGTCAGAGGGCTGCTGACGCTCACGCACTCGGTGGTCTCCGCCATGCGCGCGACACAACGCGCAAACGCGTCGGGCGGCTCCCCCCGCCAGGCAGAGCCCGCCCCGGCCCCGGCCCCTCCCGCGGCCGCCCGTGGACGTGGCAGAGGCGGCGCCCTCCGCCCGCCGGCGGCAGGGCGGGAGCCGCGGGGCGGCGCCGCCTCGCCGCGGGACTCGGGGCGCCAGCGGCGCGGGGGGCGGGGGGCCGCGCCGTCGCGGGCGGCGCCGCGGGCGACGTGGCAGCGCGGTCGCGGCGCCGCCGGGGCTGCCGGGAGCTGTAGGCGGCGGCGGAGCCGGCCCGGGGCCTCCGCGGGTGGCCGGCGGCGCCGCGCCGCGCCGCTTGCCCGCCAGGCGCGCGTGGGCAGCCGGGGCGCGGCGCGGGAGGCGGCGCGCTCTGGCGCTTGGGCTCGGTGAGGCCGCGTGCCGCGGCGGACGGGGGGGACGCGCCGGCACCCGCCGTGCCCGGCGGCGGGGAGGGCGTGGCCGGCGGGCGGGGCGAGGCCGGGCGGCGGCGCCGTCCCGCCGCGGCGGCCCGCCCGCGCTGCCGGGCGTCGGAGGCTGCCGCTGGGTGCCCGAAGCGGCCGGGGCAGGTCCGGAGGCTGGGGGCGGCGGGGGGTGCTCTGGCACGGAGGGCAGGGGTGCCGCTGAGGCGTTTGCCGGCCGTGGGCGGCGGCTGTCGGCGGGATCCGGGCCGCTCGGCCCGGCCTGCCGGCCTGGGCCGCTCCGCGACCCCGCGGGGCGGCGGCCGGCCCGACCGCGTGTGTTTGCGCGTGTAGGGTCCGCGGGCCGAGCTCCGGGAGCCGTCCCGAGACCTCCCTCTCGGACGGCCCGCCGGGGGCTGCGCGGTGTCGGCCCCTCGCGGCGCGCGGCCCTGGCGAACAGCTGCTTTGCAGGCCCTGCTGTGGGCGTTCTGGCTTGTTCCCCTTTTTCTGAACCGTTTTGCCCTTCTGAAGGGCAGCGGTAGCTCGCGTCCTCCCTGCTGACAGTAACGTGCTCCGGGGCTTTGTTGTAGGGGCGGGAGTTGGCGGGCAGTGAGCGCCCCTCAGAGTCGTCCTTGCCGCCTCGGCAGTGCGAGTGAACGAAGGGAGCAGCACCCCTTAGGCTTTCCGGTTGGGTGGTCCTTGTACCTGCTTGCTAGGTCACGTATGTTGTTCTGCTCTTGTGAGTCCCCCTCCGAGGGACTGAGCTTCTTCCAGGCACCTGCGTAGAGAGTTTGGGTGCCAGGCGTCGGGCCTTGCAGCTAGGGATGGAAATGCTGGTCCTGGTAAACCTGTGTGGTTTCAGCTTGAATTAGCAGGATTGGCAGTGGAAATCTGCACCCTCGAGGGTCTGTTAGTATCTGATAGCAGTGATGCTTCAGGAGGCTTACTTGTTATTGTCATGTCTCTGGAGGCATTGCTGAAGTGGTTTGCTATTTATATGATTGATTTATTGTCACATGAAAAAAGCTTTACTTCTTTTGGGGAAGAGCCTCTGAGATCTGTTGTGTAAAAGGTGATACAGCTACTGGTGCAAATTGGTAGAATGCGTGTTTCTCTGATGGTTTTATGGAGTCATGTAACACTGTGTGTTAGTAGTTCTCTAACTGTGGTCTTCCGTGGTCTGGAACTAAGTGGTCTGTGAAGCTACATAAGCTTTGTGATATTTACAAATAAATTCTTGATAGGGTACCTACCGGTGGTCTGGAACAAATCCCAAGGGTTGGCAGTGGCATTAAGAATGGGGGAACAAAATAGTTCTGGGAGATAAGGAAGCTTTTAGAAGAGTGAAACTTCCTGTATTTCTGCACCAGTCTCAAGACAGGGCCAACCCCTTCTGGCATACCTGCTCTTTCGAGCTAGCTTGGTACAGTGTTAGGCCCGAAGAATACTTTTTTCCTTAAAAGAAAGGTGAAAAAGTGATGCAGTTTTTGTGATCAACGTTATTTATGCTATGAATATAAAACAGGCGTAGGAGAGTTCTGTTCTCTTTTTTTTTTTTTTTTTTTTTTTTTTTTTCTCCTCTTTACCTCTCTTTAAGACTTTAAACTAAGTCACTTAACAACAGGTGATTAACTGAAGATCCCTTTCTCCTCGGGGACGTGCCTGCATTTAACAGACCAGAGCTGGAAGGAAGTGTTATCTGTGACTTTGTGCTCTCTCTTTCTAAAATGGAATAAACCGACGTGAGGGCTTTTTCAGCTGAAACTTTAATATACCAGCAGTTCAACTCCGGTTTGGTTTGGTTTGGTTTTCATTTTCACTGTCTTTTTGATTGCTGTCAGCTTCACTCAATCTTTACTGTCTGAAGGTTTTTCTTTTGTAATTTTATTTCTTGCTTTTATCTTGGTCATCCTGGTTTTAGTCTCTCTTGTTTGCATCTTTATGAATTCTTGGGCTTTTTTTCCCTTTGACTCCCTCCTGTTGAATAGAAGCATGTATCTGTGAATCTGACTTACCAGTTACTGCAAGCTAGGATGTAATATTTTATTCGAAGAGGTTGTTACACTGGGGTGAGCTCCAAACAATTGGTTTGTTCAAATAAATAAATAAATGACTGCTCCTTATTCTGGACAGTTGTCAGCTTGTACTTAACCATTAACAATGTGTGTTAAAATAGTTATGCCTATTATGATTAAAGGTGAGAAGTTCAGTAGTATTTGAATTTAGTATTCCAGCAGTGGTTTTGTTTCATTTTAGGATCTGTTTAGAGTGTAGTTTTGCCTCTTAGGGTTCTTAAGTATACTATGGTTTTTTTGAGGTTTGGGTTTTTTTTGTTACCAGGAATGTCTACTGAAATACAAGAAGGGGTTAATTAAAGATGACTGAAAATATGGCGTCATAACCTCTGAAGTATGGCTGGCTTCTAGACAATGTGCTTTTATTGGTGTGAAATTTGCTAATCTTCATTTGTAGGTAATTTTATTGTTACCGGTGAGTTTCTATGTTGTAATTATCTGAAGAATGCTTTTGAAGTGTTGTGTTGTTGTTATTGGGAAGTATTAGTGCAAATGTAATTATTTCCTGTTAAATTTAAGTCTAAAGAGGAATAGTTTTCTAGTTCAGCCTTTTAGTCTTCAAATCCTGCTTTTGACGCAGGCCCTGTTAATATTTTCAGTCAGAATGTTAGTGTGGTTTTCCTTTCAGTATAAACAGGCCTTGCATTTGTGAATGAGTGTAGTGGCTGAGACTTGGCTTTAGGTTAATAGATGAGATTCAGCTGGTGAAAAATCAGTAAAATATAGTTACCAGTCAGCCAGGGATAGACCTTGTGGGTATACTCTATATTTGTTGTGTAATGTGGGGGGTTTAACATAATTCCTATAGTAACTTCATTAGTACTGATAAGGTTTGGGTTTTTTAATCAAATAATTGGTGGAAGTCTTAACACAATTCATGCTTCTACCTCTTAAAGGGGTTATTTTAAGGATGGCTGATCACTGAGAATGTGTTTTCCTGTAATTCTCTTTTCCATATCCCTTGTTTTTTATTTTCATACAAGCATAAGCCAAGATTTTTTCCTACCGAAGTGGGGCAAGATTATCGAATTTGTGAAATCGATTTATGTTCACAAATCACTAGGTGGCAGTACTGCTGTTATTTTCACCTAGTTGCACTTGCTTCAATTCGCCTGCTCTTTTGTCCTTAAATTGCCTAATACAAAATACTCTAGTTAGCAAGGAGGCCCAAAAGTCACTGAAGTTAGGCTGAATTTTTGAGGTGCTGCTTGCTGCAAATTATGTGCTTGTGGATTGGACTGTGAAGACTTCCTACTATTGCTCGTTTTATTTTTTTAAAATCACTGAAAAGAAAGATCAGTTCCACACCCAGCAGTCATTAACGATTTTTAGTCTGATCTTACTGGAGAACTTTTTTTCCTGCAAATCCCTTAAGGGAAGCTGGAAATTCTCATTGGAAACTTTGTTGAGGACTGAACACTGTTAAAGACTGGATTGCTTGGGGTTTTCCCTGCTGTGTTCTTCCACCCCAGTGCTTCTCTATTTCTCTCATATAATTGGTTTCAGGTAGGCTATTTATATTCAAGTGTTAAACCATATATCCTGTAGGATCATTTTTACACCTTTTGCCGCCCCGCCCCCCTTGTTCTTGCGTGTTTGGGATTGCTGTTTCTGTTTAATGCTTTCTCTTTGTAAAGTTAATAGAGAAGAGAAACTATAGCGTTATTTACATTTCTACACTAATTCCTGACTTTCCACATCAGGTTACTTTTGGGAAGGTTGTTTGTTCCCTTCGCCCCAGCTCCCACCCCAGCTCCCAGCTTTAATAGCTCTGTGAAGCTTTGAAAAAGCTTTGCATGGAGTTTTTCAAAATCTGCTCTGTAGAACTTTTTCAGTCATTCTGCGTGGCCGCAGTATTTATTTCAAGTAGCAAGTACCTCTCAGCAGTTTTTGATCATGGCATTAGGTGAAACTGAGCAGCAGATTAAAAGAGCCTTGATTAAATGTTTCTAGGAGGTTTTGGCCAGTGATTACTTTAGGTGCACAATGGAAAATTCTTTCCTGCTTTGCACTGTATAATTGGAAAAACGTGGTCTCTAAAAATACTCTGTGAGGAGCAATGTAAATTCCTGTAGCTTGATTAAAAGACAGAATTTTATTGTAGATTCTTTCACTTAGTGAAGTTTAACAGAAGACTGTGCAGTACCATTCAAAGGGATGATGAGGTGTACACATTCTGCAAGGACAGTCTGTTCCCAGACCAGGCAATTATTGACCCTTTCTTCCCATTTGAAGAGAAGCTTTTAAATTAGTTGAAGAGGTACAGGGAACCTAAAATCCCTCTGCCATAAGAGTTTTCATGGAGAGTGTTGCACAGAAACCGTGCCTGCTTGCATTCTGAGGCTGGACTAAACCGTTTAATCCCAAATCACTATGCAAAGTATACTGGTTTGTCAGAGGGAGTACAGTTTCTCCTATGTGATTATAATGCTTTCATTTGTTTTGAGACTCTTTGTAAGCCTATCGAGACTACTACTGACATCCTACTTCCTGGATTTTTCAATTTGGTAACAACAGTAATTTTTCCTCCATATTAAATCTCAGAGTTGTATATGCATTTAAAATGACAGCGAGGCAATGAGGCTTGGTTTGGGTTGTTGGGTTTTGTTTTTTTTAAGAGAGGAATACCCCTCTTTTGTAAATGGACTTCTTTCTGTATACGTGTGGGTATTTTTACTCCACATATTATTTAAGCCTTTTGCTCTGTAAATTGTTGAAGGGAATAAGCTGGCAGTTCTCAGTCGCTGCTGATGTAATTGATATGGTGAAATTATTTGAGTCTGTTTTTCATGCATCTAATTATACAGGATTTTTATTTTATTAAAATTTCCTTCTGAATTGTTACCTCAGGGAGCGGTACAAATCATTGCTGTCGATTTTACCACACTTGGGAGGAAGCGGGGGTTTTTTGTTAGCTGCCTCTGCTCTGAAGAGCAAAAATCTCTAGGTGTTCATGAAAGTCTTAATTTTTTCCCCTCTCCTTTTCTTCTCCTAAGCCCTTTTACATTAATTTAATAAGCATACAGCTTTACTTTTCTAGAAGTAGTATATTTTAAAGGTTTACCCAAAGTTGTTAAAAGATACTTACAACATAACCTTCGAAATAAAAGCCAAAGTTTTTGATTACTTCTGATGGTGTCACCAGAGCATTATAGTATTTGGATTTTACAGTAAGTGCCTGTACTGTAAAACATCTTCAGTGTAAATTAATTACAGTGTAATTTTATTCAATTGGAAGTGAATTTCTGCTGGTTTCATTTGCCTTTTGTGAAGGTTTGTTTAGGTGACCCCACAATGCTTCTGCTTTAAGGTGGGCAAGGTTGGAGTTTTGGTCGCAGACTCAGGGCTCCTGGGCTGCCATGTATGCCACGGTTCATGGTGTTCAGCAAGGTGCTTGCATTCGGGCGTGATGCTGAGGAGCATCTGCTGAGCCCGAGGGAGCTGCAGCTTCTTGGGTAGTGGTGGTTCTTTGCTGCTGGAAGGCTTCCGCTCTCTCTGGCCTCTTGCCACATTTTGCATCTTGTCAGGTGTCAGTGCTGAAAGTAATGGGTCCTCCTTATGTGAGTTACTACAGCTCAGTAATGCAGCAACATACCACCCCGTAGTTAAGTTTTTCTTGCAATGGGATGTAGGTTTTGCAGTGTGCGGTTACTTTTCTATGAGTATATATTGGAAGCATTAACTGGGCATACAGAGTAAGGTTTTTAGAAAGAGGCTTGGAGTTTGAGGTATTATGACAGAGCTAAAAATAAAGGGAAGATACAGGAGACATGCATGAGACCTACTGGATAATTATGTACTTGAGAACAGTCAATTTTTTCATTTTTCTAGAGTTGGCATTTGAATTACCTGCTCTGTTCACGAATGTAAATCCCTGTGTTGTGGCCTCTACATTCTAATTTAAAAGCTTTTCCCTTGTTTCTCAAGATACACTTTTTGTGGTTTTGTTTTTTGTTTTTGTTTTGTTTTTTTTTTACCTCACAGCTTTTCATAGCTGAAGGAAAATGATGGAGGAGAGTGTACTAGAGACAACTCCACCTGGCACGCCCTCACCAAGCACAGCAGGGGCTGCTGCTGCTACACCCATGTCATTAGGTACAGAAACTTAGCAACTTGGTAACGTGTATTCATGTCTTTTGAAGTACAGCAGTTCATCCAAAAACGTTGCAATCAGTGTAATTACAGTGCTCTTCTCCAGACCAATTGGAAGAATTTAAATTGTTTCTTAGTCATGGAAGTCTGCTTCTTGTCTGACATGCATCTTACACACCAAGTATTTTAAACATTTTTTTATTTTGAAACTTTTTAATGAAGTCATGTGGATGCATTTGTGTTTTTTAAGGATGTGGGGTCAGGGAAATAATACCTCCCACTACAGTACACAGTTAGATGAGCAACACAGAAGGGAGTTAAAAACAAAACAAATTTACAGTCTCATAGAGAATAATGGTAAACCTGGGTAATCACTTGGTTTTTAATGTTGTAGATGGTAATCAAACCACTTTGCTTTTTCATCTGAACACCATATACCAATACCAAATACTTAGTTTTCTGACACATCTGGCATTGTTATATTGTCACACTAGCGCAGTGAAGTCCAAAGTTGGGGTGCCCTTACCCTAGGGGTGTGCAAGGCAATCCATTGGGGTGCAGGAAGAAAATATTAGAAGTATTAACATTTTTTTAATCTAAAAAAATAAGAAAGAAATTAAGTGTTACTAATATTTAACTTACTGCTTGTCACTGGTGTCCTCACTCAGTTGGTCCATAGGTTGGACATTCCCATGTCCTGAGGGAAGAGGGGGTGTTCCATGAAGCAAAAGGGTTGATAGTGGCACCCTCACTCATTTGCTCACTTCCATCATATTGTGACACATTACAGTTTAATTTATAAATAATTTTACATATGTTGGGGGGTTGTGTGCTCAAAAACTTTTTACTGTTAGATGTGTATGTGATAAAGTTTGGAGACCAGTGCATTAGTGCAACTTGGCATATCGTTTGACTGTCATTGATGTTTAGGCTGAGGCTAGTGAGATGCTTGAGCTGATCCAACAGCTTACTACTATAAAAAAATGGTAATTTCTGTGTTTCTGACTTAATTCTCTGGCTGAACTTTGTATAGAGAGCAAAACTGGCTTACCCAAGGATCAGCTGAGGGCCAGACTGAAACAGGTATTAGGATGCTGGGTGCCAGGGAAGAGAGGGCTGCCTGGTGCTCATCTCATCTCACAGAACCCCACCTCTGAAGTAACTCCCACCCTCGCAGATATTACGAGTATATGCTTTATTCTTAAAGATGGGCACTTCCTGCATCATCATTATTCCTGTTAATTAAACAGTCACTCAGAAAGAGCAGAACTAGTTAGAAATTTCCGAGGTAACTTCAGCTGCTATAACATTGATTCATCTTGTTAAGCTTATCAGAAATAGAGTAATGCAAAAGGAAGAGATGTGTCTTGCAAGATACTGTCACCAAAAAATGAGCACAATTGATGTTGGATGCAAACTCAAGCAGAAGTAAAAATCACTTTGAAGGGAAAAAAGCAGACCAGGTCAAAACTTACTTATAAAATATCTGAACAATTATATCTCTGAGATTAAGACACAGCATTTCTAAAACTCCCTTTTTTCTCTTTTTTCCTAGCTTTGCCTAGTCCCCTTGCTGCACCAAGCATGTCATCTTCTCCCACATACTCACCACCCTTGCCAGCTGGACTGTCTCCACTTCCTCCTCCTATGATGACTTCAGCTTCTCTGCCACTTGTGCCTTCTGCAACGGTTTCTACTGCTGCACCACCTCTAATTCCTGCCCCACCTCCTGTTGCCCCTTCAACTTTTGGTACCTCCATGTCCCAGTTCTCTACACCTTCTCCATTAAGCTCTACTATGGGCCCTGCACCTCCCACTGGTCCCCCAGTTTCAGGATTTTCTGTGTCTTCAACCTATGACATTACAAGAGGTCATGCTGGTCGAGCACCACAGAGCCCGCTGATGCCATCATTTTCTGCACCTCCAGTCACAGGTAACTTTTCACTTATATGCTTTCTTGTTTGTGAGCCAGGATGGGGGATCTCCTGGGTGGCTTTTTCTACCACTTTAGAGTCCTGAAAGTTCAGCTTCTTTATTACTCTGGGTACACTGAATTAATGTAGCTGCACTGAGAAAAAGGGAGAGTAGCCTTTAAAGTACAGTCATAGTCTAGGACGGAGAGTCTTTGTTAGTAGAGTTCTGCTAGCATTCAGGCTCACAGAAAAATCTTTGTTTGAGCGCCTTATTTTTTGTTATCTTGCACAGGAAAGCCCAGCTAAACATACATACACACACATATATCTTTTGTTTAGATTAGAGAGTCAACTTCAGCCATTATGTTTTCACAGAATGACAGGATACCTCAGGCTGTGTTCTCGAAATTTTCAGGTTTTTGTTCTGAAAAGCTGTCTGTAACAAGCTGTCAGTCACATGACACCAGCTTCTCTTTTCTTGTTTCCAGACACTAAATTTGCATTAGGACAGCTAAAAATACATACCTTCCATGCAAGCATTTGCTGAACTGATGTAATTTTCTGCTAGTGGAATGGAAACGTGGCTCTTCAGCTGCACTTGGGCCAGGCTTTTGCTATTATTGGTGGTCTCTCTTTTAAGTAGTCTGTGTTAGGAAAATGTCTTAAAAGACCTATCAGTTTTGCAGTGTGAAATAAAAATAACTCTTGATTAAAGCTAGTGTTGGAAAATCTGTTAAAATAGGCTTGAGTAATGGGGCAAAGGCTCATACTTAGAATTTTCTGCTGTTTGAGTTTCTTTTTGTTCCTTTAAAATATGTAAAGCTATTAATTTGTTTGCTCCTTATTCTATTGCTACTTAATTTCCAGCACTCAGAAAATTTCCTACTTCTGTCTCTTGTTACGTATGAGAACACTCCTATCTCTTTGTTCAGAGAGCAACACCCATTCCTCTTTTTCTTCTACCAAAGGCTTATTATGAAAATCTGAATACAGTAAAAAGCACCAATGTTAAAATAACCTGCTAAGAAAAAAATCATTGTTTAATTTTGTACATAATGTGCAGGCAGTCTCAGTTCTATTAGCAGATATTGTTGAACTCATTTACAGTAGTTATATCTGCAAACCTTTAACAATCAGAATTGTTCTGGGACCTTCAAGAAATAAAGTGATACAGCCCCGTATTCTTCCATTTTTCCGGCTCATTTTCCTGTTAAACAATTGCATGTTGCCACAGTATAACAAGTTAAGGGCAGTAAAATAAATTAACACTTGTGGTTTATTTTTCCCTCTTACTAGGTGTTTTGGCAGATCCTATTACTCAACAAGCAACTTTCTCTTCACCTTTGGCTCCTGGAACTGGTTCTGCAATCACTTTTCCTGAGGAGCATGAAGACCCCAGAGTATCTACTGCCCAGGCTGGAGCACCTGCTGGAGGACTGTGGGGGTTTATAAAGGTATGGGGTTTTGTCTGTTATGCTTCATGAGGATTTACCATTTTTTACTGACCGTAGTAAGACGTGTCTTTTAAATGCATGTTGCTATAAATCCTATAAACCCTGTCTTTTCTTCAGCCTCATGTGCAAAGTGGCTGTTTTTAATGATGTCTGCTGAAACTATGCTTTTGTTCTTCCTCTATATAGAATAGGGAGGACTACACAAATGCAGGTGTTCTTGGTTGGTTTTAGTGCTTGTGAGGTGAAGGTAGGCATACCTAACAGTTTCTATCATATTTTTTTAAAATCAAGTGAAGCTTTAGAACCAATTTAAGACCTGAAAGCTAATTCTTACTTCACAGTGACTGAATACAGAAAAAGATAGTCTTTTTTTACCTCTTCAGAATTCTTTGCATATCCTGCTTCTTTATAATTTCCTAATGAACTGTCTTTGGTATTGATGGGGTCCAAGTCCTGCCTATTCTATAACAAGCGTCTTCAAGGAGAGACAAATACATATTTCTTCCACCAAGAAACAGTTTACCTAAGATGTATCTAAGATATTTTGTAGGATTTTTCTATTCTGCTAGAAGGCATGGAGTATACAGTGCACAACAGATACTATCCCTATGCTGTGATTTCTGCATGATTAGGAAATAAGCAGCAACATCATCTAGTAGAATTTCATTAACTTTTTGAAGCTGTGACAAATGCTACATATAAGTAGCATCATGAGGATTTTGACAAAAAGATTTAAGGACAGCATATGAATGCTGAACCATCTTCAAGAGCAACACCGTTTTCTGTACTGTCTCATACTAAACGTGAAGCAAGAATCAAAAAGATTGGTGTCCCAGTGGGCTTGCAGAGTTTTGGAGAGACTTTCAAGCCCTTTTGAACATGAAAAGCTGGAAGAAAAAGTTGTGTGTGACATGGCAGACTGAGCTCTCCCTTACTCCAGGAATGCTCTTAAAGAGCAAGATTAATCCTACATTGCTACTGTGAGAGCGGAGTTATCGTGCTGCTATTTTCAAGAAGTCTTCTCATGATCATAAAAACACATATTTTTTCTTTCTTTAAATAATAATGTTCTTCTCTTGCTCATCATATTCCTCTTTGCAATAGATGGTAATATTCCAGAAGAGAACATTTTTTCTTGTAACATAATGCTGTATTCCTTTTGAAAGTACCAGAGCTTGCAATTGCAAAGTAGTTGAAAAAACAATTTCATCCACATTACTGTTGCCTTTATACTAGTGAGATCCAAAATGTCTCTTATTTCTATTTATGGAGAAGTTCTGTATCATTGACTTCAATAATTAAATCTAGATATTGGTTGAAGTACTAACTGTTCCTTGTGCTCTCTGTGTTCAGTGACCTCTTTTTGAGAATTTCGTAGCTGGAAGTATGAGGAATCACTAATTATACTGAAGCCACTGAATCCATTTTGTTCCTAATGTGTGTAAGCACACATCTTACTCTGTGTTTTTTAAAGATCTGGGAAACTAGCTGGTAATGATTTCAGAAGTGCATTTTGGATTCCCTGTTGAAGAGCTTACACAGTAGTTGCAGTGGTTATCTTTATTTCTGTTCTTGAAATAATTTGAACTACCTATTTTCCTCTGATGTTCCTAAGAAATGATACACATTTCTTCCAGATTTCCTTCAAGCTAGTTAATATTCAAGACTGTGACAATCTAAAATTGACAAATTAATGGTCCAGAATTGGATAAGACTTTCAGTTCCTTTGATCTGTCAAAGATGGCTGGACAGTCTTGTAACACTTCCAAGACTGTTTTCTACGTAATATAGCAGAGGCAAAGTTGGATAATATTGCTGTTGTTGCGCCTGATAGCTTGCATATTTGATTGTTTGAGTAAAAAAGACAACCAGGACCTGAATTTTCAAAAACTTTGTGTCTGCTGATGTGGAAGATTCTCCATTTGAGCAATTTGGATTTATGCTGACTCAGAATTGACTTTGTAGAAATTTCAGACAGCTGCATTATGGTTCACAGTGTTGTGCTAACTTCATGTTTTGCATTGGTATAAAACTATGGATTATTTCTCCCTACTTGTGTTAGGTTGATGAACATAAAGGCGTCTTCCATAGACAGAAAAAGCAACTTGCTGCTCAGGAACCTGATTATCTGCAGGAGATGTATAATGACTTCCTGTTAGTTAGGCAGCCAGGCTACTGATTGGAGAACTATTGCTTGGCTTTGTGTTACTAGAAAGATGCTAGAACTGGAAATTCCTACTTAAAATGTCTGAGGATCTCAGAGCATTCATTCAGTTTCTGTTAGAACTGCAGACAAAATTGTGAGAGAGCTGAGGGAGACATACAAACTTCCCTGTTCTTGATGCCATCCCGTGGGTACATGAGTAGTTTATTCAGTGAATACTGCCATTCAGAAAAGTCTTGTGTTACATTAATGTGAAACAAGTGGCTACAGTGGGCTCTGGCTTTGAAAAGTTCAATTGTACTAGAGTGAGTAATTGGGGTTTTTTTCTTTACTGCAGTCAGGCTTAGTGTTCTGCACAGTGGTGAGAAGAGTACCTGAATACAGTAGTGAACTGTTTCAGTGTGAGGCATGGTATAAGATAATCATTATTAGTAGCTACAAAATATCTCAGTAGTTGTAGAAGTGTGGTTTTTTTTTCTTTAAGCTTACTACAAAGAAATGGAAAGCATTCAGAGGCTGGATGGGACTTCGAGCAACCTCATTTAGTGGAAGGTATCTCTGCCTGTGGATCTTTAACATCTGATCCAAGTCAAAATATTCTATGATGAGAAAGAAGCTTTTGCTGAGCAAAAGTGACTCTGAGATGATTAAAACTACTTTGATTCTGCAGTTCTCTGAAGTACTGTGTAGATATATTAACACTTTCTGGAAAAATGTATGTGCACAATGCTGTCCTCTTTAATGCTTGTTGTTTAGTGAAACAAATACGAGTATATGCAGTTTTAATATTAGACTGAAAGCAGTCTCTTTATTAAAGAAATTTTATAAAATGTTTCTGTGAAATAGTTTCCATTGCTTTATCTCTGAGTGATTCAGGATTGATGTCTTTCTTCTTTTACCCTGTGATCTTATCTGAACTTTATATAAACTTTTGATGAGATACAGACATTCATTAAGATTATTTGCAGGACAGAGTGTTAAATATAAACACAGTGTTTGTGTTTATATTTAGTGAACTTTTAGGTCTGTCAGCAGCTCCACCTATGATTTGACTGGAGAATGAAGAACATTTTTCCAGCAATGTTTAGAATAATCTATTTATAGATTGAGGACTTTCAACAAAATTGCTCCAGAAATACTTGTTGGTAATGGGCCATTGAAAAGCAGATTCTGTTCTCTTTAAGAAGGTTAGAAAAAAGACAGTCTTCCACTTGATTTATCACAGTCTAAATCTTAACTACCTAGTCTGATATCTATAATTAGCATTGAGAATCTACAACTTTGTGAAATGATCAAGGCTTCCAGTCCCACAATACAACCAGGTCAAGTGTGTGGCTCACCATCACCAATGGGGATATTTCTGCATTAATACAGAAGAGGATCGTGAAAAGGATATTTGAATGCACTTATAGTCATATCCTGTAGCATTTGTGTTGATGAGTGATGTACAATAGGTGTTTCAAAACGTAAATGTGGTAAGAAAATGACAAAGCAGCTTAATATTTGGGTTTTGGTTGGTTGGTTTTTAACTGTAACATTTTGGGTTTGTTGGGAAAGAAAACAGACAATAATACAGAAATCTGTTTGCTTAAAATTTAGGGTGTAGCAGAGAATCCCATGGTGAAGTCTGTTCTTGATAAAACCAAGCATTCAGTGGAGACTATGATCACAACGCTGGATCCTGGCATGGTTCCATATATCAGTAAGTATTGGTGACAAAGTATTAAGTAGATAGAAAGGTTGATATAATAGCACATTACTTCTACACTTGAAGTTTGTATATGTAGTGTGTTAATTCAGAGTTACAGAACTGTACTGAATTCTCAAGTGTAGTGTCCAGTGCACACTGGAGGCTGACTTTTTATGTGTGTCTTGAGGTTGATTTGACTTTTGTATTCCACTACAGTTCGGATAATGACATAGTAATACCTTTTAATTCATATTGTGAAAGATGAGGAAGTTATAAAGAAATAAAAACAATGAAGAGACCTTGCCTGTGTGGTTTAAGCCCTGCTGGGACCGGAGACCACGTTGCCATTGCCCCTCCCCCACTCTCAGCCGGTCAGGCTGGAAGTGAGGCACAAACCCCGGGTTAGAATAAGAAGAAATTTAATACAACAGAGTGATAAACAATCTGAACCACAACAGTAGCAATGACAACAACAATAAACAGCAATAACAGTAAACAACACAAAAGATATACAGAGAAATACGGCAGTGGTTACAGACAGCTCGCTCACGTGCTCCCCACGACCAAAGCCACAAAGGAAAACTGCCGTGCCCGGACCTGACATCAGCATGGTATGAATAACCCGGCTGGAGATCCCTTCCCCCTCTCTGCTGGGGAAACTTAACCCTATCCTAGCTGAACCAGGACATAATCCACCTCTTTATTCTATACCATTTGCGTCATGTCCAGCTGCCATTTAGCAGTTAACAATCACAGAATAACAATTAACAAAGGCACAGCATAATTTACGGCATGTTCTCACCCAGAATCAAGTCTCCCTGTGGTACGCATCAGACCTCTCCATTGTCCTGCATCACCTACCAGGTACACCCAGGTCCTTGGGCAAAAGCAGTCCCGTGGATGGGTTTGCCTTTACCTCTGCCTGGCGCAGGACTAAACCAGACCATTTTTCCCAATATATTCCTCATGCGCACCACAGGGACTTTATCCCCATCTACAGCACGTGGAGGTTTTGACTGAGCCGGGCCAGCTTGACTGGCAGATACTCTTGTGTTGACTAACCAGGTGGCCTTTGCTAGATGCATGTCCCAGTCTTTGAAGGTCCCACCTCCCAGTGCTTTCAATGTGTTTTTTAACAGTCCATTGCAGTGCTCGATCTTCCCAGAGGCTGGTGCGTGGTAGGGGATATGGTAGACCCACTCGATGCCGTGTTCTTCTGCCCAGGCACTTATGAGGTTGTTTCGGAAGTGGGTCCTGTTGTCTGACTCAGTTCTCTCTGGGGTGCCGTGTCGCCACAGGACTTGGCTTTCAAGGCCCAGGATGGTGTTCTGGGCAGTAGCGTGGGGTGCTGGGTCAGTTTCCAGCCATCCAGTCGTTACTTCCACCATTGCAAGCACGTGGTGCTTCCTTTGGTGGGTCTGTGGCAGTGTGATGTAGTCGATCTGCCAGGCCTCTCCATATCCGTATTTCAGCCATCACTCTCCATTTCTCTGGGGTTTCACCCGCTTGACATGTTTGATTGTGGCACATGTCTCACATCCATGGATGATCTCTGCAATGGTGTCAATAATAAGGTCCACCCCTCGATCTCAAGCCCACCTGTATGTTGCATCTCTACTTTGGTGGCCCAAGGTCTCATGGGCCCATCGGGCTATGAACAGTTCACCTTTGCGCTGCCAGTCCAAGTCCACCTGAGCCACTCTAATCTTAGCAGCTTGGTCTGCCTGCTGGTTGTGTCGATGTTCATCAGTGGCCCGACTCTTGGGTACATGGGCATCCACATGGCACACCTTCACAACGAGGTTTTCCACACGGGCTGCAATGTCCTGCCATACTTCAGCAGCCCAGATGGTTTTACCCTTACGTTGTCAGTTGTTCTGCTTCCATTGCTGCAACCATTTCCACAGGGTATTCACCACTGCCCACGAGTCGGTGTAGAGGTAGAGCCTCGGCCACTTTTCCCGCTCAGCAATATCCAAAGCAAGCTGGATGGCTTTCACCTCTGCGAACTGACTCGATTCACCCTGTCCTTCAGCAGCTTCAGTGACCTGTCATGTGGGACTCCACACAGCAGCCTTCCATCGTCGATGTTTTCCCACAATGCGACAAGACCCATCAGTGAATAGGGCATATCGCTTCTCCTCATCCGACAGCTCGTTATATGGTGGGGCCTCTTTAGAACGTGTCACCTCCTGGTCTGGTGACATCCCACAATCTTTGGCCAGTTCGTAATCACCTCTAGTATCCCTGGACGGCTGGGGCTCCCTATTTGAGCCCATTGTATTATCAACACAACCCATTTATTCCACATGGCATCTGTTGCATGATGTGTGGAGGAGGCCTTTCCTTTGAACATCCACCCCAGCACCGGCAGTCAGGGTGCCATGAGGAGCTGTGTTTTAGTGCCGACCACTTCTGAGGCAGCCCGAACTCCTTCGTATGCTGCCAGTATCTCCTTCTCAGTTGGTGTGTAATTAGCTTCAGAGCCTTTGTATCCCCGGCTCCAAAAGCCCAGAGGTCGGCCTCGGGTTTCCCCAGGTGCTCTCTGCCAGAGGCTCCAGGTAGGGCCATTCTCCCTGGCTGCGGTGTAGAGCATGTTCTTAACCTCCTGCCCTTCCCGGACTGTCCTGAGGGCTACTGCTTGGGCAATCTCCCGCTTAATTTGTTCAAAGGATTGTTGTTGCTGAGGGCCCCATTCAAAATCGTTCTTCTCAAGGGTTACGTGGTAGAGAGGGCTCACAATCAGGCTGTAGTTTGGGATGTGCATCCTCCAGAACCCCACAGTGCCCAGAAAAGACTGAGTCTCCTTTTTAGAGGTTGGTGGGGCCATGGCTGTTATATTGTTTATCACCTCCATTGGGATGTGGTGATGCCCATCTTGCCATTTTATTCCTGGAAACTGAATTTTCCTTGCAGGCCTCTAAACTTTCTTTTGCGTAGGGGCAAAGCTGACATTCAGGAGCATTTCAGTTATCTTCTTCCCTTTCTCAAAGATTTCCTCGGCTGTGTTCCCCCATACAATGATGTCATCAATATACTGCAGGTGTTCTGGAGCCCCACCGTTCTCCAGTGCAGTATGGACCAGTCCATGGCAAATGGTGGAGCTGTGGTTCCACCCCTGGGGCAATCGATTCCAGGTGTACTGGATGCCTCTCCAAGTGAACGCAAACTGTGGCCTGCACTCTGGCGCTATTGGAATGGAGAAGAACATGTTAGCAATGTCAGTCGTGGCGTACCACTTGGCTGCCTTCGACTCCAGTTCATACTGGAGCTCTAGCATGTCCGGCACTGCAGCACTCATGGCTGGCGTAACTTCATTCAGGCCACGGTGGTCCAGTTAGCCTCCATTCGCCATTAGGCTTTCTCACTGGCCATACAGGGCTGTTGAAGGGTGAGTGAGTTTTGCTGATCACCTTCTGGCTTTCTAGTTGACGGATCAGCTGATGGGTGGGGACCAGGGAATCTCGGTTGGTGTGGTACTGCCGCCGGTGCACCGTCCTAGTAGCAGTCGGCACTCGCTGCTCCTCAACCTTAAGCCACCCCACCACTGAGGGATCCTCTGAGAGGCCGGGTAAGGTGGACAAGTGTTCAACCTCCTCCAGGGCAGCTACACCAAAAGCCCACCGGTACCCTTTTGAGTCTCTGAAGTACCCTCTCCTGAGATAGTCTGTGCCCAGGATGCACGGGGCATCTGGGCCAGTCACAAGGGGGTGCTTATGCCAGTCCTTCCCAGTCAGGGTCACTTCAGCTTCCAGTAGGGTCAGCTGTTGGGATCCCCCTGTCACTCCGGAGATGCAGATGGATTCAACCCCACTGTAGCTCGATGGCATCAGGGTGCACTGTGCGCCAGTGTCCACCAGAGCCTTATACTCTTGTGGGTCTGACGTACCAGGCCATCGGATCCACACTGTCCAGTAAATGCGATTATCCCTTTCCTCCACCTGGCTGGAGGCAGGGCCCCTCTAATCCTGCTCACCATCACTCACTTCTTGTAAGAATGATTTACTGGTCCCCTCAAGAGGGTCAGACATAACGTTCGCCATTCTATTCTGTTGGGGGATTTCTGACTGGACACTGGAGCTGCACTTTTCTTGGAGGATTCTCCTTTTGTGATGGTCTTCCCCTTCAGCTGCTCTGCTCCATCCCACCTCCTCATGTTTTCTCCATGGTTGCAGAGGAAAAACCACAGGGTGCCTCATGGTGTGTGCCTTCTGCTGCCTTTCTCTTGGGTGGGGAAACATTTACTTCTAATGGCTGAGACATCAGCCCGTGCAGGTGGAATGTAGGACATGTCCTCTTCCGTTTTCTGGACCCTTTGAGACAGATCCTCCACAGCTGAGACCCAGGAATGTTGAGATGAAGGGAGGTTTCCCTCCTATTGCTGGAGCTTGCCATCCACTGTTAGAGTGGGGGTGTCTGTCCACCAGGACACTGTTGCCAGTGCTTTTGAGTGTGCTTCTGGTGCGCTCTTCAGAACTTTCGCCACATCAGGTGTGTGCAAGGGGCCTGATCTGGGTCCATGGGTGACTGCTCACCATTCAGATCACCATAGATCATCTCAAACACAGCCAGTTCCCTGAGGTTCTGGATGCCTTTCTCAGTGCTGGTCCATTTGCCTAGCTGACATAGGATATCATCCTTGTAGGGGTGCCTCTCCCCTACACTGAGCAGGAGTCGCCTCCAAAGGCTGAGGGTTTGAGTCTGTTTCCCTATTTCCCTGTCAATGCCAGCATCCTTGGCCAAAGATCCAAGCTGCTTGGCCTCTCTTCCCTCCATTTCAGAAGCACTGGCTCCATTGTCCCATCATCGGAGCAGCCAGGTGCAAATCTGCTCGCCTCCCAGGTGGCCGAAATCTCTCCGCACATCTCGCAGCTCAGTCGGGGATAGAGATCGGACAATCACCTCTGGCTCTTCCTCCTGTTCATGTGATGGGCCTGGCTCATCCCCATCCCCCACTTTGCGAGCTGACTTTCTGGTATATTTGGTTTTCTGTATCAGGGTGACTGACACTGGCACTGGCTGGCTCTCTGACTCAGTCGCTGTGCTGGTGGAGGTGACTGAAACTGGCTCTGACTGTCCCCCCAGCCCAGATACTGTACGAGGAAGTTCACTTTCAGATTCTGTAGCCTTTTCTCTCCCCTGAGGGCAGTGGGTGGTATTAAAGAGGACACCCAACACATTGCAGTGAGTTGTGTCTCCTGGGTTTTGCCAGCTTGGTAACACACCCTTTCTAAGCACTCCATCAGCTTATCAGGGCTCTGCATTTGTTTGGGAGTGAAATGCCAAAGCATTGGAGGTGCCCACCAACTCAAGCCTTTGCCCATCTTTTCCCACCCCCCTTGCCACTCACTATTATCTGACCTCGGGGCAGGTTTCCGGGTGCTGTTATTGTTAGAGAAGTGCCGCCTGGCCAAAACTGAAACCAGGCAGACATTCAGAAAGCATTGTGCCACAATCACACTGGCCTGCAGGCTCCAAGGATAGTTGAAACTCCCAAAAACTGAGAGGATCTCTTCCCCTGGCTCACCCACAGAGGGGGTGAGACCCCTAACAAAAGCCCAGGCAGCAAACAGGTACCGGCCCACCCCCACACACAGCGATACAAACACATTATAAGCAGTCAGGAGCCAGTACATCAACATAAGACCCTTTATACATTTTCCACCGATAACAAACACCAGCACTGGGATCATACACTGGATATAAGGATTAATCCAGCCCCACCATGCAGGCAAGCGGGCCAGCATTGCAAACATTTTCTTATCAAACAGTACAAATACAAACAGAAAAATTACACCCAACAAATTACTCTAACACACTCTAGTCAGGGTCTGTCCCTTTTTGATTCTTATTTTAACCCTTTTGTGCCCCACGTTGGTGCACCAAAAGGGCTGTGGTGGTTTAAGCCCTGCTGGGACCAGAGACCATGTTGCCGTTGCCCCTCCCCCGCCCTCAGCCAGTCAGGCTGGAAGTGAGGCACAAACCCGGGTTAAAATAAGAAGAAATTTAATACAACAGTGTGATAAACAATCTGAACAACAACAGTAGCAATGATAACAACAATAAACAGCAATAACAGTAAACAACACAAAAGATACACAGAGAAATACCGCAATGGTTACAGACAGCTCGCTCGTGTGCTCCCCGCGACAAAGGCAACAAAGGAAAAGTTCCCGTGCGGGACCTGACATCAGCATGGTATGAATAACCCGGCCGGAGATCCCTTCCCCCTCTCTGCTGGGGAAACTTAACCCTATCCTAGCTGAACCAGGACAGCCTGTAATTCCTAAATTGCATGCTGTTTTCTCCCACTGAGTCTCTATTTAAGCTTTATGGAGTTGAGTTTAAAATACACTGCATGTGTTCTGTTGGATCCCATGCTTAAATATACTGTGTAAGTTATCTCATTAAAGTTAAAACAATTCAAAAGGTAGGCATACTCAGAGAGGCATAGGACAGAGGTACTTACATAGCTTTTGAGGCTTTCTTCCAGCTGTTCCACTTTTCTAGCCTAATAGTATTTATACTATTTTTAGGTAGTTCAGCAAACCTGAAGCAGTTCCTGAATCATTTAGTAGGAACATTAAAATTCTAAAATGCTCTAATGAAATCTGAGGTATTGCTGACCATTGAGCCTGGAAGGAAAAACATAACATTTTGATTACAGCTTGAAAATTAAGAGGAAGGAGGAGCATTGTGGTATTCACCATTTTTTATTTGACTCGAGTACATTGTATATCACATATAACTGACCTGAGATTTCTACTTCATTAAAACGGGGAAGCAAAAGACATAATTTTTCCAGGGTGATGGTTTGTGTTTGGTTTTTTTTGTGGTTACCTTTTGTTGTTTTTTTTTTTTTTTCCTTCCAGCAGTATGGTAAGCAGTCCTCCTTATATGTTGTGCCAGTACTTCCTTTTGTCTCTGTGTAGATGATAAGACTGAGAATAAACCGTTAAAATGTTTTTGCATTTTGTTTTTCTGAGCTGGATCTATTCTTTGATCCAGCTAACCACGTTGCTGCACTATTGTACTAATCCAGTGGACAATATGTGGAATAAGTGGGGAAGATGAGCTAATAATTGAGTAGTATTTAATTGTCTTACATTTAAGGGAAAATACCCCAGCAGCTGACTAGTGAGGAGGTAGTGGGATATGCAATCAGTGAGAAGGCCAGCCAGCAATGAGAAAGAATTTGAGAGAAGCAGCGGGATGCAATGCAAAGCTACAGTAAATGTTGATTATGCACAATTTGGCAAACTCTATTTAAGGTTTCTATTGCAGTTGTGACCATCCCTTTTCAAAATAGGATCTGTCAGTATCCAATGTCAATTTGGGTAGTTTAACACAGTATGCATTGGACAGAGCAACATTATCTAGAGGGGGAAGTAATTATAATAAAATACTTTGCTTCTAAGATTCAGTTAGAGTAAGTAAATTCAGTGGTTATCTCAAAGTTCTCTAAAGCAGTGTTACTGTAAGGGGAAAGCATCTGTATAAATCTTGGCCATTAATATATTGCAAGTTTTTTGTAGTTGCAGATTGTGGAAATAGAGCAGAGGTTTGTAAACTTAATATTTACTTCCTTCTAGAAAGGTTTTCTGGAGTCAAGGAAAGCCATGGTCTCAACAATAAGTAGCCCCACTTCTCTCTGCTCTCTCTCCACTGCTGCAAGTCCAAACTAATTTCAGATTCCTCATGCCAAAGCCTGAGATTACCAAAGCTTGTGGATGAGGTGGTTGAATTTATTTTTTTTCATGTAAGCAAATAATATTTCTGTAATCTGTTTCTTGAAAAGAGCTGAACTGTTTTCATTGGCACATTTTGAAGATATCATCTGAGACACGCACCTGGAATACAGGTTTTTTTGTCTACACAGGAAATGGCCACATTGTAAGCATAAACATCCATGCTTTACGACAAAGGATGACAGGGAATCCTAAATTCTATGTGGACCTGTCATTTCAGTTCATAATACACAAGGTACAATGAAATTTCATGTTCCAGAGTCAGAGTTTAACTTAATGTGACAGTTCTGTCTCTGAATTTACCAGGGTGTATCTAATTCTTGTGTTTTAGGTTTTATTATTTTCATATTACCATAACGTGTGACGGATCTTGTCACAAATCGTTTCTTTTAATGCATGTAATATCTTTGTTTCCTTCTGTAGTACCTGTGATAAAGATACACTTTTGATGATCCTTAATACAAAAAAACATAATTTGTGTTCTACTGTTGCAATACACAAACATGGAACACAGTTACCATTCTTAAATTACTATTCAGTAATTTACTAGGTACATTATGAAGTTTGAGGCTGAAGTTTGTGGTTGCCTTAAAAACTCTTTAACAGTTTTTCTATCTCTGGGCACTCAAACAAGGCAAACTTCAGCAAAAGCCTGCAGTCAAGTCTAAGCACTTGTTTACTTATGTTAACTTGATTTCTATCAAGAAGAAATCAGTGAAAAAAGATACAATAATTTTTTTAGTCTGTTTGTTAACCAGTGTTTAAAACAATTGCCCAAAGTTCAGTGAGGTGCACACTGCATTCCATTCAGTAAAGCAACTGATAAATGAAAAGTTAAAAAATAGCCCCAAAATCAAATAGAATGTTTTACTATTGTCCTGGCGTATGTCTGATGATTTTTTATAAAAAGAAGATGCTTCCTGTAACTGGAGTCTGATAAGTAATACCAGCCAAAGAGTAAATTATTCTTTTCTATAAAATTAAAGCTTCAGGCTTATCATTGTCAGTGGGGGAATTTTTCTTACATCAGGATAAAAGACTTTGTCAGCATGTGTAATTAGGTGGAGTCTTAGTGTATAGAATCAAAACCACTAGGCTCTGTTCTTTTGTCTTTTAAGAGATAGCTTAACATGGTTTTGTACAGTCAGTGGGCCTGGGAATTGGCAAGTTAAAAGGTTGTTTTTTCACTAGTTTGCTAATATCGTCATAAGAAATACCCTGCAGCACTACATAATCACAAAGTGGTATTGGTTGGAAGGGAGGTCTGAAGGTCATCTTGTCCAACCGCCCTCCTTCGGCAGGGCCACCTAGGGCCAGTTGTCCAGGGCTGCATCAAGGCAGCTTTTGAATATTTACAAGGATGGAGATTCTACCACATCTCTGGGCAGCCTGTGCCAGTGCTTAGTCACCCTCACAGTAAAAAAGTTTTTCCGGATGTTTATATGGAAACTCTTGTGTTTCAGTTTGTGCCCACTACATCTGGTCCTGTCACTGGGCACCACTGGAAAGAACTTGGCTCCATTCTCATTGCAGCCTCCCTTCAGATATTTGTACACATCAGTGAGATCCCCCTGAACCTTTTCTTCTCCATTCCCAGCTCTGTTAGTCTTTCCTTATAGAAGAGATGCTCCAGTCCAGTGGTTCATCTAACTCAATATTCTGTCTTCAGCAGAAGCTACAGGAGATGCTGTATGGTAAACATCAGTAGATCTGGTGACTTCTGCAGTCCTTTCTCCCCATACTCCTCCATCATCCACAGCCACTGGACTAAGGATGACAAGAGGCATGTTCATACCTATTACTTCTAGTGGCTGCTTGTGGACACGTCCATTAATTTGTCCTTTACACTTGCTGATGCAGTTTACTTACACAGCTTTCTCTGATGTCATATTCCGTGCTTGAAAAAAGTTTAAGCTGTCCTTAAGAAAGCTTGCCACAGCAGGAACAAATTTTATTGGTTGTTTTTGCATAAATTGACAATAAAAATGATCCAGCTGTGATAGACAGATGTGGGATATAATTGAGCTGGTCAGTCTTTTGTAGTAGTTCCAGATTTCATTCATGAACTGTTTTGTTTTATTCTTAAAACGTTTAGTGAAAACTCATCCTTGTTATGGAGATACTACCATGTGGAAATCGTTCAGAATTACGTACAGCTTTTTGGTTCCATAGATATTTAATATCTAAAACCAGGATAAAGCTGTAGGGAGGTAGAGAAGCAAGAAAATGGCACTGAAATTCACAGTCCAAGGACAGGATAACTAGAAAATAATGTGAGCCTTTCCTTTAAAGCTCATGTAATTTGACAACTGTTCACTGAATTTTACGAACTGTGTCTGTGTTCTTGGTCCTTTTCATAAGGAAGAGTTTGTGTGTCACACCAACATTTCTTACTTCCTCCCAGAACGCCAAAACATCATTAGAAATGGTTGTCTGAGTTATTCTCCTAAATCCATGATTTGTCATCTTAAATGACTGGTATGCTTTATTTCAGGTGCTGAGCAACCATCAGTTACTGTTGTCTGTCTTTCATCCATAAATCACTTTTTACTTTTGCTTCATGAAAGAACTTTTGTACAGTGAAAGAAAGAGAAGACCGGATGAAGCACACTGTAGAATGTATTTGAACTGGCTTATAATGGGAATAAGAAAAAATACATGTGCATATATATATATATATGTATTTTACAGAAACTGGGGGAGAACTGGACATAGTGGTTACTTCTAATAAAGAGGTAAAAGTCGCAGCAATTCGAGATGCCTTTCAAGAAGTCTTTGGAATGGCTGTTGTTACTGGAGAGGCTGCACAGTCTAACATCGCACCCCAACCAGTGGGTTATGCTGCAGGTTTAAAAGTAAGTTGATACGTAACATTACTAAAGTATCTCCAATACAAAGAGAGTGTGTGGAAACATTCACCCAAAAGAATCTGATTTTCCATGAAGGGAAGGTCAATTTGTGGGATAAACAGTTCCTTTTTTTTTTTTTTTCCTTTAATTGCCATCTGAATCATTAGATCAGGTTAAAGCTGCTTGTTGAAATATTTTTTGGGTTTTTTTGCAAACACATTCACAGCAAATGAAGAATGTGAGTTTTCTTATACTGTTACTGATTGCCATCACATCAGTGTGATACTACTGTAGTTTAGAAATACTTCAGGCATTTCTTCTTAAGTCTATTACTAGCATGTTGAGAGTGTTAGAAATTAAAAGAGACTCTGAGACTGAATTGTCTCCCCACTGATTCTGTAGGTCAGAGTTTGATGAACACTTCTCGGGGATCTTCCTGAACAGATCTATGTTATGTTTAAAAGAAGTAAGAATTCACTGTGCAGCCTTGCAAACAGCTGTGCTGGCCTGAAGGAAGCATTAGCAAAGGTTGTTTCACTAGATTTTCAAAATGTGCATTTGTCAGTTGTTTCTAGGTGCAACCACCTCCTTGGCCAATAAATAAGAATCCTGAAAACAACTTTTTAGTATTTTGGTTTATATTTATTTGTATTATGTATTTGTTTACATTTAAGAAATTTACTCATTTAAAGGAAGTACTTTCTCCTATCTGCTGTGGCAGTGTTCACAGCTGAGTAAAGCCTATCCTCATAGCAGTATATTAGCTGATACAATTTTATATTGAGGTAAAGGAGAATAATGTATATCTTCCTTTACCTGTTTAGCTACTGCAGTGTAGTAGTAGTAGTAGTAGTAGTAGTAGTAGTAGTAGTTCTATTACAACTTCAGAATGATAACAGGAGTGAATGATTTCTATATCTTAGTTGGATAAGTACCACAACAAAGAGATTCTCTCCCTTGGTCTTACAAAGTTGGTCTAAAGCTCTTAAAAGGACCTATACCCAACAAATCTTAAGCTGCAAAATTGTCAGTGTGAGTAACAGAAATATACGCTGATACTTTAATTAATAGTGAAACTTGGTACAGTTACAGGTTAGGAATTCTTTGCATGCTTATCTATGTCTTTTACACGGAAAAAGAACAAACTAAAAATACTTAATTCATTATTTTATATATTTATTACAGGTTTTATATATTTATTATAGTTTTTGTTACAGTTTGGGATTCCATTATGACTTTTCATGAGTTTCGTTTTTTGTTTTTCTAATGTTAACATTTTTCAAAATCTCTTGTGTTTTGTGTTTAACTCGAAAAGTATGTTCTAGAGTTCTTTTTGTATTCATCTGTAAGCATTGTACCATGTTGTGATTCAAAGAGAATGTTGTCTGACAGCTTATGTTACCATTTAGGGAGCCCAAGAAAGGATAGACAGCTTGCGTCGGACAGGAGTAATACATGAAAAACAGCCTGTTGTATCAGTAGAAAGCTTCATCGAGGAATTGCTTCCTGACAAGTGAGAACTTTAAATATATTCCTGGGGTGGGGTTGCGCTGGAAGGTGGGGAAGGAATATTCTTTGTTGACTCAAGGGGGCCTGTAAAGACTTGTTGGCAGTATCACTCTAAGCAGAGGAAGGAAAAGAGTCTGTCTTCAGTCTTACATTGGCAGACTTGATTTTGGTGATGATGTTCAGCTTTTTTGTCCCACATCTTACAACTTTTAATATAGAAAACTCTTGTCAGGCTTTTTAAAATTCAGCATATAAAACCACAATGAAATTATACTAACTAACAAAATTAAGGAGCTGTAAAAGTTGAAATTTGGCTAGGAGTTTGCTCATTCTTGTGTGTACACTCTGTCTTCTCTTTCTCTGAAATTGTATTTGGTTCAGAAAATATATTGGGTGATGTTCTGGCATTTGCAGTAATACAGTTTTAATCAGATAATATATAATCCATTTTCCTTTCACCAAGAATGTGCTTACTACTTTTAATTTGCACTGAACAGACATAACAATGGTGTTTTCAAATACATTACACCTTGATTTTGTAACATACTTTTTGACAGACAGTTCTTGAGGTAGCTTATGATTAATTTCAAAAACATTAAGGACAATGTCATGTTTTTCTTAATGCAAACAAATAGTTTTTTTCTAATGTTTGTATTTTTGTTCATGTGATGGGCATTGATTTGGTTTTTTGACACATATGTCCTCTTGCTCCATTTTTAAAGGTACATTTAGTATCCTTGGTGGTAGATGGATGGTGAATTTACTAAAGTAAATAAAATTAGGAAGTATTTCAATTTTTGTTTAGTATTTATTTCCATCTAGTCTGATTTAGATGTTTTATCATATTTCCACAAAGGAGTAACTGTGACAATGAGATCTCTGGTTTCAAAGTAATTGCTGTTCTTGTCCTTTGAATTTAGTCATTCCTAAATCTGAAAATGTTGCTTCAAGTACTCGACATGAAAGAGCTCATCCAGGACTGCGGTGTTATTGAAAAGAATGATAGCTCTTCTGTGCTCACACTACAGGCCCCAAGAACATCTTGATCTTCGATGTTAGTTATAGTAGAAACAAAGAATAACAATGCATGCTTTAATTTTTATTCAGTAGGCAACACCGAAAGCTTCCTTGCATGGTGTTACAAAAAAAGCCTTTGAACTATTTTTGGCTCTTGTTTTTTTCTGCAGTGAAATGATAGGTCATCGTGCCATTAATTGATTATTATTCTGAAGTGATCATTGTGGTATTACAGTTCTAATATGAGGGATGCAGTTAGTGTTTTACTAATACTGTTTATCATACTTGAACACGTCCGAAGGAGGGGAGTTTCCAAGTAACCACCCACCAATAAGAAGCTCTGCACCTAACACTTGCTCACAGCTAAACTTGTGAGACCCTCAGACAGCTGAAGGGCATTACTTCCCCTTTCAAATGCATGACCTGAATACTATTTGCAGAAAAGGTTGCAAACTTTTTTTACCCTTTTTACCCTTTAGACTCTAACTCATTTATTAATTGGGAGGAAGTTATCTTTAACCATGAAGCTTTCTCAACAGCCTTTCATAGCTGCAAGTGAGGTAGTGCTCTATCACAGTGCATTCCAGTGCTCTGTTCCCTGCTATGAAGATTATGCAAGTCAAGTACTTCTTCCTGTCTTGCCCCACTAAACTCTTAGGATGAAGCTTATGTGGCCCAGCCAGTTGTTTCTTAAAATTTGAGTCCTGCATTTTTTCTTTAACAACATTCTTACTTCCTACGCTTTAAAGAATAAGATACAATTTATATGTAGACATTACTATATGTGAAACATTAGCTACAATAATGTTCCTTTTTATATTTTTTATGATTCTTGGCCTTGATTTTGTGTTTGTGCTTTCCCTGGAGTATGTTTCTCCTGTTGCAACTCAACTATAAAACTGTTACAGGAATTGAATACAGTGAGGTAGTGATGATGCATTCCCCTTAGTTTTGGTGGGATTGTGTCAGTGTTGTTAGTTTGTTAATAGGGAGAAATGATTTAATGTTTTTGCAAGCTAAATAGGGAACCATTTCAGGTACTTGTTTCAGTAGTTTTTACTGTGTTTGCTATAGCAGGCACCATCTTTTCTGAATGGTGCAGAGGTGTTTCTCTGATTAAATCATTTAAAAGGTTGTTGTAGGATTAGACATACCAAAATACCTTCTGAATATAGAACATGAATTATATGATTTTTTTTTAATTGTTAGTGAAGGTTATCATAATGAGAAACATTTTTTCAAAGATTAATTAAATCTTTGAATAATAATTCATATTATGCTAATGAAGCATAATAAATATGGCCAAAAGAATGTATCTGCACACATATCCTCTCTACCAGCTTTCTTTGTTTCTTTGATCTGTAAATTTAATGTATTTTATATTCAGTTATGTATATTATGTATTTTACATGCACTGTAATTCTATATGTATAAATTGATACATGCAAATTTTACCTGAAATATACTAAAATACTTTGATGAAACTTGTTATTACATTATTGCTACATTTGCAGTAGAGTTTATAAAATGGTCCTGATTGAACTGCTGACATGTTGTTTTTCAATGGAGTGATACTCAGTATTCAAAAGAAAAGTAACTTTCATGTCATTGCAGGTGGTTTGACATTGGATGTCTGATTATTGAGGATCCAATTCATGGAATTCATCTAGAAGCTTTTACCCAAGCAACACCAGTGCCTTTGCAATATGTTCAGCAGGTGAGTTTTCAGTTTTCTTACCAGTGTTGGATTAACACTTGAAACATAAGAGTTAAGTTTTAATTTAACTTATGTCAGTTCTTACTGATAGTTGCTCCACTTGAGTGTTTTAATTTATGAAGTGAGTATAAAAACTGATTTTGAATCATGTTTACGTATTACCTAAAAATCTTTAGTCATTTGGGGCAAAGCAATTCTTGATCAAGAGTCTCATTCTGCAATACATGGCACTTGGAAGCACTAGTTTTACTTTTCTGTTAATGAAGAAGAAATAGTCCAAGAAGAAATTAATCACAAAGAAGTACTTCCTCAAAAAGGAAATACAAATTTAGTAATTGAAATACTGTCATCAGTCTGGTTCAGTGACTTAAAATTAACTTTCGAGAATCTTTACATAGATAAAATAAGAATACTTATTCTTCCTCAGCTGTGAAAGGAGGTCTTTGCAGCTTAAGTAATGCACTAAGCAACTACACCAGGAAGCACTCTTACCGTCCAAAGACTTGGTTTCCTTTCCTTAACTTACTTCATATATGTATTGGAGTTTTATCTGATGCCAGCAAAATTGTAAAAGTGAAGTGCCTGTGTGCACAAATGTGTATGTTAGCAAATCAGTGCAGTTGTATAAACTGAGATCTTACCCCTCAATTTTTAATAAACCTTGTAAAGCTTTGGTATTTATATTGTTAATTATCAGCAAATATAAGTACTATGCTGTTTTTAAATATCACCATTAGAAGTTTTTCATGAGATTATTTACATTTCTTTGGTCACATACTGGGAATTACTCCAAACGTCAGTCACTGCATGTTGCCTGACAGCAGATAGGTGTCATCCATTAGTTAACTCTGGTCTGAAAATTCTTTTAAAATAAACGATTCTGTGAAGGATGTCAAAACAAAACTGTTTGGGATTTGATCCTCAGAAGGTTGTTTTGAGAAAACAAATAGAAGCTGTTTAATTTTTTTTTTTTTTTGTAGTACCAATTCCATTAGAGTGAACATTTATGGGATTGGATTTAATTCTTATTTTTGAGTTCCTACAACTTTGAAAAACTAATGAGAGGCAAAAGAAGAGTATTACTCTGTCTCTGTAGTTTTCTAGGATGCTTTTCAAAAAGTGTAGAGAAGCATGTGAAGCTACAGGAAAAAAAATACTAATTAAGCAGATACAGCTTCATTGACTAGATGATCTTGAAAGGTCCCTTCCAACCCGAACCATTCTATGATGCTGTGAAAATAGGCATAGCAATGTGAAGTTACTACTTAAATAATTGTCACATTCTTTGTGGAGCACTGATATGAACTAAATTAATGTTTTTAATATAAAGCATAATAGGTATCTTTACCTTTGTTTCACAGAATATTCTCTATTTTGTCATTTGAAAAATAGTTAATATCTTAATTATTTGAGTATTTTTTTCTCTTTGATAAACATACTTTGTAACTCTGAAAAGTAGTGTTTGCCTTGTAATAGCAGAAAATGTTCTTGTTTTAACTTTTCTGCACCCATTTTAGTGTATAGTTTGGTGTGTAGTACAGATTCAGTGGAACTGTAAGCCTTGAATTAGAGAGAATCCTACTCGCCTGTTTAAAGAAAACTGTTCTTGTATATACATCAACAGCAAAACATAGCTTTGTTGTCATGCCTTCAGAGTTACATTTTTTCTAGTCTTGCTATTACATGTTTCAGTTAACTTACACATAATGTGTGGTGGTAAATCATTGGGCTCTTGATTGTGTGCATGCACCAGTTGTTACCTTTGTTCCCATTATGTTTTTTCTAGAATCAGAGTGGGTTTCTCTCAGGGGTGTGCAAGAAACATGTGTTTTTATAAATCCAGTCCAGTATCTTTAATCAAAATCTAGATGACAACAGGAAAAAACCCCAGCAATTGTATAGTTGTTTTTCAGACTAAGAACAGAGAAGCTATATGTGTGGAACAGGCAGTGTTATTTGTTGTCCACTGTACAAAAGATTTAATAGAGGCAACATTAAAAGCAATTATATTCCTTGAAATTCTTGCCAGCTATGTGTTTTACTCTTCGGTGTAATGGAAATAGCAGTAAAATTGTCTGTATAGAACAGATAGTCTTCTGTTACATGCCTTTACCCATGACACAGAGTTTTCTAAGCACATAATATGAGACTCAAGGATCTTGGTAAGTTTAAATATTGCTTGATTTGAGGGGGGAAAAAGGTGGATTTGAGGACTTGTTTTGAGAATCTTTTTCTTTTAAGAGACCAGGTGCCATCTTGATTTTTGTTGAGTCAGAAAACCATGATGAGAAACTACTGCAAGCTTGTTTGGGTTTTTAAAATTTTCTTTGAAGTTTAGTAATTTTTAGCAGTAAAAATACCAAATAATTAATTTATGAAGTTATGTACAATTGTGGGTCATCTTACTGCCAGGATGTTCTGACTAATAAGGAAAATTTCCTGTTCTTTTGCTTAAGAAATCTGCCTTTTACATACCTCTTGATAATAACAAGTTACTTTGATATTAGAGCAGACTGCACATTTTCTGTTACTGTTGCAAGAAAGTAGTTTTGGGAAGGCTGGAATACACTAATGAGCTTTGATCATGCTGTACATGCACTAGAAACAAACTCAAATACTTCTCAAAATCTGTGGGAAGAATTGGGCTCAATGTGCTATGCTGTGAAGAACTGAGTAACACTTAGAACAGTCTTACTGAGGCTAAAAGTCATCTGCCTTTCATTGTATGTGACAGTGACCAGACATGGTTGCCTCAGATGAGCATCAGACCAGATAAACGCAGTGGTACTTCTCACTGTTTCCCTTGTGCTTCCAACTTCAGGGAATTACAGCATATAAAACCTCTTTGATCTCATGCAAATATCTCAGTCCTTCATTTCTGCCAGGTTCAACTTTTTTCTTGTATTTGGCTACTTTCCTGCTTCGGAGGGACATTTTAAGTGTTTTTAAAAACTTTGAAGGGTAAGAGTCACTGTATAAATATGTATCATTATTGATTCATCTGTTGGCTACTTTAAAAGAGAAAACAACTTCCTGGCAATGGCAGAATGTCTTTACCCTCTTAAGAATCGTATTTTAGTTTTATACTGTTCAGATGTCATTTGGACCATGATACATACAAATCCAAAAAGTATTGGCTAGACAAATTATGGGGCAGCATGAAATTTCAATTGTGATACCCTTCAGTTTGCCATGTAGTCCTATTGATATAAAAATGATTGCTTACAGAAATTGGTAATGGTGAAGATAGAAGCAAAACTACTGATTTCAAATTATATTTTATATTATATATTATTATTTCAATAATAACTCCTCAAAATGTTACACAGGCTAAGAGTCTCACTCCTCAGGACTACAATCTGAGATGGTCAGGCCTGTTGGTGACTGTGGGCGAAGTGCTTGAGAAGAGTATACTGAACGTCAGCAGGACTGATTGGCACATGGTGTTCACTGGCATGTCCCGTCGACAGATGATCTACAGTGCAGCTAAGGCTCTAGCAGGAATGTACAAACAACACTTACCACCCAGGACTGTTTGAAAGAAGGCTAATCCATGATGCTAAGGAATACTGGCTTTGATTCTAGAATTGAAGTGAAAGCTACATATTCTAATTCTTGGTGAATCCAACACAGATTTGTAATCTAACTGTAACTGTATTTTACCTTTTAAGAAGTGAAGGTAAATTCCAGTGGTGGAAATGAGCAATTGCAGCTTTTAACTACTATATGATTTCCAGTATGAGTCACAAAACAGGAAATCAGAACAAACATATATTTATAACTGGGAAAAATAGCATTACAGTTTGCAAAGTGGAATGTGCTCTTATTTGACACCTTACTAGGCATTTGCTGAGATATTTTTGTTAGTGTACTTTTTTTAAAAGAAGGGGTTAATTGTTTAGCTGTTTCTATGACATTAATAATACAAACATGTTTACAGCATAACATGTATGTTACATATGCATTTCAATCCAGAGAGACTACCTTCTGTATTAGGTGTTTTCTTGGGGCCTGTGCTTAGGTGGTACTTAATGCCTCATAGGTTTTGTGTCTGTATGTAAGTTCTCAGGAGTGATGCTGAGTAGTTTTTACAACATGTAACAGTGAGCTACTGAAGAAGAGCACATATCCATGCCCCATTAGTTGAAGTTGTTGCTGAATGATTTTGAAGTCTCACTTTCCGTGCTGCATCTTTTTTCTTTTTATGTAACTGTAATGAAATTCATGTCCAGTTAAAACACTAGACAAATCTCAAGTTGCTTTACTGGGTTTTAGACCAGGTACCACATACGCATAAAATTATCTCAGCAGTTTCAACAACATAATTTACTCTAGTGCTTCCAACCTTTGTATTTTGTATGAAATTATGTAATTTCTTCTATCAAGTATGGTTGTGAGCAATTTGATGTGGAAAATGGTGAGATGTGTATCACTTGCTTTGCTATCCTGGGTTTTCTAAACATTTTTAAGTCTTAAATGCCTTCTTGATGTCATGAGCTCACGGTTTCTCATATAAATATTTAGTAGTATCTACTTTTTTTTCATGGATATAAATTCCCTCTATCCAAAGCTCACACAGTCTTAAATCTGTATTTAGAAATATGGAAGTAACGCTGAAGACAATATTTTGGTAATACTCCTTTTTTTTGAGAAACAAAGAATAAACAGATACTTTTTGTTTGTCTTAAGCTGTTTTTCAGTTTATATTGCTCTGCCTTTACCTTTCTTAGATGCTTTCAAAGGACATTTTTATGTACAATGTACTGTTAATCCAGCTCATGTTTGAACTCAGTGAAAGCTTGTCTATTTCCAAGTAATATATTTTGCCTTAATTGGCTTATTTGGTAAATTAGATTAATAAATGGTTTTTTAGAAGGTTGTTTCTATTTTAAAGATTATTTTTTTAATACAGCTGATAAACATCTCTTTATTGAAATTATGCTTACACAGTCAAGTTACAGGTTTGACACATACTTAAAGGCCTATCTTGTCTGAAAGAAAACGAATACAGAAACTCTTGCAGTCCTGAGGTCTCTTGTTGGGACCACTTCTTTGTGTCATAAAGTGAAAGGATGATACAGGAACTTCTGTTTGTCATTGTTAAGTAGATCCACATTGTTAAGTCATCTTTGCTTTTATTGTAATTTTGGTTTGAACTGTAGAATATGTTGAATGCTGCCCTTTTTTCCCCCACTTAAAGCATCCTCCATGATGCAAAAGAAGAGGATATGAAATCATCAGCAGGTTTATGTGCCCAGGAATGAGTTAAAATTAAAACTGAAGAAGAATTTCTTCATTGAAATGAAGAAATGAAAGGGGAGGCAGAAGGCAGCTTCTCACTTTTCAGCACTTGGTTCATTGTGGTGATGTTGGTGCTATCTTATGAGGCTGCCAGTGTGGTATACTCCAAGACTGCCCTGGCGTGCCTTAAGAGAGTTTTTAGGTCTCTATTCTCCTGTAAAAATTTGCTTTCTTCATGCTGAAAGGAGAGTGGCTGCCTGCTTTTCTCTCTGTGTACTTTCTCCTTGTGGTTCGGTGCTGGGATATGATGTGGTCAAGTGAAATGGTCTTGAAGGGGAAAAAACCTGCTATGTCCTGTGAAGAAGACATATACTATGTGACGCCGTTACTCCTCATGGCCACTTGTGTTAGTTTTGGATTTTTATCATCAATGAGCTTAGGAAATTCTGATTTTATTTTTTCTAAATAAAGGTACTTGATCCGTTTGGTCCAACTTCACAGCAAGCCACCCCCTACAAGACGATAATGTTTAAAGAATCTAATCAGAAAATGTAGAAGGATGGCTTGGCTAAGGAATATCCCCACAAATACTCCCATCCTGTGATGAGGCTGAAAACTTCAGTGTGCTGAGGTGTTCCCAGGAGCAGAATGAATGAGTTGTGAAAATTGGACCTGACCACATGATGGGAAAGCTGTGAGGCCAGAGAAAGGAAGATTCTCCAAGGCATGCTGCAAGTACTCAGTTTGCCTGCCTGTCTGGTTCAAAAATGGATGTTTAGGAGAGAATGAAATATTTAGACTTAGATTTATCTCTTTTTGTCAATATTCTGGTCCCATAGTTAGTATCCATCCATTCTGTACAAAAAAGGTTACTCCATATTTTTGGAAATACCTGTAGCCTGCTTAAAAGTTATGTAACAGAGGTCCAAGCTGAAAGCTTTGCAAAAAGAAGCCAGATACTTGTCATAGTACTAGCATCCTCAAAAAGAGGAACAAATGCCTACCAGTTACAACAAAGTGTGTATGGGGTGCCAGCAGAGATGAGCTTAGATGTGCTAATTTTATTCTAGGTAGTGCAGATAACAGAAAGAAAATCACAGGGATGTATTTGAGCTCTGGTTACTTTGGACTGGTTGATACTCTGTGATAAAACCCTTGGCACTGCTTTTTCAAAACACTTGCTAGTTGTGTCAAGGTACAGGTGGCACAAGTGTGGCTATGTGTGCTGCATTACCACCTCTACCTTGTTATGGTGCCCTGCCCTAAGAGTGTACAATACAGAATAGCAAAGGTTAAAATGAGATGTATTCTGCAAATACATGCCAGGGACAAATCCGGTCCTGTTGCAATTGATTTGATTTCACTGAAGATGCAGCAGCCATAAATTAGAGCAAAAAACTGACATTTTTTTCAACTCTTTAATGTGTATAAGTACTTTCTATAACAGATACACTGGCATGACCTCTTGGATAGATGAATTTTAGGCATGATGTCACAAATGAGGATTTTGAAGGAGAACATGACAGGGTTACTGTTTTGCTGATTAAGGATACCAATTAAACTCGGACACCAGAGTGAAAAGAATAGGCATATTTTACTGGTGATAACCAATGTAACAGTGTAATACAGAAAACATGCAGTAAGAACAGGCAGAATAGTGCACTTAAAGCAGCAAACAGGAAAATACAGGGTAATGCATCAAATCATTGCTACCTGAGAGAGAGGGAGTAGTGATGAAGAAAGATCCCTCACCCCTTGCACATGTTCCCATCACCCAGACCCGCAGTGGCGGGGCAGCCCCGGTTACAGCGAGGGTTTGCAGAGCCTGTCCCGGCAAGGGGGAAATCCTACAGGGTGCGTCCACCCATGGGTGAGGCTTCCAAAGTCGCTGTGAGCGGGCCCAGCCTTATATACCAGAGATCGACAAGCCAGAATGAGTGGAAAATTTCTGGTTTCATTCTCCTGTTGGATTCCACCCAAAGCCTGGCCAGGGCTCAGGAGGAGAAACCAAAGGAGTTTCTAACAAGGCCAAATACATGGGTTCTCAGCCTTGAACAAGGCTGAATAAGAGAAGCTGGATACATTCTCTCAGCATTTCGTCCTCACTACTGATTATATTCTAGGCCGCATCTCTCACTAGCGAGCTGACATACTTTGTTAATGATTACATAACAAGTTAGCAGCTTCGGCTTGGGGCCTGTTGTTCAGGCTTCAGTACTTCAATGCTTTAGCACTTTTTACATCAGCATAAGTGGGTTGTTATAACTTAGTACAATACCTACTAGCACAATGGTTTCAGTTATAAAATAGACAGGATTCATCTATAGGTCAACTCTGGCTTGGGCTGGTTGTCCAAGCCTTAGCACTTCAGTTACCATTAGAGAAGGGCTAGAAATTTAAGTGTGCAAAAACTGCTTTTCTTGGAACAAAACTTTTCTTCTGGACTTCATTTGCACAGTAAGTAGTCTGAACAGCTTTTTGCCTTAGAAGGTATATAGTTATCCCAGTTCTTGTGCTGTGGCCTTAGTCAGACATTGACTTTACAAGCAGCTGTAGTGGCTTAAGGTGTTATAACCCTCTTGGTGGAAGTTTCTGCCCCTGCAGATTCCTAGCAGAATAAACTCTAATCACAATCAGGTGAAGTTACTTGGGGCTGCTCTCATGCTCTGTTTTGGCTGCAGCTAGGCTGAGCTGAAAACTTACTGCTCTGGGCCTGGCCTCAGTTTTTTCATCACAGCACCATTCAGAGCAGCATGGCTCTGTTAGAAAAATCTTGGTGTAAAATTCCCCACACTTTCTTGAAACTAATCTGCTAACTTTCAGCCAGCTGACCCTCTCAAGTTTTGCCGTAGACATCTGTGAAGAAAGTATGGGGCATGTGGGTCCTGCTGAAACAGAAAATACAGTTTGGTGGAATGTCTTGATCCAAAATCGGAAGAAAAACAGCCTCAGTGACTGCTCATATACTTTCCAGGATGTTCTCCATTAACAAAAGGTTTTTAGAAATGCCTTCCAATACCAGTCTTCTTTTTTAGACACCTGCTCAATTTGGGCAAGATAGTGAGCAATGGCAGAAGAGGGTAAAGAAAAGAATGAATTATGAAAGGATGTCAAAGCTATCAGGAGTTACCAGAGAAGTAGGAATGTCTAGTGAGCAGTGGAGGAGAAGGTACAACAGCTTAATTGTCTTTTATTCAATACCCTGGGTGCAGGAGATAGTAGAGGGTAGTTGAGAAATCAGATGGGAGCGTAGTTTAACTTGTCTCTGCTAACTAAGTTGTCTCTGCTACTGCTGATTTTGGCCAGCTTTAGAAGATCACCAACACATACATGCAAGTCTTGCCATAGAGACATTTAGCATAATTGCCATTTGGTGTCTGTTTAATGAAGTTTATGGATTGCTTTTGATGTTTATGCTTGCAGCATAGGGTAGGTTTTTCAGAGAGTGTTTTTCAAGCGGGAGATTTTTGAAGAACTTCTGTAAATATAAACCTGTGAAAATTAGAATTCTAGTAAAAATTCTTAAGGATATTTGTAAAAGCAGCCCTTTTTTTTTTTTTTTTTTTTTTTTTCTTCCCATAATAGTATGATGTGGTGTAAACTTTGCAGATGGAAAATAAGAGTTTATCACTGAACAGTATCACTGAAAGAGAGAACTCTGTGGGTCTAGTTTACAATAACATTCACTCATTCACTGACTTTTAACCAAACCAGTTTTTAAAATGCCCTTCTTTGTTTCCTACAGTTAGCAGTCACTGAAACGAGTAGCAAGTAAGGACATCCTGTATCCCATCAAAAATTGTTAACAGACTTGAAAACCAGAATAAAATAGCTTCAAAACTGATTAATTTTCTGATGTGAATTTGAACTGCAACAAATAAGCCTTGTCCGTAATCTATCAAGAACTCACATTTCGACATCCTGAATCTCAGAGCCATTTGACTTTGACTTTATGGCTCTGTTCCATCCATAGTTATACAATTAAGGAAAAACTATTATCATAAGGTAATGGTGTATATAGCTACAGTTCTTAAGATGAAGATGAAAAAATGCCAGTTGGTTTGATTTATTGTCTCATTGTCCAGAATTCTGCCAAGTTTTAGACATTCCAGCCAGTTGACTTTGTAAAGCAGCCAGACTATGACCTGGCAATTAAATTGTGCATACACAATGGTGCAGAGGTATAGCAGATCTAAAACCACTCAATTGCTGCTTCTGAGCTAATGCAGTGATTTTTCATATACTGGAATCAAAGTAGTAGATGTAGCTTTAAAAACTTTACAGGCAAATTTTGTGTTCAGAAAGTGTTTTTCAACTGTACTGGGTCTGGCTGAGCTGGAATTGGTTTTCCCCTATAGCAGCCCTCACGGTGCTGTGGTTTATGCTGGGAGCTGGCAGGGTGTTGGTAGCACCCTGGTGTTGTGGCTGCTGCTGAGCAGTGCTTACACAGCACCAAGGCTCTTTCCGACATTTCCCCCCGCAGTGGGACGGGGGGGCAAGATCTTGGGAGGGGACACAGCCAGGACAGCTGACCCAAACCGACCAAAGGGACATTCCAGACCATGTGACGTCTGCTCAGTATAAAGCTGGGAGAAAGGAGGAAGGGGGTGGGGTCACCCTTGGTCCTCCGAGGCAACCACTACGTGTATTGGAGCCCTGCTTCCTGAGAAGGCCCGACATCGCCTCTTCATGGGAAGTAGAGAATAAATCTGTTTTCTTTTTTTTGCTTCCACGTGCGGACCTTTGCTTTGCTTATATTAAAACTGCTTTTGTTTTACCCACAAGGGTTGTTTGGTTGTTTTTTTTCCCTATCTTATTTTCTTTCCCCTCTTTGCTCTTTTGAGAAAAAAGGGAAGGGGGGGAAGTGATGGAGCGACTTGGTGGGTACCTGGCATTTAGCCAAGGTCAAACCACCACATCAACCTTCTGCATCCTACAAGTGTGAGTAACTATAGCCATGGGCTACGTATAGTGGAGGAGAAAGCAGACGAGTTGGTTTTCCAAGGTTATGCTGGCTTTCTTTAATATAAAATTACCTAGAATTCTGTGTTATTCCTGGGATTTTTTTTTTATTAATCACAAAAACATGCTTCCTGTAAAACTGTGGTACAAGTGAATGCTAATTTTAATTTTTTTTTTTTTAATAGGATCTGGCGCTGGACATTATGCATCAGTACTTTCACACTTCTTGTCTGTTTTTGTCAGATCAATGCAAACAGCATGTATTTGATACAGATCAAACTTAAAATTAACTATGCAGTAGCTTTGTTGTGAACAATGCATTGACCCACTGTGTCAAATTCTCTTCTACTCCATCAAAAATTATCTCAGTTTTAAGTGTTCATATGAAAAGGCCTAGTCTGAGTATTTGTAGGTTCATGCCTTACATCCTGTGCAGTTCAGTCAGTTTTATAGGACTATTTCCTAATGGAAGAAATTCTCATCTAACACACTAGAGGAAACATTTCTTTTCAGCTTGGCAACAACAACAAAAACGTCTAGCTTTTGCCCTTCTTGTATGCTAAAAATGGATTAAAGTTTTCTGGTGAGAAAATTAATAGATAAGAAATACCTGCTGAATTAAACTCTCTTGACTGACTATAGTTACCAACCTGGGCTAGGCTGCGATAAGAACAGTATTTAACCGCAGTAAGAAGCACCCTAATTTATTTTTTCCTCAGGTATCAGAGAGCTGTTCTGCCTGATTTACAATAGATCACATGTGGATGCATAGTACTTAGGGATCAGTTTCATGATCTAATTCTTACAGCTGCAGGCACAACTGTTGAAAATAAGTGGTGATTGTTCCCTGAGCTCTTGGAAAAGTGCAGGAAGTTGTATTTTGTGTAAGGAAGAGTATCTTTACCAGTAGTGGGATTCTGAAATAGCAATGCCATCCAATAAGAGGTAGAAAACAGTATCTTGCAGAGCAGCACATTTAGAAAGTCTTCTCAGACAGGCAAACAGTTACCCTGCAATCATTGGTGTAGTTGAGATGTTGCTATGGGATGAGTATCATTACACATGTGCAAGGTAGGTACTACAATTTGGTTTTTGACAAAATCTATTAAAAGGAAGTGAAGGGGAAAGGACAGGAGAATATTCGTTTTTAATGTAATAGGAGCTACTGTAATCAATAATTGCACTGTTACATGGTTCTTTTCATCTGTGTATCTCCTAGTATTTATAAAATGCACGTCCCAATACTTAGAAGGTTGTAAGCATTGTAGTGTAAGCATTATAAGCTCTGTCTGTCCTATGTAGTTATAGTCCTTTGTATCTGCAGAGCTTATTTTCTTGGACATTGCAGCTTAGTAATACTGGATATAAACAATTTCACCTTAAATTGATAAAACTAAGAAATTAAAGTTATGACTGGTGATAAGGTGGTTTGGTTTTGGTTTTTTTGAAACATTGAAAATCCTGTGAATCTATAAGGGCAGGTTCTCTTACCCTCAGTGACAGCCAAATTACTGAGTAACTTTGAACTTTGGGACTGAGCTCCCAATTTCTTCTTGCTTTCTGAGTTCTTAAGTGCAAATAAGAAACAAAAGCTGTTGCCTGCAGATGCCATGTCTGACTTCAGGTGCATTTTGGAGCTTGTTTCTCATTCTCATTAGCTGTATAGGAATCCATCCATGGTGGGAACAGTAGTTTTGCCATAGGAAGCTGTGGAAGACCTATCTGATGATGAAGTATGTAGCACAAAGCTGAGGAGGTAAGGAGGGTTATAAGCCTAATTTAAGATGGTGTAAGAGTAAAATTGTAAGGCTGAGGAGCTGAATCTGTATTTTGGGGACTGAGAGTGTGAAGTAAAGGGGGTTGGAAACATGTGGGTCAGAGCTAGTGTAAAATCCAGCCACTCTTGATGATGGTATGTGTTGGCATATTTTCCCTTGCCTCTGTAACTGTCTGAAATAACTTTGAAAGTCACTGCATTAGCAACTTTGCTTTTCTTACTTATTCTTAGAGGGCTGTCTGATACTGAGTGGGAAATGGTTGAACATATGCATTTACAGATTAGATTGGTAGACTGAAACAGAATAAAGGCTAGCTGTTATCTGATGCACATGAAACAGTACTAGCAAAGTCCGTAGAGTACTTGAACAAGGTCATGTGTGTGAATGCGCACAGTTTTAGACAAAAGAAACAAAAAGAGTGCTAAATTTTCTTAGGTTCATTTCTAGATGTAAAGTTTCTCCTAGTACGAGCGGGAAAGTTTTGTCATTTTGCCTACAAAAGACCTTTGTAACGTTTTTGAATGATCTATTTAATTTGCTTTCCTAATCTTAGTTATCTCTCACTTCATCCTGTGTATATTACTTGTTTGCTCTCTGTTTTCGTGACGTAGAAGCCCACCTCTCCATTTCTGTTGAATGAAACAAGACTGGTTTTAGTCAAACTCTTTGGTAGTTTAAATCAGTGTCGTTTTATTCACATAAGTGGAAACACAGCCGTTCATGCAGACTGATGAGGTAGGCCTATGTTTTCATGATTTTGATTTCATTTTGTTTAAAGATAGCAGGTCATAAGATACTTTTCAGAGTTCTGCAGAACTGGGTAATACCAAACCATTGCTCCTATACAATTAATCGAATGGGAAAAAATGTTTTCTTTGCAGTTTGTTTTGACTTTCGAATTACAGCGAAACCAAAACAAACTGGGTTTGAATCCACAGATAGAAAAGTTGAATGAAACCCACAGAAATCTAAGCTTGCAAATGTCTCATAGTTTTGGGAACTGAAGAGACTTCATATGCTGCCCAGTATTTTACAGCTTCAGAAATTAATCTGAATACTCACTGTCTGTGAGCAAAACCACCTTTCTAGTTAGTGCTAGCTGAGCACTTTTGTGAGAGCAGATCTCTCCAGTCACTGTTGACACATGTTTTCAGGATGAAGTTGAGCAGAACATCCTGCCTCTGCCAGTATAACATCCTTCTAACTGTGGAGTTGCCTAATTACCTTTAAATTTCGTTTTTAAAAGACAGACTTGTTTCTGCTGTATTTTTTGAAGCCATTCAAAGCACCTACTCAGAAAATTGCTACTTATAGGAGAAATTCCAGTAAATTCCTAGTAGACTGGTATGAATAAAACAGTTACAATAGTATAGTTTCAGTGCATATCTTTTTATTTACACATGTTTGTATAGCAAGGGGGAAGTGTTTCTTGGTAAAGAATGTAATTGCATATTCTACACATCTTCAGTGCAGTAGGCACTGTAGGAAGGCAGCTGAAGCAGGAAACATACCAGTTGTCTGTAAGCGATCGCAAATACTATAAGGTTTTGCACACACAGCCTAGGTATTCACATATAAGTGCCCATTGCTTGCAAAAGTATCAGAACAAGAAGTAGTATCTGACCATGCATTTATTTATAGTCATCCCTTTGTGTTTGAGTACCCTCACACATTAAAGATTTTATTTCTTTATCTCTTGCTTTACTCAGTGAAGATGTAATGTTAATGAGAAGTTATAATTGAAATAATCCAAATGTTTGACATTCCTCTAGTGGGATGTGGGGCTGTTTGCTGAGCAAGCTAGAGAACTGTATATGCAAGAGCAGCCCCTTTCAATCTGACTATGCCAGTGATTTGGTGATGGCAAGTTCCCATGGAACGAATGCTTGTGTTTGCTTCCTTCCTTCTTTGCATGCATTTAGCACTATTCATATGACAGCCTCAGTGCTGTACTTCTGTATGAATTTTTTGGGTGGCACATGTGATGTACTGGGCTGAAAGTGTTTGACATTTTAAATTTCGGATGTGTAATCCCTCACTGTTGAATATATTTGTGTACTCCTCTAAAGGGAGATGAGCAAGTCTGAAAGCAGTCCTGTAATCATCCACTCCAGGGATACCAATGCCAAGAAAGCAAGGGGAATCACAAGAGGTGCCAGATCTCTGTGTCAGAGGTTGCAGCTAGTGCAGCTGTGTGTGTACCTGGTGTGCTGAACATACATGCTTGCATAAATCTGCTGTGTTCTGCTCCAGCCAAAGCTAAGGGCAGAAGGTTTTACATCAGCTTTTGTGTGGATGTTTGTGTTATTTCACAAGCACAGCTGATGAAAACTTAAAAATGAAGATAACATAAGGCATGATGAATTTTACTTATCTTCACCTAGTTTCATTGGCTTTCTTCCATTTTAGGGAAGTTCTACTGCTGTGGTAGGCCTGTCATCCTCTCCCTGGATGCTGTTGGGAACCTCTTGATTCCTCCAGCCTTTGACAGTGTTTCACGCTACCCTTACTCCTTGAAGAACGACTCAACACCTCGCTCAAAGCTGCATGCTCTTTTGGTCCTCTGCCTTTGCCTTCAGCATCTAACATCAGTTAGGAGGGCTGATCTGACAGTAACAGATAGAGGCATACTGCTTCAGGTTGCCCTGATGTTGTGTTTCTGTGTGATTTTTATTTTCATGTAGCTGAGGAGGTCTCCATATACAGCAAGGAACCACCATTGGTTGGTAAGAATAAGAGCAGGACATGCAGCTGAGTTGTGATTTCATATGGAGGAGGGCAGTGTTAGTGCAGTAACCACTACAGTAGAGTATGCACAAGACACGGTGTGATGCTCTAGTCTAAGACATGTTTGATTTCAGAACCTCATTTTGGGAAAGTTTTTTCACCCATTTCCTGCTGGTGTTTGGCTCCCTTGCTTCAAACTTACCAAGTGAGCAAGTAGATAAAACCTGAGGATTTCCAGAGCTGATTCATTTAGATCTTTACATAGTTTTTGAACCATATTCTTTATTTGTTACAAAAAACATAAGCAGAAAACCTGTTTTTTTTGGTTTTCTGCATGATTCTTGTATCATTCTTGAAAAATAGGGGTGGAAGAAAGGGTAAAATTGTAGTTTTGTTTTGTTGTTGAGTTACAGCTTGACTAAGTCACCAGCAGAACTAACAGCTATACATACTGCAGGTCATATCTGCCCAGAGTCAGAGCACTCTCTTGTGAACTAAATCCTGGTAAATCCAAAAGTATGAATGGGTTCAAACAGAGACTAAAGGAGAAGTATGAAATGCCATTAATCGCAAAGATGCAGATACAACTGTATCTTTAAACTACATCTGCTAGAAAATGGAAAGCCTTAGCATGAGAAACATCGTTGTGCACTGAGTGGTTCTTGGGCTATTTTGTTAAGAGTCTGCTGCTGATCGGTGTCAGAAATAGGATGTGTAACTAGAACAGTATGGTTGTTTTGGCCTTGAATGTTGCAAGAGAACTGCTGACAAAATCCTCTAAGACCCTCTAGAGAGGTTGACTGAGAAAATGGGTTTTCAAGTATTTCTCCATAATGTTCTTAAAAACTAGAAATCAAATACTCATCCAGCCTGTATTCTGGTTGTTATTCACCAGTGACTAAGAAGTTAATAGGTATTTGTTTTCTTCAACTCTGCCACACTCTACTGAGCAATATCTGTATCTGCATGACCACATACTCTGGTGTAGTCTCATTTATTTCTCTCTTCTAAAAACAAATGCCTCCTGGCTTCCTCCTGTTCTTTTCTTATGTTCACCCTTTAGCCTGCTACTATCAAGTTCCCCACACCTGAAATGTTTGAGTTTTACTGCTGTGTACCAAATAGCCTGATGCTTTCCATTCATTCCTTTTCTTGCTTGTCTGACAAGATGGTGAGAAAGCAACTAACTGAAAGAAGAAATCTACACCCCAAACCCTGCATCCTATGTTGTGCCTGATTCCCTCTGGATCTCAGATTCCTGCAGGGTTGCACTGCGGGTGGAGATTCAGTGGTGGACTGGAAAGCAGCCTTATTACCAGAGGATCAAGTAAAGAGATGTTTCCTGTTTTCAGTGAGAATTTGGAGGATGAACTCCAGGAGGCAATCCTGCTCTACTCATTTTATTGTGGAGGGAAATATTTTGAGCCCATCTGCTGTACAACAAATCCAGATCTTGATTTTCAGCAGTGCCAGTTCCCTAAACTAGCCTAAATTGCAATCATTACAGACTTGTCTTGTGGTGTCTGTTACTGGCTCAGTAAGCGGAGAAAAATACCATCCAGGCCTAGTAAAATAAATGTTTATGGAACTATATCTATTCGACAGGACTGCTTAAAGAAAAGGTATCAGCGTGCATTCAGGAGGTATCAGAATAAATAAAACATGGTATAAAATAAAATTAAGATATATGAAGAGCTGATAAGAAGCACAGGTCAGCAGTCTGAGTTTGGTAACTTGACAGGAGGCTTTGTGGTGGAAGAAAGAAATGTGGAAGCGCTGAGGGAGGGCATGAAAAAGGGTCAAGTGACGCTGGATGTAAGAAACCAGGTCAGGGGCAGTCTAGGTGTGAGAGACGAGAAACCAGGCCTAAGAAAAACAGCCTGATAAAAGGTTGAGGCTGATCAAAGGAAAGTCTTAAACACTCACAAGACAAAACTGTGAGTCACAGGGTGGATGGTGTGGAGGTCAAAGCTGATAAGGCTGCCCCAATAACACAAGATGGAGCTAGAGGAGGGAGCCCTGTGGAGACAGGACAGCCCTGCTCTGGTGAACCTGGTCAAATTTCAAGGGCCATCTGTCCAGTGAATGACCTTTGCTTCATTACCCACGAAATGCATGTTAAAGTTAACACCCCTCAATATGCTAATGAAGGCTAAAAGGATCATGCTAATTACATCATCCTGGAACACTTTACCCCTCCCCCCCATACATGGGATATGTAGGTGTGTGGGTCGACCTAGGGGACAGACCCAAGGAAAGTGAGTATAAATCGAAGGGGAAGAAAGGGGCGGGGGGTGGGGGTGGCTGGAGAGTGCAGTGAAGTGAAGAATATGGATGCAAGCAAAAAGGATGGCTGCCTCCTGGAACCCTCACTAGTGGGATCAACACAGACACACACTGGTGATCTGTGTTCCCCATTCCCTCTATCTACCTCTTTTCCCTTTCCCATTAAGAAATGGAAGGCATACTGTACTGCTCACCACAACTTGCTATATACTTAGCCAATTATTGTGTGTTCAGTTAGTACATTGTGGGTAGTTAATAAATGTTTGAACTTTTAAACTTGTTGTCCACTCCACTGGGGATTTGCGAATCTGAGTCACTTGTCTCCTCATCTGAGTGGGGTGTGACACTAGGTGAAGCAGAAGAAAAGTGTGTATTGCCTAATCTTGCTGAAGTTTGGTAACACCACCTCCCCTTTGCATGTTCAGACTCAAGCCCACAGAACAGCTATCAGAAAGGGTGAGGCAGAGGGAGAAGGACAGACAGCAGAACTAGTCGGGGATCCCTGTCTGGGAAGCTGGTGTGATGAACACTGCCATTGTTCTGCTGGGACATCGGGCCATATAGCCTGAGGGTGGCATTGCAGCTGTACATCCCTTCTTCTGTGGTCACGCTGTGCAAGTCTGTTCATTTGTCAAGCTCAGCCCTAAAACAACATTTTGAGGCCTTTGCCAGCCACAGAGTGGTCACATCCAAAACAGCTCTTTGTTTTGGCCCTCGTGCTAGATTTTAAACTGTGCCAGGTGTCATGATGCAGAGACACTATGGCAGATAGTGATGCCTATGAGTGTGCTAAGGGTTAACCACACAGCAGGGCCATCCGTGCTTGAGCCTGTTCCTCCATTCTGATTATTTACTGACATAAATGTTGCCTAAAGACCAGTTTACTGCGATTCTTTAACAAAGAATCCTCCTAAACTATTAATCACTGACAGAACCCTGGGTACCTGGTAGTTACGGGCCTGATTTAAACTGCCCAACCAAATGAAGAAATTATAGTTGCCTAATGTATATAAGCTTGGGCAAAACACAGCAGAAACTGTATTCTCATCAAGTAGTCTGGCTGTTTCTATTACTTTGATCATATACATACACATACATAAATATATGATCATGTATATGCATAATAATTATTTTTTTTAGATGTTTATAGTATATAAAACTATGTATGTATAAGGAGGGCAAATAAACCTCGTTTGAACGCTTTACCTTTTTTTTCCTCCTAGACTATGAGAGCTGAGTAGAAGGGATTATACTGCATGCAGAGTTTTAAACTATAACACACAACCTTTCATGGCACCTTGGGCTGCAAGAGAAGGTAACTTTCTGCTGGTTGGAAGGACAGCTGGCTTTGCTGTACTTTTCTTCTGTTAAACCAGACTAGCTCAGACATACAAACTGTGTTTTGGCACAGCAAGAAAGACTAGTCCTCAAAGTGTCATGCTGGTTTGAATAAGGTTCTGCTAAATGGGATGATAACCTGTTTACATGATTACTTCTGACATGAGAAGTACTGTTAATGCTTTCATATCTGAGGAGAGAGTAAGATAAATGTAGAATTAATGCTTTTCTGCTTGTTTTGGTGCATGTTCTGCGTAATGGCTGTAATCATTCGGGGAAGCAGAAAGCATTGTAGCAGGTATTTCAGATTTTGTTTTTCCCAACATACAAACTTGGCCATAATTCATTCTCCAGTTAATTAAAAGAACTCTTACCAAAGTCATGTGGCAAATTACGGTTACTTTCTGAGCATTTGACACTTGATGAAATGTAACCACTCATTTTCTTTGGTTTATATCCTCAAATTGAATGTTTGAGCCATAGTAACAAGGCAGACTACAGGCTATCGGCTTGAATAGAGTTAATGTGCTATTGCTGTTCTCAGTAATGCATTCTGACAAGAAAACCCATCATCCGGGGATCTGCTTTAAAGAAATACTGGTATCTTGCTTGTTTGAAGGTCATTTTGACCTCCCTAGAAGACACTCTATACGAAAGCCAAATATGTGTGTTATCTGCCAGGAAACACATGGGCCAAAAAGAGTCAGTCCATAGCAGTATCTGACAGTTGAGAACACTCATCTGTCACCTGTATTTTCTAGCCCTTCACCTGACCATTCAAAACTTACAACTTCTGACAATTTGGAAGTGTGCACAAACTCTTTTACTCTTTTATTTCTGCTTCTTCATGTGGATATGTCTTTAGGCCACCATTCACTTTGGAACCCACACAGGCTGAAATCCTGGCTCAGGAAAGTCGGAAAGGCTGCTGGTCACAAGACCACCAGCATCTGCCCCAGATTCTGTCTGAAGGTTAAACATTTTGTGTGTGTGTTTATGTATGTGTGTATATGTATATATGTGTGTATATTTATACATGAATGAAAGATAAAACCAATTTTTTTCTTCTTCTCGATGAAAGAATCTGTAGCTTTGTCCTTGAGGAAAGCCACTGAAAAGCATAGTACCCAGTAAATTCCAGAGGATGATGCTTTCACACCATTTTAGACAATTAGATCAAAAAGAGGCTCTATCTTCCTTATGAAATGATTGTTGTAGTTTAACCTGGGGAAAGATGCTAGCTGAACAGATTTCTAGCATTAAGGATGATCTTAAGAGCCAAGGAAAAATCTTAATTGCCCAACATCTTACTAATGTGAACATAGGGGTTTTTTTTTCAAAGTTAGTTTCATTATTGCAAATACAAGTTTTTAAGTGAATGTCCTACTTTGTCCCTAGCTTTTGGCTAGTGATGAAGATACATTTGGGAGATCTGTCATACACAAATATCCTTCCTAAGGATCTCTGTGTCTACAGAACCAAAGCACTGAGTTTTTGGGCAAACGCTCCTCAATCCTGTCAGTTTTCAGACAGTAAATTCATGTCTCCACATGAGGGCACTGGATGTCAGGTGACTGCAGGGTCTAGCTCTGAGAGAGATAAATTACTTCCATTAACCAGCAGTAGGGAGATAAGCTATTTGCCATGTGACAAATAAATTCTAACCATGCTTTAAAAATCTGAGATCTGGTCAGTCATTAAACCGAACAGAAGAGATCAGTAATGCTAACGAATAAATACATTTAGTTTCTTTTAATGGTAGATGTGCAGGAACTTTTGCTTAAGGTTTCAAAAATTGTCTCTCACTGAAACTATTGCCCCTGAAATAATACCTTGAAGATAACTGCAGTATCTGTGCCCTGTCCTGTAGCTTGGAACGAGGGTCAACTACTTATAAAAGTACTCTTGCAGTTTGAGGAGGATGTAGTAAAGTCCTATTGAATGTTTCTCTTAATCTGTTTGGGAATACTCAGTATTGTGGTCAAGAGAGACATGAAAATACTGAAAGTATTTGGGCAGATAATTTTAATCCAGCTATGGAGGTATTATAAGTAAAATTGGCTTTTTAGTCAGTTTTGCTTCATAGCTAAACAAAACAGAAAACTCTCATTAAAAAATCAGAAGCATTATTCACCCAAGATGTTACAACTTCCCATCTGCAGGACATCTCCCAATCTTATCCTTCCTTCCATGAAGGAATCTTTTTCTGTAGGTGTTTCTTTAATTAAAACGTTCAACTCTTTTTCAAGGCCTCAGAAATGTTTTTGCTTCTTGTGTTCTTGGATTTTTTTTTAATTTTGGGAGGGATTTTTTAGCATGTCATTCCAAAGAAATCAAAACACACTGGATCAATACTGAAAGACAGGTATTTTTAGATTTAAAGAAATTAATTAAAACGAGCTGGTTTTAATAGTTCTCTGTATTTCAGATTTAACCAAATCCAAAGTACCATCTCATAGATCTTTAGGTAGTTTAAATGCATATAAAATCAGGAAAGCATAACTAATCTCCAGCTGAGAGAGGCTGGAGAAGCTTTCTTCCAGGCTTCTGTAGAAAATAATAGAAATAGTGCTTATGTGCTAGAAGGTCTCAAATAGAGTCTGTAGCAGATAAAATTCATGCCCATTACTTCCACTAGCTGTATTTATCAGTATCACTTCTCTCTTTTCTGACTCTGATTCCAAACTGCTATAACAATGTCAGCCTCACTATGTTGGCAGCTTCTCCTGTAAGTCAAATAATATGCAAAAATTTGCAAAACCCTTCTCTCTTAGACAACAGAGACTTTATTTTCTTAGATTTTGAACTAGAAGGGAAAAAAAATTATCAGATTTCAGTATTTTTAAGAAATAGAGGGAAAGGCAAGTCCCTTTAGGTTGTGGCTGTTTGCAAAGACGTTTAGATAGATAGTATGCATTTAGCTTACAGATAGCCCATTCATTTCACTTGACTAGATATATCTGGTAAGGTTATTCAGAGTTCAGTCATCAACCTAGGCTAATTATTTCTCTGTTAATCAAACAGTAAATGTCAGGTTTTTTTCTGTTCCTATTAACACCATGCCTATTCCTGCTCAGGAATGTACACTTCGATACAAATCTTCCACTTCCTTCAGTGTGGACTGGGACTCTTGGGAAACAACACAAAAACGAGCATTTCAGACGCTATCTGTGGCATTTACTCCCATCCTGTCACTGCCATGGAAATAAAAGTTATGGTTAACAAACAGTCATAATACAGTCATTGAACAAGAGGAAACACCTGGATCTAATCACAGCCTGCAAGGAAACACGCAGCTCTTGTACATTCCAGACAAAGGCTCAGAGGCTGCCTGATCCGAGTGGTTGTGAGGAAACCCCATTCCTAACACACCATCCTTGTGGAAAAATGCCAGTGATCACGTACTTGAGAATGGATGTCAGAATGGATCTCTCCAGAGAGAGTACCCATGCCCAATACACACAATCTAATTACATACCAAATTGCAGCTTTTTTTTTTAAAAAAAAACATTCATGTGTCCTTGGTGGCATGCAGAGGAGGGGAACTGCAGGGAGGATGGGAGTCACATCCCACCCCAGTGCATTTTTTCAAGTGTCAAAATTTTATGTCTTGAATAGGCATGAAAACAAAAGAGTCTGCAGTTCTCCACAGGGGGAAGTTTTGGGAGAAAAACACAAGTCACAGCAATCTTCCAAAATCAAAGTAAGCAAAATATAGGAAGACTGATGAATTTTGCTATAGATTTTCTGTTCTGACAGAATTTTGTGACATGAGTCAAGTGATTCACTTTACTGCTGGTTAAGTATCTATATTAACAAACCTGTATATGACCCGTCATGCACAGTTTCAGACCAGAAACAATTTTAGAAATAAGTCATCCTACTCCCTTTTGGATATTTCTTCACAGTTTGTCATTAGAAATTGAGTGTCATGGGTTCATAGAAGTACTGGTAAGAAACACTAAATAAGGAAATAGTAGTATTCCAATACTTTGAAATAAGGAAATGTTGAGGAAATAGTTTTAACAGAATTTTAAACATAAAGGAACCAATATGCAAGCCCAAAATATCTATGGCTTTTTCACATTGCAGAATTTTTGATCTTTCATTTATTGATAACAATAATGAGTATAAAATCAGAATGCTCTAAACTGCATCTCATCTTAAATTTTATGTTAGCTTACTTTTAACATATTAAGATTACAACAACCTGAGTTTCAACCAATTTTATATGTAAAACTGGATAAATTGGACTAATTTATTAAGCAGAGGCACCTAGAATAGACCGAGGATGGCTCTCTCCTAGTGCTAAAGTTCTGCTTATATTTCTATATTAAATTATAACCATGTTTTCCTCCAGTCATCTTGTGTTCTTCCAGAGCTACACGGGCTTTCCGAGAAAGTAGCAAATCATGAAAAATCAGTGTAGCAACTGACAAGACTTATTGCACAGCATTTTCTTGTTGCTTGTTTAACATTTTGTTAAGTGCTCTAAGTTATTATCTGGAGTACTTGTACTCATCCTGTGATGAGATACATACTTCCAGGTCTTTCCTTTCACATGGTAGTCAACTCTCAGCTTAAAACATTTTTTTTTTTTTATTTGTCCCTGTGTGTATAACAGAGGTCTATATTCTAAAATTGAATCCCATATATTCTAAAATTGAATCCCATTTCAGTTACTTGTGTCCTCAAGTTTTCTCACTTCTTAATGGCATCTTGTTCTCTCTTCACAAATATCTTTGTGATCTGCCTCTCCTGTTAGTTTTATTTTATAAGTGTATTTTGGATTTTTGTGTCCTTACTGTCCCTCATATACAGAGTGGAGAAGAAATGCTACGAGGACTTGCATGCTCAGTTATAGGGCTAATATCCAATTTTATTCTTCATCGGAAGTTATGCCAGCAAAAGGCCATTGTGTTTATACTTGCCTTTGGTAAGGGCATAAGCTGAAAACAGGAAATAACTTTAGATTGTTTCTTAGTTCTTCTAGATCTATCAGCTTAGTTTAAGTGACTTAAGGACTCAGGTAGAGTCCATCCATTGAGAAGATAAAGCTTGTCACAAAGCATCTCTTAAGGATCCAAACATAGAGCAACCTATTGACTTTTGTTCTGTTATGCTACTTTTGTTGTTTTCCCCCAAGGAGAGAATGATTTCTCTTGGAGATAACCTGAATCTCTCTTCTTTGTCCATCCTCCACAACACATGCATGACACATTCTTCACTAGCACCAGGGCTTTAACCACGTCATTTGTCAGAAGGCCATTCTGTGTTGCAGTCTCTTTAGAGCTTTTGCCTGCCCATTTCCTCTTTTCTTGAGCCCTAATATGTTTTGTCAAAATTTGCTTCCTTTCTTTTTTCCTTTGATGCACAGTTTTTCTGTCAGTGGCTGCTTAGGGAAGCAGCAAAGTCTTGTGGCTTTTATTTTATTTTATTTTTTTTAAATTGGTTGGAAACAGAAGTGCTGAGGTACTAACAGGCTGACTCCTGGTCTTATCTCTGCTATCAGAGTGGTTCCAAAGAATGGTTATCAATATGGTGATAGGCGCTTTATATATATATATATGTTTCCCTGCTTTGCTCGTTCTTTTATTTTACTTTGACTTTGTGATTGGTTTTCTTTTGAAAGATCTGTTTATTGATGTATACTGAATCAGCAGTTGCCTGCAGATGAGAGGATGCCTGTGTAGTTAAGTTTTGTCATTTTCTCCATCACATATTCAAGCCCATAACTAGTTTAGTATTGTCATCAGTTACACTTGTGGTCACACTTGAGCCTGTGAGTTTCAATCTGCTTGTATGGAAAAGCAATTTTATCAGGTACTTGCTTAAGGTTGACATATATCCTGCAGATTCTGCATCCAGTTAACCTCTTTGTCTTGTGCTGCCTTAGCACTCCTTATTGGGTTTTTTTTTGTCCCTAACTCCTAAGAAACTGTCATTTTCTTTAAAGAAGTACTCTTCTGGAAATACATTTTCAAAATCATACTGAATGAGTTCAAAAGTTATTTTATTTTATATTGTTACTTTTGGTCATAAGGACACTGGGAAAACAGATAACCTATCCACAGATGTCCAGTGGATATCTTTGCAGAAAAAAATAGCCTTTTTCACCAGAGCATTACAACTGCACCTTAAAGACAGTTAGTCACAGATTCAGTGATTCATCATAAGTAATACACAGGTCTTGTTTAAACATCTCTGTGAAGACTGCATGTGTTCTGTAGAGGACTTCTAATGTGGAGTCCAAAGCACTTCTAAACTTACACCTGAAGAAGCGGTGTGAGACAGTGTTAGAATACAGTGTCTGTGAATCTTGGTGGTTAAGGACAGCAATGACAGTGATTTATGATACTGCTCTTCTGAAAACCAACTGAGTCCCAGGACTGCCTTATTAGATTAAGGTGCAAAGAGACACTCCCAAAATAAGGTCATGTGGTTTCCGTTTGCATGAGTTAGAACACCACTTGAGAGCCTTCAGCTACTCAAAAACTCGCTTGCTTTCCTGCTGAGACAGTGCTGCCAAGTCCAGCAATTTAATTATGGCTATTTGATGTTTTACTTAAGCCCAGTTCCTACTGACAATGTGACCATATGAGAAATTCAGCTTCCACTTATAGAAAAATGAAGATTCTAGACATCAAAATGCAGAAATTGGCAGGCAAGCAGGACCCAAATGCACACAAATGGCTCACAAAATGAAGAAGGAGGAGAAGAAGCATTCTTTCTTGAACGTTAAACATCTGCCAGAATAATTTTGGTGTAATTGGTTTTGCCTTAGGAAAATCTCATGTTGAACTGAAATAATGGGACTGAAAAGACATCAGTTTCAAGTTTTGTTTGTAATTACAGGAATAGGCTGTAAATGGGACAATGAGATTTTCGTCCCCATTTTCATGTTTTAAAGAAGACATCATTTTGGTAGTTTTAGTGAAAAAAATTAAAAGCTTTTTTGAGAATCTTCAGAGAAATGCATTTCCCTAGAAAATGCAGTTTCTGCAGGATCAAAATTATCTGCAGGAAACCAAATTCTGAAATAAAAGTAATTTCGGAGACATTTGATTTACTTTATTACACAATTTTGGAGTTTCTCATTATAAATATATGTCAAAATAAAGTCTTCTTTGCTTCTTACTGAGGAGACTTTCTCTCTGTAACATTTTGCTAAGATCATGTGCAGAAAAATGAAATAGTTTGAGTCTACCAAGAAACCTGCACAGCAGGTTTTTCTGAACTGGAACTGAAAAACAATCAAAGAGATTGTAATAATATGCCCTCTCAATTGTGATAAAGAATTGGGTGAAACTTAAAGATATTAAATTTAAGGCAAAGAGAAAATAATTATGTGGGCACTTAGAATTCACTGAGATGAAAGACATTTAGACAAGCAAAGTGGCAGGATAAACAAGAGATAGATGATTTTGCAGCTGTTTCTAATACCTAGTTATTGCTGTCGTGGTAAGTCAAGGTTGTATTTCATGGTGTAAGGGCACTGCCTTGCTAAAAAGCAGAAAGTCTTAGTTCAGGTAAAGATCTACAGTGCAGTATCTGTACTAGCTCCCTGAGAAAGCTCAGGTACCGCTGCAAGTGAACTGCAGTGTCTGCTGTGAAGGTCCTCTCATCGCCTCGCAGACATTGAGTGCAGCACAGATGAGCAAATGATGGACTGATTGCTTTACAGGATAGCTGTTCTCTGTTAAACTAGAGTAACTAGAAGGAAATTACTCAAGTGCAGATATTTTGCACAGATTCTCTGCTAGAGGTATAGATTAAGAGGATGCTAAGGTGTCTCTGTTGACTAGAAGTAGATGCAATTGTGAGTGGTAGAATCCTGCAGAGGATGACAGCTTCAGACTTCCGAGATGGCAGAAGACACGGGATAGCAGGGTGAGACAGGAAGGTCTATGCTTGCAGATTTTCAGAAGGTCTGGGCATAGGGAGAAAATGGAAAGCAAGATTAATACGTTTGTTGTTTTGAATGAGTAATTGCAAAACCCTTGGAGGGATGATTGCAGAACATGTAGACTGCTCAGAGGAGGGGAGAAGCGCTGCTTCTTAATGTGCTATGAGTCTAGGAGAAGAAGCTATGATATGTGACCAGGCACAGCTAAGTTATGACTTGTTCTTGCTTACTCCTTCAAAAAGAAGTATTTAAAATAATTTCTCTTAGTAGAAAAAAGACTAAATTAGCCAAACAAGCTGGCTGACTAGCATTAACAGCAATATTGGCTTCTGAGAGATTCATGCTATTAGCTATGCAGCCCAATGAACATTTTGTTTTAAATCAAAAACAGAAGTCTCTGAAGTCACGTGAGGATTTTGCCCAATATCTCATTTTGTCTTGCTGTTTGCTGGCGACAAAGGAGTGAATTATAGTTAGTGAATCAACATTAACTTTTTTCATCCCCATTGGACGTTCCACCAAACCAGAGCAAAGTTACCTCAATAGGCAGCATGAGAGGAATACTGTCATACCATTGCAGAGCCTGAGAGACAGAAGCTTGCAGTCTCCAGTTCCGTTAGGACAGCTCATAAGCTTCACAACCATTTTGATTCTATTCTATATCTTAGTTTTAAATGCAATTCATGTTAAATGTGGTTTTACCATCTGGAAAACCTTAAGGGCTACAAAGGTCTAATGTCATCAGAAAGCTTTATTGATAACTGCTTGTGTTTATGAAGGCTATGCCCATGAAGGCAATGAAACACCCTTTTGGTGGCATTTTCAGTGCTCATTGCTGCAGGCTGCAGTTAGAATTTGTGCCAGTACCTTTCCTGTGCCTGCCTTTAGTGAGATTGCAGGCTGCCTTTTATGAGGCTATATGCCTTTTAAAGGTCAAGATGTCGGACAAAATACTATATCATGCAGTGGTTGAGTTTAATCAGAACAATTTAAGAGTATCGAAAAGTTTTTTAAAATATTGTGGACATTCTTGCAGCTTTATGATGTGCAATGATATTTCCCAGAACAAGGCCTGTTGTCCCTGTCTTTTTTTCTTTTGTTTTTGATCTTTTACTTATCAGACATATCAAATGAATCATAGAATTACAGAATAGCCCAGATTGGAAGGGACCTGGAAAGCTCATCTGGTCCAATCTTTTGTGGGAAAGGGAGCATTGATGAGATAATCCAGCACCCTGTCCATTCACATCTTGAAAATCTCCAGTGATGAGAACTCCACCATGTCCCTGGGGAGGTTGTTCCAGTGATTGATTATTCTCACTGCAAAAAAAAAAAAAAATTCTTATTTCAAGATTTCTTGTTAAAGTAATTTAAGAAGGATAGAGAACATGAGGAAGACCTTTGGATATTCATTTTATTTTCTGTTTAAATGGATAAAGTAACCTTCTAGGTCATTAGATTATCATATTAAATTTAAAAGCACCACAATCCCATTTTGCACCCTGCAAATGTGTGATAGCCACTTCTCAAAACTGGCAGTGGAGTTTTCCCCTCAGTTTTGTACTTGTGAGCTTAGAGTGAAAATATCAGAAAAATGGAACCTCTAGGAAAAGGTGAACTTCCATCTTCTTATTCTCCTGCATGATAGCAGATCCACAGACAGCTCCACCAGGACCAGGGCACTTCACAGCTGGCCATGTGACTGCTGGTGCTGAAAGGTCTTGTACAAATACTGTAGAGATGTGTGGGTATGGAAGGCTGGAAGTCTTGCAGTTTGCCATAATAATTCTGCTCCTTTACCAGAAATGTCTTCAGTTCATGGCATGATTACATCTGGAATGCCTTAATATATTTATATTTGTGTTTGCATGTATGCATACATCCTGTTAGCTGGCATTTTCTTGTGTCCTCTTCCCCAGTATTTTGACAGACAGAAGACTGCTGTCCCTTACTTTAAGTCATTAGACTCCTCTCTTGCTCTCATTGCACTTAACTGAAACCATGTTTTTGTAATCAACTGTCTTTCAAATTTCCCTCTTCAGCTTTCCTTCTTACAGCTTCTCCCTATCTCCTCCTACAGCTTCTCCCTATCTCCTCCTGTAGCTGCTCTCCACCTCGCTCCACGCGTACAGCCTAACTGCGAACTGCTGAAATCACCCTGGTCCATCTCTAACCAGCTCCCCTGACGTATTACCGTCCTACTGCATATCTGCTCCTCAAGGTAACCACAGCTGTGGCATACCCATGGATCCTCCCATCTGTTTTAATCTCTTTCTTCATCCATCTCTAAGGAGAGGTGACTGCATAGTCATTTTTCTCCACAGCTTTGCAGGAAGGCTTAGGATGCCGTTTCAAGATACGACTATGCTCATCTAATAATAAACTGCTGCTGAAAATGTCAGTCCTGCTCCTCTGTCTTCAGGTTCCCCCCTCTGTTCCCATCTTTCTTGAGATGCTAAATGGTCTGATGAGAACTTTTTTTTGTTTTGTTTCATTTTTATTCCCCGGGGTGGATTTTCCATACTTGATGTATGCTGTAGTTGAACAACAGCTGTGTCTGATGCAAAGGAAGTGGTGGCAACCTTTGGGGCTTAAGGGTGGGGTGGGAACAAGTTTGCCCCTGTTTTGGCAGAAGCTAACACGCTGACTTTGCTGCAGTGTGAAACGTCCATCTGGAAGAAAGAAGCAGGGAGATAAATAGCTGGCAACAGATATGCCTAGGAGATCATCAGTTTCTTGTGCCTGGTGGCTTCAGTGGAAGAAAGTACCAAATGATATGGGCAACCTGGACGAGATTATAGGAGGAAGTGGAAAGGAGCCTCCTTCTTTCACTGCTGCCTGTCCAAAAGCAGTCTACAGTAATTTAGATTCTGTTTGTGATTTTGGTAATTTTTCATTACTCCTTCAAAACAAAGGAAAAAGGCTGAAAAAAGTGTCATCTGAGTTCATCACTGATTTTTGAAATATCAGCCTAAACAAAGCGAAGGCTATATAACAACTGCTTTTCAAAATAGGAATGTAGATGGGGTTTATTGATGTACTAGGAGTTATAATATGATTCAAGTTAAAGGTTATAAATATTTAGGTGTATTTCTATTAGTAAATGACAAATTTGTTGTAATTAAATAAATGTAGTAGTACATAGGGAAGCTTTCATGCTTCTGAAATATCTTTTCCAATGTACATTTGAGGACCTGGTATATTTTTCCCTTTTTGTCACAGTTCAAGAGCATGCAGAATCCTTCAGAATAATTTTAATTAATGTGTTAAGGGCCTTTCAAAGGAAGCCCATTCATTACATTTGTTACCACCTTTTAAAATAGAATTAAATCAGTTTCCCCAGTCATGAAAAATGTGAACATATCTTGAATGTAAATTAACTACAGTGTTAAATACCTCTATTGACTGTCTGTGTGTCTCTTTATGTGGGCTCACATACTTTTAGCTTTAATTAAGGAGACTAATTTTATTTTTGAAGAATTAATAATAATAAATTCCATGAGACAGGACAGAAAGAGGCAACGTTATGATATGCTAGTTATTATGCTATTTGAAAAAGATAATTGCATACCTCGTCTTTTGTTGCCTGAAGTCATTATGTTCACATTTGAAATGCATTTTGCAGCCTTTGTGAAAGTACTATTTTCTTACATTAAATAACTCCTTTTATGAACATTTACTTATATTACCTAATAATATATCATTGTTTTCTGATGCAAATACATAGCATTTGTGTATAATTCTAGATCAATTACAGCTTTTAGCTGTGGGGAAAAAAGTCCCATTTTGACCGTGTTAGTGTGACCTGTTACACTGCTGGGTGTGTAAAACATTCATTATGGAACTTCTGTAGTTTTGCTGAAAAAAGCACTGTCACCTTTGGCATTTCTGAGTTAGCCAGCAAGATGACTTTCATTCCTTTAAGGCCCTAATTTAACCAAAACAGGGGATAAGAATCACTTGGGCGTTACCAGCTTCCTTGGCTGGAAATCTGTAGCACATTGTATAGAAATTTTAACTGTATGGGTTTATTTAAGGGATCTACCCCTTCCTTTCATGACACACGCTCAGAGGATGACATCAATGTGAAAAGGGCCAGCTTTTGTAAAGGAAGCAGGATTCTTGAAAGGGAAAAACATACTCATCATCCCAAATTGCTCTAAAGGTCAGCAGTTACATTGCTGGTACACTCAACCTCTCTGCTGAGACAATCTTGTCTCACTTCTCAGCAGTAGCTGTCAGTTATGCAAAATTATTGAAAATCAGGACAAAATCAAACAGTGAAAAAGCCAGCATCCTGCTTATTAAGCTCTCACACATCTCTTCATACTCATTATTCCAAAGGTCTTTATGTTATTCTGAGATGACTTTTAAGGCAAGCTAGCTAAATGTGGGAATGGAAATGTTATGCTTATAATATCTTAAACAATAAAATCCATTCAGTGATATCACTCTCATTTTGTTTTGTTTTGTTTTGTTTTGTTTTAAATGAGACTTAGGCATAAAATGTACCTTGACTGACATTACTGAACTGCATCACACCAAATCACAATTCTATACAATACAGTGATGTCTTTTGGAAGGCATCCTAATTCAGTCTCTTAATCTTCAGCATTATAGTAGTAAAATTGTATATTGTTATTTAATCACTGATAAACCTATGAATTAAAGATAGAACTGTACACTTTTATAATGCTATGTCCATGCCAGGTATAAGTTTAAATCAGTATTTATGGAGCTGCCAGTCACAAGACACCTACTTTCTCACATGCAGACACCATCTGAGTTTTACACAGCTGCCTGCATAAATCAGCTATAAGAAGAGAAGCAGAAATTTTTACAAACATTTATGTTTTTGCAGCAGCAGTGTTGTCATGTTATGTTAGGTGTCACATCTAGGCTGCATTAAGACAAAATTGGGAAGTAGAGAAAAATGCAAAGAAAGTAAATTAACTTTGAAATCTTGGCTCCTATGATGACTTATGTAAATGATGTTAAGGATTTTGCTTTTTTGGTGTTGCTACAATGCACGCTAAAGAATACAAATGAAGAAAAATAAACCTATATTAATGTGATTAGTTGCAAACACAGCTTCTGAGGTACTAGGAGACAATGAGTTTTGCACTGAATGCCACCTCTGGTTTAAGATGATGGTGTGTGGCACTTTACAGGTATCACACTGCACTCTGTGGTGGCTGATACCCATTTCTGCCAGCCTTCAATGTCAGTCAGAGGTAAGTGACTCAATTTGCACTTCCAAGTAGTTTGAACCAGGATGGAGTTTGTCAGCTGTTGTGATAAAGCCATAATGGAGATGCTTAGGAGGAGTTTGAAATGTGACTAGTTGCATAAATGTAAACCACACAAATAGGAATGTGAGAGCTTGATTTAAAGCTATCTATTTCACGCTGGTGCTTTTGATACCTCCAGAGAAGCTTCTGTGAGCCCCAAACTTATTTTTGTTCCCTTTTCCCTCTCCCTTCTCCACATACAACAGCCCTCCCTGCCCCAACATTTGCTGTTAGCCAGGTCTTAGAAGTCTCCGTAGATTAGGATCATATAAACATATGTCAACATTGACCATCAGATGATAGGTATACTGAATGCAAAATAAAATTTCTCATGGCTTTCCAATGGGTTTCCAGGCTCACTGGTTTGTGCACCAGTTGGTGCTAAAGATTACAGCAGTCGATGGAAATGTGAGATAACCACTTATGTTAGTACAGCAGAGCAGGGAAGCTACAGTCTCCAAAGCAAATCTCAGTTATGACTTTTCCTTCAGATATCTGAATATTTTACCCTCTGCAACATTTTATCCTTCCTGCTTTGCCCTGGCAATGGTAGATACTTGCTGTCCAGGCTGAGGCACCCTTTAGAAATGCTCCAGGTTTTTATTGTTTTCAGTTTTATTTGGTCACACAAAAACAGTTTTAATGTGCCAAACTGAACATATATGGGAGAGCTCAAGCAATTGTCATGGAAAACGCTGGCTAATATTTGGATCACAGAAATGAAATTCCAGTGTAGAAGTGCGCTGGATAGGCAAGGCAGGGAACAGGTCGTGCTATGTCAAAATTTTCTTCTGAGATTACCATAGGGGAGGCACATGTGCTCCAGATAGTTTTACTAATATTGTTGGGAATCACATTTTTTGCCTACTACCCTCAGAAAATGTCTAAACTACATTGTTATTCTGAGTGATGTACAGTAAGGAGGATATTCATGCACCTTTACAAGCCTACCAAAGAAAACTTCCCCACGCATGCACAAGACTCAAAACGCAATGGAGTTGCCCAGAAAAGACAGTGCATTTGACTCAGAGGGGGCATGAATATAGCAATCAGGTTCATTCTGCAAAATGTCTTGTGGTGGAGGTGAGGAGGTGCCAGTGGTAGCACTGCAGGGCCTGGAGGGGAGAGTAGGGGTGGGAACCTCCATGTTCTCCAAGGGATTCCTGATCTCACTCTGTGCCTGCAGCCAGGTTGTTCACAGCACCTGCCAGAACTGGCTCATGCTTCCAGGCAAATGCACGTCACAGGGAGGGATGCCTCCAGATGTTAGCGGCAACTGAAGCCATCTACAAGGGAAAAAAAGATTCAGTGTGTTAAGCAACTGGTCACCCATGGGCCAAGCACACCTGGCCTACCCTGCTTTCCCAGGGGAGAAGGAGGCGGCTGTGCTGTGCTGCAAGAGCTGCTGAATCAGCCGAAATCTTTCTCCCTTGCTTTATCTCCACCAGCCTGACACAGAAAGATAGGTCTTGGCATTGGCTATGAGCGTTAAGGGAGCCCAGTAAAAACATCTGGGAGAGGTACCTCTGTAGGAAAAGGAAAGTTTGCACAGTCCTTTTCCCCCTGCAGACATAGTGGCAGAGGACCTGCCAGTGGGTCGTCAGGTACTGTTTATGTGGCATGCCACTGCTTGTACAGTGGGTGGGAAGCAGCACTTCAGGGCTCTCACCTCCACCTTCCAAAAGTAAGTAACAGATCTGTGAGCAGACAAAAATAGAAGCACACTAAAAAGTTGGCAGGAGGGTCTTAAGTTGCAGTGAATGTCTCAGGATTGCATTTATGGCTTTTAATCAGAATTTGGTTGTTTACTGAAAGGCTGTCTTTATTTACACTTTTTGAAATAGGTATAGATTTTGGAACTGAAGCCCATCTAAACATTAAATGTAATTATCTTAAAGCTTCCTTTTCCAAAATGTTTTTAAAAGTAAAACACAACTTTATAGCAAAGCAAGTCAAGGCTCTGGAAAATATTTTAATTATATTGGCTGATAAAAACTTTCCTTGAGGAGCACTAAAGGAACTTTCCTATTAAATAGCTGTAGATACAGATTCATCCCATTACTAGCACTGTAGGAAATTACCAGAAATACCGATATATTTCTGATATTTATTTCAGAATTTTACATTATTTTCATTCAAAGGCATATGTGAAGCACACTCTTTTCAAATCAAATAAGAACCTAGGAGTCTGCAGTCTGTGGTATTGGATGCACTCACTGCAAGCCCTACAAGAGCTGACCCTACAGCGTCTGTTAAACCTGAAAGTCACAAGCAAAAAATTTAGCTGCCTAAAGCAGCATTAATTGGACTATAGGAACCTAACTCTGAAACTGAGATCCAAAACACTCCCTGGCTAATAACTGCTTGAACTCTTTAGGCTGTTGTCCTGTTTTCCCTCTCTGACTAGCTGGCTAGGTCAGAGACACTCCAGGGATTTTCCACTTAATTCCTGTCACCTGCTTTAACCTTACTGGGAGCAGATCCTAGCAAAACCACTGCAGACACCTCCTCTGGCGTCCAGCCTACACAGTGTAGCAGCAGTGTCCAGCTCTTATACGTTAACCAGATGGCTCCCAGGATTATTCTGGAGTTTGGTGTTTTGTTTCGTTTTATGTTTTTCGTTTTCAATCCAATGGCTACTTAATATAAAAAGCATACAGAGTGATAGGATCAAACCTCCCCTTCTGTGGGAGTTCCCTCGTTGCTGGATTATAGATTTACACGCTTATTGATCTGTCTTCCTGTAAAAAATCATTCCTCCTTTTCGTGCAGATTTGCTCAGTTTCTTGGAGCTGAGTGGATGACAACTTGTATCACAATGAGAATTGTTTAAAGGGAAGTATGTGATGAAGAGTTTCTTCATGACAAAAAGGTACACTCCAGAAGGCACAGCAGCTTCCCTGGATCACAGAGCAGTGGTGCTGCAGTAATGTGCTACTGCGTCTGTAAGACTGTATGATTTCAGAATACTTAAATGCAAAATATAAAGCTTCTGTCTAATGTTACGTAATCGCTATGATAGAAATGTTCTGGGAATGTAATCCAGCCTCTTTTGTCAAGTCTTGTCATGAATTTTCCAGACAAGGAGACCTTGACAGTTACCCTTCCAGAAGTTGCTTGCTATAGTAATGGAGTGGATCAAACCTAGCTGTGCAGAGTTCAGGTTCAGAAAGTGGAAAATCCCCCAAAGGAAAATTAGAAGTTAGCTCATTAAAGTCACAGAACGAGAGATGCTGATGGTGCTAAGGGAAAGGTAGGAAGGAGTCCTAGGACATCATTTCTGAAGCTCGTCAAGAGGAACAGATCATGAGGGATTCAGAGGGTGCAGAACAGTGTCAGAGTGACCTATGCCCATGTGTGACAAGGAGAACAAGCCACTGAAAAACCCTTCCTGAAATGTTTTCCTGAAGAGGCAGAAGAGCATAATGCATTTGTATGGCAGACTGCCTCATGGTTTATACTGAGCTGTATACTTCTGGAACTACTCTGCAAAGTAACGTGCTGACAATTGAAATAGTCACACTCGCATGGAACATTTGTGTGTGCTAAGCCTAGGTAAACTCTGGATAGCCCTTCTTACCTGCTTACCCTACAAAGGGGAAGATGCTGACGGAGCCCTTCATGAAAGTTTTTATGTGATGGCAAGAGCAGGTGCTTTCCTCTTTGTTTTTAGTTGTATAAAGCATGAAAAGTAGACTAAATGGCTTTAACCATACCCAGGGTGCATGGATGTCTCTGGTTGTCCGCATGGCTGTTCACAAAATGACCATCTCTGCATTGTGGTAATCTGGCTGGCAGCTTTGCATCATGTCTGCAAGCATATTTTTTTCCTATTACATGCACAAGACCTTGGTCCCACGCTCCACAACACTGACCCTGCCAACCACAATGCAGTTGTCAGGGTTAATGTTTTAAAATAAAGGATGCTTCCATGGGAAAATTCTCAAGAGGCAGAAAAAGGAATATAATTCTTGAGAGCTTCAATTGTATTGTCCATACCAGAAGCCTGAAGGAAATATGAGAGGAGAATAATATCCCATATTCTTTTTCTGGTCTAAGAAAATATGGGATATCTAAAGGCTGAAGCTTCCTGTAAGAGATCAAAACAAATGACTTTCTGTCACCCTAAAACGTTTTGGGATCTGTGTGCATGTGTATCTCCTTGCTTTTAAGCAGAAGCTCTCAGAAAACAAAAACAAAAACAAAAACCCAACCAAACAAACCAACAACAAAAAACCCAAACCTTACTTTTTTTAATCAGCCTATCTGAATTACATCTAAAACTGACTTATTTTCTCATGGCAAAGGAAAACAGGAACCTTCTCACTTTAGTTAGACATTTTCCCTCAAAATAAAATATCAGGGGCAGCTTTGTTGTACTTGTGGAAACAAGTACAAATCCCAGGGCAAAAATCCCTAGATATAAATTCAGAAGTTAAGCAGTAGTTTTTATTGACTATATTCTCTCCCCTTGCAAGGTCAGTTTATCTTCTAAAGTATGACACTGGCATTCAGATAATCCACTAAATTTTAAGAAGTGTAAGGGATTAAGGTGTTTGTCTAAGGAAAAATTGTAATCAATATTCAGATTGACTGATAAAAGGAATGTTAATTGGTGTTAAAAAGATACTGACAACAATCAATAAAGAAGAGAGAAGCACTAGCAGATTATGGGTCTAATTTTGCAAAGGTATGGGAATACCCTGTGGGTTTTTATGGTTGGATTTTTTTGGTACAACTTTCTAATGTTAATGTTCTGCTAAAGATGTTTTCAGACAGGTGACTGCTACACTCAGCCTAGCAGAACCCTTTGACGAGTTGTTAAGGTAGAACTGAAATTATAGCCTTACTTTAAAATATCGTCAGGTAATTACTTCTAACATACAAATAGAATTCTCATTGATGTTGTGGGGGTTTTTTGTGTAAAATTCTAAGCCTTCAAAAGGTATCTTTTGAACTTGGGTATTCATGGGTTCTTTGGCAGTCACTGATACAAGAAAGGTGCAGAAGAATGGAAAATAAAGATACTTGTAACTACCTGTAACTGCTGCAGTGGGAAATGGGTCAAGTTCCCTATTGACTAGATGAAGGTATTTTGTGGAAATTAATTGTCTAATTTTCTTCATTTATCTAATAAAGTTATGACATTTATATTGCAAATATCTGGCTAATATTGTCTGTTATGTCTGACGTTAGACTTAAAAGTAGAAATAATTAAATGAATGTATAGTGATTATATTGTTGTATATTCCCTGTTTATTTTCTGGGAAGTATTACAGTTTAACTTTTACTGATGCCAGAAATGGTAGTTTAAAATCCATTTATTGTAGTTTTGAGCTGCAAATATTTTTTTGGTAAGGATTTATGACTGTTAAGACAAAAAATCTTCAACTTGCTGATTCATGTAGGATCCAGCCTATAAGGATATTAACCATGTATTGCTATACTGATGCCTGTGTATCTATCTGTACACTCTCTTTTTAAAAGAAGAGTGTATACAGTTGGAAGGAAAATGGTCTGTTGGGTGCATTTTTCAAACCATTGCACAGATTCCTGGATGGTGTAAATATATTGATGTTTCACAGATTCATACCTTCAGATCTTCCCAAGTACTGTCTCATAAAGCTAGCAATTATTTCAGTAAAAGCAGTAATTCAAACTTTTAGAATAACTTTGACCTTTTTTTTGTGTATAAATCATTCTCACACCGGTTATATAGAGTAATTCAAAATATGTGTGCACATTAACATGCTAAGGATGAGCTTGTATTTTAAACATTCCATAGTGCATTAAGTAAAAGCGAGGTGCATGATATTGGAGAGGGTCTATAAAGAAAGAACAGATCCCTTCCTAGCATTGTTTTATTGCTAAAATTAACCCCATCAACTTCCTTTCACAATATCAACAGCTGCATGGTGCACCAAGGGTCTCTTTTTGCACACAAAGATCTGTCCTTAAAAGCCGTTGAGAGATGATGAGGCTATGTGCCTGCAGGGGAAAGGCAATGTCAACTTGATATCAAATTTGTGAGAAGAAAAGATGAAGTACAGGTGAAAAGGGCATTGTTAATATATCCATTTAGACTATGCAGCAAACAACAGTATAGGATACAGTATGAAGGAACGTAAGACACATTTGGGTACAAGCGAAGGGCATGTATTTTTGTTAGCCTGGTACTTTTTCTAATCAAGTTTTATTTATTTAAGATAGGTTTAAAATGTCAATCAATCACAGCAACTGAGCTGTGAGTGCATGGGAATATCTTTGATGAAATGGTTTGTGTAAAGATGTTTGAGCATGAAAAAACTTGCCATGTGTTTTTGTAGCTAAGGAAGTGAGTCATCAGTGAAACTGGTATGGGTGGTATAGGAAAATCATGCACATGGTCTTGGCACAGCTGTGTGCTTGTTACATTCCGTGAGATATTTCATAATGGAAAACCCATTGCTCCACTATAGCATACCTGCATATCAGGTATATGTTGTGAGGCACCCAGTGAAGTCACAGGATTAGGCTAGTAAATCATAAGTTAAAAAGAAGAGCAAAAGAAAGTCCCCAGTGTTGACTTAAAAGAGAGAGGAAAATTTCCTGTTTAATGTGTTTACATGTCTTGATGCTTAATGTCTTGATGTGTTTATTGCTTAACTGTAATTTTTATCAATCAAATTTTACAGGGCCAAAACTGTAAGTGGGCAAGATGGTAATTAAGTCAGCAGAACTGTACAGCTAGCTGCAGTAGCAGGAAATTTGGCCTTATGTCTAGTTAGCAAGGCTGCAAGCCCCTGTGACTCAAATGGTTTTCTGCTGGTCATATTCATCCTCTGAACTTGCTTGTTTTCTATTTGTTTTATGTGATTTACATGGAACATTGTTCAGTGAATTATCTGTCAAAAGCCAGCAATAAACAGATGTTGCCACTCTATAGTGTTTCATTGTTAATGTTTTAATGTTTTTAATTAAAATATTTGCTTTAAATGCATGCACACATAGATTGTGTATGTCACAGTTCAGTCTGGGTGTCTTCCACAGTTTCTTTGGCTACCAGTTCCTCACCATTTTGAAAAATACAGGGCCAGCACCCTGTGTGTACCTCCGACTGTATTGGAACAATTAAAGACTGAAAGGTCAGCTCCAGAGCTTCTGTGTCTCAGAGGATTTCTGCCATCTTGCAGCTACATGGATGGGATGATACGTAAGTTTACAAACAGGTAGGATACAGAAATTGGCAAAATGGGTAGAAGTAAGATTCTACTCAGCCAACTGAGTTGTGATTTCCTACAGTCTATTTGGCTACGACTACTCACCAACATACAAGTCTTTCACAGTAAGAACATATGGGTGTTGATACACAATGCAATTTATGTTGTACATGGTGATAAAGAGAGGGCAGTTTAAACAATGGAACAAAGCCAAATGTAATTGTAAATGTTGTTCCTAGAGGTGCAGATCTTAAAGCTGTTCTTTCCATTAGCCCTATTGCTCTCAAAGTAAGAAGCTTTAAACTGTTATCCTTAAGGAAACCATTTTAACATATGGCAATTTTCAGTTAAAGTGAACTTTGAAACAAATGAAATGCTGAAAGCACAGAAAGACCAATCAAAGGTGCTTCGTCAGAGTCCTGAGAATTTGTATCTTTCATACAAATGTGTAGATAGCTCTATCAACTAGTTAATCCAATGACATTTTAACTTCAAAAATCTTAGGGGCTTGACCTGAAAAGTTATCTTTTAGTGACATTTGACCAGACCCTGTGCTCATAGTTCAGCTATTGGTTTGTGGGTGGGCACCTGAAACTATATGAATACTATTACGGTTTAGGATGTGCCAAGGACTAACCTACCAATTTTATGCCACTAACAATACGCAAGTTTTACTCTGTTTCTTTATTTCTTTAAAAATGTAGCATCTTAGACCGTAAGCACCACCTCAGGGAGAGTTATAATTGAATGACCTAATGGATGTGTGCACACTGACATATCCATATCCTGATATAGATATAGTGATGTGCAACTGTGTCCTTATTAAAGGGTTAGACATATGTGCAAAGAACTCATTACAGAAAGAAATAGAAGTGGGCACCTCTACATAAAAAAAAAAAAAAATCAGGGCTAGTCATTTAAGTGAAGGATAATCTGTTTGTTCTATCAGTTATGATTTAATCTGAGATGTGAGGGGAAAAAAAAAAAAAAAAGAAAAAAGAAGCAGTTCTGCACCTAGAGGAATCTTGGTTACATCAACAAACTTTTAAACAATCTTGAGGCTTTTCCACACATTATATACCCTGGCTTAGAATTTAGTAATTGGAACAAGCTGAAAAGGAACACATTCAGGCTGTGTTGTTATTATTACTATTATCTGGTTTGTACCACTTCCCTTGTTACAATATGTATGTTTTATTTGTTTTGCCTGCATAGATACCTTTGTGCTGAAAAGGGGATACCAATAGTGTGCACCACACATGCTTTCATCTCTTGCCTCTTGAGATCTGCATTAGAGTTGGATCATTGAGCAGAAATCTCCCTCATACCCTGGGGAATGGCCTTTTTGCTCGCATTGCAGCTCCTCAGCACCCTCTTCCAGGCTCCTGTCCTCTCCATCAGGCTTTGATCAGTGCCACCGAGGTGGGATGGAGTTCAAGCACACTGGTGGAACTTTTGCAAGGAGTGTAGAGGTTCTCATGCAAGGAAATACAGTTTCAGGGTGTGTTGCCATGTACACTCTGTAGATTCTCCTAGATAGGGAATGTTTCCAGCTGAAAAGAGTCTCTGGTGCCCAATGACAGTAGAGCTCAGCTGACAACAGAAAGTGATGGGCAGGGAGGAAGATGTGGGGCTTGTGACTCCCTTACACCAGTTGCTCCAGGTGAATGACCAGAGACCGGGAGTGTGGAAGCTCACATTGCTGTGCCAAGGTGCTTCCAAGTCTAATGACTTGTGCATATCGATACACCCAATTAATATCTTTAGCTAATTAACTTCTCCTTTCAAGTACCCATGTGCTTGTATAAGTGGGGATAGTTAAACAGCATTTTGTCACAAAGGAAATGGTTAATAGTCTCATTTAAGTTTCAGCTTGCAAAAGAGGTGGTCTAAAGAGGGCAAAGGATGCCAGGTATTGTGCCTTTCTCTGAAGACAAATTGCCTGCCGCCAGAAGCTTGCAATTATTCAGTGTAGTGAGCACACCCAGAAGGCTGTCTGGAAGCCCAAGGCTCAGAAATACATTCCATTCAGTTTTGCAATCTAATCTTAGTGTTTTACTGCATATAATCAATAGAATAAAATCTCTTTTCCTGAGGACACTTTACAGGTGATTTCAGTGGTGCAGATGACCAGGCCTAAACTGTGGAATCTAGCAATGCTTCCCTCCCACTGAAGGTAAAGTCTTGTGTGCAGGTGAGGAGGAAGTAGTAGCAGGTAGACACACAGACAGTCAAGAGAGCAGATGTGCCAGGCAGGCAGTAGCACAGCATATGCTCTGCTGTCTAGAAACAGCCAGGTTCAGTCCTAAATCCTGGTGATGCTCTTGATGGGGCAGAGCTGGTGACATAAAAAACATTTTCTTGCTGACTGTGTTTGTAAACCTGATTCTGATTTTAAGTAAGAAGACAAAACATTTGACCTTGAGCTAAATTACTACTTGACTTCAGGCTGCCTTCCTAAATCTTCTCTTATTCAAATACAAATTATTTATGCCTCTTCTTCATGCAGTGTTACAGTCACTGAATGGCTTCTGCCATCCATCATGGGGGCATGTGCATTTTATTGGCCTGTAATGAATAGTGGTCCATCCCACCTCAAAATATTTTTGGTGTATAAAACCATAACTACATTTGGTTTTCAAAGCCCTCTCTGCTAACTTAGAGTAGCATCAACTGCAGCTCATCTGTCCTTCAACAAGGCATGCAATTTACCATTTCTGTGGGCTACCCACTGGAGCAGTGTGATTAAACCCCTCATTTTTCCCTTTGCAGGAAACAAATGTTCTACTCCAGTGCAAATGACATAGTAGGTAGGGAGAAGTTACTGCCTGTTTAGGGTGTAGTGATATTTAATATCAGTGGCTGGATTCTGCACTGCCAACAAAACAGTACAGGATGTCTAAAAGGTCTCATATATGATGCAGGGACAAGCAGACCTGCTGTCAAGTTCTTTTCCATCTCATTTTTTCTCCACTAGGAGAAAGTTGTATTGAAATAAACAAACCAAAGGCCTACTCACAGTTTACATTGCTTTCCCCTTGCCCTACAGATAGCAAACTGCATCTAAATGGCTTCTATTCTGACCTCAGCATACAGATGACAAAAGGAAGGCTGCTGTGGGATTATTTGTTTCACCTTCCCTGTATGACGGATGGAGACATATTCACTGACACTTTGGTGCCATCTGGGAACATGATACCAAATCTTATCACGGCCATAGAACAGAAAACATTTGCCTTTGTGTTTTTATTATTTATTTTGTTGGGAATCCTCATTGTTCACTGCTTCTGAATTCTTCTTGACCCCTATCAGAGTATGTCAACCTCAACCTGGGCTGATGGGCTTGATGGACTGAAGAAAGGCGAGTTTTACTATGGTCTTGCTTAGAGCCTGAGAATTATGGAGGGTTATTTAGCACTCTGATAAAGAAAAATCCTGGAATGTCTCTTAATTTTGTTTGTGGTTTACATTTTGTCAAATATTGTAGGAATTGCAACATACAGCTATGCACACAATGAATCTGATTTGAATTAAATATCAAAGCAAGTTAAACTTTTGATCATAGCTTAATGAATCTCCTCACTGGGAAAAAGATAAAGGTTGAATTAGCAGAAATTTTCTTTCAAATGCATTGGAACAGTATGTAGTGTATACGGTCTCTTACAGCCAGCTAAGAGACACTAGAGCATGTCTTCTCTTGCCTTACAAATGAGGTAAGAATGTGTTTTTATGATATGTATGTAGTAAATTAGCTTTTCAAGCTCCACAAGACTCTTCTTACTGTATCTCTGAAGATAAGTGAGGAAGCTTCCCATACTGTAAAATAAGATTTAAAGAGCTAGAAAACTTCAGGAGAAAAAAAAAATCCTCCATGTTTTCCCTGGTATTCAATAAAATGCTGTTATCATTAAGAAGTGATTAAGCTACTTAACACTAAAAAATCGCTGACTGCAATCTTTTTTCTGAATAAGTTATGTAATGATTTTGGCTCATTTTTGTGCCAAAACTGATTTCTATTAAGGTAGGTTTCTGCGCTGGTCTTACAACAAGTTATGTAAACAAATTTCAGTCTTGCTTGTATTTCAAACTGGGCATTTCCAGCGTTCACTCAGTCTGTTTATTTGGTGTGTAGGTCATGCTGCACTGTTTTTGTTTCCTAATTGGATGACTTAAACATTAGTGCTAAGAATCAACAAATAATCACCACCCTCTTTGCCTATAAATGTCTTTGAATGTATTTGTACAATGAAAACTTATTCCAAGAAGTCAGTGTAAACAAAAACCTATCATCTGCAGGATTGATCAAGGGAAAGAAAGACTTAAAAGATTGCATAAAATTTAGTAGAACTACTTAAAGTCTAAGTGGATGTTTGCAACCATTGTTTAGCAACACTGAAATACTATAGTGGTAACAACATTTGATATACTGACAGGAGGGAAAAGGCTATGGTCATAAACACAGAAGAGTCTTGAAAAAGGTCCTAGTGCTGCTGGGCTTCGTAAATATTTAGTGGAGTTGGGAAGGGAAGGCACATTCTGGCTGCTTTCAGACAAAGCTTTAGATTTAGCTATTTTACTTGTACTATAATAATGACAAGCAGTTGGGAAGTTTTCCTTTGTGCTTTGGTTTGCAGCCTGTAAATGGAGAAACAAAGCCAACCCCATAGCTGGTACAGCAGGGGCCACGCTGACTCATTCGAGCTGAGGCTCTGACTCTAGCTGCAGCACTTAGAGCGGTTTATTTCCCTTTGCTGCTTGTCCTGTCCACCAGTTAAAGGTTGCAGCTATTTGTAGCAGAGGCAGTGGAAAGAGAGGTGTCTCTGCACGCTGCCTATCACAGAGTGCCAAATGCAGCTCCCTGATTAGTTCACAGAAAGAAGCTGGGCCATGATCTGTGGTAACCTTCAAGATGGAGTGGGCAGAAGAGGACAGAAACACAGCGATGTTCTCCAGAAGCCAAGAGGTACTGGCTTTAGCTACACATATGTCAGTGCCAGGGAACCTAGATCAGAGCAGACTCAAACTTTCAGATCATTTCCCAAAGGTAACAACAGTGTGGCATACACAAAACATTCCTGTTGTTGTCAATTATTTATGAAGCAGCAGTAACAGCATTACTTCCTCTAGCCTGGGATTTCTCTCCTATGCAGAGTCTGTTTGTTTGAAGACTCTATACATTTTATTTTCTTTTAACAGAAAAAGACTTTTCCTCATAATTGCATCTAAAGAGGGAGGAGGTAATAACTCTGGTCAAGGAACTGTGTTCAAGTGAGGCAATTTGATTTTTGTGTGGAGTTTGGAAGTTGCTAACTGAGAACTGTTTTGGAGGCTGAGCCAGCCAACATCTCTGGTATGTTTGGAAGCATTCCAAGGAGATATTTTTGTAAACCACTGGGATATCAGTCTATTAAGGGGGAATTTAATACTGCTGAGCAGTCGCTTTAAGTCAGCCTATCTGTGGATATTCCTAAACTGACCATAGCAAAGATAGGAAATTCACACTAGTTTCCCCACTGTGGCAACACATTTTTGCTTAGTACTCTCAAAATCTAACAGAAGTTTTCTGAAGTCAGGCTTGCAATTCAGTTTCATGATAGCTCATTTTTCCTTTACCTGGAGAAACCACATCAGACTTTGAATAGGAAGAGTACTATTTCAGTCCACAAAGTAGCCTCTGACACAAAACTATGCCTCACAAGAATATGTATTCGCTGTGGAATGACCTGAAATATTAATGAGACTGGAAAGGGAGGATCTGTCTGCTAATGCAGTTGTGCTCAGGCTGTTCTGTAGCTCTGTATCACTCTGGTATTTCTTGATATAATTTAAGCAAATATATACTTTACATACTGTGGGGAAACAAGGAATATGTGTAACTTTTAAATAAATAACACATTTATGTTAGTTTGTTCAATCAGACTACAAAAACTTTAAGTCAGAGGACTACTGGGATGAGAAAAAGCCAAATAAGGACAGAGATAGACTCTTTGTTGGTAGAAACCAAGGAGTAAAGCTGTTTTTTTCCAGTGAGGATTTCAAGATTTTTGTATTTCAATCATGACTCTTAAATGAAAGTGCTCACCTAGCAGTATGGAGCTGAGTCTGTTCTCAGCAACGGCTGGGGTGCATGTGTGTGAGAACAGCCCTGTTGCTGCTTCTTGAATGCTGTCAGAGGTTTGGGTGCAACTACCTTTAAAGTAGCTCAGGGGTCAGGAATGATACAGACACAGAAATCCACAGCTCTGTGTACTCTGCAAGAGCCATGTAGGGGTTCCCTCTGAATATGTATATGTGTGTTGGACCTGCAGTGAAATGTGTCTGCCGTTACCATGCAACCAGCAGGATCTGATCTCGTTCAAAGGTAGGTGAAGCTGGGATCCAGCAGTATAGCTGTGCTAACTGGGAGAAAAAAAGAACCCATCAACCAGCTGATGCAATTGGTATCAGGGGAAGATTCTCCCTCACTGGAGATGGGGTTTATAGAATTGAATGGACTTTAAGTTTCCAAGAAGAGAACTTTGTGTAAAAAAGAAAAAATATGAATACAAATGTCATATTTTCACTTTTTGTTCTGCCTGCTACCTACTCTGAGCAAATTCATAATACTTAATTTTGAGAAAGCAGTCTGCAGAGCATTGCTTAGTTAGCCTTTACTACGTGTGCCTCCAGAAGAGGGCCTGGAGGTACCCGATGCGTGGCTACGTGGTCCTGTGAGGCTAATGGTATTGTACACAGGGATTTTGCAGGTTTGGAGGAATTTATTTTTGAAAATAAAGCTATTGTTTTCCCAAATTTCACATCCTGTTTTCAGTGCTTCTGGAGCAAAGTTTTGGACTTTTTAAAATATACAGATTTAGTGTAATTTCTGCAGCATTGGTATGTGAGGCTGCCATCGCTCCTGTTTTTTTGTCAGTGTCACTGTAAAAGCAGCTGACACTACAGCAGTTTTTCTTTTTCCCCACTTGGCACACTAACTAATCAATCCCCATCATGCCCTTAGATATCTCCATTGTTATCTTCATAGTCTAAAAGGAGCAGCAAGGAGTGAAAGGTCTTTTTCAAGGCAGAGATGAAGACTTATCAGTGCTAAGACAGAATCTGTGAAGTGTAAGCTTCTGTCTCATGTTGAAGTCACCGTGCACTGGTCAACAGGGTAGTAGAAAATGCATCCTTCATTTCTGATACAACTATAAAACATCGTAAGTCCTATCATACTTCCTTCTGCTTTGTATGAGCTCTACTTTTTACTGTGAGAGAACCAGTTGTGCAGCAGCTACATCCATCCTGCTATTTATACTAGTGCAAGATCTCCAAGGGAACTGGGGGATTTGATGCAGTGCTGCTGTCCCTCTGACTTAATAAACAGTGCCTGTACTAGACTGTACTTCCATCTTATGGATTTGATTTTCAGTAAGATTCTCTACTTCTCTCTGCATTGGTTTAAAATCTTACCTTGCCTCTTAGAATTGATATTAGAGGTTTAAATACAGAAAAACGATACTGAGAATTACATCTAAGCAGACAACTGCTTTACACACAATGAAGCCATGGCAAAAAAACCAAATTTTTGACTGTCTGTTCCATATAAGGAAAAAACAGCAAAGGCTGGAGTCAGAACATCTAGGTATTGCATCTTAATTATATTTAATAACCTCCAGTCTGAGACAGGAGGAAGATGCACACATAATGCAGCCCCTCATCTTTGTAATTCCGTGGTTGAAGCTGGTGATCACTTCAGATTCCAGCATAAATCAGAACACACCTAAAGGTGTTCAGTCTTGTGACATTAGTCACAGTATCCCTGCAACAGAAAAAGAAGTGTATTTATGAAGTATTTGTAGTTGGAGGGTCGTATTCTTAAGAGCTGATTCCCCATGACTTTGGCTTGATGTAATTGACTTCAGCTGCATTAGTTTAGATTTACTGCTACTAAGTGTTGGGCTCCAAATTTCTAAACACATACAGCTGTATCAAAGAATTGGTAGTGCTGTGCTGATGTTTAATAAATGTGCAGTCAATTTTTTGATCAACTATTTTTTAAGAGCAACATTGTTAAGCTTTAACAGGTTGTTAAGCTTTAACAGGTCCTATAAATGCCATAATATTACTATGGTGACAACATGCTTTCACAGGCTTTCTATGTGACGGAACATCTCTTTATTCATGGTGTCTGAGCGCTAATTAAGGGCCCAGTATCATAAAGCAAGCATTAAATTTACCATTGATAACACCATTTCTGTTCTATCACTCTAGTTTTCATTAGTCTTTACAACTGATTGAGATGGGGGTTTTTTGATTGTTTTGCTTTTTTATTTGTTTACATGTTGACAGTTTTGGGAAGAGACTGGAAAATTGTCCTGTTTCCTATAGAATCTTTATCTGAGATTATTGGAATGTTTTTATTAGTGCCTTGTAATCAATTTGGATAGATACAAAAATTTGTATTTTCTATATTGTATCTATCTTGTAATAATCTTGTGTAAAGTTTAACCAACTGATAAAAAAAAAATTGTTGCTGCTAATTTCTGTATTTTGTCTTTTACGGTGAACAGCAGAATGCAAAGAGTTTGATAACCAGAGTGGCCATAAAACATCATTGTGTTTGTGCCAGTGGTGTAAAAGGAGATATGAACCCTGTTTACCGTTGGGATTTCTTGGTGCCAGGAGACTGCATTACACCTTGCTTCTTTTCTTTCTTAAAAATAATTGGCATAAGATTTTTTTTTTTTTCTTCCTACTTGTAATTTCAGATTTTACTCTTTGTTTGGTTTTGGTTTTGGTGGTTTTTTGTTTTTAGGTTTTGGTTTGGTTTGGTTTGGGTTTGTTTTTTGGTTTTTTTTTCTTTTTTCTGGTAGTTCTTCCTTCTGTTTTGGATTCTGAGCTCAGATGCTTCTGTCTGCTTGTTGCCTAAGATTTGCTTCTCTCAGAAAGGGTAATTTCCAGGCATAATCAAGCAAGAAGACATGCTGCAGTGGCCAAGGTAAAAAAACATACAATGAAAGAACTGCAGCAATCAATCAAAGCTTTAAAACAGTTGAAGAACTGTGATTTTTATCTCTATCTGCTGTATCACCATGACCTAGCTTATGAACTACGTGGTCAAGAGTATTAATTTTTAGTCATTGTAGCTCTTAGCATAAACATGGACTAATCACTTTCATTAATTATAGTTAACTTCAGAAGACAACCTGACTGGGTTGTGAGGAAAAAATGCAGCTTCTTCCCCTGAGGTACTGTAATATGTTGACCCTACATATCTCACTAACAATTGTTGTATCACACTGTAAAGTTACCACATGTTGCAATGTTTTCAACACTTCTGGAGCTTCTCTCTAGCTCATATGGAAAATGTGTGTTGCTAAAGTAGGAGAATGCTTATGTATACAGTAATTAAAATTAAAGGTTTGAGGTGACTGCATTGTGTAATTTTGTGGAATTTGATTGATAGTAAGTACTTGTTGGTCTTGTTGTTGCTGGTTACACAGCAGCAAACCCAGAAATAATAAGCAAAATCACGATTTGCTAAATATATCCTGGAGATTAAGATATAGATGGAGAAAGTTCTTGCCTAAAACAAATAGGTAATGTAGAAATACCATATAGTACGGTATATCAAGACTAGGAAGTCTTCGATATGTTTAGAAAATAATTATTCACAACTGCCAGTTAGTACATTTTTTAAAAATTGTTTATCATCTTGGCTATGTAAGTATTCCCTTGACTTCACCAGGCTGAAATCAGCTTACATGCTTTGAAATACTTCTTGATCTCTTCAGACTCTTATTTATTAAAAGACTGAAATTATCTGATTGCATAAATGCTGCAAAAAAGAATCCAATGCATTTAGATAAAGAAAGACACAGTTAATCATTACAACTAAACATGACAGTATTACCTGAAGCAGTCACTGCTATGACATAATGTATAGAGAATGTTTTACTAAGAAGATAGTGAACAGCATAAAATCCTAATGTAAACAAGCACAATAGATATCTCAGTATGTCTACTTGAAATCACTCCTCTACCCTTCAGTGTGGAGTTTGTATCTGTATTACATAGATGTATATAGTATGTCTGCTGTGCTTGCAGTATGTGTAGGGAAACATAACTAAACTTCAGAGTAACAAGATCAAGTATTTCTAGTAGCCCAGCCACAACACTGAAAAGCATGTTTTGGCTCATGACTGAACAGATCCTGGATAGGTTCAGCAGAGCTTGCTAAGTTCTTTGTCAACACTTGGTACTGATAACAAAGATACAGAATTTACAATTAAAAGGGATAAACCTCACAAACGTCCCCATCCCTCTGGACTGTAGCACTCACTGTAGTCAATGTAAGTCTCAGAGTAACAAATCCCTGTGTCTCCTCTCCATGGTAGTTGTATATTTGGATGGCTGTCATGATGTAAAATCAAAAATCAAACCCTGGAAAATACGCATTCATTATCTTTATAGAACAAAAACAGTGTCTGGGAAGTCTGGATTCATGCTAACATATCAAGGATGCGTGAATACCAGACATGAGGAAAGGATCTTTTTTTTTTTTTTATATATATATATGCACATTAGTAGCAGCATTAGCAGAAGCTGTTGCTAAATACATAGAGCCGCAGAATCACAATGGCTAAAAAGGACAAGGGAAGTTCTGGTTAGATCAAGTTGCTCAGGGGTATGTCCAACGGTTTTGAGTATCACCAAAGATGGAGATCCCACAGCCTCTCTGGGCAACATGCTCAAGTATTTGATTGTCCACAGGTTAAAAAAACCCCACAACTTGTTGGAATTTCCCATGCTGAAACTTGTACACATTACCTCTTTTCCTGCCATTGTGCACCACTGTCTTCTCTGTACCCTTCAGTGGGGTTAGCTGTAGGCAGCAGTAAAGTCTCACTTGAGCTTTCCTTTGTCCAGGCTGAACAAACTGCTCCTTCAGCCTCTCCTCATGCATAACCCCTCTGATTATCTTGGAGTCTGCTGGACTTGCTCCATTAAGCCATGCCTGGAGAGCCCCAGACTAGACACAAGTCACAGATGTGATGTCCCTAGTGCAGAATAAAGAAATATCAGTGCCCTGGACCAGTTGGCTGCACCCTTGCTAATACAGCCAGATTTAGTTGGCTGCTTTCACTGCCAGGGCACACTGCTGGCTTGTTTTCTTCATTGCAACACTGGTCAGTAATGCCAAGTGCATTCTTTTGCAATATAGGTATCACACTGGAAGCTCAACTGCTTGAAGTGTGATGTCATGGAGGTTATTTTTGGGGGGGTTTGTTTCAGACAGGCAAAATGAAATAATAGGTGCATTTTTTCTTTAAATTTTCATCTGTAAATTTGCAAATTAAAAATCCAGAGAGAAAATTGTAGGTAATCTAATTCTCCTCATTTTCTCTTTGTGGAGATGGACAGCAGGACTTATTTGATGATTCAGTAATGACAATAGGAAAATAAATCTATTTCCTTTTTATTTATAGCCTCTTTCAAAGCTTCACTGCAGCCCTTACCCATTCAAAAAACCCAGACAGAAATACAGCAACAACAGAAAAAAAATCTTTTCTGTAATCGATTTCAATGGCCACTTGAGCAAGTGAGGATAGTACTTGTTTTAGCATTGGCAGCTGGAAAAGGGAGGACTGGTCTGCAGTTTACTTCCTCTTCATACAGCTATTTGGTAAATCTTGTCGAATAACTTGAGTACCTAACCATATTACTTTAGTATGGCTCATCACCTCTTCCTATGGTCTTCCTAACTTGCTTAGACCATTTTGTCATAAACACTAAAGATATCAAATGCCAAGTGATTATGTAGCAACTGATGGCAGAACTGACCCTTTCCACAGCAGGAGAGCCTCCCATGTAATGGTTTTATGAGTGTTGCCTACGTACCTTTACATTTCAGAAGCTAGATTTTGAGAGCAAAGATTAATGACAAATCATTATTGCTGCTGAAATGCAAATCCACCTAGAAGTAATCATAAAGGTCTTTTCCCCACCAAGTCAAACACATATTTCAAATGCTGGGTATACTAGAGGTTGTTTGGACACATTTTCTGGTTTTATTTTTCTACATACAGGACTTGAGCTTTCAGCACTTCCACTCTGCTTATAGATTATACGCACCCAGGGAAAGTGCCTTTCTGTTGTACATGTACCAACTACTATCTATAGTTTGAATAGCAGATTTGTTAGAAAGATCTGTGCTGAGTGAAGCTAGGTCTGCATCCCTCAGTTTTGAAGAAGTAATCTTTTTTGCTCTACAGATCTCCAGTATTCTTTTTTTTTTTTTTATCTTAGAGGAAAGAAGAAGATATATATTTTATTGAAAAGCTGTAATTTTCTGCTATTTATTTCAAAAATTTGGAATAGGAAGGGAAGAGAAAGAGGTGCGTAGTTCTCGGTACTTCCTGAATTCAAGCATAGTGTTCATGGGAGATGTCTCACTTAGAACCCACCTTCTCCCTCCTTATTTGTGAAAATCCATTATTCCTCTGGGAAAGGAATTTTGAAATGTGAAAGCCCTCCGCTGAAAAGAAAATTAATGTTTGAAGAATCATGACACAGGAAGATCAATAACTAAGCAAAAACACTGTGAAGCAGAAGCTGCTAAGAGAAGGTGGTCTGCTTATGATCTGTGGACTGCTGATGTAATTTTATTAAGTTTATTTTGTTAGTTGCTATTATTGATCTAGACCACTTGGCAACTTTTATTGATTTCAAGTTCCAAAATCAAGACAAGTGTGTAAGATCTGTATTTTTACTTTGTTTATTCCAGGATTACCTCTGATTTTCACTGACACGTTTATACTATGGGTAAAGAAAGCTCCCATAACATCATTTCTGTGTGGCTAAGAGTGAGTGTCCTCAGCTTCAGGCTATATTGCACTGAATACAAATTATATTTTTAGAGATTGAACTCCCATCCAGGAGAGCATGTGTGGAGGTGGAAGCATATAAGGGACTTACCACAAGATAGTTAGCAAACAAAACACATCTCCTGCCAGCTGTCCTCTGCTTGCTGTAGATTCAAGAGCAGATCTGGATATCCTGGGAACTACATACCTGAAAGGTCATATAATGTACAAAGCCTAAGAGGGAGTCTGAGAGATTACCATGTTTCTTTCACAGAGGATTGCTTGTGGTCAAGGGTTGCTCTTTGTAGTGACAAAATGTTTATATTGTTGAAGAGCTTTTTTATGGTAGGGTTGTCAAGTGTGTTTTCTATCAGGGTTACTGTAGAGATGGGAGCACTGATACTGTTCTGTTTGTTTACACATCTGCTCCTTTGAATTGTGTAGAATAAAACAGAATTGGACTCCACAAATATCCTTCTGTGCCTGACGATAGAATAAAGGGCAGCACAAACTTCTGGCCTGTTATGCTGATTAGGGATACCAATTAAATTTAGACACCAGAGTGAAAAGAGCAGGCGTATGTTACTTAAAATAACTAAATAATGTAACAGAATAATACAGAAAACATACAGTAAGAAAAGACAGAACAGTGTGCTTAAACAAACAGGAAAATACCGTGTAATGCATCAAATCATTACTACCTGAGAGAGAGAGAGTAGTGATGAAGAAAGATCCCTCACCCCTTGCACACGTTCCCATCACCCAGACCCGCAGTGGCTGGGCAGCCCCGGTTACAGCGAGGGTTTGCAGAGCCTGTCCCGGCAAGGGGGAAATCCTACGCGGTGCGTCCACCCATGGGTGAGGCTGCCAAAGTCGCTGTGAGCGGGTCCAGCCTTATACACCAGAGATTGACAAGCCAGAAGAGCTGGCACCTTTGTTTTGAGCGGAAAATTTCTGGTTTCATTCTTCTGTTGGATTCCACCCAAAGCCTGGCCAGGGCTCAAGGGAGAAGCCAAGGGAGTTTCCTTATCTAATTTATTTATGTTCTTTTTAAAACAAGGCCACACGTCTGTCCCAAGGCCGGACAGCTGACTTCATGGCTTTGTTAACTTACCCCTACACAGAGAAGAAGAAAGATATGTTTTCATTACATCCATCACCAGTAATGAGTATATGATATCTAAGCTACATCTTTCATTAATGAGCATACATATTTCACTAATGATTATATACTGAGTTAACAGCTTTGGCTCAGAGCCTTGTTGCTCAGGCTTCAACACTTCCACCTTTTACATCAGAATAGCTGGTTTGTTATAATTTAGTATAATTCCTATTAGCATAATGATTATTAGTTATGAAATATACAGGATTCATCTATAGGTCAGCTCTGGCTTGGGCCTGTTGTCCAAGCCTCAGCACTTCATGGCCTACAACAGTTCAGAACTTGATAATTGAAACTAAGGTTTTGTATAAATTTGAAACAGTTAAGCATTACTGTTAAGATAAAATCCCTTCTTCAACTTTCAATACTAGATCAAACAATTCTCTTTTGCACCTTGATAACTGTAAAGAATCAATTATTTAATTGCTTCTTTTTACCATCTCTGTATAAATAAAGATGGTAAACAAATTTTCACATGGATCTGCGACAGTGTGATATCAGTGTAGCACCAACTGCCAACTTAAAGCAGAACATACGAGAAGCAGTATGAATCTGGAAGAAAAGTATTCTAGGAGAGAAGTGAAAACGTTTTTTGATGTGTGCATGTATGGGCGAGAAAGAGACAAATACTGACTGGTGCCCTACTACACACAATAGACAGTACAGAAGTGTGAAGGGGCAGGAAACAATACAATCTGACAGATCACAGAGACTTATAGACATTGGATGCAATACTCTAACTTGGAAAAAGTGAATCATTTTGCTCTCAGCTGACCTAAGACTGCAGGAACATAGAGCTGCCTTGATGCTTCATTGCAATGCTAAATTTGACAGAATCTGAAGATAAAGTATAATTTTAAAAATCGGCTATTTCTATTTTGTTTTATTTTAATAGGATTATTCCACATTCAGTGGAATCCATTTCAAGCTATTCATGTGTCTCCGTTTGCCAATAAAAATCATCCAGAAAGAAGCTTATCATTTGGGGAGATTGCTCCTGTTCTTGTCTAACATACCATAAGCTATTCAGTTCAGTGTAGAGCTTGTTTTTCTTAACACTATTCTGAAACCCCTGTTTATCGTATCTGGTTAGCTGTGCTGAAGTGCAGTATACAATTAATTTCATGCTAAACAATTTCTATGGTAATAATTCTGTCTGGAAAGTGGGGCAGATCAAAAGCATTCAATAGTATCAACCATAATGAGCCAATTCTGGTGGCTCAGATGTGCTACTCACAGTTTGAACGTGAAGGATAGTATTCAGCTAGCCCTAGGGTTTGTACTGAGGGACTTATCCGACAGCAGGAGAAACCCTGCTCATTTGCCATAAAGCAGGCACTGCATTAGTTGGGTCTATTTGCCGATACAGTTTGTAGAAGACTTCATAGAAGACTTGTCATAAAACTAAAGCTAAATTGTTCAAAGGCAATTTGGGAGAGAAGGGTGCCTAGATAGGTGATGGAAAAAAACGACCTTTTTTCACACTGTACCAATAACCTTTAATAATATTCCAAAGGTAGGTACCTGCAGACTATAAGCAAGGGAATATCCACCATATTTTGTGAGTACTTGTATGAACATTGATCAGATTTCTGTGTCTGAGGTCTTAAAAACAAAAGTAAAATCATGGTTACTGAAGTGCTTTTTCCCACCACTAAAAATATTAGTAAATTTGAATATTACATGTAATTTGTAGACACACTACAGCCCTTAAAGTCCTTACTATAATTTTTCTATCAGTATTAAACTTTTGCTAACCTCATTATGAACAGTTTTCAGGCAGCTACTTTGAGTTATTCTGTATACTCAGTAATTTGATTTTTCCTACTTTTAAAAAGTTACAGATAATACAGATCTTTTGACATTGGTGATAACTTGGAAAACAAGATGTAAAAATAACAAAGCTGCAGTGTATCTGATCCACTTAACTACTTCACATGATGTTGTCAATTTGTTTGTGTGTTTCCCCTCCACATAATAATGTTGCACATCTGCAACATGGATACTTGGGTGTGCTAGATATACCCATTATAATTAGGTAATGTAAAACTGAAAATTAAATGGACAAAGACAGTGGTTTTCTGTGTAATTAACATCTATCTTTAGAATATTAGTAAGAACTGGAAAATATAAGCACAAGCCTATAAAGCTGGTAAATTGCCTAACTTTCAATCTTTACAGTACTTTTCAATTCAAATTTCAAAATCATGTGATGTTTACAAATTTTTCTGATTGTGGGACTAATTTGGGATTGAGACATACTTTGAAAAACTAAAGACACACTCATAACAGTCCAAGTATACTCTGAGCAAGCTGCAAGTATACTCTGAGATCTCCCTGTTGACTTCTGAAGAGCTGCTCACCTCACTTGGTGTAAATGTCAAGGCTGTTTCATGACCCTGTTATTTCACAACTGACTCCCTTTCTTCTTTCTTTGAGAGCTGCTTCCCTGTTCTTGCTAAATATGCAATAAAGTCTGCAAGTATGAGGCTTTTTAGCAACCCTAGATTTATCCTTTGGAACTAGAAATATTTTAAGACATATAATTGGACCTGTGCTAGAATCTCTTTGCTTTTCTGCAACAGTACTTGGTTAAGTATTCTCCTAGCCCTCTGTTTTGTGTTTGCCACACTTTGGACTGGACCTGAGATGGAAAATACCAGTGATGTAAGACTTTCCCTACATCTTTCAAATAGTGGGACCAACTGGTGTCTCCTTTGGTGCACAGAAGTGCAGCTAGACTGCCTCAGTTTCTCTACAGCTCTCCATAGCCCCAGGGAACAATTTTGTCTGCCAGAAGTAGCTGGAACTGTGCACGCAATACTGAGTCAGCTGTTCCTCACTGCCAGACACACACCTTCCTCTTGAGTCTATGAGGAAAGTGGCTAGAGCCTGTACAACCACTTAATCCTCCCATGCCAAGGAAATACCACAGTGAAGTGGTCAATCAAACATGTCAAGCCTGGATCAGGCCCAGGAGGCTCACAGTTGCCGTTAGAGTAGTACTCCTTGGCGTGCCCACTGCTAGCAAAAGGACAAGCCTGAAAACGGCCTGAAGAGTGGGAGGAAGGACCCGCAGGAACAGGTTAGAATTATTCAAATGACAGGAGAGAGAGCAGCCAGGAAGGCAGAGCAGGCAAGTAGCTCCTGCTGATGACCTCTGAAGAAAGCAGAGCACTCTTGCCACAGAAAATAGCTTCTCTGCATTTAATTTAGCAATTTCTCTGAACATTCACTTCCTGTAATCTGAGCTCATTCTGGACTTTTTAAGCTTAAGAGAGGATAAGATAAGACAAAATCCTTGAAGGGGTACCTTGGCCTAAGGGATAAGGCAGCAGGCATTTGTGTGGCCACAGGTGGGTATGTTGTCCAGGATGGTTGCATTGCACATATGCTATTATTGGGAGATTTCTCATCGCATCTTGTTTTTCAGCCACTCCTCACAAAATCTTAGTATATCTGAACTGTAAGTATGAGACATTTAGTACTTTCTTTTAAACAAAATTTCTTTGCCAGTCATTGACATTTATGAGACTAATTAAAGTTCATTCTTTCCTGAGCAGAAGATTCTGTATTAAAACCCAAGTGGTTACGTCAGCAGTACAGTGATTTCAATTAAAACACTACAATTGGCTCAATTTATCATTAAGTTAAAGGTTGCAATGATGAATTAAACACACACACACAATTAGGCATTTAGATATCATCACAGAGATGGGTGCTAGGTGGTAATTCCACAAGGCTAGCACACCACGCACAGGCAAGTGACATATTTATACACTTCAAACTACATGAATACATGCTTAACGTTAACGACCATTGGTTAGTTTCTTATCACTTTGTTCCTCATTGGTTAACAACATATCTTGTCTCTATTTAAAGGTAATGTCTTTTTATTACTTTGAGCAACTCAAAGGGTGAGGGTCTTATCTGAGTAGAGGGCTTTTTCTCATCAAGAGGTGTTTTTTTCACATGATAATGAGCCAAATTCATCTAAAGGGCACAACTTGTGCAGTCTTTATGGTATCTCTGAACACATGACCAAGGGAGGTTTCCTTGTTCCTAAATTCAAGTTTCTATCTGTTCTTTTACCTTCTTTGCAAGGCTCTACTATCTTTGAGCCTATTATCACCTCTAAAGTCCTATGACATGTTTCTTTTCTTTTAATCTTTAACATTTCGTCAGGGTGAGTGGGCTGTCTCTAACAAGTAGTGACTACAGCGTCTTGAAAAGTGATAGACTGAGTCCAAAACCACCAGGTTATTAGGGTCAGAAAAAATGCAACAGAAAGACAGGGAAATGCAGCCAGACTGAAAGAAAACGGAAACAGACAATTTCCTACATACCTACAGAAGTGTGTAACAGGATGAAACCTGACAAAAAAGGAGAGAAAGTGGAATAAAATAAAGTATACCTGGACACAAAGAAACCACATGTGGTCACATGAGATCATCCATCACATGACCTCCTTCATTGCAAACCATTTACTTTTCTTTAATAGAGATCTGTCAGTGCCTGACCACCATTTTAAGCTCCATCCTCTCTTGTAAAATAGAAGGTCAGCATCTGTAGTGATACTGGCTATTTACGATTTGTTTGCCAAAAACTGCATGGTGCTAAAGCAACAGAGATCATGTACTGTTTTGTGTAAAACTGGCCATTTTAGAAAGAAAAAAGATTGCTTCCTCTTTCTTTGAATATATCCTTTCAGAGGAGGAGCTGTTGTTTGCTGATTATTTTTTTTTTTAACAGAAAAGTTTAAGCAAACCAAGCACCCTTTAAACTGGATACTGACTTTTAAAATGCAAATTGATGAAGCTGCTAGGTGTTTCTCAAACCATATAAAGTTATCTAAAATGAGTGCTGTGAGTGTTGCCTCTGTGGTAGCACCTTCTGGCACATCCTTGTACTAGGTGATGGTTGAGAATGTGATGGGGGGGATATGCACTGGAGTGCTTGCATTCTGATATCTGTCAAGCAGTTTAATAAAAGATCTCTTTATTATTAAAGGCTTGTCTTAAGGAAAATGTCCAACTTGGAGTTCTCCATAAATGATACCCAAGAATCATACTATCACATCAGTAGGGGCATTTTCATTCCTTGTTATCTTTTCACCTGAAATAGCACATCTTGGCAGCAGCTAGTCAGAAAAGTGTTAAATGACATGCTCATGCTTCGGGGTAAGATACACTGTTATGTCATCTGAGAGGAAGGGACGGGGGGGAGGAGATGTGTGGATGGGAGGGAACAACTGACCTTGAGAAAGGTTCCTTGGTAGGCTCCGAGTGCTGATATGCAATGGTGAGGGTTTGTAAGGAAACCTGAGAAAAGGGAGTAAGAAGGTGGTGTGTAAACTAGAGGGAATGAGAATAATGGGGGCTCACCTCTACTGCAGCAAAGAGGTCCTGGCTGCCTAAAGTCTCTGACTCACAGCCTTGTTGTTTTTTTGGCTGAGGTGACTGCAGATGTTGCTGATTCTTAGCAGAGCAGCTTTAGCCCCGGTAGGGCAGAGAGAAGAGCAGGTGGCATGGGCTGATATCTGAATATAAACTGAAACCTCTGGTGTTCTGAGCTACTGTCTTGGTTAAAAATAGCCTCTTCAACTACTTTTCTGTATATCTGTTCAGGGTTGTAAGCATTGCAACAAGGCAGATGGTGGACTATTACTACATGGAGTGAGAAAAATGCCTGTTTGTGGTACAGGTCAGTTGTCAGCATCTGCAAGTCCTTCACGAGCCTATGAGGTCTCCACCCCCTGGGTTTGCATTGATAAAGCAGGTTGAATGTCTTACTCTGTCACACTGAGTGGCCCACAGACAGGATAGATATTCACCACAGATATGGCACTGACCACTCCATTTATTTTTTTTTTTCCTTCCTCCTCCCTGCTGTGTGGGGACGTGTAACAAGGGAAGAGTGCTTATGGTCATGGGATTGCCCACTCAAAGTAGGCAGCTGATGAGAAAAAACTTATTTCGGGATACTTGCTGCTTGTAAGGGGGAATCTGTCTGGGAAATGTAGAATTGGTCTGAACTTGTCTGAATTTTTTTTTTTTTTTTTCGTAACATCAGCAAAAGAAGTGTAGATTCTATACCTCTTTCAGAGTAATGATAGTCCCAAATTTGCTGCAGCTTAAGGGTGATTGAAGGTCCCAGCACATGGTGTCTTGCATTAGAGATTGGTCAAGGTGCAGCTGTTGGAAGAAAAGGGCTGTAGGACCTTGAGGTACGGCAGGGTTTGCATGAGGTTAAGGAACAATGAAGACTGAATGCATGAATGTGCATACCAAACTGAAGTGTAGATGCTGTGGGGTATGTTCCTCTAGGTAGAACATTTTGGGGTTCGCCTAGCTGGAGACCACAAAGAGTGTCCTATACTTATGTACAGATGTTGGAGTGTGCCTGATTTTATGTATACATCTGTGTGCACATGCATGTGTGTGTATGTGTTTTACATGTGTCTATGTCTATATATACGCACACTCTGAGGTCATGCAGCTAAACAAGACTGTAGTCTGCTGTTACAAACTCACACAAAATGTCTGCTGTGCTTTTCCTACAGCTAGAGCTGATATGCTGACTGCCTGACTGGGACTAGTATTTGGCTGTTCCTTTGCCTAATCATTTCAGATTTATTTGCCTCCTACTTTTGTGTGTTTCACACTTAATTTACAAGTGGCTAAAAGCCAGTTTGTCTGAAAACTTAGTCCTTTTGCAGATTTCTCAATTATTTATGCCTTTCTTCAACAGTGAGTCTATTGTTCTTATGCCTTGTCTGCAATGAATCCCTGTTTCCTCTATGTGAGGAGTATTCTCCATTATACAAGGATGCCCCATTTTTTGCAACAGCTGGTCTCAAATTACCAAAAAGCCATAGACAGTTTCTGTAGGTGATGATTTAAAGAGATCTTTGTTGGAGCACATAAGTATGATGCAGCGGGCAGAGTAATAAATCTCACAGGAAAGAACTTCTGTAGGGGAAAAGAGTGGCTGACACCCCATTGAGCTGTGAACATTTGCTAACCAGATTGTTCAGTGAAAATTATCCTTAAAGTAGAGAGCAGTGCAAATCCAAGTTGTTTTAGAGGTAGAAATGTGATGTGCATGGGTAATACCCCATGATATTTTCTTCTTCTTTAACCTGTCTGCAGTCTCAATTTTTGCTTATTCTCATAAGTTTCCTCACAAGTGACAAGGTCTTTAGCTTTTACAAATTGGTTTTAATTAATATTTTTCCTTTCTCTTGGCTTGCAGCTTTCAAGCTTTTTTCAGCACAAGGCTATTCTGGCCATCCTTACTAACAAGCAGTTGTCTTATAGATCATTTATGGTGCTTTCATTCTGAGTTTTTCTCAGAAGTGTCTGCTGAGGCTTTTTACTTGATCTTGTTCGACATTGATTTCTACACTCTTCTCCGGTTTAAATGTAGAATATTTCTCTTAGCCAGTGTATTACAATTTCTCTCATTTTATTATTCTCTTTAAACTGCTTTTCTGTTCTGACTCCTTTCCTTCAAGCACTGCCTTGTAGCTCATCTTCAGGCAACTTTCTTCAGCCGCCTTTTATCTTTTATTATAATTACTGTAATATTTCCTCTTTGTGTTTAAAACATTTGTGAAAAATTTCTACTCTTTTAACACTGAATCTTTATCTACATAAACAATCCTTCCTTTTCTATCTTCCTCAGATTGAGAATTGAAGGAGAAAGAATTTAACAGGGTATCTTTTTTTCACAAGGATGTTAAAAAATAAAATAGGGATATCACATACATGTTCTACTGGACAGTGTTGAAAGTCACCTAAAGGGAACTTTACGCAAAGAATATTGATAGAGATTGCAGAAGCTACAATAGGGTAAATGAGCACAAATAGTATTTCTATGCAAAATGTATCTTTCCCTCCACATACTTAAATTTATTTAATAGACCATTGGTAGGAGTTGTCTAACCATTTTTAGCAGTGAACTTTCTATTTGATGAATTCTGCATGTCAAAGGAATATGCTATCTATGGGCATTTTTGCTGAGTATATTTCATCAAATCTCTACATAAAACTTACAAGACCACCCTTTGCCTTCAGTTCTTAGTAAGTTAAGTGAATCTTAAACAGGTAAAGCTGCAGGGGAAAATGATGCTTCTGTCCACAGCCATCAAGAACAAGCAGAATTCTTGGCACATGTGTATATGCACGTGCTCAATAATAGATTTTTTTTTTCCCCAGCTTGAAAGCAGTACAGTCATCTAACAAACAAAGTTATTTCAACCTTACTATGGTTAACTCTCCATTTTAGAGTTCCCACTTTACTTATTTTGCCATGTAGATGGACAAAACTGGTGTAAGTAAGTGAGGCTATATGTGTGCTAAGTAACTATTGACCTTGCTCTATTTCAAAGCACAAAACTAAAAGAGCCGAAGCACCTTATCAGTAAGGAACTGATCATAAATCGTATTAGGATGCTTTTCTGGAGAGTTTGAATAATTATTTCCAAGGAGGAGTATGAACAGACACTTTTAAATCCCTGCTGTTTCCAAACAGTAAGTGCCATTTTTAAATTAGAGAGTTTCTGTATATATGAGCTAGTTTAACAGGACATATAGTTTTCTAAGCCTTCAAATTTTTTACTTCCTAAAAGCAGCCATGCTTGACTGTAAAACTATTCCTCCTAGGATCTTTACCTATTGCAATTAGCAAAATTATTAGGTGATTTTTTTAACAGTTCTGGAAGGTGGTCTATAATATGTTGGTGCTTTGCAAAGGTGTGTTTATAGTTTTTGTAAATATACTTATTAGTGAAATGGAAGAGCAGTGAATCACTAGAGTTGTATCTGAACAATAGTTATACTAGTGTTATTCAGCAATGAAGACTGCTGTACTAAATCTATGTAGCTGGTATCAGTCACTTGGTGCCTTTAACTTGAACTTTCTCCACATGTAAAATTTCACCCACTGGTAAAATTACTCTGCCAAAATTGTTTTATAAGGTTACTAATATGAATGCTGTGAAAGCATATGATAAATGCCTGCCTATTGCAAAGAACTGTGAACTTGCTGTTGCAGGATCAGTCTCAGTTTTGCTGCTCTAAGTAGTTGTGGTTCTGCTATTCAAAGGCTGATTTTGGAAAGTTTGTAACATGATGGCACAGAGGAAGGAGGTAAGTGTTGCTTTTGTCCTTGGTAAGTAAAATAACAAGTTTCTTCTTTTGTACCGCTAGGCTGCAGTAATTTTATTGCTATAGATTCTTTCTGGTAATTTAGGAAAATCAGCTATCAAAGCAGGCAATTAAACAACTGTACTTCTTTACCTATAATCTGGATAAAAATGGTAATAATTTTTACTTAAATCGTAGATTTGTTCCCACTGCAGTAGAGAAGCCTGCATGTGAGGAACCTTGGGATCCCTGTATTTTAGGCAGATCAGGAATGCAACCTGGCTGAAGGAATTGCTGATGCAGACACTAACTGTTCAGATAAATGATATAAATTACCCAGGTTTCATGCATCTTCTGTTATATAAACCTCTGCTTTAAAAATGAACTTCTATCTGATTGCCTGAGAGCTGGAGGGAGAAACTGTTAAATAGGGAGAACAATATAACGGAGTTTAACAATGTATAAGTCAATGAAACATTAATTCCTTAAAATGCAAACAAACCCCCTGAAAAGCTAAGCAAAAAGGGGTGGGGAAAGGGTGGGAAACAAGACAATGTTGTATTCTTAGAATTTGCTATGAAGACATGGAAAAATACCATGCCAGCACACACACTCACCAGAAATTTCTCTTTAGACAGAGACGCAGAAAAAAAGATTGTCTGTTGAACTAATGCATTGCTTCATCAGTGTTTCACAACCAGACTTACTCCTTGCCATTTGGAGAGTGGTTAAGTTTTGGTGGAACACATCTGGCTGTTGTAGAAACCTAGGCTAAGAAACTAAGCTTCTGCAATTATCTGTCTCTCTCAATTTTTAAAATCATTTTTAAATTTTCAGTGAAAATAAAAAGGGAGCCACCAATCTTGCACATAAGTTTCCACAGAAACAGAAGGTAGAAGAGAGAGAAGGAAGGACTAATTGAGGTATCCTATTTAACATCACATTGACTTCTTTTCTACATGGCCAACCGGCAGGACAAGAAGACTAATCACAGGTATGTAGACCAGACACAGATGTAGATCATGTAGATGAAAACTCACTTACTGCCTTTCGCACCTGTGGAAGGGAACTGGGTGGAGAAAAAAGAAACAGAAAATACTAATGTACAGTAGAAGAGCTATGAGTTGGAATTGTGGTGCAAGCAAAAATGAGAGAAAAGTAAGGCCCATTTATTTCTGCTGTCTGAAAGGCATGTCTAATGACATCAGTCTTCTGTGTGTAACAGCAAAGCTACAGATGGCTTTGCAGGTTTCAGCTCAAAGTTGGTTGTTGGCTGCTAAGAGAATTTTGAACCTGAGTTTGGAGTCACTTTTGGCCTAACTGATCTCAGTATATTATGAACTACAGCCCATACATTCTCATTTGGAGCCTCCAGATTCCTCAGTGAGAATATAGGCAACAGTGCTGGGAAGGTGTATCTTATAAAATAGTGAGTTCCACTCATGACAGGAATGCTAGCAATTGTCCTTTCTTTTCTAGGTTCTTTGGGAAAAAGAGCACTCTCCCTTTGATCATACAGGAGGGGAAGCAAGAAAATCAAGGCTTTGGGTCAGCCTTACAGATGTTGGGGGTAGGGTTCACCAGTTTATATGACCTTCCTCTACTTAGGAGTATATTGAAATTTTGTTTGCATTCTGATTGCCAGAAAGAACTCAAGCTGAGTTTCTCTTCTCTCCCTCTCCTTTTTCAGTTAATTATAACTGACATAAGGACTCAGAAAGGTCCCATGGTTGGTGCATTTGAAGGACTACGCAGTTCCGGTTCTCCTGCAAAAGAGAGAAAGCTGCAGAACTCCTAACGTACTCTGGCTCGGAGTTCATGTCTCACTGAATTAGTGTGATCACGTTTTTGAGTTTACATGTTGTGGCTTCAACAAAGATTTTTACATATTCCATTGATACCTAAACAATAAAGCTGATGAAGATCAGAATTCCAGCTGGACACATCACTGACTACAGCAGCATATTGTACTATGTTTATAGATAGGCTAGGGACTTATGACTAGCAGCACTATTGAAATCCTAGACTCTTTCCTAGAGCTTTTCCTCTCTGAGGAAGAAAGACACAGTAGCTCACAACTAATCCACAGTTAGTCCATGATGACTCTTGTTACCAGTGCTCATAATGAAAATCTCTTTCAGAACATGTGCCAAGGAGAATTTTCCAATCTGGTGCTATAGCAACTAATTGCCTTGCTTCCTTTGAAAGCAGATTTGGGCACTCAGTTTCACTTTGCTATTATCATAAGTAGCAACAAAAATGAGTTAGAAAGTTCTTCAGTCTGATCCTTATCTCATCTGTAACAGTGCAAACTAAGAGCGAGTCAATAGTTGGATTAATTAATTAGAGAAATTGAATTCCTTCATCAGAAGAATCTTAAGAGTTTACGGCTGTGAGCAACACATGTTCACAGACAAAAATTCAATGAGTACGCCTATCTTTCTTGAGATAGAAGAGTCTGGAACATAATGAATTCTTTAATATTCTGGGCTTTAACTACAGAGGTTCAGAATATATTCACTGCCAGGTCAACTGAGCTTACCCCTCAGGGTGTCACCTCTTCTTAGAGGAACTGGACAGACAGTTACTCATGGTGCTCTCCACTTGCATTGGGTCCCAATCCTTTTGACTTCTTTTTCTGCTTTCAGAATACTTAAAAGTACAGCCTCCAGAGAAGACCATGAGATGATTCACTTATTTTGGCCATATTTACACTTTTCAAATGCTTTTTGGATTTTCCTGTATCATTTTAGATTTGTCTTGTTAAGATAAATTTTTCATGTATCTTGACTTATGTTGTAGAGTGTAACTTAAGCATGAAAGCAGAATCTGAAAGTTTTCATCCTCTCTCAGCTGTCTATGAAATATTGTGTGCTTAGTCAGAGCAAGCAAAATAATTCAGATTTTACAGTACTGCTGTATGTTTGTAGCAGCATTTACTCTAGTGATTAAAAAGTGCAATGTTTGAAACAAATATGTCTATACATTCTAAGGTAGTAGGGTTTATGGAGACTTCAGAGGTGCTAAAAAGGCTTGAATGATGTTTCTAGGCTCCAAATGCCATTTATAGTTACAATCTTGGACTTAGAGTTTACCTTCTTGTCTTGTGTGACCCACAGATGGTGCCAACACATCACAGATAAGCACCTTGTCTCAGAGCTGGTATCATTATTAGTTTTTGTTGTCAGGTGGCTTTCATTCCATCTCCCTGATAAGTGAAAAGGCATATCAGTGTGCTGTCCAGATAACATTTTGTTAATGGAGATTGATAAAAGGACTGTGAATAGTGGATGTTGCTTTAGGCATTTGGTACCTATTTTGGAGCACATATAGCCAGCATGGTAATCAGCTGAGTGGCAGACCACTAAAATGTTCTAAGAGGTCATTCTTACAGCAAAATTCCACTTCCGTCCCATATTGTGGAAATAAAGCTATACTTTATCTAAAGACCATTTGGTATGACAGTAAACACATACCGTTGTGGTCAAAACCCACAGACGAGCTTGGAACAACATTATACAGCTTAAAAGGTGCCAAAGGAAAGCAGGCGTAATGAATATTGAAAGCTCTGACATTTGTAGCTGCTGGTGTGCTGTGAAAATAGGACTAATCTTCTCACCAAAGAAGCCACAAGAACTGTATTCTGCTATGTTGAATTGATGGGAGATTTCATCACTGTATTCAGTGGGAAGAAAGAATATTGCTGAGGGTTTGCAGTCTGTTTGAAGTTCTTTATTTCTTTCAAGAGATGTTCAGTGGTGCTTAGGTACTATAAGTAGACATGAGAGACATTCTGAGGGGAACCTGAGCTTGCAGTCTGAAGTAGAAAAATTATGACCTGATGGTCTCTAACATGATTTTGATGTTACTGCATCACTTCAGCAGAGGATGAGGACATGCTAAAGTCCTCTGTTGCTAGCAGGACAACTAAGTTTATAGTAACATCTCGTTGAACATGAGAAAGACTAGAGACTGCTTTTGACTTATCTGACTCATTTGAGTGAAGTTACTGAATTCATGATGAATGAATGAATTCACATGTACTCTCTGTGGATTTTGAATCCATGTTACCGGATTCGCAACCGTCCCCTCCCTTTAGAAAACCGAAGGTCTATGCACTCTTACTGCTAAATATCATTTAACTTCAAAGCTATGAAACTGTCAGTCTGTTTATTGAATGTCAGAAAGTTCTTTGTTGCATGGTCTTTTAACATGCTGTCACTTCAGATTCCTGACAGAAAATATGAAAGTGTGGGAGGGTAGTTTATTATCTCACATTCACCTTTGTTTGTTGGCAATGTCAGTCTTGATCCACCACAGAATATTTATTTTGAAATCTGATGTTTCTACAAAGTATAACAAATTTCAAAATGTTAGCACTTCTCTAGGGTGTGAAATCTTACTTCTTTTTCAATAAACTACTTTTACCTTTGGCTTATGAAAGACAGAAATCAGTTCAATTTTCTGGGAATTTGGAATATTGTGATACCGTATGTAGAATTTTAAACCAAACAGATCCAGTGTGATAGATACCTATACGTCTTTGCAAATGTAAGCTCTGAATTTACAGCTTGTGATCAAATCTAATTGTATAGAAACACATTCCTTTCCAAATTTGGTTTCCATATGTCATTGTGAAAGTGGACTATGAATCTCCAGTCACTTACAGCAAACAGTGCAACTGTGCCCTAGTCCTCCATTGCAACACTTTACTAACATATTGTCAACTTACGCCTTTTACCAGTTACTTGTGTCACATTTAACACAGGCATGGCAGCGAGCTCAGCAGAACTGCTTTGCCCTAGCAGTTTACTTTTTTTCTAAAGCTGCTGTGGTAACCAGTAATATGTTTTTTTCCTCAAAAATAACTAAAAATTTTTCTTAGTTTGGTTTCTTTATAATTTGTTTCAGAAATGGGGGATTAAGCAAACTAAAGTATAGGTAAGAATTTTGACTGCAGTTTTCTTAGATTGTTTAGACAATTTTTAAAAAATGTGTTCAGGAAACACAGTTTTGAGATACTTATGAATGTTAAAAAAAAAGTTTTCAAAGCACAAAATATACAAAAATACACCCCAGTGCTCTACAAAATTAACATATATCTACATTATTAGTTTGAAGGAGGTGACACATCAGGCTTATAATGAAATATTTTCTCTTTGGAAACAGATACGTTGCTTTCTGATTCTAAGATATTTTGAGAATTCATACACTGCAGACTAGTGATTGAATCAGATGGAGATGCATGGGTCTGATGAGCCAAAATGAGGCTGTACTCATTAAATATTTGATCCCAAGTATGCTGTCCTCGAAAGCAAAAATGAAAATACTGAAGCTAAATGTCTTTACCAGCTTTGCCATCTATGAGTGAGTGTGGGTTGAGTCATGACAGTTCTTCTCATTGTTATGAAAGCTCAAAACATTTCTAAAGAAATACTTTTCTTCATGAAAATTTATGTTACCTCAGTATCTGCTGCAGGGAAACAATCACTCCTACCGTGATTTTTCCATGGGTTAATTTTAAAAATCATGTCTTGGAGTCAATTTGGCAATTGGAATCTTCCTTATTTTTGGGGTGCCTGTTTGGAACTATATTTCTGATCTACTATCCCTTTTCTCCCAACCCGTTTCTGCAGGGCTTGCTCCACAGAGGTATTATGCCTCTTGTAATGCGTAGTTGTTTCTCCTCATCTTTCTGATTGAGTTCCACCACACAGAACTAAAGTTGTTCTTTTATTATCCAGCTAGAATAAAAATACCTTATCAACTGGCCTAGCTATAGTTATATTGCCCTTTCCAGTGCATGAGGGATGGAAAGGAACTGAGACATCTGCTAGGTTGAAAGCCATAACCTGAACTGATTCCTTCCTGCTTGTGAACAGATGTGAGGTAGTTTCTGCCCAGACTCATGGGGCAAAGATTCATGCAAATTGCCTAGTATTAGTATGCTTCTTTTACAATAATAATCTTATCATCCATTGTGGACGATTTGCAATGAGTGTTAAAATCACACTATCCTGAGAGAAATGAAATAGACTGTTCAGCTTCAAGAGACGCTTTGATTAAGAGAATGAACAGTAGATATGGAAATAACTTTTTTTTTTTTTTTTTTTGTTTCTGTAGGAAGTATTGAGGCTACCAGAGCAGTCGAAGAGTTTTCTTGATAAATGATTGTTAAGAGCCTGAGCCCTGCTTTGGCCGCATAACAGTTGCTGGCTCTCCTTAGGTGGCTGTTAGGAGATAAGAAACTACCAAAAGACTAAAATAGCAATGACATTGAAAGCAAAAATGGCTTGTTAACTAGACATGTCTGGTTCTAGTTGCATGAGACAGCCCACGGGAGCTCTAGTTCCAGTGGGGACAGGCTATAGCTGCAAGGTCGCTGTAACACCAACAGCACAGACACCAAAAGCAAACCACAGAGTAGAGAGCTAAGAGGATTTGATTAAAAAATAGTTAAAGAGTGAAGCCATGATGAATCACCTCCTGTCATTTGGAGCATGTTTCTCTTAATGTGGCTCTCTAACAAGGCATTGTGCATGTAATATGCCACTGTCTGTAATGTCAGATAGGGAAAATATGGTTATTATATAAAAGGGTATCCTTTTGGCTTCTTGTTACAGAAGACCTGAGAGAGAAAGGATTATTTTAGATACCTGTAATGTGTACATAATGTGTTGTGTATAAAATCAGTTTCTGTTAAACAGCTGGTGAGCTTTAATTCCACTGGGAATTGACATGCTGTGAGGATGTGAAACCAACAAAATAATTTTTCAAAGAATCCAAATGTTTCACATATTCTAAAATATCATTCTAATAAAATATTTTCAATTAATTTTTTGACTTGCAGTTTGTGACAGCAAAAGACCATTGATTTCATTTGATAAAATATCTCGTTTTACTAGGTAAATATCTAGTTTTACAGGCTGAGGTTGTTCAGCTAACTCAGGGCCTTACCCAGAACCCTCAAACATGGTATAATATTTCTCATTTACCGCACCGGGGAAAGGTTTCTGTGACTATAACTATACTATTGTGGGACATAAAAGATTTATTATTAAAATGTATATGAAGAAAGTAAAATACTCTTTATATCATCAGAACTGAAATGACATTTGTCTCATCTGTAACTCTTCTTTTACAGAAGACAAAAAAAGTGTTCATTATAACAGTTTCTATGAGAAGATTCCAATTCATGGATTTGGTAAATGAATTCCAACTAGCAAAAGAAATTACTTTCATAACAATAGTAAAATATAGAAATAGAAGTAAAAATATTAATTGCAAATGATACAGAAAAGTATACTAAGGCAACAAATGAAAAGAGAAAATGCAGCTTTTCTGGATTAATAATTTCAACTACTTTTTTATTTTGCTATGAGTATTACAGAAGAGCTTTTTTTGAATGTTGGTATTTTATGGGTGTTCTAAAGTGCTACCTTTCAGTATCAACAACCTACCTACCAATCCCACCTGGATCATTGTGAATCATGTGTTCCTTATAACTACAGGTAGATCTTAATTTCAAGCAGAAAATGTAAGAACATTTTTAGTTATTTGACAGAAGTTCTGTGCTCACTGGTGTAGTATCAGGCAACTGTGATTTCATTAAATGCTTCTTCAGATTTTTTCAGTCATTCTGGCTAATTTTGGAGTGTGCTATTATCTTATCCTTCTTTAAGTTCAGTTATTTTATAACACTCCCGTTAGATCCACCTGTCAAACTTCTCTTGCCTTTCTCGTGCATGTGGAAGGCTCTGCCCTTGTAGATGAGAAATGAGCCAGCATCATTTACCAACCAACAGATGCTACTTTCAGGTTTATACCTGTATAAATGGATTCCAATGTGTAAGTCCCTGAAATTTAAGTCAGCAGAAGCAGAGGTATAATGGGGTCCTGATCCTTTGTTTAATAGATGAAGGCATTTATTTTTATGATTTTCTCAAGCTGCTTGTATGAGGTGAAATCAAGAAATGGTAACTCACTAGGAAAAAACCTTTTTGATCAAGAATCTTCATTTATATTACAGGTTTTGTGGAAAATGGGGATATATCCCTTTCATACACAATTTTAATTCCATCACTTTTATCTTTTCTTTTTTTTTTCTGAAAAATTAAATATTTTTTCAGTCACCGCAGTGGACAACCTCAGTCTTGTTTACACTTGGCACCACCCAAATGCAATATATACCTGCCTTTATGTGGTATTAGATTAAGGATCAGTTTTTAAATGTGTTTGGATTGGAAGAAAACCAGTGGAATGTGGCTGTTTGTGCATGACTATATGTTTTTCATACATGTAAATTACATTTAAAAATATGTTGCTAAGATTAGGGGTAAATCCTGCCCTCACTGAATGCAATGGAAATTTTGGAATTGATTTTGAAGGAAGTAGAACCAAGTCCATCTAAATTAAGATGTCAGCTGTATAATGAGCAGTTTTCACAATAGAATATGCAGGAGTCTGTAGGGGTAAACAACACAAAAAGGTTAACCAATTTGGAATGGTAAACAAGTATGATTTTAATTATCTGTTGAGGCTGTGGGTGGATTTTTTTGTCTTGCATTCCTCCTTTTCTCTTCAGGCGTTAGCCAAATTTCAAAGAGGCTATTGTTATTTGTGATTCGGTTGCTGACAAAAGGAACTCTGTATTTCTCTATTTCTGTGTTTATTTACAGTCTGTAAAAGCATATTTTCACCCTAACTGTGGCATGCCAGGTCAGTTAAATAGGAATTTCAGGGAATGCCTGGAGGTGGAAAAAATAATGACCAATCATCATCCCATGTCCCTTCCACTTGCTCTGGCAGCTAAATAGCACACTTAGTGCTGTGTTGTCACTGGCAGCTACAAAGACAAAACCTCCCCCTCTCCCAAGCAATCCTCTGCCCAACATGGTTTAATTATTTATTGCAATTAAAATCTTTGCCTGGAACTTCCTGTAAGCTTCCTAAAGTCCAGGGATTATCCAGTTTCCTTATACAAATGACCAAGTGACCAAATGCCAGATACCTCTCTACTGAAAAATCTTGTTGCTTATCCCAGAGCCTAAAGAGAAGGGTAAATCTTTGGAAAACCTCGTTCCAGGTTTGGAAACTGGTTCTTTTGGAGCTTTGAATGGTAGACTTTATAGATATCTAGATTTAAGGGAAAGTACTAGGTGATTTTCTTTAAACTTGGTCTAAGCTGCAGACCAAGACTGTCTAAGGTTCTGTAGTTCAGTCCAGATTTATTTTAAGTACAATTCAGGTAAGTTCATCTTTGTTTCTTCTTGCAACTTTTTAATACATTATATGTACATAAAATCTCACCTCTTTAACCTGAGGGCTGTTTGAAGGGAAGAGAATTATTTTCACTGCATAGGCTACTACATCTGCCAAGTCTCTTTGAGGAAACAAAAAGAGGTATGTATTATGACTCTAAAAAGATGTTTCTATTTACAAGCGAATTGAGTCCTGCTCCTGTCCAGCCACCTCTCTGTGGTCCAGGAAGGCTGGGCGCTCTTTAAGGAGGAAGTTTTAATGGCTCAGGAGCAGGCGGTCCCCAGGTGTTGTAAGAGAAGCCGACGCCAGAGAAGACCACCCTGGCTGAACAGGGAGCTTTGGCTGCAACTCAGGGAGAAAAGGAGAGTTTACAGCCTTTGGAAGAAGGGGCAAGCCACTCACAGTGAATACAAAGATGCTGTGAGGCTATGCAGGGTGGAAATCAGGAGGGCTAAAGCCCAGCTGGAAATTAATCTGGCTTCAGCAATCAGACACAACAAGAAATGTTCCTATAAGTATGTCAACAGCAAAAGACAGACCAGGGACAGCCTCCATCCCCGGCTAGAAACAGGAGGAAATTTGGTAACAAGTGATGAGGAAAAGGCTGAGGTGCTTAATGCCTTCTTTGCCTCAGTCTTTAATAACAAAACTAGTTGTACTGAGGGAATCCAGCCTCCTCAGCCAGAAGACACAGACTGGGAGAACGACCCCTCCACAGTCAAGGAGGAGTCAGTGACCTGCTGCATCACACAGACACACACAAGTCTATGGGACCAGATGGGATACACCCAAGGGTGCTGAAGGAGCTGGCTGGGGTGCTCCCCAAGCTGCTTTCCATCATTTACCAGCAGTCGTGGCTGACCAGGGAGGTCCTGACAGATTGGAAATTGGCCAGTGTGATGCCCATCTATGAGAAGGGTTGGAAGGATGGTCTGGAAAATTACAGGCCTGTCAGCTTGACTTTGGTGCCTGGGAAGCTGATGGAGCAGCTCATCCTGAGCGCACCATCATGCAACACATGGGGGACAACCAGATGCTCAGGCCCAGTCAGCATGGGTTTATGAAAGGCAGGTCCTGCCTGACAAACCTGATCTCCTTCTACGACAGGGTGACCTGCTTATTGGATGAGGGAAAGGCTGTGGATGTTATTTACCTTGACTTTTGTAAGGCCTTTGACACCGTTTCCCACAGCATTCTCCTGGCAAAAATGGCTGTTCATGGCTTGGATGGGCACAAACTTTTCTGGGTAAAAAACTGTCTGGATGGCCGGGCCCAGAGAGTTGTGGTGAACGGAGTTAAATCCAGTTGGCGGCTGGTCACGAGTGGTGTCCCCCAGGGCTGGGTTTTGGGGTCACTCCTGTTTAACATCTTGATTTATGATCTAGACGAGGGGATCGAGTGCACCCTCAGTCAGTTTGCAGATGACCCCAGGTTGGGGGGGAGTGTTGATCTGCTCAAGGGTAGGGAGGCTCTGCAGAGAGACCTGGACAGGCTGGAGCCATGGGCTGAGGCCAACTGGAGGAGTTTCCATAAGGCCAAATGCCGGGGGCTGCCCTTGGGCCACAACAACCCCCAGCAGCGCTACAGGCTTGGGGAGGAGTGGCTGGAGAGCTGCCAGTCAGAGAGGGACCTGGGGGTGTTGATTGACAGCCGGCTGAACAGGAGCCAGCAGTGTGCCCAGGTGGTCAAGAAGGCCAATGGCATCCTGGCTTGTGTCAGCAGTAGCGTGGCCAGCAGGGACAGGGAAGGGATCTGACCCCTGGACTTGGCACTGGTGAGGCCGCCCCTCGATTCCTGTGTTCAGTTTTGGGCCCCTCACTACAAAAAGGACATTGAATGACTCGAGCGTGTCCAGAGACGGGCAACGGAGCTGGTGCAGGGTCTGGAGCACAGGTTGAACAGCGAGCGGCTGAGGAAACTGGGATTGTTTAGTCTGGAGAAGAGGAGGCTGAGGGGAGACCTCATCGCCCTCTACAGCTCCCTGAAAGGAGGTTGCAGAGAGCTGGGGATGAGCCTCTTTAACCAAGTAACAAGTGATAGGACAAGAGGGAATGGCCTCAAGTTGTGCCAGGGAAGGTTTAGACTGGATATCAGGAAGCATTTCTTTCCAGAAGGGGTTGTTAATGCCCTCAAGCTGCCCAGGGCAGTGGTGGAGTCCCCATCCCTGGATGTGTTTAAGAGTTGGGTCGACATAGTTCTGAGGGATCTGGTGTAGTTGGGAACTGTCAATGTTAGGTTGATTAATGGTTGGACTGGATGATCTTCAAGGCCTTTTCCAACCTAGATGATTCTATGATTCTGTGTGGAGTGATACCTAGGTAAAAGAAAGCCCTTCACATGCAACATAACTTCTAGCTTCTAGCAGTCTTTTGCAGTAGCTGCAGTAACCTTCAAGTAATTTTCTTAGTACCTCTTCCTTTACAAAAGGTTTTCCATAATATGTGATGTAGGCTTCTGAGAGGCAAAAACATTTACACCCCCTGGGTAAAGGAATTATATGTCTGCCAAGTCTTGCCAAGACTCACTGCTAATGTGTTTTTGAAAGAGAAAGGTGTTGCTAAATCTGATCTGCTGTCTTCCTGCAGACTGTAAGATATAAACCCAACACTAGGAATCTAATTTAAATGAGTGTTAAGGACATTTTGGTTACAGCAGAAGACAGTTTGAGGATTAATGGATAACTTAGGTTTTTACTTGGATGCATTTAACTTCTGCTTTGTTTTCTATTGTCTGTCATTTTTCTGAAAATATTATTTCATTTGAACTTTTGTAGATACTCCATGTATATAAGCAAATGGATTAATAACTTGAAGTCTACCTGAGAAAATGCTTGTATCCCTTTAGCCTTACTTTGATGTGGATTATAAATTTAAGCAATGGTTTGCAAACAAGCAAATCCTTGTGCAGGTTCCCTTGATTCAGAGCAGCACAAGAAGTAGTTCTAAACTGCTAAGGACTTAATACAGAAAGCTCAGAGAAGTCTGATAACTTGAGAAGTACTTTGTAAAAAGTATACCCTCAGCAAAAATTTCCCACTAAATTTATATACAAGTTAAGAAAGTTTAGGTATAATCCTGCTTAGGGGCAGGGGTAAAGTAAAAAGCCTCTCAAGTCCCTATTTTTCCCTGTGATTCTATTCAAAGTTTTAGTTTTTCAGTTCAAATTTGGTGAATTCAATCTGGGTATTAAGATGTAAACAACTCAAAATGTAAATAATCAGTTTACAGTTGCTCAGACTTTGGGGTGTTACTCAGCCAGGTCTTAGAGGAAAATGACATGATGCACTGAAGCAGTTCAAATATACATTGTGCAGATTCAGGGTTAATAGAGAAATATATTGATTTTATTTTTCATTTCTTATTTTAAGAAAATCTGAAACAAAATATGTTTAGGCTTTCCTATTGGAGCATAAGAAAAAATCAGGAAAGCTGTTTTTCCAGAGAAAGCATCACTCTTCCAGTAATTCTGTTGGGGGTATTAAGTAGAAGAGGTTATATATCAGATTTAAAAATCTGAATAGTCCTAGAATTGAGAAGTGTTCAACTAATTTGTCAATGTCTTCTTTAAATTAGCAGTTGTAGAGTCATTACTAAAATAACACAAACAAAAACAAAACCAAAGAGCAGCATCCTAGGACCCTGCTGAATTTCTGTGAGGGGTGTGGTGGTTTTGTTCCCCTCTAAACTGATTCTGCATTTAATTTTCTGCCACCAAACCAAAAAAAAACAAAAAAACACCAAAACCAAAACAGTTTAAGTAAGCCACAGGCAATTTGCAGTAAAGTTTTTGTAAGATTATAGCGTTTAAAAATTCTCAGTCAGAATGCTCCATAAGGTTAGAATAAATTAACACAACCAGTATTTATGTAGTGATTAGATTTTAGATTGATAAGATTTGTGCTTGAAAGAGGAAGTGAGTTAAAACATGCAAGTTGCTGCTGAAACAATAAACTGCTAACAAGCATTCATGTGATGAACTTATGTGTATGCTTACAGGATATTCTACTAAAGCCGCATGGTCCTTGTACACCAAGAAGACCATGGGAAACAATATTTCATACACTCATGCCAGTGCCTTTCTATTGTCTTCAGATCTTCCCACAGTCCATGAACAGAGGAAAAATCCTTACAAGTTTCAGGATATTTTTCCCCACTAGGCCACTAGAGCAGTAAAAAATATCCAAGGAAGACTTCTAAACCAAAGGGTGGAAAAATCTTGGGAATAATTCTGAAATAAGTTTTCAAATGCATGGCCGCTCCGAAAGCTTTTGCTTTTCTGATTCATTGAACACTGAACAGCTGTACTCTGCAGGATAATTAGGCCATGAAGACAAATTGTAGAGGCCCCTATGCTCTCTGACCCTTTGATTCATTTAGGATATCTTAAGTCTTTATCTGAGTCTGAAATTTTACATCTGAGTATTTATTTGACTGAATCCTTTCTCACTGGTTACTGCTTTATGCATAGGCAAGACAAGTTTAGATCATGTACTTGAATATGAAATATCATCTTAGTGTGCTATCACTCACCACTTTTTAATTTGGCATATGACCTTTCTAATAACTTTTAATTGGGAAACAGTACCCTAGATACCTGGAGAGATCGGGCTACCAAACAATGGAAAAAATTTTGCTTGAGACTCTTTGTTTGGACTGTGAATGCTCCTTATCACATAATGACAATAAGTGGCTAACCTCTCATTCAATCTAAATTGAGTCAGCTTGATATTAGCTTGGACAACCAACTGGAGAAGTGGTGGAGTTGTGCTGTGGAAAGATTCATCCTAGTCTACTGACAATTGATTTTTTAAGGGCTCAACAGAGACCAGTAGGATTGTTTCAGCATTTAAAAGTGTATATTACATAAAGGTGAAATTTTTTCATAAATTTCAAAAGGACCTAAGCTGAATTTTTCTCTTTAATAATTGGCTATTGCAGTGAAGTATAAAGAGTAGTCTTAAATTTTATGCTGGAAGCTCATATGCTAAATCAAATTTATAACTATTGGTACATTAGCACTAGTAATATTTGGAATTTTATAAAGTTATTAGGATTTCAGGGAACAGTATGAGTAAATTTTGATAGTCAGCATAAATTGAGTGTACATTGGCCAAAAACGTATTCAAATGTATTTAATTTCCCTAACATATTGAACTGCATTCTCTTTGAACAAAGGGAACTCGTGAGATGGATAAACTGAGACTTACTGCATTTTTAGACTATGCTCTATTCACTAAGATGACCAATGGAATTAGTATTCAATTCTAAAGGCAAATACCCCCACTTAAAACCATGTAGTACTGGCATAACATTTTTTTCCTTAACAGTCAGTCTGCCCTTCTCCAACATGGATAAGTCAAGGCCAGTGATCATGCTACAGTAGTTAGTGTGAATGAGACAAAAATAACAGGACATATGTTCAGTATATGACATTTGAGACTTCTGAAAAGTCACTTGTCTTACTTCACACTTCACAGCCTGTAACTTATTTAAGAATAACCTTCTGGCATGTCTTCTCTGCTTTTTCACAATTTGAAAGTTAACACTCTCTTCTGAGGACAGTCACTGCTCACATCCCCCATGTTCCTGTCTGAAATAATGTCTTGTCTTGTAAACAAACTGCACAAATGAATTGTTCTCATGGGAAAAAAGTCAAACTGGACAGCTTTGTGACAATTAGACCACTGGAGGTTATGGGAAATCTAGCTTTTAGTACGTTACTAAAGTTTTAGGGCTAGTCCCTTGCTGCAGTAGCAAGCTGACATAGCTCTACTGACTCCCAGAGAACAGAACTGATTGACATAGTTAAAATTCTTATCTATAATTTTCCTTACAGTGTTATGTCCTGCTTTAATCAGCTCTTGGTGTACAGTGTACCTTTTAGTTCTGCGGAAGAACTTCTATTTTGCTGTTTGCTATGTATAGAATCCATATGTTTTGAAGACCAGATTTTTCCTGTTTCTACTCATTATAACCCCTATGTTCTTGTTCATATAGTGTCAAAAACAGCTGCTCGGTGGTTGGAGCTCCTTGTGTGAAATTTGCTCCTTATGGAGAGAGGAAAGAAATGTGGGAGTATAAAATACCTTGACTTTCATCAAGACATCTCTTTGTCTTCTGCATTTGAACACCAAATGCAGGCAAGTGTCAGGCCCAGCATGCCTGCTATAGGTGCCTTACATAACCCAGTACTCGGTTGGTCTGGAAATTTTGATTGTTTGTCATTGTGAAGTGGTTGATTGAAGGGGTTTTTTGTTTGTTTGTTTTACTAGTAGAGATTCTAGTAACTAGCTGTGGCATAACATTTCAGAATGGCTTTCAGGGTCTGTCTCCCACACTTCCTGACTCTTCCAGTTTCTTGTGTGGTTCACTTGTGTGGTCTTCTAAAGGTAAAGTGATGATTGTCAAGTGATAACAGTCATCACTGCATTTTCCAGTTTTGTTCTATTGCATATTACTTAGCAGAGGACATATCCGCTCAGAGTACACCAATGATTTGACAGACTACAAAGACAGTAAATGTCTTTATTAAGGGCAAAGTATCTCTGATTCCTGTTCCCTACTTAAAATGGAATGTAGCACACCAGTAAAGTGGCATCTGGTTCTATCTAGATGTTAGAGAATATGTAGGACATCTCACCATTCACTCCCTGGCATCAACATCATATATGTAACGCTGAACAAGAGCAGACTTCTTTCAACAACAAAAATAATTGTATAGCTCTTCTGGAAATGTTTTATTATTGAATTGTTATTTGCTATTGTTATTGTTGTTATTGTTGAATTTTAAATTTCTCTTCAAGGTCTTTTCACTCACTTTTCATTATAACATCGTTTTCAATTCAGACAATAAAGTTTAATATGAAGCCTGAAATTCAAGAAAATGTAGAAAATTAAACTCCTGAAGAAAACCAATATTCAAAGAAATGCCTCAGAAAGTGCAGAGGTTAGGGCATATACAGTGAGTGCTCTATTTATGAAGTTCATAGTGGCTGTTTGAAGGTGGGTGAAAATGAACACACATAAAAAAGAATGGAAAGAAATTTAAATCCTTTCTGAGGGCAGAGCTACTTGTTTAAAAGTGGGAACAGAAATATGACAAGATTGCTAGTTCATTGCCCTACTTCTCTGGACACCTGAAGATATAAGCCCCAATCACTTTCCAGGATTAAAGAAGGCTGAGCTTTCTTTCAGGTCAAGTGTCTCTCATTAGAAAAGGAGGGGCGGGGGGGGGGGGAAATTACAACATCTGATTATAAGCTTCAATTTCTGTTATTCCCCATTTTTTCCTTCTTTCATGCTTCTTTCACTTGTATATCATTCCCTGAAAACTACCTGCTTATTAACCGTTGCTTTGAAATCTTGAAGTTAAAATAAAAATTTTATGTTAGATATCCTTTCTTTCACACTATTCAGTTACCTGAGGAACATTTTTATAGTTATGCAGTTCAAAGGCAGCACAATCTACCATACAAAAGGAAGAAGACAACAAAAAATTTAACACTGCATGTTAGGCTTTTATAGTGAAACTCTGGTTATGTCAATATAATATAAACACTGGTCCTGTAAATGATAGTAAAGTAACACAATGAATAAATGAAATACCCTTTTCTCCATAAAAATAAGACATTAGAAGAGATCTGATATTTGCTAATTATGAACTTAAGTAATTATGAAACTTTGCCATAACTAATTTTAAAAATGCCCTTAATTATATTATTTTAGACAACAATGCTAAACTCTAGTGGGTTTTAGAAACTGAAGTCTGGAGTAATACAGTGAATACAATGGAAATCTAGCTAAATCTAGGAAATCTAAGTGAAATAAATGAGTTTCCATCTTAAAAAGGGATTATAACACCACTGGAAATACCCTCCCTAGATACAGATGCTAACTACAAGAAGGCAACAGAGACAAACTTATTTTGTCTAGTGGACTAGCAGACTATTCAAAGCCTGTGGAAGGTAGATAAAGCATTTCACGAAATTTATTGGCTTTGGATCAGGCCTGTTATAAAAGAATTCTCTTTGTCGTTCAGTCTGAATGCTGACTTTTTTTTATATACTACTGGAGAATGCAAAATTTTTTGTGGTTCTTCTAAATTCTCCAACAAAAATCCTGACACTCACCATTGCAGACATAATGTGATGGATGTTGTAAATGGCTAGTTTTGTGCTTAATATTATGCAAGGTAGTGTGTTAAATAAATTGCCACTGCTTAGAACATGTGGGTTTTCAGGACTATATTACTGTTCCATCATGCTCAAGTACATCACATGACAGCAGAGCCTCGAGGCTAGAGTCAGTGTGGGTGCCTGTGTGGGTTCCTTTTGTTCTAGGTGGTAGTAATGTAATGCAATTCTTGTGTAGACCTGTCACACAGCAGCCTGTACCTAGACACTTGCTCAACTTAAATTTTAGTGAATTGAGCTAGTGGGATTACAGTATTAGAGTGCCAAACAAGGCAAATGCATGAAATGAGTCCATCCCAAAATCACTGACTTTCACATGCAATAGTATATGCTCTGTATACAGGGGTGTGCAGACAGATTGCAGATGTTTGAAAGATATTTCTTTTGTTGTCCCTGTTGGTATATGCAGAAGGAATGGATTATTTCAATTTTAAAGGAATATCCATCAGTTGTTTATCTTTGCAGTTGACACAAGTACGTACTACAGATGAAGTTTGAAATCTACTTAACTATATTCTTCCAGTACTTCCAGATCAGGTCAAAATTCCTCCTTCATGGTTCATACTACTACCGAAAAATAATCCTATTATATGATTTCTAACAGTTACACTGAGTCACTTGTTTCTATGAAGCAAGGTTAACTTCCAACTGATCGGATTCTGTAAAGAATGTTATATATAACTCACATGCAAATATGGAAAAAATGTGTAAGTGGAATAATAAGTAAGTATAAACCTTCTTTATCTCAAATTTCATTAGCTGTTCATTTACAGTTTAGTTTGCCAAGAACATTTTCTCAGAAAGTAATGACTTGACATTTTAGTTCCAGCCAAGCTCTTAACTGTTTAAGAATAGTAGCACAGGAAAAAGGGATTTAATGAAGAAGATACTTGTAATTCCATCAGCTGAACAAACATTAACATTTTAGTTTTCATCATGCTTTGGATACTTTTTAATGAGATACTTGAAAGAGGTGGATTTGCTCCAAAAATTAGGTCCTTGCACCCATTGCTAGACTGAAATGCAGGCATTTACAAACACATGACAAAATATATCCTTGTCACATGGTCCTCTGGACTGTGTCCCTCATGCATACCTGTGTGATGATTGTGTTACCAGCTGTCTACATTTTGGTTATACGAGAGGGATGGAAGAATGACATGACTGGGAAACACAGCAGCAGGGATAAATATTTCAGAAATATTTCTATGTCCTGATTCTGGCTGGCTGTGAGCATTTGAGTGACCTTTAGAAAAGAAAAAGGAAACTAAGGGGACAGGTTCTGCCAATTTTGATGTGGAACAGTAGTTGACTGCTGCCCATCTATAGCATTTTTTTTTTTTTTACATTTCGGCTTTTAAGCATTTGGCAATGCCATGATATTTATGATAAGGTATCTGATCTATTATTACAAGTAGTTGTACATGTCATCCAATATGTCATTCATATTTGTCTAAATACAATTTATATGAAAAAACAATAAAAAATTATGATGTGTCTTCTAAAATGTAGATTAGAAAAAAGCTGGATATTTGTATAACATTCAATGGAAATATACTAAAAATGGGAAAAATCAGAAAAAAGGGAAAGGAGATGATTATGTAAAATACATGCCAGCAAATTTTAAGAACTAGATGAGACATTCCAGACTGTTATGGACATCTCAGAAAAGGCAGAGAGAGATTCCAGTGGACCAAAGAGGGACAAACAGTACTCTTCTCTTTTATAAAGAGAGGAATTGTCCTGGGAATTACAAGCCAATCAGCTTAGTTATCTAAAAATACACTTGAAAGATATGAATCAATTTGTAATCATTTAGGGAATAATAAAGACATAAAAGATAGTCAAAATACTTGTATCAAAATTAAAAATCATATCCAGTGCTTTTTTTAGGAAGCATATCTAACAAAGATGTTAGAAGAAAGTCTGCTTTGATTTCAGTAAGACTTTTAACAGTTCTGTGTGACGTTTTTCTGATACAAATTAAGGAGATAATGCTTCATGAAATTACAATAAGGCAGAATTATTCCTGATTGTAAAACAGCACTTAAAATTTTTTAAATAATTTCCTGTCAGACTGGGGGACATCTCAGGTTTATGGGGGTATATAGAAGATTTGGGGACACTCTGGTCAATTGGAAGACAATCTGGTCTTTTCTATTGTTACTAACTGCTGTAATGATGGTGGAGTGCACTAATGATCCATGAGCAACAATAAGCTTTGCAGAGTCACAAGAACCATGTAAGTCAGTCAGAGATTGATGACAAATTGTTCCAAAATCAGGTAGGTGAAATTCATAAAAGATAAGCTGCATATACATAAAGTACAATATTGTAATTAGGAAGCACCTTTGCAAAATGAAGAATAACTGCCCATGTAGGAGTGCTGTAGGGAAGAATCTGTAGGCTGTAGTGGATTACAAAACAAATATGAGTAAAGATGCAAAGAGTAAAAAAAGAAGACATTTCTTAGGTATTAATGATATTGCTACATGGAAGACATGAAGGGTTACAAGACATCGTCCTGGCAATGCCTTCGGTAAGTAGAATGTCCAGCTTAAGATGTATAAAGAGCTTGACATTGAAGAGTAAGAGTGATTGTGTCAGACAAGATTTGGAATATACAGTTTTGAAGGAATTGGGTTTTCATAGCCTAGGCAAGAGAAAGCAGATAAAGGGCATAAGTTTGTCTGTGATCCTGATGACTGGGAAGTAGATGACTAGAGAAACACAATGAAGAGACTATAGTTATCTCTCCATTATCCAGGATAGTTAGGGATATAGTTCTGCAAGTTCTTCTTGGTTGCTTTAATGCAATTCCCAGAACTCTAGTTCTGGTGAGACATATTGGCTCGAATAAAAGGCAATAAAATTGCAGAAACCATCCAAGTGCCATTCACTATGTCATGTTTAATCAGACTTCGGTAAAACAGAGCGGTGGGGAGGACAGAATACAGATTCCCAAATCTTCCAGACTTCTTGTCTTGGGTGTTTCTTAAAAGTCACTAACGTTCCAAGTTACAGGTAGTTCAGCTGTGTTCACATGGCAGGGCTCACAAACTAGTAAACCATATGTATCCCAAACTGACACTTCATTAGACTAGATTTGGGGTGATTGTCAGCTAAATACCCCGAAGTTGACCGAAAATGTCCCTTAGCTAAATGCTTTTTGCCCACGTTGCCTATTCCAGGCTGCCAGGCCTTTTGTCCCATGAATCTATACCATTTCCACTAGAAATAAAATCTTAGTGTGAACACAATTAGTATGATAGGAAGAGATCTTTATCTGAATATCTTATTATCAGTGTACCTATCTGAAAAGCAAACACTACCAGTATAAGCATCTTCATACCACACTTCTTTCCCGCTGTTCTACTGAGGGTATAATTTAGCATGATATACGAGCGGTTTGTGTTTCTTGTTTCCAAATACAGACATTTTCAATTTGGCTGTATGGGCATCTGACAGACAGAATTTATCAACAAAAAAATCTATTGTTAGTAACAAATTTAGCAACAGTCTCAATATGTCTGAATCCTAACAGAAACACTGTCAATAGTGAATTTTTCTTCATTAACAGTGAAGTTATATTAGTGTGGTATGATCCATCTCTATATTATACAGCACTTGTTATTTTATTAAACTGCTTTGTAATATTAAGTTGAACAGCTTTAAGAATTTAAAGTATCAGCATCAAGACTTTTAAGCATATTTGTTAACATTTTTACCAGCCAAACCATGGATTTGTCAAACAAACTTGTTTTCTTCTGTTTAAGGACTTCTGGCAGGCAAAACATCCTCTAACTGCACTGTTGATAATATTTAATATGGTACATAAAATAGGAGTTATGTGCAAGCTTTTGGGGGTGGGGGGCAGGGAGAGCATGAAAGGAACAACCATGGAGAATTCCAGAGAATAATAATAATGAGGAATGATACAATGGACTTCTAGTTTATTTGTTGAGGGAATTACAGGGGTTAATGGAGGAGATTTGAGGATCCCTAATTTTTTGCTTGAAATGAGGGCTCTCACTCCCAATAAAAGCCCTCTTTGCCAACACAGACAAGACAGTCCTGGTTCTTCATTTCTGGTTCATTTCTAGATCTTTCTTTTCTTCTGTTTCCAGATAAATTTTTCCAGATATCTTACATCTTAAAAATGCATACATTCTGTTTGTCCTTTTTTTTTTTTTTTGGTTCATTTGATCTAATACACTTCTCCTTCACCATGTCCTACCAAGTATGAGGAATCTCAGTCTTTATAATTTTTGCTTATATGATAATAGATATATGCCTTTTGATAACATTGAAGGATCTTTCTCCATGCAGAGTTAACTATCCCAGCTCTGTGTAAAATGTGAATAGAAGGACAACAGTGTTGGGACAATATTATAACAAACAATTCAATTTGAATCCTGTGAATTCTTTGATTTTGTCCATAATCCTGCAAAGAGGCTAAATTTTTTCTACTCTGCACATGGTTTCTTCACTGAAACATGGAGTTTCTCTGTGTGTCCTCCAAATGTAACCAGATTCCTTCCACCTCAGCTAATTCCCAGATTAACAGAATTTCTTCGCTGTGAAAGTACATTCCATCTTCTTATCTCCTTTGCCAAAATTACTGATGTCAGTAGCATTCCTGTTTCTACTGGACATAGTAGCTTTGAATACCAGAATGAAAATCTGAAACTTTCCTTACAAAGAAACTACAGTACTTCAGGCAGAGATACGCAGAGAAGTACCAAACTGAACTGGACTAATTTATTGGACTTCAATTTTATTGCCTGGTGGAGTTTTCCCCTTAAAAGATCCTCTTCAGCACCAAAATTGGGAGACAGATGACAAAATCTTGACAGCACAGTTACCAATGTGTGGGGTTAATGGCAACATTTCTCTGTGGCCTTGACATAATGAAATGAAAACTTGTTATTCACCAGACTCTTCTTATGCCCAGACAGAAATGTTAGACTTTATACTAAGATATACTTTTCTCCAAATGATTCTACCTGAGGCTACTACATGTTCTGTAATTTTAGTACTCAGCATTTCTTCCCATTATTATTTCAAGGTTTTTTCAATGCAGCCGGTTTTCCAAGGCAGAAATTCAAAAATAAAATTATGGTGCTTAAGCATTATTTGGCAATTATCCAAAATAAGAGAGAATGTTGTTCACAGGTTGCCTTTCCTTGTTTGTATTTCAGACTGCTCCACCAACTGTACTATGGAACATCATCAAGGAACACAAACTGCACAAAGCAGAACTTCGGAAAACTTAAATCAGAATGGATTTAAAGTTTAATCAAATTCTGTCAGCAATAACCCACTGCTGATAGATCTATAGTCAATGAACGATCAGTTTTATCTTTCTGCTAATGAAGATTAGTCTGTTCTAAGCTCTTTCAAGCATATTGATCAGTACTGTTTTCTGGGGCTTTCAGCCTATGCCTCATTTTGCCGCTACAGATTAAAACATTGCTGACTTGAATTTGCTCCAGATTTGTATATCGAGGAGGACTCCATACTTAATTTAATTTATTCTTTGTTCCAACAGCATGAACCACAGTCACTAAATTGTGAGTTCTATACTACCGACCTAAATCTAGCTTGATTGCCCTAGAGAGAATCAGAGAGGCTCTCTTGGCATAAGTGGTCTCTTAAAAGGACTAAAAAGGCTATTTCACTGTGATGAACATTTTGCTGGCCACTCTGCACAGCACTGAAAGTCTTGAAATCCTGTAGTGATCTAAGGTCTATTAGGAAACATTTCCAATAGTATTAAAGCTTTCTATGATTTTGATTTAGCTTACGTACATCTTTTTAAATACAGCTTTTTGATTTTCCAACTCTGGAGCATTACTTCTGTCCAGCACTGATAGAGAAGTATGTCCTATATTTGCTTATTTGCTGAATCTATTTTATGAATAAGACATTAGAATAATTCAGGGCCTAATCTGAACATTTCAAACTTTGGATGTTTTGAACTGAGTCAGCGTGGACATATTGCTAGATAGCTGATGAATTTAGACTTTGAAACATCTATTCTCTTGTCAATATGTATGCTTCAAAACCTGAGGCAGTTTATTAATATAAACTCACAAATTTAGCTGGGAAAAACATCGGTCTTTCCATTTATCTTAATTTTAAAGAAAAAAAAATTAATGGATATCATGTATTCGTATTGAGGGATGGAGCACCTCTCCTATGAAGAAAGACTGAGAGAACTGCAGTTGTTTAGCCTGGAGAAGAGAAGGCTCTGGTGAGACCTTATTGCAGCCTTTCAATATATAAACAGGGCTTATGAGAAAGATGGAGTGACTTTTACCAGGGTCTGTAGTGACAGGACAAGGGGCAATGGTTTTAAATTGAAAGAGGGTAGATTTAATTCGGACATAAGGGAGAAATTTTTTATAATGAGGGTGGTGAGACACTGAAACAAGTTGTCAAGAAGTTGCAGATGCCCCTCCCTGGAAGCGTTCAAGATCAGATTCGATGGAGCTTTAGGCAACCTGATCTAGTGAAAATGTCCCTGCCCATGGCAGGGAGGTTGGAACAGATGATCTTTGAAGGTCCTTTCCAACCCAAACAATTCTATGATACTATCCCTAGCAATTTCAAATGTCTACTGCATAGTATTGAGAGGGTTTTTTATGCATAACCCTTGTGTTTATCTAGATTTAAGAAAATCAACTTTCACACAATAAAGTTACTAATAAAACAGCAAATAATAGAAAATGATTGCACGTGTTCCCAGAAGATCATTCTGTAATATTTAATACAGCAACTATTAAAAAACCCTTTCATTTTGTTTATATTCCTGTCAGAAATATTTTCTGTGAGTGAGGTATATTAATTTCTTCAGGGAAAAAGCTGTGAGGTCACAGATAGTATTTATATACAAGAGACATTTTAAAGTTTTAGAAGCCTGAATATCTAAATCTTTAGTCTCATTCAAGAAAGAAACTTCAGACACTGGCATTTGGCTGCGGTTCTTTAGATATGCTTTGGCCAGGTGAGTCTTTCTTTCCATGGGTCTGACATTGGTCTTGGCTCGGAAATTGACTCTCTCTTCACTGTGAGTCCTTGCTAGCAGTGCTAACTTGTTTGCATTTAGCAGGTGGAGGGGAGTCAGTTAAAGCTAGATATGTCACTTCTCCCCAGTGGCAATGGAAGAAGAGCAGCTCCTGGCTTTCTGGAAGCTGGAATTCTGTCTGAGCATAGCGAGACTCCCAAGTGCATAACATTGTGAGACTGCCTAAGAAAAGTAGAGGAATATTCTTATTTTCTCTTAAGCTCTTTTAGGTTAGCATAAGTTCTCAGGAACCTTACCTTCAAGGTTCTCTTTTAAAAATAAGAGTCTATCATATATCCTTCAAGCTTGCTATTTTTACTTTTTTGTCATATAGTGTTTCAATATCCTCTTGCTTTTGAAAGCAGTATGTTATTAAGATATGAGAAATCCAGATCTACTGAACCAGTGTTAGGACAGCAACTTTAATGTTAACTTCAGAGAAGAGATTTGCTGTGTTGGACATGAATGCTTTACAGCACCCTTAGCCAGAACAGCTGGCATCAGATAATTTATACTGACAGGAGATTACAGATTTTAGATGAGTGAAGTTCATTTTCTTTGCTTCTTAATCAGATTGTAGTAATTGGGGTCAAGAGCACTGCTTTCTTACAAGTTGTCAGCACAATTACCTAGCATTTAGTATTCTGAACAGTGGACTAACAGTCATTGTGCATATTTGTAAATACTGTGTAAGTAAAAAAAACAGGTCTTATAAGACTGTGATTGCAAATACAACTGTGACAAAGTAATTCTTTATGTACTGCTGTTTAGAATACAAGCTTAGCCTTGTTGAACTAATATGCATTGCTCTGTCTGTGCCACAGAACATAGCAGCACTTGGCATATAAGAAAATGTTACAGCATTTTAACAATTTAGAAAGGTTTGCTTTGCTTACTTACATGTAATCAAAATAACAAAAGTCACATCTGATGTCAAGTTCATATTATATTGCCAAAGAAATCAGGTAACTTAGATCTACTAGTTTGCTACTGGTCTACACATTCGGTGAGGATTTATTCCACAGGGCACAACAATTTTCAATGAGAGGCCTCTAATAAACAGCAGCTGAACCCCCCATTCTGAAAATGCTGGATAATTGGAAGACTGTGTTGGTGGTCAATCAACTACAAACCTTCATTCAAAAATAATTAATCGGATCTTTTACAATATTAACTTTTTAAAAGAAAATAAAGAAAAATATGTGATACGGTGCCATTCCTAAAGGAAGTCCACCCCCTGAATTCTTGATCGTGCAGCTACTTGGACAGCTGTCTGTTCCCCTCCTCCTGTTTTGGTAATGCTCCGGTTACAAAATGTGGGTATCAAATCCCAGGGCTCTATTATCTATCTTGCTGGATGGCAAAGCATCAAACAAGCTACATCTGATCCAGTGCTGTGGGCTGTCATGTGTCCATCCCAGGCAGCTGCTTCTCTTCTTCTGTGATTTTGGTTTTAGAGCATGAATCCCAAGGTTGCAATGTACTAGTGAAGTTAAGTATTATTCCCCCTGAGAGAGTACTTAGTTCACCCAAACCTTTAAGCACCGTTTCAACAATATAATCTTCTCCATGCTATTCCCCATGGATTTTTTAAACAAAAGGCTGCAACTGTGACAGAATATAAAATTAAAATTAAACATTTTCTGCATTTTCTTCTTGATCCTTTTAGTTATAACTTTCTCTCTCAATAAAGGTACAAACAATTTTTTTCTGATTTTCCATCAGTCTAGAGCTTTCTACTCAAGGACCTCTCATTTGTTTCAGACCTCAGGGACCACTCTTACCCTGCAGCCCTTGAAAGCATGTTCAAGATGACAGGATTGCCTTAGACTTCAAAAATCTTGAGGGTTTTGTAGCAATTTTATAGGGTGTCATATGTTAAAAAATTAAGTAAAGTCTGAGAATGTTCTGAGTCATTAACTCTGAACTGTCCATACACATAAATTTCTACAATGACCTCTGGTATAGTTGTGGCCCAAGCCACTTAACTTTTTTTAATAATTCCTGTTTGAGTTTCAGGAACTATCAAGGGCTATGGATCATTCCAAACAAGCGCTTTGCTTGCAGACCCAGTGTTTCTGAGACTAAATATAACAGGATATGGAAGCCTTCCCCTGACTATTTCTTTTAGCATCAGAAACAAACCTGACTACATTTAAGCTAATAGTATATATGCAGCATTAATGTGATGGCCATGTACCCCAAACAGTAGACAACCCAGTGCCTCCTGCAGTACACCAGGTAAAAGCAGTAAGAAACCAGGTTACGTTGAAGAAAAGTTTGGCTTGGATACAGTAGCTGAGAACAAAGAACAATCTGGAGCATTTTCTAAGTGGCTAGCAAATAAATATACTTTGGGTTGAATAATTAGTAATCTCAACTACAAATCATTGCCAAAGAGGATTTTTATGAAACAAGAATTGCACTGTTACAAGAAGCTGCATCCTTTTTTTAAAAAAAACTTTGCAAAATTGCAAAGTTTAGGGGGGGAAAAAAGTGGAAATGGAAGATGGTATCCTTTTAGAATAAGTGAGAGCTTGTTCACCATCTGTTTATTGTAATAAGGTAAAAGATAAGGGATAGCTACCTGCATTTAAATATTAAAATTGTAATAATTGTTAACATTTCATTAGGATGAAGTTTCTTTAACTGCTGCAGAAATGAATCACCACTAATCAAGTAGAGTCACCCTAGCACTTTAGATGATTTTTTTTTCTAAAGTGCAATTAATTTGGTTATTTTCTTTTAAATCAACATTATAATTACATTATAATCATAAACCCCACCTTTTACTTTATGAATTACAACATGTGAATGTATGTATACTGTTCTACAATAGATCCATGGTTGTTTGTATATTCTTTGTGTAAACTAGGCTATATATTATATGGCAGCATTTGTTCAAAAAACTAAGGAAAACATCTTTCCAGAGAACATATTTGGAAAAAAAAAAAAAAAAAAGGCAAATCACCACTGGGTGCCACTGTTCTTCCTTGCCAGCTATCTTGTCTATCACTGCAGAATGATATTAGCAGTAAGAACATGATCCAGAGCCCATTCAGTCAGTGGTAAAGCTCACAAAGACTTCAACAGCACGTGATGAGAATCTAAAAGAACGTGGCCCTTCAACAGAGATGTGCCAGTTGCATAACTATTACAAAATATGGTAGTTGCTTGTGCAACAAAAATCTCTGGAATTTTATTCCACTGCTGCACATGGTTTTTAAGATTAGCAGCTTCTAATAGATAAGTTGGCAAGCATTTTGTATATTGAAAAATGCATGCACAAGTCCTGAATTCCTCAGAAGGTAATGATAAATCTTTTGCTCACTTCAGCAGAATCATGGGCAGACTCTTGGAAACCGGTGCTTCATATGTATAGTGAAGCTATAGTCTCCCTTCATCCAGAGAGATGTACATTTCAGGGCATCCACAAGAAGCTGTAATTCTGTTTTCTATTCCTTCTAAGATGTGTTATTTGCCATGCAATAACACTACCCTCCCCTGAAAGGATGAAGTGCAGTCTCTGCTATATAGTGATGCTGGCATTATTCTTCTTTTGGCTTCATTCTCCAGTGGTAATGCTGTTGATTTATGAAAGACTCAGAGTACTTAGATAAGCTATTTCCTGGCTCTGTGCCTTCTCTTTCTCTGCCTCCATAGAGCCCCAGGTTATGAAAGAGAAAGGGAGAGCATTGTCCTAAGTTTTTAAATTCAGGTAAAAGCTAAAAGCCTTTGGCATTTCAGACATCTTTTCTGGATCCATATATTATGCAATATTATCTAAATGGTACATTCAGAAGTACCTCAAGTAACTAAAGAATGTAGGGCCAGACTTGTAAAGACTTTTAAATTTCTAAAAATTCAAACAGTAGGATTTTTAAATGCTTTAAGGTTAATAGAAGGTAGATATATCCAGAACTTCCTGGACATTGGCATGTTCAGCATTTGGGGATCCTGTGTCTTAAAAAAATTATCTGTCCCAAGCTAGATATATAAACACCCATGACAGACACAGGAACCAGCCTTCACAGAATGAGTTTCACAGAAATCAATAAACTGAGTGGAAAGTTGCTTAACATTCAACTTTGGGAAATACTGATAAAAGCTCTCAGCTCTCTAAAGTAGCAGGGTGACTCAACCCACTCAAGAATATCCGTTTATATAAAGCAAGGTATTATTCTTATAGAACAAGTATTCTTATTGCTGGGCTACATTTCAGCACCTAACTGAATTTGCTCTGATTTGCATAAAAGAAATATTAATTGAAAAAGAGATCTTCCATATTCTCCTCTCTCCTGTCTATCTGCTTATTGAGGTTTAGAACCAACAGCCTGGTGACATTGGATGTTTGGGAGGTTTTGCACATTCCTGCCAGAAACACACTAGGGATAAAAGGCAAGTGTAAGGGATTTCAGAGTTCTCAGTGGCATTGTAATATGGGACATAGCTATTTTATTGCATCCCACTTTTAAAACCCAAGGTACTTTCTGAGCCTAGCCTTTAGTATTGCAAATATGGTTTAGACTTTTAAGGATTAGATTAAAAAAATATTTTGGTGTATAACTCCTATTCAAATCTGTGTCTGGGGAGTGTTTGGTGATTGGAGGCTATTTAATACATTTTTGCAAAAGGGAATACACGTTGGCATTTCTAAAAATACCTTTCATGTATTTTCTCCTATCTTTCTCATTTATTTTCCCACGTACTGTCTACATGTCAATGTTTCAATTTCAAATACAATACAGATATAATTCCTCTGTATGTCATTGCCTCCTTTTTCTTATTTTTAATTTATTCTGCCATGAAATGTATAGGAGCCAGGTTACTCCTTGCACTATAACATTAGCTGAAGGCTTAGCTGTATTAATTTCAAGTTAGCTTGATACCATTTACAAGAGTTGTAATCTCTTCTCTTGTACAGAATAATAGATGCAGTTATGCAAAACTGATTCACTTAAAATATGGGGAGAAAGCAGTTATTGTAAGGCAAAAAAGAAAGGATTGTTCTAGGTTTATAGAGTGAAAGAACTCCAATGAAACTATACATAATAGGGCTCATGTAAATAAGATTAAATATTTTATAGGCTGTTCATTTTGTAAGACTAAAATATATTGGTGAGAAGGGAACAAAAAAGATGAGCTTTTCAAACAACAGAACAAAACTCCATATAAAAATTATACTTCCGCACTTAAAATTTCCAAGTGGCACAGGAATAAAGTGCGTATTTTTGCAATTTTATTGCAATAAGTAATCTGTAACATAATTTCAGATACTCAGATCATTCAGTTAAATATTTCTTTAAAATATAGATAGTGCCTGGATTTTCATAATAAAAGATTCCTTTGTTTAGGTGGGTAAACTTACTTTGAGTCAGTCATAGTCACCGGGGTGGTTTTTAATAAAAAAAAATAATCTGTGAGTGATTTAATCTGAAGTAATATTTGTTGAGTATTAATGTATTCAAATATACAGTGTTTCCAGTTGGATGAGAGAGAACCACTTGTCTTCGCTTTGCAATCCTTGGTGTCACTTGAACTGCTCATGTGACAACATTCTAATCTGGAAAGAGACAATAGGCATTGTTGGCCTTGCATATTAATAAAAAAGAGCCACAGTGCATGCAAACAAAGGCTGCTTCCTGGAACACTGTGTCACAAGATTCCCAGGGTCAATCCTGATGTCTTTACTCTGATGAGAAGCTCTGTTGGAATCAATGACCTTGATTCTCCTCACATTTACACCACCACAGAGACATTACTCTTACATAGTCCCAAATTCTGATCTCAGTTTTGTTAGTGTAATTCAGATCAGAAATACCTTCCAATCTGAGAGTTGTATCTGGTGTTGCCCCTGGGCTGTCTAAAAAGGCTCACGTGAGCAGGGAAAATGGGCCCAGCTGCTACTGGGCATCTTTGCAGAGCTGTAATTAGATAGTAGAATTTGCGTGAGTCACCGTAGAAGTGGTGAGAGCTCTTGAGGATTTAAAGCAAGTGTCCCTTTTTTCCACTGAGCAGGAAATAAATTGAAAGAATAAGTACTATATGACTGTGTCTGCAGGGCTTATCACCCCTGTGCTTTTTCTCTAAACTCAGACTTAAGTTACAGTAAAGAAGTGTTTTGCTTTCTTGCTGGTGTGCTTTTGAGTGCCCTTCTTGTCAGAAGTCTCACTTACTTTTCAGATTGCTAAGTAATAAAAGAAAGGCTTTCATATAAAAGACAGACAACCAGAAGCAGGAAAAGTCTCTTAGAAACAACAAGCAGAGATTTTCACCCTTAACTGATACTTGTTACTTTCTAAACATTTCTAATATTTATTTTCTAGGCTGCTAAAATACATACATATGTGTTATTCCTCAAAAAAAAAGTTAAAAGTAAGGTCTTTGATAGCATGCCTATAACCTAGGAAAACCTACTATAATCTGTTTAAGCAGTTTTTGTTCATGTTGAGGGGTTGAACTAGACAATCTCTGAAGGTTCCTTCCTACTAAAACCATTCTGAAATTGGAGAGGTGGTGTGTGTGTGTGTGTACATGATACTATACCGAAAACAGCTTTTTAACCCCTCTATATTAATTCTCTCCATTACTAATCCGTACAGTTTGACTCCTTGTTACAGCACTATCTCATACCTTCCTTACATTACTTGGGTATGAATCTTATACAGTGTGCAGCATTGTTTCAGGAGATATTTCCCACTTAAAAGCAATTTGGTGAGAAAAGCAGTTGGAGCCGTAATCTTGATGGACAACCCGAGGAGAAAAAGAAAGGGAATAGCTCTTTGGGAGTATATTTTAACAGGAAGAAGGAAGCCTGGAATAAACCAAGTCCTAATGTTGAAACCCTTCTGGGCTTTTATATTCATAAAACTCTGCCAAATGTATAGTTGATGTTGTAACTAAAAATACATCATACTATCATACAGCTGGTACTGACTGACCAGTACTTGTTTAATTCAGCTGCAGTCTGTTCACTCTTCGTTAACATTAAAGCTCATGAGAATGTCCAGACAACCAAACTGAAAGGGTTTTTTGAAAATATGTCACTAATAATCGGGGCAAGAGAATAAAAAGAATAAGAGGAATGAGTTCTTACCAAGATTCTTATCTTCCTTCAGAATGACCATGGGTTTCCATTGTCTATTTTGTCTCCAGTCCCTGTCTCTAATGGATCTGAGCAGATTGTTCAAGTTCAAAGATATTCTGTTGCTCTCAAGAGCCTCAGAAAGTGCATCCAAGAGGGTTTGTTTCCTTTTGGTCTTTGACCACTGTCAAACAGACAAGATTAACCCTAGAAAAGTAACAATGAAAACTTCCTTATCTCTGATTTTATCATGAATTTGTACCTGCTTGCTCAGACTCCTGCCAAGGCCGTGGTACAAGGTAATAGATACAACACAGTAATATCTGCATGTGCAAATGTATATAATTCATTAAAGTTTATCGATATGCCCACATACACATATATTATCAACATGATAACTATAGCCCATGTTTATCTAGTTCTGTTTGTCTACTGTGTCTTTTTCAACACAAGACTATATACTTGGAAAATTTTCAGCTTATTGCTCATACAAATTAATACAAGCACAAAGAAAAAGAGAAAACTGCATATTCACTAGTAACTTGAGAACTGCCTGATTTATGAGTTGTTCAATTGATTTTTTGTCTGAATTATGTTGACTCCTCTCTCTGTGTTAGTACAAACAACAGTGAAGTTCAAGGTCAAGTCCACATTAACATTTGAGTAGAATCACTCTCCTCTTTTGCTGACCTCAATTCATGACATCATTTTAGTTTTTAAGTAAATAAAGGTGACTATAACAATGACAAGTTTATCTCCACATTTCAACTGGACTATCTCTCCCAGACACCAGTAACTGTCATTCTCTGTTGCAGATCTTTACAGGTGATTATGAAATCCATACAAATACAGACCAACCAGTTTTTAGTTAAATGCTGAAAGTCTAACACATTGTGCCATATTCCTATCCTGCTGAAGTATCCCCGACTATGGAGATTACTGGGAATACTTTGGACGCCTCATCAAATTATGCAATGGCTCCAGAATACTTGTTATAAACAAAGATTTGTGCTTGGCTGTGCCAGTAGCCTATTTAGACCAGTGCCCATTTAGACTGTTTTCCCTCTATTTCTTTGTGAGTTCAGGTCTATAAAAGCAATACAGTATTTCAGCTGGTGCATTTCTAGGGGATTATTGTACTTGACGGGTGGTTAAACAGCATTTGATGCATGCAGTGATTGCCCAAATATGCACAGCTTATTGTGTTTCAGTGTTTAAATAGAACACTGGATCTAATGAGGGTAAGTTTGTTTGAAGTAAGGTAGTCTTAGCAGCAGTGTTTATATGTGAAAGTGCATAAACACTATTATTTCTGTAGAGCCAAAAGTAAATTCCTCCTCTACAGCTAGTTCTGCCTGAACAGGAGATTGTGCCATACCCAGATGATCACAGGATCACAAAGTCATAATTATTAGTGACAGAGAAACCTATTAGGTAAATCCCGTGGGGACCAGCAAAACATCACTGACACAGTAATCTCTCACAATAAATGTAGTCATACAGCTAATGTAAGTAATTGGAACTTTCTATCTCTATATCCAGTTAATTCTGCCTGAACGCAGGCTTAAGCTCTGTGTTATACCCAGATGATCAGAGAATCCCAAAATCAGAATTATTAGTGATAGAAAAACCTATTATGTAAGTATCATAGGGAGCAGCATGGCATCAACACAGTAATCTTTCATGATAAATGCAGTTATACAGCTAATTTTAGTAACCGAGACTTTCTTCAAACAAATATCTTACTTCTGAGGCCATTTGTATCTGATGTCACTACAAGAGAATTGTTCTGCAGCATGACTTCAGCTTTGTTAGTGAGGAAGGAACACAAACAGTGGTACAGCACTGCTGTATTTGGAGCAGCATATTGGCTTAAAGAGAATGGCAAAGATAAAACAAATCAGCTTTTGTTCTTGTTTTTCCAGGCAGGATATTTGCTTCTGATAACTAATTACATAACTGATGGCTTTGCTTAGTCTTAAATGTCATGCTCTCAGTGGTGTGAATGGTGCACACAGATACACTTGTGCCTTCAATACACAATATAGGTTGTGTTTCTTTCTCTTTTCCCATGGATTTTTGGTACTGGACAAATAATATAAATCACTTCCCGTCTGAAACTTATCAGAGAGGTGTGTAAGCTGTATCTTCATTGGAAACTAATCATAGGTAAAATGACTGCCAGTTTATATGTAGCAATTCAACATGCAGCAATAGAACCACACATAGATGTGTTAGTGTCATACCCCATGTACACACTGGCCTGTCTTTGACTAAGATCAGTAGGACAAGCAGCTTATCTCAGGATTTCTAAAACAGTAAATCATTGTATTATTCCACACATTTCTGCAAAAGATGATGGACTAGACTGTCTGCCAAATCCAGAGATTAAGGAAACAAATGCTCTAGAGCAGAATGGCTCTCCCCTCACCAGCCAAAGCTATCTGAACTCCCGCTGTGGAATGCCAGTTCCCCATGGCCCAGGTCAGTTTAACTGGGAATCACATGAGCAACTGAGTCTTGCTTCTCTCAGTACAGAGGGTGACAACAAGCATATACAGTAAGACATACTACCAGCCCGAACAGCTGTTTTCCTTCTCTTCTGGATGAAAGGTGCTTGGCTGGAGACAATCAAACTAAAGGCTAAAGCTGACCCTCAGGCTGTATTTTGACTAACTGAGTCTAGACCCTGAAAATCTGGTGTGACCATGTTAAATGTTAAATGCTTACCATGTAGATCTGTTCTTCACTAAACAACTGACAGCTGTCAAACTTTCAGACAGCAGTTATCTGACTATACCTCTGCCATATGGCTGTTATTACCAGCCCTGTATCTACTCAGTCCTTCTGGTACCAACTACGGAAGAGATCCCTGGGTTACAAGGAGAAGCAGGAGAACTCCTTCTCTTGACTGGAGATGTGTGACAAATCTTTGAAGGTGTCCACATTGACCAGACTGTCAGGAAAAGGCAGATCTGTATGGTGGCACCTGATCTCCTACTGTTATCCTTGGTCTTTTCATCACTTCTGTGCCTTGCCAGCTGGTTTGCTTGATCCTGTTACCAGTTCCTTCTACTCTGACACAACGCTGTACAGTTTAGAGTTTGTCTGTGAGAGATTAAAGCCCTCATATCAGGCCTAGATTCTGATACAATCTTTCTTTAGATATGAAGAAACAGATTAATCCCTTTTTCACTGAGACTGAAGTTATGTGTTCTGTTTTACTTAACAACAGGCATAAGAGTGCAGGCAGAGAAACTGATAGCTGGAGATAGGACTGAAAATGGTGAAACCCCATGTGAACTTTAGGTCTCAGTTAGCAAGGTGGGGCAGGTCACAGAAGCAAGAGCAGAGGAATATGTTTGGAAGCATGTGCTTGAAGAAGTTTATGAAAGGGTTGGGAGGAAAATTGGGTATCAGGTTTTGTGATTGTAATACCTGTGTATCTTCACCGTGATAATCTTTCGTTATCAGTATTCAGGAAAGGTAATTTGAGGTCTGCCCTGGACCTCAGGGCATGGTGGCTAGGTCAACACAGATCATTTTAAGGTAAAAGACTGCAATAAAGACAGAATCATAAAAATACCAATCCATTCTCATAAAACCTGAAATAATTAAATGTCCCTTCACTGTGTGCAGTCAGTTGTTGCCTAATCTCATGGTCATGTATGCTACACAATGACGACTGAAACATGCTAATAGAATCCTTTGAGAAACTGATTAATCCAATCTCACCTAACTTCAGCTGCCTGAAAGGTAAATACTAGAGTTCATATTATCTATTTAGGTTCCATCTCCAGTCAATGGAAAGATACAGATGGAACCAAAGTTTTGTTCACCTTATTCTACTTTCAGTGTCTAGGAACTGTCTTTGCTGTTTACAAACAGAGAGAGACAGAATTTGATTTTTAAATGAGATAGCAGCTGCTCATATGGCTCAATTTAAGTGAGAAGAATCCTAAACTTGGATTCCAAAACTGGGGTGATAGCAGAACACAGATAAATAATGTCAGTTTTATTACCTACAATAAGAAGACACAAGATGAGGAGATCTAGTATTTCACGACCTGCAAGAGAAATGCATACAATATTTCAAACAGAATATGCAGGCTCATACAGTTAGCAGCTACACACTGGAGGAGTGTTTCTCTAGGTCGGCTGATGCAGAGTAAAATACAATACAATGTGTGGTAGAGATCTGTACTATTGAATCTTCTTCTACTAACAATATTAATTCTTTTGAACACTGGCATCTTTTGGCCTGGTGAAAATTTAGGAATGGATGTGGCTAGTGCCCAAGGTAAGAGATGGCCTTGTTTCCATGTGGGTGAATTAGTGCACTTCAGTTAGATCTAACACTGAGATACAGCATGCTTGAGGATATCATGCAAATTTGCCACAGACACCATTAAAAATACTTTGCCAAAATTGTTTCTCATAATGAGAATCCTATAGAGATTTCCATTCATAAAACATAACATTTAAAACACAGGAGAGACCACCATAGAATATCTAGCAAAGAGGGTCGTGGGGGTGATAAAATGGAAGGTTAACAGGCACTCAAAGCCTTTTATTTCACATAACATAAATAACATATACTGTAATAAAAAAGCCTTTTATTTTAAAATAATCCTGGCGGAGAAAGATATACAGAAGATCTTGTCTTGACTGCATTGGTTTCTAGATCCTGACATTTTGGATTCCTGATGCAGACATCCACTTGGAGTGATTAAAAGTTTTATTATGCCTCTTAAAGTCATAACTCAAAGGCTAGAAGATACTAAAATTCTTTCCACAATGATTCTCTGGATTTTTCATGCCCTAGCCAAAACGCAGCCAATATTCAGCTATCAGTGGAATTAATGGAAACTGTGTTAGCATGACACATTTCATTAGATTGTGCTTTGTCCTCTTTTACTTTGAAGCATTTTAATCTAAAATTTCCAGGAAATTAAAAGCAGCTTGCTGAGGACAGGAAATAGGGAGGAAGAGAAGGGGGAGAAAGGGAAATAAATTATTTTTTGCTGTTCTCCTAAATTAGACATAACACCTAAACTAGTTTGACCAACTCTACATACTTCTATGTCTGGAAATACCTGTTCTATGCAGTCAGTATTTTAACAATGTTTATATTAGTTACACTGACATCAGCATGGATAGTTACGAGTGTAACTCAACCCTGGACGAGATTTGTGAACTCTGTATGGCTGAAACTTGTATTTGTCTCAAAAGTCATCCACTCCCTCCCTGTGGTGTAACATCTACCAGACTTGCCTGGAGCTTTCTCTTTATCTGATTTTGAAGACAGTACAGATCACATTTTTGTCTGCCAATAAGTGAAGAAAAATATAAAAATTGGTTTATTAAATAAAAAGGAACTTGATACACAAATATTCTTCTTTGTTCTTTACTGATTTTGTACTTCTTCAGTGCTTGAGGACAGCTACAGACTTATACCACTCTGCAGATCACAGGTGCTATAAATATTAAACATCTTATCACATTAAGCTATAGTAATGTTTCCAAAATAAAAGGAAAAATGCAACTATGAGAAAGTATATCTCTCATTTCTGAGCAACTTAATGTTTCATAGGCTAAGAAATGCAAGTTTACCGCTTTCTAGTTCAATTATTCCAGTTATTCTTAATTCAAAACCTTTTTGAACAGAAATGACATTGATATGTTTGTCTTACTGAGGCACAAAGATTTATTTTAAGTTTAAGGTAACATTGAAATTAAATCCAAAATGGTGGCTGAGTTTTTCTGAATTAAAGCTCAATTCCAGGAGGCCAATACACTCTTTAAGTCATAAACTTTATTAAATGTTGCTAAAACCTTCTTTCAGCAGTGCTTTCTTAGCTTTTCAGTAGCCCTAAAACAAGTTCTACTTGGTTTGTCCCACTAACAGGCAAGACAAAATTCCTTTAGAAGTCCCCTCTGAAGGTTGTTTTCCCCTGGAATGTTTTGAAAAATAAAAATTAAAAATACAATTTAAAAATTAAATGTTTTATTATAATTTATAATTAGATGACACCAAATTGGAGTCACCAGTCAATATGCTCAAGGGCAGGGCTGCCACCCAGAGAGACCTAAACAAGCTGGAGGAATGGGCTGACAGGAACCTCATGAAATTCAAAACCAGATACCAAGTCCTGACCTGGGATTGAATAACCCCTTGCAGAAATACAGTCTGGGGACTGCCAGGCTGGGGAGCAGCTCTGATGACAACTTCCTGGGTGTTCAGGCAGACAGCAAGCTGAGCATCAGCCAGCAGTGTTCTCTGGCAGGTACAAAGGCCAGCTGTGTCCTGGGCTGTATGAACAGGAGCATGGCCAGTCAGTTAGTGGAGGAGACTCCTTGTCTATTCAGCTCTCATTAGACTACACTGTGGTACTGTGTTCTCTTCTGGGCCACCAGTATGGGAAAGATAGAAACAAACATCAGCAAGTTTGGCAGAGGACCACTGTGGCTAGAGTACTTGTCTTTGTGAATGGAGGTTGAGGGACCAGGCCTGGATTCAGCCTGGAGAAGGGCTGGCTGGGGGGGGCACCTGACAGCAGCCTTCAGTGCCTGTGAGGGGCTATTAGGGAGATGGAGCTGGGCATTTCTTAGTGGGGTGTGGTGGGAAGGTGAGGAACCAGAAAGGTGAAGGCTGGCTATAAGAAGTCATTTCCACTAGAAGGCCAGGCAAGAAGCAGCACAGGCTGCCAAGGGGATTGTGCAGGCTCCCTTCCTCCTCCGTGGGTTGCCTATCCCAGCTGGATGAAGGCCTGAGCAACTTGGTCTGACCACGGCTGTGAGCAGCACATTGGACCAGAGACCTCTAAAGCTCCCTCACAGCTTGAATTATCTTATCCCATGGCCTTATGATTTCACTTCTTTAACACATAAATATTCCTAAATAAAAAAAAAAAAGGTCTAAATATATTTTATCATTATATCTTTTTAATCTCTCACAAGCCTTATAGTATAATACCCTAACTATCAGTCACGTATGACCTAGTTTTCCTTGTTGATTATGCTTATTATCGCAGTTCACTTGAGTGATATATGAAAGTATCTTGGCACTGGCTGTGCAGGCTAAGAAACCCAGGGTTGTGCTCTTGTTTTCTCTCCCCATCTGTCCTCTGATGTGAAGGTTTTATTAACTGTCTGACCTGCTGTTAGTTAATATGCACTGAAACAGTTTTGATGGCAGGCCCCATGTAAAAGGAAAATCGCATTCACTGCAGTTTTCTCTGGTTCATCAGTCAAACCTGAGCCAAAGGATCATGCTGCCTTTTCTGGCCCTGCTGTGTTCAGTGACACTGGGCTGCCATTAATCAAACCAGGCTGTCAGAACAAACTTACTAACTTCAGAGAAAACTGGTCTTGTGGCTGACAACAGTCTGACCACATGCCTTACTAGGAAGTTGTTCATGGACTATGGGAAACTGTTAATAAAAAGGTAAAGAATTTGAATCAGATACTGAGTGGTCATGCAGGCAGTCACACCACCAGTGGTAAGCTAAGCTGCCAATCCTGAAATTTACTAGTACAAACCAGTTTTCACTTAATTTTCATTTTGCATGAAAACATGACATCTGATTTCTGCACACTGCTCAGGGGAACAGCAAACTATTGCAACATCTATCTTACAGCAAAGGCAGAGAGAAAAATCAGCTACACACTTCAGGACTTGAGTCGCAACCACAGAAAGTTCCCAAAGGAGCAGATAACTCCTAGCAAACAGTGAAATTTTTTAAAAAGCCAAACGAGCATGTGCAAGACTTCTCTCAAACCTCCCCTCTCAACATTCCCCTACCTGGGGGCACAGGCAGGCAAAGGCCAAGTGCAGCTGTGCAAAAGCTGCGGCTGGTGGGAGCATGTTTGCTCTGGGCTCAGGCTTCCTGCTGGGAGGCCCAGCCTAAGGCGTGAAATGAGACCTTGTTCAGTGGGAGGCTGGTGAGCTGGGGTTGTCTTGTGAAACTCACAAAGATGCTCGGACAGATTTGCTGATGCCAAAGGCAGCTGAAACACTCCAGAGAGTCAGACGTCTTGGTGCCCAGACTTGCCTTCCTCCCCACAGCTCCTTACTAGTCAGCACCGTGGAGCCACTGACACCTGCCATGGCAGTGAGGCCGGCAGATGAGACCTGGGGACATGTGCCCCAGCTTGGCACCTCCCTCACCTTAGCATTGCTACTGTTCCCTTGGTGCTGCAGTTTTCAGGAGAGTTAACAGCTGTGAAAGGCCCTATCTGTTTTATTTTGTTTGCCATTTGTTGCTTGGAGCCTGTTGTGATCCTATCCAAGGGTGCAGCTTGGCAGCACAGGTGGCAACAGGCTCAGCTTGTCCTTGCTGGGAAGGACGGGAGGCTCCTGACGGACGGTTCCTCCCCGGGGGAACATTCTGGAAGGTGGGGAGGAGCAATGTGAGGAAATGACTGAGTGAGGAGTGAGCCCTCAGGGACCTCAAAGCTTGCCAACCCATGAGAAAGAGGAGGAAGCCGGTATACAGCCAGGTACTTCAGAGGGGAGAGGAGACAGCCATGGGCACCTGGCTGTGGCAGCACTGAATCTGCTACAACTCAACCAGTTCTTGAGCTACTGGGCTGCAGCCAGCCAGGAGGCAAGGATGTGATCTGGAAGGCATGGAGAGAGAATCTGTTTACAGTCCTTTTACTTCTGTTTCCTCTCCGTTCAATAGCCTGTGTATGGGTGGGGGTGCTCAGCTTACAGGTGAGACGGGTCACTCCAGTGTGAGGCCGGGCCCTGGCACCTTCCTGCTCAGTTTGGCCTCAGATGCAAACAAACTTCTTCCCAAGGTATGAAAGGCTACAGTAAAAGCCAATGTCCTCTAACCAACACTACATCGACCATCAATCGGACACGGAACAGGAGGTATACCCCCAGCAGGTTATGTGTACAGTATGTTTTCATTTAAATAAAGAAGCCCATATTCAGGAATTTTGTGGAGCTGCCATCCCATGACAAATAGTGAAAATTTACATGAATATCCGAGACCAAATTTACAAAGTTACACACCTTTGAGTGAGGTGTATGGATGAGGAGAAACAGCCTGCTAATCTCCAACAACCCCATCTCTAGGCCAAAAATCTGTATGGGGCTGATACAAATCTAAGGTTACCAAGTCTAAGGTTAAATTTAAAAAGTAGCATTTGGGAATCCTAACAAGGGAGTCTTAACATGGGGAAAATTATAAGTTCACAGTTGTTTTGCTCAGGATTAATTCGCAGACAGCAGAGCACCAGAAATGCGTCCCCCTGCAGCTGCACAAACCCTCAACCCTGCAGATGAGCAGAGTGATCTGTGCTTATACCTCAGCTGACAGTACATTTCATGAGGTAACAGAAAGCTGCTTTTACAACCCATTAATTCTAGGCAAAAACAATTGTTGCCATATTTAACTTCAAATAGATGCCCAGTGACAGTCTGTGTAGGGTGCAGGCAATTAGCATATTCTCTGCATGGTGTGAATTGGTCCTGTCACCAATGCCTGTAAAACTGAGTGTGAAGAAAAGCTTACTTGAAAATCGGGGTTTTATGTGATGCACAATAAATAAAAACCCCAACCAACTCAAATGTTTAGCAGTTCAAATAAACCTTAATTTTTAATGAAGGGATATGTGGGGGAAGAGAGTGTCTTTGTTCCTTGTGCAGAACAGCCTTATTTCTGGTTTGGATTAATAGGAAGTGATTTCAACGGATTTAAAAGAAAATTAGTATCCTGAATGTAGTTCTTAATTTTTTTTTTCCTTCTAAAAAATGCTTTGCAGAAAATTAAAATATCAATTATATTTTTAGCCTGCTAGCTCTAATAAAACAGATCTATAACACCAAGTGTCACAGGTTATTTGGAAAGAGCTGCCATTAAAGCAGAATCTTTGAAACCCTAATATATGCCAGAAACTAGGTATGTTCCAGGATCTTAAAAGAACTAAGATCTCAAGCTTTAAAAATGTCAAGAACTGTGAACAAACGTCATCTATGGTAGCTAAATAAAGGTATTTGTGCCAAATCCTTTTTGCCTAAGCTACATGTAGTCATTTAAGGACAGTATTGCAAAAACTAAATATTTGTCTTTGTTGAGACTAGCTGTGTGATATTTCCTGCAGAACATTTGCACAAAGAATCTAAAGATCCAATATTAACTTGGAAAATGGTCTGACATTTGTCCAACATATGCAGCTTTTTCACTCAGGAAAATTATTTTAAAATGTTAAAGTAATATTTCATAGCTTCAGATGCAACTATTTCCTCAAGTTCCAAGGAAGACTAAATTCAACTCTTAAGAATAAAAAAGAAACCATGGGTTTATGCAGGGCTCGCAACCTGGGAAAGATCATCAGGCCACATTTGAAAACAGATTAATTTATCCTTGGCTAATTACCCTGTAAGGTTCAGCTGAGCTGCCAGCAACACTAACAGTCAAGACATATCACAATGGATTGTTCTACCTGTTTGATAAACTCATTTACTGAACATGCTGATTTCTGGCTATGCATGTACAATAAAATTTAGCCAGTCGATAGTGCTACTAGTCATCTCATTCAGATCATCTTCTGCCTTTTTGTTATGGCTTATTATTTTCAACCTACTTTTTGCATCATTCTTTCTAGTTTGAGAAGTCTGGCAGTCAAGACCATCATGTTCTAGTTCTTGCTCTGTTGCTTATTATTTGTATAGTTTTAGTAGCTCTGACTTCAATTTCCCATCTGTAAAACTGGAATAGTATTTAAAAGTCTCTGGGGATCTTTTAAAGTATAAAGTAGTTCTCAAAGTGAAAGCTACACACAGTGCAAAGGTACATAAAATTATAACCTTCAAGAAATACACTGTGTTCATTTAACTGCAATATTCTGTGGCAGGCATACAGTTTAATCTAGATCTGAAATAGGAACAGACATAAAAGTCATAATTCAGCAGGACGTCAGTACCTTTTTTGTCTTTTCAGTATATAAGGAGTGTAAGGAGATCAAAACTGAAAGTTTCATGGAATGAGTTTGAAAATCATGTAAGGTTCCTTTTTTTTTTTTTTTTTTTTTTAATTACCTAATAATTCACATACAAATATGAAAAATACTGAAGTTATTAAAGCTATTATAACTAGAGTAGGCCTTTTTTGACATAACTGTGAATGTCACACTCTTGCTAAAACTACTTCTTTCTGCCAAATCAAAGCCTGTTTTCATTGATATCAACCAGTCATTACTGATGACTTTAATGAGAACTGAATCAGGCCCTTTATACAGAAAACTTAACAGTATGCTGAATCTTAGTTGAAATATGGAGATGGCTTGCTTTGAATCAAGGAGGTATGCAATTAAGTTTAATTGGGATATTCTTTCCTAAAAAAAAGCCAGTCCTTAGAGCAGCATAAAAACATTTCAGTTTTTGTTCTTGTTAAACAATTAAGTTGAAAATGAAAAACAATTTATTTAAAGCCCGAGAAAAGATGTATTGTGCTACCTGCAGAATAAGAATGGGTAGTGTACTCTTTTTTAGGAGAGTAATAAAACTAGAAGGTAAACATGTCTCTCACTGTGAGCAAAGAAGTACTGTTTGTTAGAATACAGCAAAAAGGAAACTTTAGAGAACTGGCTTAATCATGGCAGCTGGAGAGTCTGAAAAGAGGCATAAGAACGTGACTTCCATTAACTAATGTCATGACTAGGACTACACATACAAGAAGCTCATGCACATGAGAGAGAAATGGAGAGAGAGACGTTTGTTTACTAGAGCAACCTTTGGCTGTAAAGAGGGAGATGGAAAAATTTTCCATATCATTAAAAGCACTTCAGTGGTTACAAAATAATTTCCTCCACTACGTCCTCCTCTCTTCATTATCTTTTCTTTAACAAAACTTTCTATTAGATAAAATTGTAGTACAACATGGGGCTGGAAGAGATCTCAAGAGATATGGTACTGTCATTAAGCTTCTGGCCTTTCATCGTCCCTTGGTTTTCAACAAAGCAAGTTTAATACGTCGTAAGGACATGTGATATTAAATCTGACAGTGCAAAGTCTTTCAGACATGCACTATTGGAAAACTATAATTCTATAGGTTACATAGATCATATATTTCTCCAAAACTGGCATAAAAGAATTGGTAAAATAGTTGTGTATTCAACTGACTGCATTCCCTGGGATATGACATTTAAAGAAAACCAGCTAATTGCTGTGAGGTGAAGTCTGCTATGCTACATCAGTTTAAGCTTGGAGGAATGCCACAGAAATTAGACTAGTAACTGAAGAGTCATATGGTGTAGAAAAGAGCAGAATTTGGTAGATGAAGTCCTTTTTTTTTTTTTTTTGTTTTCTGCAGTGACACCTATTTATAGTGCCATTTTCATACAGCAATCTTGGGTATCGTTTTAGTCATCAACACTACTTAATAAAAGTCTTTTACCCGAGCTACCCAGCATTATCTACAAAGCTGAAAACAAGAGGAAAACAGAGAAAATAGGTGGGATTTTCTGTAGTCTTACTTTCAAATATTCTGGGTTTTATGCATAGGTAATTGGCAATTCAGGAAGAAAAAAACCCACAAAACCCCCACAAAACCAAACCCTGACTGCCTTGCCTGTAAGTACAGCAAAATCATTAGGAAGCATTTTATAGATGGCAGAATTTGAACATTGTAGCACTTGGCATTTTCAAACATCAAGTTCAGATCAGCCTCCAACTGATCTAAAGTTTCATATTCACAGTTCTTCAATTTGGTTCTGATCTGCTGCAATGAAATAGGTGTTTTAATTTGCTGATAATAATTGGGATACTTTTTCCTGGAGGGCAAGTGGAAAAAGGGTTCAGGTATGAGCTGGCCGTGCTTATTTCGGCAACTTCTATCAGTGTCATAAAGTGGATAAAGAGGATTAGAATGTCCATGAAGGAATTAATGTTCTCAGCTTCAGATTTTCCCTCTTCATGATGAGCAGCAGCAGCTAAAGCCACATCCTCATCACTTTCATATTACAAAGCCATGGTTTAGGCCATGGTACTTCCATCTCTCCTTCATGGGTCCAGTAATGACCTTTCAAAGTCCAGGCCCCATTAGCAAAGGGACCTTCCCCTGATACGTGCACGTGCTAGACTACTTGTTTTGGTTGGGTTTGTTTGGGTTTTTTTCTTTTTTTCTTCAGGGTTAATTTCCCAACCCTTCTGTTTCATGTGATTTACCACTAATTCAAGGACTTGTTGTACCTCCTCCTCATCATTTCCTTGGATCAAAATATCATCTATACAGTGGCTTAATTGTGTGTGAGGAGGCAGCTGTATTTCATCTAAATGTTCAGCTACAATTCTATGACAGATAGTGGGGCTATGCAACCACCCCTGTGGTAATCTAGTAAAGGTGTATTGCCCGCCCTGCCCTGTGAAGGCAAATTGATCCCAATGTTCTTCTGCAATTGGGATAGTGAAAAATATATTAGCCAAATCTATTACAGTGTACCCAGTTCCTGGATGTTTCCGAACCTTTTCTGTTAAAGTGACAGTGTCTGGCACAGTTGCTGCAAGCAGTGGAATATGTTTGTTTAGTTCTCTAAAATCCACTGTCATTCTCTAGGATCCATCACTTTTTTTGAAAGGCTGTATCAGATTGCTCCAAGCCAGGAGTGGTTGGCTTTAAACTGCTTCACCAAACAAATCTCTAATTGTTATAACTAACTTAGCTGCAGCTGGAATCTGCACGGGAGGCATCTTTACTTTGCCAACTGTAACAGGTCCGGCACTGATACAGAGTTTAAGTCCAGATTGATAGTGACCATCAGAAAGATTTAAAGTCATTCTTTTCAGAATGTCTGTACTTATATATTCAGTAACAGGGACAGTCATGACCACATATAGTCATTTTGGGAGGTTTCCTATTTGTTCTTGTGCAGATTTAATTTATTTTCCTCCTAAACCTGTAACAATTACAGGTTGTCCTTTAAATTTCTTGGGATTCTAATATAATAAGAAGGTCTCCACTCCAGTGTCAGTTAGGACATTTACAGTTTGCGGGGACCAGTTATTAAAAAAAAAAAAAAAATTAAGCTCCACATGTGGTCGTCAGTCCTTCCTCACTCACTGCCCTGGAGCTTGGCCATTAAATCATTTGTACTGATCATAATACTGATTCACTTCCCTTGCCTCGTGCAGGGGGTACAAGTTAGAAAAGGGTGCCCAGTCCTCTTTCAGCCCCCTGTAACCTGTGATCCACTCACGGGGGCCCTCTGTGAGCAGATGGAGGGTCCCGTTGTGGTTTGAGAAAGGGTGCCATAGGCTGAGTTGTCCCTGGATTCTCAGTTTTAGAACTCTGCACTCTCTTGCTAGGTTGATTCAGCCCTCTCTGTATATATATTCACCACATCTCATTAGCTGGAACCCCATAAATTTTTTCGAGAGACATGCTGTCTTTTAACAAAGCCGTAAACATTTCTTTACGAGAAATCCTGTTTTCACTGCTTTCAGGGCTGTCTCAAGTATCTTGATTCCCTGCACTCCCTCTGGGGTCCCACTCCCCAAGGTCACCCAGCTGCTGTATTCAGTGCTGTTACTCCCTTTTTGTCTGAAAACAACCTTAACAGCTGCTGTCTGTAAGTGCAAGCCCCTGCATGTAATAGATATTTCTGAAACTATAGGCTGAGGCTGCTGGACTTTCTTATATCATAGCAATTTTACAATCATTTTCATTACTTGGTTTATGAGTGTTTTGAATATGTATTATTATCTTTGCTTTGTACAGAAAAAATATTACACCCAAAACCTCAGTGACAGGAGAGTTTAGGTTGCCAAACTAGGAGGCCGATGCCACTTTTAGAGGATGATCTCCCTAGGTATGTCCAAGCATATTCTCCCAACAAGAAAACAGTTAAATTTGTACACTTTATCCTCCCAGCCAGCATTTGTATCATTGTGTCACCCTCTTCTAATACAGTTTTTCTACAGTTTACACAGCCACATGTAATTACACTTGTGTAATTCAGTGTGATGTTTCTTCAGCTTCCCCACTGACAAAATGTACACCAGAAAGAGGCTGGATTTCTAAAATAATCTTCATACAAATTTACTTTCCTTGAAACATTGCTTATTCTAGAAATTTTAATTGTTCTTGCTGTTCTAATATTCCAATGGTAAGAGCATATGTATACATCCTATTGTCCTGCTTTGACAGCATTTGTTACATTTGTTGACTTAATACTAATGAACTGTCCAGACCTTAACAGAAGGATTATCTTTCAGACTTTCTTTGTGCTGTTTTTGATTTACTACACTATCTTCAGACAAATATTAGGCAGTTTTGTATGACAGATTCCAAAGCACTAGAAATTTTTGCTTTTGTTCTGTATGTTGTAGTAGTTGTTCATATGGAACTAAAGAAAAAAATTGTAACAGTCATTCATTCCTATCATATCCTTATTTCCATTTACTGAGACACTCTTGAATCAGGGATTAAAAAACCTTCATTAGACAATACTTAATCTGGTCAAGTACCTGATATGTAGTAGAACATCTGATTATAGATACACAGTTATTAAGAATAATGTACGTCTATATTTTGACTTTTTAATCTATATAAATGTGAAAGAGTATGTTCTAAATTGAATTTCTTAGTGTCAGATAATGGAAACTGTAAAGCAGTGCAAGTCTTGAACTGTTTATCCCCACGCAGTATGGGGAATAAACATGATGAGTTAGAGAACTGCATGCACTTGCAGGGCTATGATCTTGGGATCATGGTGGAATGGCTTCCATGACTGGAGTATTGCAATGGAGTATTGCAGGCTCTTTAGGAAGGACAGGAAGGGAAGAGGAGAGGGTGTTACCCTCTGTGTGAGTGTACACCTGGAGCTCTGCCTGGGGATGGAAAAGAAGCTGATGGAGAGTTTATGGGTTAGGATTAAAGAGAAGAGAGGCAAAGGTGACAGTATAGTGGGTGTCTGCTATAGGCCACACAACCAGAAAGAACAAGTGGATGAAGCTCTCTACAGACAGACAGTAACAACCTCACATTCACAGGCCCTGGTCCTCGTGGCGAGTTCAGTCACCCTGTTATCTGCTGGAGGGACAATAAGCAGGACATAAGCAAACCAGGAGGTTCCTGGAGTGCATTGATGGTAGCTTCCCTCCCCAAGTGGTTGAGGACCTAACAAGGAGAGGTGCTCTGCTGGACCTCATACTCACCAGCAAGGAGGGACTTACTGGGGATGTCAAGATCAAAGGCAGCCTTGGCTGCAGTGACCATGAGATGGTGGAGTTCAGGACCTGGACAGGAGGGAGTGAGCATGACAAAAGGAAGATCACAACCCTGGACTTCAGGAGAGTAGACTCTGGCCTCTTCAGAGATCTGCTTGGAAGAGTTCTGTAGGATAAGGCCATAGAAGGAAGAAGAGCCCAAGAAAGCTAGTTAATATTCAAGGATCATCTCCTCTAAGCTCAGGAGAACTCCATCTCAACAAATAAGAAGTCAGGAAAAGGAAAAAATGCCAGGAGACCTGTGTGGTTGAACAAGTAGCTTCTGCACAAACTCAAACACTAAAAGGGGAAGTCATGCTTGACCAACTTGGTAAACTTATATGATGAAATGACTGGCCTGATAGATGAGGGGAGAGAACTTCATTAGAGCCTTTAACACTGTCCCCCATAAGATACTGATAGACAAGCTGTTGATGTATGGACTGGATGAGCAGACAGTGAGGTGGATGGAAAGCTTGCTGAATGGCTGGGCTCAGAGGGTGGTGGTGATCAGTAGTGCAAAGTCTAATTGGAGGCCAGTGACTAGCACTGTACCGCAGGGGTCAATGCTCGGTCAGATTTGTTTTTCATCTTCATTAATAAACTGGATGATGGGGCAGAGTGTACCCTCAGCATACAGATGACACCAAACTGGGAAGAGTGGCTAATATGTCAGAGGATCATCCAGATCTTGACAGGACAATCTAAGTCCAGTACAAGAGAAACATGTTGGAGAGAGTTCAACAAAGGGTCATGAGGATAATCAAGGGACAGGACCACCCCACATATGAGGAAGACTGAGCAAGCTGAGGCTGTTTAGTCTGGAGAAGGCTTGGGGGATTCTTATTAATGTATATAAATACCTGAAGGAGGGTTGCAAAGAAGAGAGTCAGGTTCATTCCAGTGGTAGTCAGTGACAGGACCAGGGGCAATGGGCACCAAGTGAAACACAAGAGGTTCCATATAAACACTGGGAAAAATTTTTTTATTCTGAGGGTGAGCAAGGAATGGAATAGGTTTCCCAGGCATGTTGTAGAGTCTCCAGGTATTCGATAGCCATCTAGACATAGTCCTGGACAAGTGTCTACATGGCCTTGCTGGAGTGATGGGGTGTTGGAAAAGGAGACCTTTGGACATCCCTTCCAATGTCAACAATTCTGCAATTCTATGGTACTTAACCAATACAATTCCTTAACCGGTTTTAATGATTAGTTTAAAATGCTCTGTATTACAGACTATACCCTGACTGCTTCTTGATAGCACACGAATGACCATCAGAATTAATATTTTCATTTGGGACCATTGTGTAAAGAGTGGAGCAGTAATAAAGAGAATCCCCTAGTTGTACCAACCTACAATACACATCAGTTTGGTTCACAAGTGACTCTGGTATGCACAAACCCTGGACCTAAACTGTGAGCTGTGATCAAGATGCACCCCGCCCTCTAATTGGGACATACAGATTCAAAGCAACAACTGTAGAACTCTGTGCAGCTTTGGGCTGTATGTGTAATGTGAAAATTAAGTTCTGAGGTGCAGAGTAAATTTAGTCTAAAGTAAAGCCCCCAAACTCCATCACGTGTTGATATTAGGGGTCTCAGCAAAACCTTTGAGTTACTGCTTGACTCCCGTTGCACCAAATTTCTTGCTAACTTAAACACAACAGAAATATAAGTGATTATGGCTAGTCTCTCTAGTGTTATGGTGTTATCACTCTTAAAATATATAACAGTTATAACTGGAATTAAAAGTCACTGATTTGACTGAAATTATGGTGAGAGTCTTTTGTGACATTCACGTGCAAAGCTCTTGCCTTTATGTTGCTGGAGGCTAGCGTTGGTTGTTTTGATATTTTCTTAAGAGCAAAACAGCATTGTTTCATGGCATTACAGGACAATAATAGCATTTAGTTAGCCTCTGGAATTGTCACCCATTCTGTTGACTTTATCTTTTGGCTATCTATAATTGATTTAAAAATCAAAAAACAATGTTACATAACATGCACTTTATAAAAGTTATTAAAGTTCTCAGCTGACTTTGTACATGTATGCAGTTACTTATAGTTGGTTTACAGAGAGCTTTCAGATGAAGCTTTCATCAAACTCTCAGGGGCTACGTCTTCTTTGCTTCATTAATTCAGCTCATCTGTCACTGAACATGGGACATTTGTGGGCTGCCACATGGCAAAGCTGTATGGAAGTCACTGTATCCTCATCACTCTGTTAGGACAAAAATGGCTTCACTGTACCTATCACAGGTTCATCTAGATTAGTGTCCTATATTCAGTAGTCACAACTGGAGATGTCTGGGAAAACTCTAACAGCATATTATAGCCACACTTCCTCAATATTTCCCCAGTAACAGACAGTTCGGGTGTCATTTGTTCCGTTGCACCATAAAATGTGGTATTTTTTCATTTATTAGTCCTTGACAGGTATTTCCTGTCAATTTGTCTAACCTCTTTCAAACTAAATTTTCTGGGAGATGCACAACATCCTGTGGCAATGAGTTCCACAGTTTAACTGCATGCTGTGTAAAAAAAAACACCCACTTCTTTTGGCTAAGTGTTTTATAGTTGCACTTAAAGCACATTCACTCTTGTATTAGGAAATACACTAAATAGTCATCCTCTATTTCCTTTTCTGTTTAATACATGGCTTTATAGCCCATAATTATACCCCTTAGTCATTTGTTTTCCAAGCTGAGATATCTACACAGGAAAACTATTTGTCATTCTTTCACCCATTTCTCCATAATCTTTGGTTGTACTATATTTTTTAAGATGGGCAACATCTTAAACTCATAAGAAATGTACACAATTTTCAAACTGTAGATATTGCAATGCTGCATTATATATGATAAACCAGTGAGATTTTTCTGATTTGGTCCCTACTTTTTTTTTTTTCTATTACCAAAAACTGACAATGTTTTCACAGAACTAGATAAAGTATCATAAATTCAAAATCCCAGTCCTGATTGTTACTACTCAACTTTCAGTCACTCTCTGTATATGTAAATTTGCAATTTTTTCCTGTGCCTCACTTTGCTTTTATCTATACCGCATATTCTCTGCTATTTTATTGCCCTGGAACCCTTTTTCATTCTCTACTTTTTATATCTTAATTTTACTGTCCTGAATAACTGCAGTTTAAAGAGAAAACTTTGTCACTTCAGTATCACTGTTTTTCTCAGATAATTTATTAACACGCTGAACAGTCTGTCCCATGTCATTAGGACATACCCATTTTCTTCCTAGAAGTATGAACTCTCTGTAACTCCCTACCACTTTATTATGGGATATTTCTCTGCTGTCCTGAGCTCTCAGCAGGGGAAGGTACTGGAAGTCTCTCAGTACTGAGTAATTTACATGGCAATATCATTGCAAATAGAGTGGTTACCAAACCTTATGAAAGTTGCACGTGGTCCCAAACTGACTTTATTCTTGTTTTTAATACTCCTTGTAATGACCCTGAATTGTAAAGGAAGATTTCCAAGATCTGAGGTGTTACCTAGCCACCATAATCTGCCATACTATCAGTATGTATAATGACTCTGGAAATCAGCTCTGCCTATAAAAGAGTGGCATACTTCAAACAGTCTCTGTCTCTTTGTACCAAAACACACTTTGAAGTTTAATCAGGACCATAAACTCTTACTGCTTTACTTACTGTATGTGTGTTCAAAGATCGTGTATTGTGTATGCAGTGCAATGGCACTGTAGGAAAGAACTGGGATGTTTTTTTCCCCACATTTTTCTCTCATCTATATTCTGCAAAGATTTTCTGCCTTAATAGGGTATACTGATTTATTTTTGACTGCCATAGTCTTCTACTTCTACTTTAAAAGCAGAAACCTACTTTGTCATCTAGAGACCTTAATGATCTTGGAAATTAAAAGCATAACAGGAGAGTAGAGTAGCTGAGAGGGCAGAAGAATCAGTGAAGAAGTGGTTATTTTACAATAATTAGTTAAATACTTTAAAATTTAAATCTTTTAAGTAGTCCAAAGACATTGTAATTACATAAAAAATGAAAGTTTATACCATTGAATAGTTATTTTTGCATTTTTCTTTCAAATTTGCATTGGACTAACACTGAAAATGTTTTAAACTCAACACAAGAACTGCAAAAAGCTGTTTTCTCTCATAAACTGTGATATAATCTCTAGTAAACTGGGAGTCTTTAAAGGGCATGTATACAGTGGAATTACATTTTCAGCTTGAACTAAGTATTTATATTCTTTCTACCTTTTGTTCATCTCTGGTGTGGTAAATAACTGGATGCTTTTTTAAAACATACAAGCAGAAGAAATATGCAAACTTTTAAAGTGTTAGTAAGCCTAAAGAGCAGAAAACAGATTACCTATTCACACCACTATATACTTGCTTATCTTTACAAAGAGAAGACCTAGTTCAGTGCTTATATTTGCAAGGTGAGAAGACGTGATGCTTACATACCAGTAAGGAGTGTATATAAACTAGCACATAAGGGTAGAGAGGAGTTGAAGTTGCTTTTGTTTCATCAACATACTGATTTGCCCAGTCATGTTATAACCTTTACAAGGTATGTTGTTATTTCTCTCACCTATATTTGCAACCCTAGGTAGAAAACTGGAAATTCTTCAAACGTGGTCTTCCCTCCCTCCAAAGACAGGAAAATTTTGACACTGAATTTCACAGAATCAAAGCTGAATGAGTCCTGAAACATTTCTAAAAGCATACCTTTGGAGCTGGTTCTCATTTTGCTAGTAAAAGATAGAAGCAAACGCAATAAAATAAAATGTCAGCTTCAAATATATGGCACTTAAAATTACAGTATATACTTTAGTGCTGAACAGTAGATTTTAGTTTCTTCATTCAAGGTGACCAAATATGAAAATCTAGTTCTTATTCTCCCATGTGAACATCTCATATCTTAGCCTCTGGATTTTGATAAGCATTTCAGTTTTGTGTTTTTCACTTTAGAGTGTAGAATTATGCATATCTGCAGTTATCATATTATTATAACTAGAATAAAATTATAGCTATTAATTTTTAAAAAAATATGCAATAATTTAGAATTGGAAAATTGAATTATTTGGTGTATTTGTTGTCTATGGTTACAATGGTTTTTGTTAGCTAAAATTTAATATAAAGACTGAGGGCAAACTGACTATATGACTGCACACCAGCTCAAAGTAATAAATTTTTGTTTTTGTTATATTCCACATTCTGAAGTTTCTCTTTCTATACAATTGTACACACACTCAACTGTTCCGTAATGCACATCACTAATGAAGTCATCAGACAATATAGAAATTTTAAACTACACTTACTGGATGATAAGCCCAAGCCATTAAATACATTGGCATAGTATGATGGTAGCACACATTTTTAAAAATTTATCATATAGAATCTCGTAAATGAAAAGCATCAAAGTCTGGGTGGCAGGGCTTTTTAACACAAACTATAAAGATTATCTCTGCAGTCCTATTGAAAGGAAGGTAGCTACCTCCTTTCATTTCCGTGGGGTATTCATCCAGAATATAAATGAAAGTATGCCATTTTGAGATATAAAGGTACAATATTTTTCACAGAATTCTCACTTCAGAGAAAAAAAGATGTTCTGACTGGGAAGAGTGACATTTTGATATGCATGTAGATTGTACCTGCATAGTCTTTTGCCACATCTAAAATTCCTTTGAGGTCCTGAGGGCAAATACCTTTTCTGTCTTACAAGGAAATGAACTTCACATTTTTCACGGAATGTTCAATAAGGAGAACAGTAATAGGATTCCCAGAGTTGTGCAGGTCTGGAGCACAAATGACTGGGTTTACATCAGAATGGTATCAAAACTGTCTTCTGAAAAATCCTTCAAATGGTGTCTCTGTGTGGGTATTGCTCTCATGCTGCACTGCAGTGCCTTTTTGGCTTAACAATCATCATGTGTCACAATACATTATGGAAGAGACAGTTCAGAAATATTACCCATAAAAGAGAAGAATAGGATAATACAGAATTTGAACTACTTTTTGCCAGAAGCACTGTAGAAGCTCATGAAGAGACAGAATAATTTCAAACTGAAACAATGCATCTGTGTTTCAGCAAACTTCCAGATTAGCAAATACAACTTTTTTTTTTTTTTTCAGTGTCAAAAAGCCCCCAACTCTGCTATTTCTGCTGCTCTGTTATTTCTACCCTGTCAGGTGGAAGCAGACTTTCAGAATTGACTTTCAAAGAAACAAGTCTTTGTTTGAAGCGTCTTTTCTTTGAAAGCGTCAGAAGCTTTCCCACTTTTCTATATGATCTCTAGAGACCTGGATACTGTTTTAATGCTCTACAAATAACAACCTGTTTTGCTTGCATTAAATTTATTAGCAATGCATGTGAAAATTTATATGCTAATAAGATGCAGATCTTGGGATCTTAGCAACTTGCTTTTCTCAACCCCTCTTCTATGAAGGTCAAGTTTCTTTGCTGTGTTTCTGTATATTTCTTGTGGATTGATAGGAAGGAAGGGGACTTCTAGCCTCTGTTTCAAGCAGCATTATATGAAATTATTGCCATTCATTTTAACTTCAAAAATGAGAAAGTGCTTTTATTTCCTTTAGCACATTTATGTACAATAGATTTTAGGTTTGTTTTGACACTGTAATGGTTTGCATTTATGTTTATGCATTGCCTTTGCTCTTTTTAAAGGGTATGGCAAGTGCAAGTAACCCACTGCTCATCTTGTAACTTTATAGAGTGGACAAGGTTTTTAACACTAAATGCTGGAAGCCCTTATGGACCAAATTGCCTGTATCATTGATATTCAAAGGGTAAGACCCCAAAATGTCAGGAAATGGCTTGAAATTTTGGGCACATAATTTACAAACTGAATTCAGTGGCAGCCAAAGGACATCTGTCCAGCAGGAAGTAAAAATTGTGCAGTGGACTACTCAGGAAAAAGGGGAATGTTTCTTTTAGAACACAGGGCGATTAAAACTGTAACGATTAGAAGGATGGCCTTTGCATTATTTTGTGTGCCTTAGTAATAGTGTAAATTTGGAGGGTGCTGAGTGCAGGATTGCATGTAAAGAATGCAAATACAGGCTTTTTCTCAGATAAAAAATAGTTTAGGTTGGACCAGATACCCTGGAAAAAAATTTTTGTCCATGGATGAAATCTGTAAGTTTTGCTTCTCTAATTTAAGTAGGAAATAGTAAGTGATTTTGGTTCTGCATTTGTGTAGTACTGTAGCCATAGTTAGGGTTAAAGATTATTGCTTCAATGTGCTGTGATGGCCATAAGAAGAGTGAAGATCAGTGTGTCTGGTCTATACAGACTGGGTTCTCACACTGCTTTAGTTATCAGCCTGCTCTGATTAGGAACACTTAGAAGGAGGAAGTCAGAGTTGTTGCTTGACTCTCAAAAGCCATGCAGGGAGAAAAAACTTGATACCCACTTCATGATTTTGTTACTTCACTTTAAGCACACTTAGAACAAAAAGAAAGCAAACAAACTACTTTCAAAACACAAATTGGATAGGGTAGGGAATGAATGCATCCTGAAATTGAGTTTGTATGTGTGGGGTTAATCCTTCCATCCCACCATTTCGTGTCATACAACATGCATCTCTATTGTTAAGACAAGCAAGAAAAATATAAAGAAAAATACTGGTATATTCCTTGGCAAAAGATCCAGACAATTATATTTCTTATTGAAAAGCTCTTCAACCTTTTTTTGTTTAAATTGCTTTGGCCTACAGTGCAGCTCTGTAGTTTTCTTACCAACTGTTTTTATCATTAGGCCATGCTGCGAGAGACCTAAGAATCCATTTTGTTTTAAATATTTTCTGCAAAAGGCTCTCACACAGAACTGAAGGGAGCCTTACATTTGCTATTGCTTGATGAGGTTCATAAGGTGGTCTATTGTGCAATTAGTAAATCAGTGTTTCTGGTTGTTTGCTCATTTCTCCAGGAAAGTTATTCTTTTTTTTTTTTTTTTTTTTTCAGTTATTGGAGTCTTCTGATTTAATTAGTAGAGTGCTAATACCACTGTCTTGCCAGAATAACAGTCATGCAGAAGTGCTCAGGAGATGATTTGATTAAACATGTTGAATGCTACATATAATTAGTGCCTTTCTGTTGCCACTGATCATTAAACAAGTATACGAGACAAAGAGACATACAGTGCACTGGGCCACTTTCTATCTGGACTGACACTATATGCAAATACTTTCAAAACTTATGAATCCTCTCTTGACTCCAAAATATACATGATCCTAGTGGAAGAGAAGCCTATATAATTGATCAGCATGTTTTAAATGATTTTTTTATGATGTAATTTACATGTATTACTAAAATCCATTAGGATTTTTCTGGAGATAAAACGTCATTTTTACCTTGATGTAACTAGGTGACTTCAAGATTATATCCAACACAACATCCCCATCAAATGCTGAACTGGCCTACCTATGTTTTGCCAAAAGCTACAGCCTTATCTCCACAAGCTTTTCACAGAGGATAGCTCATATAGCAGTTTTCTTGCCATAAGAAGTACTTCTCTGGGAGGAAAAGAAGTTTCAGCTTGTCGTAAGCTTATTGGAGAAAAAAGTATAGAATATTATTTAGTGCTAGGATTTCTGATTTCAAGTTTTGGACATACACTTCCTTTGTGTCTCACACTCCCTCTTTATGTTAACGTTTGTTCAAGAAATTTTGTTTGCTTTCAGATATGGAACTGTACCCCATGACTTGTTAAATATAAAGAGCTCTGATGCTGTAATAAGGAAATTCCAGAGTCTGGTTTGGCTGTCAGGGTGTTGCCAAGTCATTTTTGTGTTGCTTGAAGATAGAGGCAGGCTATAGTAAAACACTCATATTACACGTACTTGTAGAACTGCTGACATCTGATTTAAAACAACACTTTTGTTAGAGTTTGGAGAAGCTGTGAGCACATAGCTATCCCCAGCCCTCAGCCCTTCATAGTTTGACACAGAGGGTATTGCAAATGCAACTTAATCACTGCAATAAATATGCACCTGTCTACTAGTAGGTGCTTGAGGAATTACGCTATGAATATTTGAATGCTTCAGAGTTTCTTGAGGCACTTACTACTTAGAAAATTTTGCGTATCTGTAAATTACACAAAAGCCAAGCCTGAGTTATCAGATTATATAGTTTCCTCTAATTGTATGTAATGTCACCATGCTGTCTGCAGCATGTGGTATAGATGTCCATACTTTAGTAAGATGAATCTTTAATGATTCTTTTACAAATACTGGTTAGATAAATGTTTTGCTTTGTCGAAGAGAGGGAAACTGTGGGAAGGCACTGAAAATTTGTTGTTCTGAATGATCTATCCTGCATCTTTATTGAACATTTGTCTGTTAAAGTAGAGTCTTACCACTGTATTATACAGCCAGTGAGACCCGTTAGCCCAGTTTGTAATGCCTTTTCACCTGGATATGAGATTTTTTTATTTGACAATGGAAAGACAAAAGGGCAGGATCTCTGACAGTATCAAATAAAAAAACTATTCCCATAGCCTCTCATTGGAGCACAGATTATAATGACTATCTTTTGTTAACCAGCTGAGCAAATAGTGAGCAAAATGAATTATAGGAAATCTTTATCAAGCAATGCTTTAATCACTGCTTAGTTCTATCACTGCAAGGTGGAAGAGAACAGTTGACGACCTATAGCTGCCAAAGATTTTGGAATAAAATTAATCTCTGTTCAGATATAGTCATGCCTGCACTATTAGGCCCACTTCTTTGAGATGGCATATAGGATATATGGATTTATGTAAATGTAGGAAATTCACCTATGGCAGGAGCAAGCCCCACTTTACAAGAAAAGCTAGAACTGAGGGCTATGTGATGGGGAAGAAATTGTAGAACAGGATGGTGGAGTACTTGTGACTTTTATGGGTTCTTACTTTTGAACAGCCCATTTGATCTTTTTTTATATCCAGAAACAAAAAAAAAAATCAAGCAATTAAGCCAGCCACAGTTAATTGCTGATGTAAGGGTATCTAAAAAATATTTTATATGTATCACTAAACATAAAGGGATTCTGAGTCTTCAAAGTTATTCCATGCATAAACAGCACATGTAAAAAGCCTGTAAGATTTTAGGAAAGAGATTAGTCTAGTTCCCTTTGAAACATTAAGTCTTCTGCTGATTCCACTGGGAGATGATTTGCCACCAGTAAGAGATCATTAGAAATTATTTTTTTTTAAATATTGCCCAGTTATTGAATCATGGACACTAGGATTCTTCTCCACATTTATCCCCCCTTTTTTTCTAGTTGTCTAGTCCTATTGTATAATTATTATATACTGGAATTTTTCTATTGCCCTTTTTCACTGTAAAAGACCATAACTTTGGGGATTATTTACTTAAAAGTTCTCATTTTCTATTCCCAGCCCACAAGAATTCAAAAGACTTTGAACATGACTTTGTATCACAGTCAAAAGTGGACAGAAGTTTGAGTAGGGATCCTTAATGGTGTTACACTAAATACTACTTGGATTGAAACCTTCTGTTACAAGTAAAAATACCTATTCAATTTATAAATATCTTTTGGTGTGTAGTTTAAAGTACAACACTGTCGTGACTTTTGCTTTGTTGACTAAAGTGCGAGATTAGTTTTTCTGCTGTTTCAGACAATTATATTGTAGCTTTTCCCTTTTTGTCAGCATGACAAATAACCAACATCTTCTTTACTCTAGCAAAATGCTTATGCCTTTATGTCATCTGAAGAATGCAAGTTCCACCAAATTAAACTAATTACATTCTTAAAATGCCACACATGCTGAAGTGCTTTACTGGATTCTTGTAATTACTTTTGATCTCTGCTAACTTAAAGGAAGAAGGAAAGTCTCTATCCCCCATCCATTACGGAAAAGTGTCCAATAAGCTACCAGCACTCTTGCTTTTGAACCTGTTTGCTGCTATTCCTTTGTTAGAAACAAGATGTCTCAGAGTAATGAGGAATAAATCAGACCAAAGCCCTCCTTGCCTAGTGACAGATTTAAACTCTACCACTGTCACAAATTATTATATGTCTTCATCTGCAACAGTACTTACTATATGCAAAAGATTTCATTCAAAATTTTGGAAATAGTCACTATTAAGGAATCTGCAATAAAATTGTGAAGGAAATGGGTACCATGGAGTTTCTACACCCTTCTGCTCAATTTTCTGTAACACAGCCTAAGTAAAGACAGACGTAAATGCAGAAACAGCAGTGCCTTTATAAAAGGTTGGGGGAAGTTGTTCTATACTTACATGCTTAAGGTGTTTGTTAAATAAGATTAATAATGCTCTATGTTTTCCTACTAACCCAAGACCATTATAAGATGGTTCTTTGCCACAGGAGAACATTGCAATCCTCCCACTACTCTGTATCATACTGTATAATAAGACCCATCACATCAAACCAAAGACAAATGACATGACAGTTTTTAATTAGCCACACTAACAGTAAAGTCTGGGTGATGCAGCTTCAGCACAGTAGTTTAGTTTGTACTGATCATTCTAATGAGAGACTAGACTTAAATTCTTTGAGCCTTAACTAATTGTAAAATGTCAGGTGGATGGGAAAGGGTTACAAAGACAGTTGATATATAACCCTCTGCTCATAAAAATTTAATCACTGTAAAAGAATTAGGTGAGGCTAGAAGAACTTGTTTGGCTGCAAACTATCATCAACACTGCCTGACTTGTTACTTTCCATGATGGACCCAGACAAGCAGAGGTAGATCAAATCTTTCGTTAGAATGGGAATGTACACAATTATGCAACAACCCTTGTCATTAGCCTGACCTTTCAGGTTAGTTTCTCTCTTCAGCTGAAAAGGCACCAGATATTTTTAATCTATCCATTAATTTAGTTGTGTCATTGTATACTCATAGGCGTTCTTCATGTCCTTTACCCTTTGGCTAATTAGCATGGTGTCCTAGCAATGGCCCGCAAGTAAGGGACAGTTTGAGTAAAAAGAGAAAACAAAAAAACCCCAATCCTGAGGCAGGTCACAGTTTGTTATGAAAAGAAGAGAGGAATTTATAGGAATTTCATTTCCTTCTTACTGCTAAAAAAAAATATACATAAACAAAGTGTGAACTGTAACAATAATTATAGATTAAACCATATGTAAATTGGTTTTGTTTTATCCCCCAACTCTTATTATTTGGTAACATTTTGTTCAGCAAAGCAGTTCAATGGTTGTTTTTTTTGTCTAAGAAAAATAGATTCAGTCCCTGAGTTTCTTGGAAAGAAACACTAACCCACTAACCTGCATGAGAGGCTTTAAAAGTTAAACTTGCTCATGCTGCCACAGTTATGACTTGGAACGACTGACTTACACATTAGATGCTTTATAATAACATCTAAAAACTTTTACTAAGGTGAGAAAAGAGTATTCTTTGCTATCTGTAGTCTCTAACTCTGTCATAGGAGGAAAGAGAAGAGTGCTAACACTGTGGAGGCCTTGATCTCATTAACTACATTTTGGGACATATATAATTCTATAACAAACTCAATAAGAATTTTCTTATTTGTAAAGAGTTGTAGAAGCGAATCAAATGTGTTATCATTGCAACACAGTAGAGAAATTGTCAGAAGCAGAAGAGATATTAACTCTACTAGACATGCAAATGTGCATTGAGTATTTCCATATTAGATATTATCTGGTTTTGTACAAATCTTACTATCAGTTACATTTTCACCCTGTATTATTCTTTACTCCAACAACTTCTGCTTACATTGTCATTTAATCAACTATTGCTTTATTGCTGCTTAATGACTTTTTTGCTAGTGCTTTATAATTGCCCCCCAAAATTGTGGTTTCTCCAAAAGTATATGGTTTCTCCACTGTGAAATCTCAGATTCAGTAAGCCAGGTTCAATATGCCAGGTTCAGCCTTTGGTTTGCCCCTCATTCTCTCTCCCTCTTTACTCCTGCAAGCAAAACAGCTGTCCTAAGACTGCATTAAATTAACCTGATATCTTCCTGAAAGGACTTCCTGTGGAAACAGCTTTTTGTATTGTATCTTTAAAGTGGGAAAATTAGATAAATTTTTGAGAAAACACATACTTGTAAGTGCCACTGGCCAAAGAGACCTCTACCCTTGCAACACAAACATCTTGGTCCATACTGTATTCCAGCCTTAAGCAAGATGCCTGATGAAGGGGCTTCCAGCATTGTTTAGGGAAGACTCTTGGTCTGGCAGAGTATTCAAAGGATCATACAACCTAGGCTCTGCTGAACTGGCAATAAGTTTTTGGGAAGGACACTTTGCAGACCACTCTTTTCCAATTCAAGGTAAAGAAGTAATTAGTTTAAGTTGAAGTAGCTCATTTTGCTTAATGAAAGAAGGTCATGCAGATGTCTTTCAGATCATCAGTACTAAACCTTTTTAGTTTCATACACTTTGATTCGACCATGTATGCATGTTGTGCTGGTTTTGGCTGGAATAGGGTTAATTTTCTTCATAGTAGCTAGCGTGGGGCTATATTTTGGATTTGTGCTGAAAACAGTGTTGGTAACGCAGAGATGTGTTTGTTATGGATGACCTGCTCAGCCTGGTGGTGGAACTCAAAGAAGAGGTTGAGAGATTAAGAAGTATTAGGGAGTGTGAACAGGAAATTGACTGGTGAAGTAACACCCTCAAACCCCTGAAGCAACAGGAGATAATGGAAGCTCCAAACGAGGCAGGTAATCCCTCACCCTCTTGCTATCAGGCAGAAGGAGGGGCACTAAGAGACGAGGGAGGCTGGAAACAGGTCCTTGCTCGGGGAGGCAGGAAAATCCTCTCCCCACTTCCCTCACCCTCCATGGTGCCCCTTCACAGTAGATTCGGGGCCCTGGAACTTTTGAACAAAGAAGAGAAGGAGGAAGAAAATGAGGCAAATGAAGAAGACCAAGGTTCTCCAAGGCCAGGTCACTTCAGACCAGGTATTAAAACCAGCTCTGAAAAGAACCCCAGAAGAGTCACTGTAGTGGGTGACTCCACCCTAAGGGGTGTCAAAGGCCCCATATGCAGACCAGACCCACTTCATAGGGAAGTCTGCTGCCTCCCTGGGGCCCACATCAAGGACCTCACAGCAACACTCCCTACCCTAGTTGGACCAAAGGATTACTACCCTCTCCTGGTTTTTCAGGTAGGTAGTGATGACATCACCAGGAGAAGGACTAAAGCAATGAAGAGAGACTTCTGGTCCTTGGGAAAACTGCTTAAGGGGTCGGGGGCACGAATTGCATTCTCCTCCATCCCTTTGGTTGGGGGGATGGATGAGGAAGATTACAGGAGACTTCATCAGATGAATGGGTGTCTCCAAGACTGGTGTTACCATCAGGGCTTTGGATTCTTCAATCATGGGTTGGTATACAGGGCACCTGATCTTTTGACATTAGATGGGATGCACCTGTCCCAGAGAGGGAAGGGGATTTGGGGGCAGGAGTTATCTGGGCTCATTGAGAGAGCTTTAAACTGGATTTGAAGGGGGAAGGGGGCAAAAGATCGGCCCATCTGAAGTGCATGTATACCAATGCACACATCATGGGTAACAAACAGGAAGAGGTAGCTGTGATGAAACAGGAAAATTACGATGTTGTTGCTATTACAGAAACATGGTGGGATGTCTCCCATGACTGGAGTGTGCCAGTTGATGGGTACAAGCTCTTTACGAGGGACAGACAGGAAAGGAGAGGTCGTGGGGTGGCTCTGTATGTTAAGAACTGTTATGATTGCTTCAAGCCCATGTGTATCAAAGACAGGGTTGAGTGTCTTTGCATTAGAATCAGGGGGAAGGCCAACAGGGCAGATGTCGTAGTGGGAGTCTACCATAGGCCACCCAACCAGGACAGAGAGATGGACAAGATATTTTATAGGCACTTAGGTGAAATCTCATGATCGCTTGCCCTTGTTCTTGTGGGAGACTAACTTCCCAGACATCTGCTGGAAATACAACACGGCAGAACGAGACCAGTCCCGGAGATTCCTAGAATGTGTGGGAGACAACTTCCTGACGCAGCTGGTGAGTGAACCGACCAGAGAAGGTGCCCTGCTGGATCTCCTCTTTGTGAACAGAGAAGGGCTGGTGGATGACGTAGAGGTTGGAGGTCGACTAGGGCACAGCAATCATCAAATAATAGAGTTCTCTATTCTTAGAGAGGTCAGGAGAGAGCTAAGCAGGACTGACATCCTGGACTTCAGAAGGGCTGACTTTGTCTTATTTAGGCACCTGCTTGAAAGGATTCCCTGGGAGACTCTCCTGAAGGGTACAGGGTCCCAGGAAGGCTGGGCGCTCTTTAAGAAGGAAGTGTTAATGGCTCAGGAGCAGGTGGTCCCCAAGTGCTGTAAGAGAAGCCAGTGGCAGAGACCACCCTGGCTGAACAGGGAGCTTTGGCTGCAACTCAGGGAGAAAAGGAGAGTTTACAGCCTTTGGAAGAAGGGGCAAGCCACTCACAGTGATTACAAAGAGGCTGTGAGGCTATGCAGGGTGGAAATCAGAAGGGCTAAAGCCCAACTGGAAATTAATTTGGCCTCTGAAATCAAGGACAACAAGAAATGTTTCTATGTCAGTAGCAAAAGAAAGATCAGGGAGAGTCTCCATCCCCTGCTAGATGCAGGAGGAAATTTGGTAACAAGTGATGAGGAAAAGGCTGAGGTGCTTAATGCCTTCTTTGCCTTAGTCTTTAATAACAAGACTAGTTGTACTGAGGGAATCCAGCCTCCTCAGCCAGAAGACAGAGACTGGGACAACGACCCCCCTGCAATCCAGAAGAGAGTCAGTGACCTGCTGCATCACACAGACACACACAAGTCTGTGGGACCAGATGGGATACACCTGAGGGTGCTGAAGGAGCTGGCTGGGGTGATCGCCACGCCACTTTCTATCATTTACCAGCAGTCCTGGCTGACCGGGGAGGTCCCGACTGATTGGAAATTGGCCAAAGTGACATCCATATATAAGAAGGGTTGGAAGGATGATCTGGGAAATTACAGGCCTGTCAGCTTGACTTCGGTGCCTGGGAAGCTGATGGAGCAGCTCATCCTGGGTACCATCACACAGCACGTACGGGACAACCAGATGCTCAGGCCCAGTCAGCATGGGTTTATGAAAGGCAGGTCCTGCCTGACAAACCTGATCTCCTTCTATGACAGGGTGATCTGCTTATTGGATGAGGGAAAGGTAATTTACCTTGACTTTAGCAAGGCTTTTGACACCGTTTCCCACAGCATTCTCCTGGCAAAAATGACTGCTAGAGGTTTGGAAAATCGCACACTTCGCTGGGTAAAAAACTGTCTGGACGACTGGGCCCAAAGAGTTTTGGTGAACGGAGTTAAATCCAGTTGCCAGCCGGTCACGAGTGGTGTCCCCCAGGGATTGGGGCCACTCCTGTTTAACATCTTTATTGATGATCTAGACGAGGGGATCGAGTGCACCCTCAGTCAGTTTGCAGATGACCCCAGGTTGGGGGGGAGTGTTGATGTGCTCGAGGGTAGGGAGGCTCTGCAGAGAGACCTGGACAGGCTGGAGCCATGGGCTGAGGCCAACTGGAGGAGTTTCCATAAGGCCAAATGCCGGGGGCTGCTCTTGGGCCACAACAACCCCCAGCAGCGCTACAGGCTTGGGGAGGAGTGGCTGGAGAGCTGCCAGTCAGAGAGGGACCTGGGGATGCTGATTGACAGCTGGCTGAACAGGAGCCAGCAGTGTGCCCAGGTGGCCAAGAAGGCCAATGGCATCCTGGCTTGTGTCAGCAATAGCGTGGCCAGCAGGGACAGGGAAGGGATCTGACCCCTGTACTCGGCACTGGTGAGGCCGCCCCTCGATTCCTGTGTTCAGTTTTGGGCCCCTCACTACAAAAAGGACACTGAATGACTCGAGCGTGTCCAGAGAAGGGCAACGAAGCTGGTGCAGGGTCTGGAGCACAGGTCGTACGGGGAGCGGCTGAGGGAACTGGGGGTGTTTAGTCTGGAGAAGAGGAGGCTGAGGGGAGACCTTATCACCCTCTATAACTACCTGAAAGGAAGCTGCAAAGAGCTGGGGATGAGTCTCTTTAGCCAAGTAGAAAGCAACAGGACAAGAGGGAATAGCCTCAAGTTGCGCCAGGGAAAGTTCAGACTAGATATTAGGAAGCATTTCTTTCCAGAAGGGGTTGTTGGGCGTTGGAATGGGCTGCCCAGGGAGGTGGTGGAGTCCCCACCCCTGGAGGGGTTCAAGTGTAGGGTCGATTTATTGCTTAAGGATATGCTATAGGTGGGAACTGTGCTAGGCGACCGGTTGGACCAGATGATCTCCAGGGTCCTTTCCAACCTAGATGATTCTGTGATTATTGCTGAGCAGTGCTTGCACCGAGACGAGACATTTTCTGCTTCTCACACCACGCCCCCAGCTAGTAAACTGGGGGTACAGAAGACAATGGAAGACACGGCTGGGACAGAGGACCCCGCCTGACTGGAGAAATATTCCAGACTGTATGATGTCACACTCAGCAATAAAGCTAGGGAAGGATATTGGCAGGAGGGGCTGATGCTCAGGGACTGGCTGGGCATTTCTTGGTTGGTGGTGAGCAACTGTTTTAATTTGCAACACTTGTCTTTCTTAGGGGTTTTTCTGTCTCTCTTTGGTTTTGTGTGTCCTGTTCCCACCCCCCACCCCCCACCTCCCTTCCGTACAATATATTATTTTGTTATTGGTTGGGTTTTTTTTAATTATTAAACTGTTTTTATCTCAGCCCAGAAGTTTTCTCACTTTTGCCCTTTCAATTCTCTTCTCCATCACCCCGAGGGGGGGTGGGGGGGTGGAGTGGCGGGGGGAGTGAGTGAGCAGCTGTGTGGTGCTTTGTTGCCAGCTGGAGTTAAACCACAACACATGTTTAAGTGTGCTCTCATTCATTTCAGGAGGTTAAAAATCTGTCTAAAATCATACATGAACTAATCAAGCAAAAGCAATTCAGATTAATAAATGGCCAATTTAAAGACTTGGACATACATAAAAATTTAAAAGAACACACATATTTCTACAACTATCCCTTTTTAACCAGCTTGTACAGACCTGAACATGTTGACAGATTTCTGGGTTATTTGTCTTCCAAGCAAAAGTGAAGACAGCTGTTATAATGCCCCCAAAGTGCGTATCATAGCTACTGTGTTTTTACCTTATGAAATATCACATCCTGTTTGGTTTTCATGCCATAGAGGTGTTTTTCCTTCAGAAAGACTGTATTTTCCTTGTTTTTAACTAAAGAGCTGGAAAACTAGCAATATTATAATGGTCTGAAACTGGAGCTGCACACTTGCTGAAGATTCTATCTCAGACTTCTCCCCAGTCCAGAGGATCTGTCCCAAGGCTAAATATTGAGATCCCATTGGGTGTGATGACTGAAACAGATTTCAAAGTCACTGAACATGACTTGTCTAAACTAGGTCTTTCTAGCTAACTTTCTAGATATGTTGAATTAGCATTCAGCTAATTTATACTCCACTTAATAGCTGCTTGCCTCTGTAAAGGTGCTACTGAGTTTCTTATCCCAAGGTAATAGCTTAGGATAGTTCTGAGGTCTCCAGACCAAGTCTTCAATCCCATTTACTATTTCTACTGTATTGAGGCCTTGCGTCTCCTGTCGTGCTTCAAATCTCAGTAGTGCTGTACACAAAGAGATTTCTAAGCAGATAGCTCTTCTGCTGTAATTACTGTACTGAACGGCAGTTCCTCCAACAAGCTTCTGATTTCATATACAAGAAATTAAAGTCGTGAATCCATACTGCTGTTGTGGAAGAGAAAATTAACAGTCTGTCACTCTCAGAAAGGGGGGATGGGAAAGAATCTTTCAGAGTCTTTGTTATCATAAAAACATCAACTGTGACATATGTATACCATTTTATTTTGCATGGTTGATGTTTAAGCTAAAAAGTGTGTGCCTATGAGAGAGAAAAAAATGTCTTGTTTTAGTGAGAGGCTTTTACGGGGAGCACACAAAATTGCTGCTCGTTGTGCATTTAATGTGTTGGGCAAGCAGCAGCTAAGCCAGTATTCCTGTGTATTTCTTTTTTGTATTGTTTTGTACAGTGTTATGCCAGCAGTGATTCTGGTGGCTGACTGAGTCAGCAGGTGCTACAAATACAAAATGGTGGAAAGGAGAATGGGCTCAAGAGTTGCCAGGCCCAATGCTTTCTTTTTACACTCCTAGGAATAGATTAAAAAGACATGATACCCTTCTTTCCCCTGTTTATCAGAGGGTCTTTTACTTTTGCTTTTGCTTCAGAAGCCCCAGAAAACATTTTTTCCAAAGTGGAACATTGACTTTGCAAAAAGCAAATGAGAGTATTCATAAAAAAACTTTGCAATTTAGAGATATAGTTATGTTTCCTATTGTTCTAAATTCTTAGCTAGTAAAATAATTATGAAAATAGATTATACTCAAACATACTCTTGAATCAAGTTGTCTAACTAAATTTATGGTGCTGCTCTTCATTATTACTTACTTTTGCTTACCTTACTTACATTAGAATCTAACCAAACACATCAGATAACTTATAAGGAAAAGACAAATAGAAAGCAGAATATATGGTTTAGGTTTTATGTTTTGTTTTTACCTGAAAACTTTAATACTGTTGAGCTAAAATCATACTAAAATGTTATTACCTTTGTCATTTTAGATTAACAGCAGGCATTTTGAATTCAAGTTTATTTGAATAATTTCTTAATTACTTTAAAGCACTTATAAATTAACCAGAAAATTAAAACGAAAGAGCATCAAAGCAGGAATTTGAATGGACTAAAAAGTTCCCATACAGTTCCCATATATTCCACTTTAAAAGTTTACTTACAGTGTAAAACACAGGTGACATTTCTAGCATGTATTGCAATTCTCAGTGAAAACATTTAATAAAGACACTTAATTGTTTTTAATGTGACCATTTTAACAGATATGACTTTTCTGCCTATTTCTTTTTGATCTGGCACACTTACATAAAGGCTATCTCACCTAAACAACCCACTAATTAATGGCATATTTAATTATATGCTAATTGAAATAGTCATTCTGAGTCATCTTTAGAGTGCAAATAGCAATGGCTTTTCTTTTTTCTTTTTTTTACTTTTCTTCACAAAAATTCCTGCAAGGTCAATATACGGTTCTGGGGTTCTGGATATCATTCTTTCTAGTGCATTAGTAAACAATACTGCTGTTACTGAAGTTACAATGAGTGAGATGGAAGAGTAAACAAGACATAGTTGGGAAATTTCTTTAATACAACAGGGACAAGTCCTACTAAAATAATCATGAACCATTCTATAGAATTTGCTTATCATAGCAAAGCTCTTTGAATGTAAAAAGAAAAAAAAAGAAGCCAAGAAAATATCTTCCCTGGTAGAAAGACAAAAATTACCTCACAGTAATTCTGTACTTTGGAGAAAGAAGGAGGTCTCAGTTCTTTCACATGTACACCCTCTACAAGTAGGGTCTTATTAATTCTGATCTGATTTGATGTTGATTTACCACTGAAACTTCAAATAAGGATTTGTTGCACCCAGTTTCCAGTAACTTACATCTTCATTTGGTGATAGCTTATATTTGGATGAAACTTCATACAACTGAGGAACATCAACATTTTAAATTACACTTTAAGACTTTAAAATGGAGATTTGCATATTTTATGCCCACTGTTTTTGAAAATGGACCAGTCTAACTTTAAAGGTTGTAGTAATCTACGACTCCCTTTTAACAAATGAGGGGAACCCTTCTTATCAGTTGTTGGTAATGAGGCTAATAATTTAGTGATTTTTTTTTGGCTAAATAATTTAGTGATTTTCATTTTCTTGATTCACATTCTTAAACAGTGCTGGCCCATTGAGAATACTCTACAAAAACATTTAGATTATCAGAAACTGGTTTTGGATATTTAAGTGTGTGATAATTAGTTTTTGGTCTACAAAGCAGGTAAGAGAAATACTACTCTTCTTAGCTGAGGCTTCATTTTTTTGGCATGCTTAATAAGACATGACAGTGCTTGATAGCCAAATGAAAACAAGCTTTATTTTAAAAAAAGAAGAAGAAAAAAAAAAAACCAACACTGTGTGTCTCTGTGAATGAAGTTTAAATTGCTATAGGAAAGGATTCTACTGTACTTGTGCTGTTTGTTTTGGCTACTATTACAGAAAATATTCCAGTGGTGAAATCAAAGGTTAAATGCAACTAGCAGGAAGTTATAAAGATGAATTACATAAGATGTTGTTGAATAATAGGAGTTTACAGCTCCAGCTTCTGTTCAGAGTGCTTTGATGTGTTGTACAATAGTAGTATATAAAAGATCAGTTTTAGAGTTTAGTATGATAAATTTTTCAGATTGAGATGGTACACATTTACAGGAGTAAGTTTCATTTAGAAGTATAGAAGGCATTTAATCAGTTTGAACAATGGGGTATTATATGTTGCTTTTCCTAGACTAACATTTCTTTTGAGTTCCTCATGTTAAAGCAGTTCAGGAACTACTTTATACAACTGAAGGAGCTTGTATACGGCTAGTACAACTTGTTGCAATTGTAGAACAGAATAGCTAGGCAAATTTAGTGATACTACTACATCTCTGTAGTTTACATAGTGAACATGTAGCAGTGTCGCTTCTTCATAGCCTTCTGTCCAAACCAGTCCAGAGATTAGTCAACACTAATTTGACTATTGAAAAATGCTCTGACTTTATTCTGAATCTTTGTTGTTGTTATATAATGTGAGTACAGATAGGAAGTCTTTCTTCCAACATCAGCAGCCCATGTGCAAAGTACCTACCTAGCTAAGACCCTTCATATTTATTATGTATCCTTGTTAAGATTTTTCTAAGTACCTGCAGTTAAATTTCTTTTTTTCTAATATGAGATATGTCACATTCAGAACTGTAGCCCAATGTATGGAATAAGAACAGTAATAATCAGATCACACAACTTTGGTAAGGACTAAGGTGCCAGGCTGTGAACAGAACTGCCATTTCAAGAATGGACTGTATATCTCATCTTTAACTACAATATAATATAGTGTTTTGTGACCTGAGAGTTTGTTAATGGATCACTGCAGGCCACATGGCATGTAGTCCTATTGAAAGGAGGCCATCACTGATTTCTGGAGATGTCTGAGCTAGGTGATGAGCACCAGTAAGCTGAAAAGCTACCTCTGTGAGTCCCACTCTCAGTGTATGAGATATATTAAGCTTGCATGACAAAGTAATTTTAAACACAAATGACATCCAGAGGTTATACTGTTAAAAGGAATGCCTTTCTAGGCTATTAAATGCAAAATTTCACTTTCTGAGACGTATGACAGTTACTGAACAGCTTGGAAGACTAAGGGAATATTTTCCACTTGTAGAAAGAATTCTAACAAGCAAATTCAGATAATTTACTTGTCATCTGTAAAACTAACTAACTAACTAATCACTTTGTACTAGTCACTATTAGTGGTAAGGATATTAAATCAAATATTTTTAGCATTTGCTTTAAGTCTGACTATCACAGGCAGCTGTTCCCTTTAAATTCTCTTTTCTCTTGTTTCTTTAAATTGTATTTAACACCTTTTTAACAGAAAGATTTTTCAGATCTCCCAGAAAAAGTGTGAGAGAGACCTTAGTAGTGTGAGAGATCACACTGAGGTAGTACTGAGATTAATTAGATGTAAACATGCAGCTATTACATTTCCTATGGCATTTTTCTTTTGAATTCTAGGCCCATTGGGTTTTCTGCTTTGCCCAGAGACTAATATAGACTTTGTGATTATGGCACAGCCATTTTATAATGAGCAGCCAAGGAAAACTTTAAAAAGTCTATACAGAAGTAATTGTAAATAGCTACAATTAAAAGCTGTCAAGACATGGTTGTCTCACAAATGCTAGTTCAAGTGCATCATAATTTTAAGTGTCCTTTGATGCATTCTTTTATATAAATTTCAGATGGGTTGAAGGAAACTGAGATTCTTGTCAGTTCCAGTGATTATATTAGCATAGCTACACTGACAGGAATTTCAATTTCATTCAGCAAGCTCAGATTCCATAGAGGACATTTCATTTAGAAATTACATACTGGACAGAATTTCATTTGGAATACCACGTTTGTCTCCTAATAGGATTATTTCCTATTCATTTACTTAAAAAAAAAAAAACCAGTTGTGAATTGTTGTACAGAATTTAAACACATACATACTCAAAGTATGACTTGCTGGAGACTGAGTTCTGAAAGAAGGCCTGTAATACCAGGCATTTTGTAATTAAAAAAACATACAATGAAATAACTCTTGAGACTCAGTCATTGTCCATTTTTTCCCCAGCTTACATATTCCTTATGTGCAAATCATTAAGCTAAATATTCTCAGCTTTGTTCAGAACTGGTTTTGTCAATAACCACTAACTACAAGTGTTGGTTAATAGGTATTTATCATAAAGTGCTTTGCTTACATAGCAAAGTGTGGCACATGAAAATATAATTTAGCAATCCAGACAAAACTGGTATTTATTATACTGTATGTTTGGTATAAAAATCATACCTAAAATGGTTTTATTGTGTGTTATAAGGTTTTGTTCTTTATTGTGTTTTATTAAATTATTCACCAACAACTGACTTTTAGTTTCATGTAAAATAATAACCCACTTTTTAAAGGTGAAGCTGTGAAACTGTGCATTTTCTTCATTTAGCTCTCAAGCAAGTATCAGGGCGAATAGCTTTCAAGCTGTTCATTAAATAGTGTCTGCTTATTGCTAATTCTAATTTGGACTACAGCAACACAGAGAACTAGTTTAAGGCAGCACCTAGCAACATAATGTTTAGAACTACTGACTAAATTCCTCCTATGTTTACAGAAAGAGTAAAAAAAAGAGAACTGCAAATGAATTTTAAGTGTGCAGTGTTTGTGCTACTTTCTACTTCAGCCTTTTGATGAGCACAGAAGTTTATTTTACTTACTATGAAAGCGGTTTGGATAGACCTTCCATCAAATAAAGATTCTGCATGGCTGTGTCCCTATTTTTGACTACTTTGTGTACTGTTAATGATAGATAATCTGTAATCATGTTTTTCCATTTCAGATCACCGATCAAATGGACATTCTGCAATTGAATCTCCTTGAAACTATGTAAAATACCATCAACTCTGTTTTTGTTTGTTGGTTGTTTTGTTTTGTTTTGTTTTTAAGATTTTCTAGGTTGCTCCAATGCATTACAAGATCTAAACAGAATTGCTGCTTTTGCAGTCCTTTTCAGATCAGGAAATCTCATTTGTACTTATGTACTAATCCTGCTTCTTCGGAGTTAGTCAGTTTCAGAGGCTCTCTAACAGAGGCTCCCAAACTTGACAGCATGAGGAACATTCTCATAGGAGTCCCACTGTTTCTAGGAATGGAATAGCAGCTCTTTTCCCTGAAAAATAATATCCACCCCATTCATAGGATGATTTGGGGAAAATGTGACAGCATTTGCTCCAGGCATCTAGTTCTATAAGATATTCTACCAAAAAGGTGCACAGGATTTGAGCTTGTTTTGTTGACTCATGATAGAAAAGGATGATTCTGAGTTATGCTAAATTTCAAAGGCTATAATTTAAACTGGATGATGGTAGCTGCACAGAGACTTTGGTGCTCCATAAAAGAAAGTAGAAATTGTAATTTGCATAGAGATGTTGGCTTGTATAGAATTATTGCTTGTGCTTTACTTGCCTGCTATCAGTGAGTCTGCTTGTGGTGAAAAAAGATAAGGAATTGCTAGCCATGCAGGTCTGGGGCCTGAATCATCCCAAGTATAATACAAAACAATTCAATTCAGAGGACCAGGCAGAGGACTCAGGGGCAGGGAAGGAACAGGCTGTGTAAATACAGGCCTGGGATAGAAGCCCCCAAATTAAATTTTAGAGGACACTTAGTCAGTATAAAAAGTATACATGGGACTGAAGGAAGCAGAAGCAAATTTTAAAATACCATTAAAGGAATATGAAGAAGGAAGACCATAAATTTGAATTTGAAGAGCAAAATGAGATGTGTCCAGTCCTTAACTGGAATTCAGCATTCCTCTCCAGGTGTAATGTTCTCTGATATTATGGCCTGAGGCTGTCTTACATGGGATTTATAAACCAGCTAAGAATTCTGTCATACTACCATAGTAAATTCAAATTTAACTGACATCTAAGAATCACCTGCTTGTTGTGTTTCTGCCTTTTATTTGAACTTTTCCAGTTTAAATCTCTTAAAAAAATTTGTTATTTTTTATATACTGTATCTGGTCCTGTTGATAGCTGGTATTTTTTTCCACAGTGGAATTCCCCTTCCGTTCAGATGAAGAATATAGGATTTCCCATTTTCCACCTACGGATTTCCTGATTATCTGGTGATTCCAGATGTACAAGGAAAAGCAGAAATTGGGAGTGTTTTATTTTGGGCACAAAGCCAGTGTGCTTTTCCAAATTTAGACAGTAACTTTTTGGCCTCTGTTATGTTCTGATTATAGTTGGGACACTAATGGTAAGAGTCACCATTGTTGCCTACCTATGTGCATTATAATAGTGAGACTTAGATTCAATGGGAGTTAGAATTAATGAAGGTTTTGCACAACTTCTTTCTGATTTGTCAGAAGTGATGATAGCTTGAAAACTGTTTTTCACTTATGAATAGTATTTCTGGTGAGTTGTTGTGAATTGACTATTTGGGCAAATATGAAATAGAGCACACTAGTGAAGAGATTATATGCATGTCCATGTTAAAACCACAAAATTGTATATATCTGTATGAAATCCTGTAACTGAATATTATCTCAGTATGTTTCTAAGCAGCAGGAAACATTCACTTCTACATTTGCTGACCTATCATGCTTAAAAGAAATCTTACTGCAGTGTTGTTAATGTTATGGACTTTTTCCTAGGAAATCTCATGCTACTAAGAAGCACTAAGGCCACAATGTTTTTCTGAATGCTTTTGTTGTTGATGTACAGTACTAGCCAATGTTATGTATATGCTAAAAGTAATTTTAGAAAGATTTGTATTGTTGGAATGCAGCATTTTGATATAAAGAATCAATTTCATAGTTCATAAGCCAGTTTTGCATCATTCAAAACAATCAGTTTGTCCTCGTATATGACAAATGCACATCTTTGACAGAAGTTGAATTTTCACTGAAAACTGTTGACAAAGCAGTTGAGAAGTCCTTCATAAAAATTTTGTTAGTGTTTCTCAGAAGGAACAAAGGTCTACGGAATAGAAATTAGTGGCATTAATCTCATGAATATAGCAGGATTAATGTCAGCTACAGTGAAAAGATTTAAGAATAGCATTGTTCTTATTATATTTATAAGATGTTGCATCTAGCAGGCCTGGAAAGTGTGCCGATTTTGTCCAAGGCTGTCTTCATTTCTGAAGATGTGTTGCATTCTCATCTGATGATCTACAAACATGGATGTGTGTGCTTTTCTGTCTTGTCACTTTAATGTTCATTTCATGTCTTTCTTACTTTTCAAAGAAATTGCAATGTGGAAAAAAAGTGAGAATATAGTTCCACTGCCATAACTCAAGCAGGAAATTGACCTTGCTATTCTGTAGCTAAAGGAGCTGAAGGAGCTGAAGACTCTATGATGGAAAGCAAACCCCTAGAGGTCAGTATAATCATAGTAACATTAGCACAGAGAAATTAAGTTTAACATTAAGAATAAAATAAACCAACTATAGAAAGGAGTTTACACTTAGATTATGATCTGTCCTTAAGTGACTCCTCTAAAGACATGTTGAATGACACTGATAATTCTTGGCAGTACAAGCCATTATTATATATCAGGACACAATGTCAAAAGGTTACCAAAGTATAACTGGAGCTCTGAGAGTCTGTCATCTTTGTAGCCAAGAGATGGGAATAGGATGAATTGATCGACTTGGAGATGGAGTACTGCAAGGGTAGGCTAGTTGGTGCAATGAGCAATGAGGAGCATGCCCGCCCTTGTAAGCTGAGAAACATGTATGGAGGGAGTCAGCAGTTGAGGTGAAAGCAAGCTGGCTATGGACAAGGAAACTAAACAGAAAATAAGCTAAAAAGAAACTGTGTCTGTCGCAGTGACTTGGACAAGATGACGAGCTTTGCTAAACATAATGGACCTGCTATCCATATTAAATGGTTGAGGCCTTTATAATAGTGACAGCTACAGAAGAGACACTATGTTTTGTCTATGTATTACAAACACTGTCTCAAAAGAAGCTTTCTCATACAGTAAATGGAAGAATATCACTTGGAAACTCTCATTCTCAAGAGTCTACTCCTAATATTTACAACAAATGTTATAGCAAGGGTAAAGTAAACGTCAGATGATCCATCTAGAAAAGAAATGTATTTCACAGTACCAACTGAATTTTTCAGAATATTTCACTTTAATTTATAAACTTTTAAATTTAATTTATAAACTATATATTGTTGGGAAGCAGTTCATTATGTGACTGTGCTCTAACCTTGCACATGTTGATGGAACAAAAGTCTAATACCTACACTCAGTAATTGTATTAAAACCCTACCAACCAACTACCATGATATGAAACAGGAGCAACTCTGAAAATGTCACAGGGGCTGTATCTAATTATGCAGCAGATGATTTGGACTTATGGCTTTTACATGGTTCACTAAGGTTCCACAACATGGTTATATTTGTCTGCATGGGAATGTGTTATAATTTGCCAACAAAAAGAACAAAATGTGGCATGAAGGTGCTGGGACTTTGCTGTTCTCATGTTCATGTTTTGCAGACTATGTAAAATCTGTATTGAGCTGGTTTTCCAAAATATGCTTAAAGCATCTATTAAGTGGGTCCTTTATCAACAAATTGTAAAGCTCATTTTTGGGGGGGGAATGACTAAGTGGCCTCAGCAAAACTCTCTCATGTCATTTTAGACTGTGGAGAGTTTGCATAGGCCTGTCAGACGTGATACACCAAGAAAGTAAGGAAGACTTAACGCCTTTTGGGATTTGCATATGAATGCCATGTGGGAAATCCTAGGGCATCTGAAATGTCACTAGATGCTTGTCTTTAGTCAACTGAATCAAACTTTCACTGTTCATATATTCCTGTGACACTGATACTCACTGGCAGCATATGAAATAATTCATTTTTATCCCTTTTGTTAGTATGGACACAGTCTTAACTCATTACAGTAGTTCTTTGTGTTAACTTCATTGAGTTTTCAACACTAATTTTGAAAACAAGGAAAATTCCAAAACAAATTGTATAGGAGCTTAGATAACAATGGCTTCAAAAGAGAACATTAATCAAGACCTAGCCCCTGGTGCCTGAATAACTTTCAAAGGAAGACAAACAGTGTTTGTTTTGTTTTTTTTACTCTGCTCAGACTGTCCAAACTGAATTTAAGCCCGGGGCAAAATGAGCTTAAAAGAAAAATTTGGAGCTGAGTTTTTTTAAAAAAAAAAAAAAGAAAAAGAAACAAGGGAAGGAAAAGAAGGTCTGTAACAGTCACAGTCAAAAAGAGTTAGAAGACCCACACCAGATCTCATCCTAGCTTTACAATGGTGTAGTGACTTTGACTTCTAGAGGACTGCGTTGAAATATTTGAGAGCAGAACTGGTCCAGTGCATGATACTGGAAATGCCACTGAATTTCTTCAGAGAGATTTTTAAAATGTAAAATTTTAAAATAATCTAGTGTTCATTGTTGGAAATATATTGTTGGAAATGTATTTGAAAGGAAACTTCTTGTGTTTAGAAACTTGTGCTCTCCCATTTTTGTGACTGAAGTAATCTGATTATGACATGACTTGTTTCAACAGCACCTCAATATGATGTCGCTAAGAAATGATCAACATCTGAACTAAGGAATAAACAACTAAAAAGGAAGGAAAAAAATTATTAGGCTGAAATACTATTTAGTATGGGTAGAGTTATGTTTTTGGAGAACAGATATCAGTGAAGATGTAAACAGGTGTTAGTGGTTCAATCAGTTTCTGAATGTTTATTTATTTTTTACTATACAAACAGATGTTTGTTCTGAGCATTATATAAACCATTTCCTTTAAAATGTTGTATATTGTCCTTTCTTACACAAAGACCTGGAGGTGTCAGCAGGATTTCTGTATATTCATATGGCAAAAACGAATGTACTATAACAGCATGCTATGCAGAATAACTCAACAAAAGAGCAATTCACCTCTTTTGCCAACAGAGGCCACTTTCTATATACAGACCTTTATGAAGGGGAAGAGTGATTATGATTTTAGATCCTCTAGCTGGGTTGCCTGGTAAAATGCAATGAAGGTAAGACATAGATTAAAAATTTACATTCTTCATTCAGTATTTGAGTTATTAAAGAGTTCAGAAAGTCTTTATAGATATATATCTGCCAGCAAATTGGTGCTATACATTATTAGTTAATATACTATATGGTGCACTCTGAGAACTTACATATACAAAAAAAACCCCTAACATATAATATTTTGGCAGTGTAATACACTCATTTAAAAAGAATCTTAAAATTTTCACTGATACTTATAAATCATAGAGAAAGCTAGCATTATACTGGTTCTGCCTTCTGTGTTTTTCCTCAAAGCTATTATTATATATAATAATTTATATATATATTTAACTATTTTTGCCCCATTCTATTAGGAGAGGAATTATAGTAAAACATGCAACTACAATGGCAACAGAAAGTGATTCTAATGAACTACAAAATTCAATTTGTACATAGATCTTCCTGTCAAAAGCAGAAGTCAGCCTGCTCTTGATATGTCACAGAATCACAGAATCATTCAGGTTGGAAAAGACCCTTGGGCTCATTGAGTCCAACCATCAGCCCTACTCTACAAAGTTCTCCCCTACACCATATCCCCCAACATCTCATCTAAAGCACCCTTAAACACATCCAGGGATGGGGACTCCACCACCTTCCTGGGCAGCCTATTCCACTGTCTGACCACTCTTGCTGTGAAAAAATTTTTCCTAATATCCAGTCTGAGCCTCTCCTGTTGCAGTTTAAAGCCATTCCCTCTTGTTCTGTCACTAGTTACCTGTGAGAACAGACCAGCACCAACCTCTCTACAGTGTCCTTTCAGGTAGCTGTAGGGAGTGATGAGGTCTCCCCTCAGCCTTCTCCTCCTCAGACTGAACAGTCCCAGTTCCTTCAATCGCTCCTCATAGGATTTGTTCTCCAGGCCCTTCACCAGCTTCATTGCCCTCCTCTGCACTCGCTCCAGCACCTCGAGATCTCTTTCGTATTGAGGTGCCCAAAACTGAACACAACACTCCAGGTGTGGCCTCACCAGTGCAGAGCACAGGGGGACTGTCACCTCCCTGCTTCTGCTGGTCACACTGTTTCTGACACAAGCCAGGATGCCGTTGGCTTTCTTGGCCACCTGGGCACACTGCTGGCTCATGTTCAGCTGCTTGTCAATGAGAACCCCCAGATCCTTCTCTCCCAGACAGCTCCAGCCACACCTCCCCAAGCCTGTAGCCATGCAGGGGGCTGTTGTGGCCCAAGTGCAGGACCTGGCACTTGGCCTCGTTGAGGATCATCCCGTTAACGTTGGCCCACTGATCCAATCTATCCAAGTCTCTCTGCAGAGCCTCCCTATTCTCATGCAGACCAACACTCCCGCTTCACTTGGTGTCATCTGCAAACTTACTGTCTTGTGTCAACACAAGAAACTGCCCCAGGCAGTAGAGGCTGTGTCCCTCTTGCTTGGGACCTTTCCCAGGTGCTTTGTTCTCTACATGAAGGCCATCTTCTTAAGAGGTCTCTGCTTATAGTAATTTAGGTATGATCTGATCACCCAGATAGGGAGAAAAAGCAGGCAGACGACTTCTCTGTCACATTTGTTCATGGGTAGCCTGCAGCTGAGACCCTTTTATAGTTGTCTAACTTCCCAACTAGCATCAGAATGCACACTTTTTTCTTTACACAGCTACATGAATACAGGTTTTCATATATGTGATTCTTGTAGAAACCCCCTCCTCCTCTATGCATCTCTCTCACATGTTTTGCCTTTATTATTTCACAAGAGGTTTACCCTCAAGAGAAGTAAATTGACTGAAAACAGATCAACTGAAAACAGATGTATGAAAACTCGGCTTGTTGCTTGACCCCGTGAAGGTCAGTGACCATCATAGTGCCTGGGAGAGTAGGTTCCCAGGCAGGCCATTGGGTGACATTTCTTCTGTACACTTCTTTCCCACAGTTTATGGAGCTGATTCAAAGCTCATGGAATCACTGGAAATATTGCAGTTATGATCTCCTCTGTGTCTTAGGTCAAGTTCTCCAAGTCTCAAAAGAAAAAACATTTCTGTCTGGGGCAGGTTATTTCATTAGAACACTTGTATTTGTTATGAACTAGAAGAGTGGTTTTATTGATTCATATAGCATGATCCGGCAAACATGTGAAACCAGCAATGCACTGGAAGGATTTTCAGAAGCTCCTGCTGCTCCTGCCACTTTTCCTGAGCTTGTGACCTCAGCTGTGACAAGAAGACAGCTGAGTGCCACCTGCTTTGTTTATTCCTACCATTTCTTTTGCTCTCATCCCAGTTTGTTCTTAGTTAGATAATATAAAATCTTAATTGTTTAAAATCTCTGTTCATTGTGGTTTTCCTGTAGTTTTTGCAGTACTGCTTTAGCATCAGTAGAGCATTAGCCATATTGGGCAGGCTGTCATTTTTAAAATATTTGTCTGGATCTATACTATGGAAGACTGGCAAATCTGACAGGATGGTATTAGTGATCCACAGGCATTTTTCTCTCCCTCTTCTCAGCACAGATGATGCAGCTTAGACAAAGAGAAGAATTTCAGAAAATACCAACCAGGGATTTTCGTATCACTTTACTGTAGGTACAGATACTGGAGGGAGAAAAAGGAAGAAATCAAGGCAGGAGAATTTTGTTTACCCTCAAATACAGATGTGCTTAATGCAAGTGCATATTCATGTTGTTAGTTTGCGCTAACGGCTTTTTCTTCTGTAGAGGGTAAAGACAGAACTCTTCCTTGAGCACAAATGAAATTATTGGTTTAAATAACATATATTTAATAATAAAGCTATTGTAGCCATGATGCTGTAAATATGAGACTGGGCAAATTTCTAGGTGAGGCAGCATCTTTTATTAAACCAGCTAATTAATATAGTTAGAAATAGTTAAACTTGTAGGCGACAAGCCTTTCTCCAGATTTGAAACTGCAGTCTTGAGTTCTTTCCTGTGTGCAGTATCCAAGAACTGCCCTTTAGCTGCACTGATGTAGTCTTTGCATTTTAGAATATTTATATTTCCTCTACCCCTGTCGTTTACAGTGACTGGTTCTGATGGGCTATATAGGTTTCATTTCTGAGGGAATTATTATGTATTTCCTCTCTGAAGAAATTATTATGTTATACAGGGGAAAAAAAAAGCACAAGAAGTGGCATTATATCCACTTGAAGATGCTCAGCCTAAATTTTGTTTGCTGAATTTCTTCTTGGGACTTCTACAGAGTTGAACGGTGTCAGAAATGGCTTCCTTTCTGGTGCAGGGTGTTCTTTTAATAGGTTCAGGGAGAAAATTCTAGGTTCCTCATTTTTTAGTATGTTATGCAAATATTTATCTGGACAGAAAGTTTTTGGAGAGGACAGACTGTTCAGCTCAGAATGGTGGGGTGTTTAGATAAACTAATAATATAGGCAAGCAGAATGATTCCCCCAGTCCCTGAACTAGACTGCTGGATGGTGCTGTGATATTTTTTTTCCCTTGACAGTTTTCTTTTTGCTGAGGTAATCTGTTTTGTCTTATAACTGTTTAGGCAGAAGTTCTCCTCATTGCCTCAAAATCTCAAAAGTAATAGCTATGTTATTACAATGACTGCTCTCCACTCAGTCTGCAGTTGAACTGGGAGAGAGAACAGGTGAGGGTGCATGACATGCGAGATTCTTGAGCTTGCTATTCATTAGATTCTCTTAGAGTAGAAGAAATGTTTTAGATTTGCTTTTTTTTTTTAAAAAAAAAAAAAAAAAAGGAAACTTAATCTCTTGTTCTTGTTCTTCCAATTTTTGTAGGAACTGTCCCAAAGGAAAAGCGTGGGTTGTATCGAACTTCATCTCCCCCAGCTGTGATAACCATCTTGTACAGAACAAGAGCTAGGGACCAAGGCCTTAGGGAATGCATTTGAAATGCTGCCAATTTAGCCAGTTGCCTCCTACTCCTGAATTAAGCTGCATTGTTGTCAGTCAAGGATCTGGATAGTATGGCAGTACGGTAAAATGTGATCTGGAAAAGAAGAAACTGATGAATCTACGTTAGAGTATTTGTTTTGCACAGGGCAGCAATTTTTTTGCTTACTTTACAGTAATGCTTTTACAAAGGAGCAGAGGAACAAATTGACAGCTTTCGAGTCATCTGATCTAGTCCTCCAAAACAGGAATTCTCGAGTCCTGAAAAAAGGTAAAAGCACTGAACTTCAAGGTTTGGTATTGGTTCCTACCAGAGGGTGTGATGAGTAGTCGGGAAGAGAGCTGTTCTTTTCAGCTGCAAAGACAGTTTTGAGTGTTGAGGACAGAAGACACAAGCCTTCTTCTTTCAAAATGTATTTTCTTTGAAAAAAAAAAAAAAAAAATCAAACCAAAACCCCTTCATATTTACTAGTGAAATTATGTTTCAAAAATCCAGAAAATGTCCAAGTGCCAATTACTCTAGGCTCTGAGAAAGTGGGGCTTTAAAATACTACTTTCAAGAACTTCAAAATTATGATGGAAGTATTTGCTGTCTCTGTTTTCTGATGCTGAAAAGGAAGTGGAATGTAGATGCTTCACCGGAGTCTGAAGTCCATAATTTGGGTAGGCATTGTAGGTATTTGGAGTCTTAGTCGACACATAGCCAAAAGCTTGAGAATTGAGTTAGAAACTTGTCAAAGATAGAAGCTTGAAAGATTTTCAGAATATCCTATGTTCACCTGAAGCCAGAAAGAAATTTTTTCACGTCTGTTCCAATTTTTCTGAACAGAATAGGAAACAAAGTTGCCTTTCTCTTCTTTAAGTTTTAAATTAGCTGTATCCTTTGAACTAGTTCTTGTTCAGGTTGGTTTTCATTGTAAAAGATCTGCTATTCCTTTGGAAATTCAATTCAAATCTAGAAAACATTCTGATCAATGTAAATATATAAACAGAAAAAGGTTCATCTTCACTAGGTAGATTAGACAAGTACATGAAACTGTGTTCTCTTTTAGAGAAGCAAAAGAAAGGAAAATAATGATGCCGGCTTTTAATTGCCCTATAATAAATTGTAATAAAATAAATTATAACAAGGTAACAAAGCATTCCATTAGAAAGAAAGAGGAAAGGAGATAATGTGAGTATAAAATTGGCATAAGAGGAAATTGATAGAAATCCTTAGTTCCGTATATTATCTAAGCAGGGACTCATAATTTTTTTCTGCTAGGACATTGTAGATCTAGAACTGCCATGTGAAAGTCTGAGTATTTTCACTGATCTTAAGAGAACTGTATGATGTGATTTAGGTGTCTGGGTATCTTCCCACTCACTTTGGTGAAGAAAGAGTAGAGAGACAGTTGTAGATCTTTGAAGCTAAGCCAGGTTGTAATTAAAGCAGGTAAAGTTGCACCTGTTTACAACAATGTGGTGCTTGGCCTGTGATAACCATATCGGATAATAAGAGGGAAGTTGATAGAGTCATGCATATTTACCCTTGGTATCTGCTAAATGCTAAGAACAATTCACAAAAAAACTCTAGAGAAAATCAAGCCAAATTATTTTCTTTATTTCATGAAAAAAAAGTTTATTTTATAAAATAAGACGATTATGAGAAAAATTATGACCAAAATAGACTGAAAGAATTGTCTATCCAAGTTTCAATATCTCAGCACTAAAGCAGACAATGAAATAAATGTGAGTTACTTTTTTTCCCAGTAAAACTGGCATATAACTAAAGAAGCCTCAACATAAGCTTCTATTTTGGTAAGGCAATGGCCTACAAAGAATTACAGCATGACTGCATAAGCATGTGAGGTTTACACTTATACTTACACTTATGCAATCTCATGGACAAATACAAGCTGGATGGTGACTGGAGTGAGAGCAGCCCTGCGGAGAAGGACCTGGAAGCCGTAGTGGATGGAAAACTGACTGTGAGCCAGCAATGTGTGCTCACAGCCCAGAAAGCCAACTGTGTCCTGGGCTGAATCAAAAGAAGCAGGACCTCCTTCCTTCACCAGAAGGAGGTGATTCTGCCCCTCTATTCTGCTCTCATGAAACACCACGTGGACTATTGCATTCAGCTCTGGAGTCCCCAACATAAGAAGGACATCAACCTGCTCAAACGAGTCCAGAGGAAGGCCATGAAGATGATGAGAGGGCTGGAGAACCTCCCTTATGAGTACAAGCTGAGAGAGTTGGGGTTGTTCAGACAGAAGAAGAGAAGGCTCTGGGGACACATTATAGCGGCCTTCCAGTACCTAAAGGGGGCCTACAAGGAAGCCAGAGAGGGACATTTTTCAAGGGCATGTCATGGTAGGACAAGGAGTAATGACTTTAAACTGAAAGAGGGTAGATTTAGATTAGATGTAAGGAAGAAGTTCTTCACTGTGGGGATGGTGAGACTCTGGAACAGGTTTCCCAGAGATGTTGTGGCTGCCCCCTCCCTCCCTGGCAGTGTTCAAGGCCAGGCTGGATGGGCCTTTGAGCAACCTGGTCTAGTGGAAGGTGTCCCTGCCCATGGCAGGGGGAATGGAACTATATGATCTTTAATGTCCCTTCCAACCCAAACCATTCTATGATTCTGATTTTATGATTTGTGGATAGCAATTAAACAGTATGAACTCAGAAATATCATATCCCAAGTCATGGGCTCACCATAGGTTACAGGACCAACTTAAAGGAAGCTATGAAGTGCAAACACTAAAGAAGAGGTGGTCATATTACCCTTATTACGAGTTTTTGGTTTATATCTGAAATTCAGTACTTATTTTGAGTTGCCAAAAGCTATCAGTGATCAGTTGAACCAATCACTAGTTTTGAAGCATTGACCATGGTGAGAAAGGGTTAAATGTGTTCTCCTGTGTGACAAGCTCCCAGGAGCTCAGCTCTTCTCTCCTATCTTCAGAACTGAGGAATATTTTAAATTAATGGAATGTTGTCTTAGTCTTCCCACTATAGTTCAAAAAGAAAATAAACAAAATCCCCTTGGATTCTAGTATATAGTCACACCAAGAGTGTTCAGTCATGAATTAGTCTCACATTGCACTAATATGACATGAAGAAATATAGACAATCCATACTGCAAAGCTCACAATGAAAGATTGTAACTAGATCATACAAGTGTTTAAATAAGCCTGTACTGGCTAGGAAAGAAGACAACAAAGAAAGGCAAGCAGGATTTATTTGTATTTATAGCACATACAAGTACTCTCTATTCAATTTACTGCAAAGAAAGAAGAAAACAACATACTACAGGAGGAAAAAATACTGTGTAATAGACTAGTTTTAACAGAGGTTATCTTGATCAAAATCTGTAATTTATGTTAATAAACCTCTTTAAAGTACTGTCGAATGCCAGATTATTTTGAAGCTAAATGATTGTTCATAGCTGTATATATTTCATCACATAAATGCAGATTAAAGCAGATTTGAAAGCATCATTATGAATAATGCATTATTTTTAATGAACAAAGTGAATAAGGTAATCAGTCTCTATAAACATGGAGTAGGAAAATTTTAAATCAGTTGCATCATTCTCCACAATAAACAAAGGACAGCATTTTCTTGTGATGGAGAGTGGTTGTGCTCATGAGTGGGTTCAATTCCTAAAAGGCTGCCAATGAGATACAAGGAGGGGAGAGCACTTAAAATTTTTGTGGAAGTTTTTTAGATGGAACTGTGACTGCATGGTCATGTAGACTGCATCTTTACCCAAGTCAGTCGATGATCTGCAAAAAGAGGAAATGGAGGTATAACTGGGGTAAAGTTGAAGTAATGACAAAGAAACTTAATTTTCACAACTTTGGACAAACTATTCCAGAAAGTTTTTCCATTCCATTCATGAACATTTTTACTATATAAGAATTCCTGAAATAAACACCCTCCAAAAATCCAGTCTGCCAGTTTGTATTGGTGGTCCTGTATTTGTTGCATTTAGTGATTAAATAACACCTTGAATATTAGAATTATGGATGCTCTAAGCAATGAATCTTGCTCTTAACGTTCACAATTAATAAATATTTATTATCTATGCAACTCAGAAATTCTTCAGTCTTCACTCAGGGAAAAGATAGTTTTGCACTTAGACTAAAACAAGTTTTATTTAGGTAAAGACAATTGAATTAGGTCCTTCCATTTGAAAATATTACATATATATGTGTGTGTAATTTAAAAATATACATATTATATATAATATAAATACAATATACAATATTTTAGTTATATACTTTTGTGAGTACATTCTTTATATGTATATATATCTTTGTGTTTAGGTATAGATATTCTAATAAATTTATATAAAATATAAGTATAATCCATATATGTGATAAGTGGACAAATCAGAAATAAGAATAAACTCTTAAGAATATCTTTTGAAATTATAATCACACAGTATACATTGCAATTACACAGTTTGACTGAGGTCAACAATCATTCCTAATGTAAAATTCTAGCCTGCAGTCCATGCAACAGACAGCCCATCCCTGTAGCAAGAGTAACTATGCCACAATATGCTTTGTGCATCTGGAAAATCAAACAATAACACGATCTTACTCTGAAACAAGATACTCTTTTCCTTTTAAAGTCAATACTTCTTGAAACAATACATCTTGTGGTAACTTCACTAAAAATCTGCATCAACATACCCATCCATTGCTGTAATTTAGTGAGCAAGTATTGTGTGCTATGAATCACATCAGTATCTGACATGTCCTTGATCAGTCAATGATCTGTGTTAGAGATAATATACTTAGACCTTTTCTGTGAACTCTGAAATTGATGGTTCACTGCATAGCTGCTACAGAATACAAGAACTAAATACTTTTGTTCCATTACTGTCTAGAACTTTTACATTAAATAGTTAAATCAAAGAGAAAGGGTTACTGTCTCAGTAACGAAGGCCGTAAGGGCTAGGTCCTGGAATACTGCATAAACTCAGAAAACACACCTTTCTTAGACCTCTATGAAGGACATTTAATCTTATCAGCTTTTCCTTTCTAAGATAAAGGGTTTTCATATATACAAAAGTTATGCTATGAAGTGTGATAGCTTAACCATGTGTCATGCACCTGGTACAACATTGGCAGCTCTAATGGCCAAATACGATGAGTGTTTTGAAAGTATAAAATTTTATAAACTGTGGTGGTGAGTTGAAGTCTAACAGGGTGTGTCCATGCAAACAGATGAAAGAGGACTTCATAAACACTGTCTAAGGAAGTGGAAAATAAATTGTGTCTTTTTTTTTTTTTTTAATCTTGATATCATACTTATCAAGACACAGATTCAAGGGCATAGGCTTTTGCATTTCCTTCTGTCTTCTGTAAATCACTGCAGATTAAAAATTCCTCCCTATCTTGCACTCTCTTTTCCTTTTTTTAGGGAAAGTTAGTTTTCTTTAGAAATTATCAATTGTTCTTCCACTCATATACACTCTCATGCCAGTTTGGGAAATCACACTGAAGTAAAGCAAAGACTAATTACTTCTGTCTGTTCATTAAAAGCATTTAACAAGTAGTTTCACTTAATTGTTCTCCATCGTACTTGATAACTTTATTATCGGCCACGCAAGTGAATGAGGTTTACTATTCTGTAACAGGTCAGCCATAGACCTATGCATTTTCACCCAAATCTGCATGCTAATGCATCAATGCATATTTATTTCTTGGGAAAACTGAGTAAAGACTCCAGGATCTGTCTCTTCAAAGTAGGATCATCTTTTTGTTCAAATGTCAGAGCTTTAGAAATCACTGATACATGTGTTATTAACAATCACAATACGGAGGGGTTTTTTTCATGTATATAAAGAAACAGTTTTCCCTTAGATTTTTAAAATAAAATTTTAACTACAGATGTTCGAATTTTTTCAGCCTCCTACCCCCTTCTAAAAGAAAGTAAGTGTTATTTAATGATCTTAATGGTAGGTCAGTGGTCTGTACTCCCTAATCTCCAAAAACTCAGAAGGAAAAAGTCTAAATCACCATCTTCTTTTGTAATTGAGCTCTTCCTGAACTCTTGGTCTGTAAGGAACTTGAGAGTTTGTCTGTGATATCCGCTGTTAGCCTAGATGTTTTACCAGTGTAGATCTTTTTTTGACTTTTTTTTTCATGAATAATTGTGTTTAAACATTCTAGTTTAAAAATGTAATTTGGTAATATGAAGCCTGATAAAAAAAAAAAAAATACTTATCACCTTTATCAAGGGCATCATTTTAACATCAGCAGTAGAGCTGTTTGGACACTTTAAATCATAATATGGAGAAATATAATTTCCAGCTGTTTTGAGAGCATCTGTGTTTGTTTGCTGTCATCAGTTGATACCTGTTTTTTCATTCACATATGAAATGCAGTTCCCAGGAGTATCTGGAGAAACAGTTATTAGTTAAATCTCTGCTGTTTTGAGAACTTTTTCCCTAAGAATAAGTATTTTTCTGATAAGACTGTTATTTTTCCTGTGTCCAATCTGGACAACTCAGGTACAATATATCTGCAGTACCTTCAAGCTCACTCAGCAGATCCAGGAGACAGATTTTTTTCTAAGAGCTTATTAACTCTATTTTCACAACAGCAAGCAGTATTTTTTTATCACATTCAGCAGTAATCAGGCTTGACCTAAGATTTTTGACCAACTAACTAAAAGAAGTATTCAACAGAAAGATGTTTTTCTTGAGAATTCCTTTTGCCTATTAATGCAAAAGCTTGATTAAATATATGTTTTAATGGTTTAGTTATGGTTTTTGATATGAACAGACTGTCCTCATGCCATCTACTCACCCCAGACTCCCCCTGGCTCTATAAACTTTTACATTGACTGCCATCGTGCCTGTTGGGTAGACAAGTTAGTCAGAACTCAGGTTTCCTCAGTGCTTCTGAGCTCAGTCAACAACCCAGTCATTACTCCAACAAATTTTACTGATTCTTTAGGCCAAGGTAACCTTAAAAAAAATGCAACCCAGGACTCCTGGAGCAAATATTAATAAAATAACTATTTAAACCCTTCACTCAATGTCAGGAGGAAGTCTGCTCTTTGTTTCCTTGTAAGCTGTTTTCCCTCAAAAATGTACTTGTTAACTTCTTCCCCATCTGTTGCTAAAGTATAGCAACCAAAACCACTGCTTTAGAAAATTTCCACTGTTAAAAGAGAACATTTCATCACTGGTTTAAATGCCACTGAAATCAATGGGAGATAGGTACATGTCTTCATAAGTCACATCCATAGTGACTGTCTTAGACTTCATTCTTTTCTGGGTCTTGTCTTTTTTAAAGAAACAATTAACATTTCCCAAACCTAAGTTCCCCTAGGGCTCTTGTCTCAGGCCTGCTGAAACCACACCCACTATATTTTTTTCACTGCTTTACCCCTATCTTCCTTATATTTGGATTGGGAGAGGCATCTTCAGTCTTGTCACACAGGAGAACACATTTAACCCTTTCTCACCATGGTCAATGCTTCAAAATTAGTGATTGGTTCAGCTGATCACTGATAGCTTTTGGCAACTCAAAATAAGTACTGAATTTCAGATATAAACCAAAAACTCGTAATAAGGGTAATATGACCACCTCTTCTTTAGTGTTTAGCCACAACATCTCTGGGAAACCTGTTCCAGAGTCTCACCATCCCCACAGTGAAGAACTTCTTCCTTACATCTAATCTAAATCTACCCTCTTTCAGTTTAAAGTCATTACTCCTTGTCCTACCATGACATGCCCTTGAAAAATGTCCCTCTCTGGCTTCCTTGTAGGCCCCCTTTAGGTACTGGAAGGCTGCTATAATGTGTCCCCAGAGCCTTCTCTTCTTCTGACTGAACAACCCCAACTCTCTCAGCTTGTACTCATAAGGGAGGTTCTCCAGCCCTCTCATCATCTTCATGGCCTTCCTCTGGACTCGTTTGAGCAGGTTGATGTCCTTCTTATGTTGGGGACCCCAGAGCTGGACAAAGTACTGCAGGTGGGGTCTCATGAGAGCAGAATAGAGGAGAAGAATCACCTCCCTTGACCTGCTGGTCCTGCTTCTTTTGATGCAGCCCAGGATACAGTTGGCTTTCTGGGCTGCAAGTGCACACAGCCAGGTTGTGTTGAGCTTCTCATCAACCAGCACCCCCAAGTTCTTCTCTGCAGGGCTGCTCCCAATCTCATCACCAGCCTGTATTTGTGCTTGGGATTGCCCTGACCCATGTGCAGGACCTTGCATTTGGCCTTGTTGAACTTCATGATGTTTGCACAGTCCCACCTCTCCAACCTGTCCAGGTCCCTCTGGATGGCACATCCTTTCGCCTCCAGCGTGTCAATCTCACCACACCTCTGGGTGTCATGGTGAATCCCACTGTCCATGTTGCCAGCAAAGATGTTAAGCAACGTTAGTCCCAATACCAACCTCTGAGAAATGCCACTTGAATGAGTTGAAGTATCTTAATTTTGGTCTGTGACTTCCAGAACAGTCTGATAGTTCCTATTAGTTGCATTCTGCAACCATCAGTGTAAACATTAGTCCCACATCTTTGAGAGAACATGCCAATCCCTGTTCCACTGCTTAGCCTGTTTGAGAAGAGAGATATTTACCTGTCCTCTCAGGTAACAAACTGATTTTGTAAAGCATGAGCAGATGAAGGGGACTGGAGAGACAACTAACAAACTTTTGATTTATAAATCAAGCCTATGTGAGATAGGCTAAGGAGAAATAATACAGATAGAAATCCCAAGCCTATTTTTTCAGAAACATTTCAAAGCAGAACTCAGCACCAAATGCTACGAAGTCGTATCTGTTTCTGTGAATTGTACTTAATCATGACATCAAAGTTATATTAGATCTCTAACCTGTGTACATGAATGTGTCTGATTTGAAGACTCATGTTGTTTCTGCCTTTCTCATACCTCATAAAGGCATGTGAGGAAGAACCAGGAACTCTGCCTTATGTTCCTTGAATTTTCTGCTTTGAGGATCTTCACAAGGGCTAGGGCTCACATCAGCTCTGAGCTGGAGACAAATACAAATTGTTGTTCAGCTATTCTATGTCTGAATAAAGGAAACTATGGTACCATGTTTCCTTTTCTCCGACATATGTTAGTACAGTAATTCATTTAACTATAGACGGACTGGCCACATGGCACTCAGGCATATCAGAGACTGCATTACTCTCTAAGCATGGAAATGAAAGATCAGTTCTTGCCTGTGAGTTCTAGTTACTTCAGATTCCTCATTCTTGATTAGTTTTGTTTTTCTCTGTTTTCAACCATCAGTTAGATTAATATTTCACAGCAACCGACCTAGAGCAAACATTACAGTTGTATTCCACCCACACACACACCTGAGAAGATGGAGTGAATAAAGTGAGGGTAGCTCAGTTACTAGCACAGATCCAGATTACATCTAGGCATTCATGTTTAGAATGTTATTGCCTTCTTCAGCATTTTAGAGAGATTCATCACTGTTGCTTTCTGATGGACCTGATATAGACAATTTCAAGTGTACAGAGTAGTGATTCCACTGGGCAGTACTACTGCATTACAAAAAATTAGAGTAAGACATATTTTTTAGGTGCCTTTTTTTTTTTTGTCCATGATTTGTCATTCTTGTTTTCCTTTGTATTTTCAGCTAGAAAGTTTTCTCCCATGAAATGGGAGACAAAAGGTCCTCGTAAAGTACTACCTCTTATTCTGTGTTCAGCAATTTTATCTGATCTTCTAACCTATGCTTCATGAGCAAGAGTGAGTAAATTATCACATTTCTTTACAGCTCTGTCTGGGCCACAGTGATAATGATCTTTTTTTGTGAAGATATCTCTTGCAAAGCAGCTGCTCTTCTTCACTGTGAAATCTGCCATACACTCCTCTCCAACTACATACACTGTATTTTTAATAATATTTGGTGCCTGGCCATAGATCCTACATTTTGGGCATATACCTTTCTTACTGTCTTTCTTTTCTTTAACATACATTAGATAATACTTAGTCTATTTTTTACAATGTCTTGTGCTATTTACCTTAAAATATGCTTATAATATACACTTCTTTTTCCTTACATTTTTAGAAAAAAATGTCCATGTGTTTCTTTTCTCTTTTTCCTTTTTATACCACCTGTCTACTGGTTTTGGAACTTGCTTACATTTCCAGTCAGTCCTTTATGTACCTTAAGTAATATTTTTACTTTCTTATCATTAGACATCCGTGCTTCATAACACTCTTGATGGCTGTTAGCCCAGCCTGTTATCCTTTTCAATGACTTTTCTGACAACAGAATGAATATACAGTGGAAGTCCAGTACAGTCTTTATCATACAGCAGCAGACGCCACTAACCTGCCCATTATCACTTTACATTCAGTGTTTTCAGTAAACTAGTGTTTCACTAAACACTACATTAAGAGTTTCCCCATTCTCTGGGGTTAAATGCCAAATGAAAATATAAACTTTAAGCTTATGTATGTTCAGTTATGAAAGTTTGAAACATGACATGTTATTGTAGAAGAAGATAAGTCATAAAAGAATAAATTTTTCCATTTTTTGTAATATCTTCATTTTTTGAGAACTGAGGATTTCTGAAAGTAACTGACAATACTGTGTTCTTGACAGAAGCTTCTGGAGGTCAGTTAGCACCCCAGCACAGCTAATGACTGTCTGTGACCGTTCCTGACACTGGTGCCTCTCCACTTCAGAGAATAAAATATCAAGGTAATGTAAACAGAACATAGCAGCCAAGGTCTAGATTAAAAAAAAACCAGCAACAACCAAACACAAAACTAAAGCCTTTCTTTTATCAGTAACAGGGCCCTTTCATGTTTCATCCTCCTGAATGCTTTGTTAAAAGGGCAAGATGGGCCTCAGAAACATATCATGTACTTTCCTTCCCTTCCCTTGTCCTTTATTAATGAAAATATTTGGATAAAAATGAATCCTTGTTTCCCAACAGTTCATCCGCCTCTCCTGTTTATTCTCTACCTGGTGTCATAGTCCTGTGAGTTTTGGCAGTGTAATAATTTCCATAGCAGTCCTGCTGTGATGTCACAAACAGAGGATTAGGTTTCGCATTTTTAATAAGAAGAAAAAGAAAGATAAATTCTTAAACAAAAACTCTGTCTGCAAGTAAATATCCTTAGTAACATACAAAAAAAACCCCAAAAGGAAAAATAGGGGCAATCTCTAATACCTAGGTAGAACTGCAGAAGAACAACATAGTGTTTTAGAACTTTTCCACACACTCCCAGATGGACTTCAGGAATGTCATTACCTTTTGTCTTTATCCTCAGTTAGGAAGATGGTTCTGTAGTTTTTGGGCAGAAGAAAGCTCTTGGCAAAGTTTCAAACTTGAATGAATTAGATTTTAATGACCTTTTTGTAACACTAAATGGCAAGATCCCACCTTAAATATAGGACTGAATTCTCAAAATAAATAGTGCAGAGAGAATTCCTCTCAGTTGGAGGCAGAGAAAGACGGGTATAAGGTGGATGGGGGAGAGCCAGACAGTGCTGCTGCTCAGCATGTTTAGGGCCTGCAGTTGTGAAAAAACTATCAGATGAGGTTCTAAGGAGGCCATCCATCACAGCAGTCTTTAAGGTTATTCTAACCTGCACTGTGGATCACACATTTCTCTAAAATAGATAGGTAGGTTAGGCAAATTAGGTAGAGTGGGCTAGTCCAGAACATAAATAATTGAGCTTCTAAGTTTTTAGTTAAAAACACTATGAAGTCTATGAAGCATTTAGATGAAACCGTAAATAAAAACCTCTAGGTGTAGCTTACATACCTCAGATGCAAGCTAAGAAAAATCACTAGGGGCCAGATTGTGTCATCAGTATTTCCACAGGGTAGTTGTTTATTCTCCAAGTAAATCCTCTGAAAATAAACATGTTTAGAACAAAAAAAAAATCTGTTCTAAATAGGCACCAGCAATTGACCCGGTGACAAAGAAGAACTCTCTGAACAATCATGCTTCCATATTTTTCTCATAACTGTTACAACTAAAATAAGACTTTAAGTATTTGTCTATTCCCAGAAAAATATTTCAGTGTTAGCTATCCAAGTCATAGCATTTCACATGACTTCACAGATAGGGTGGTACAACTGTAGCCTTGGAAAATCTACATTGGTTCCTGATTGAAGCTGTAACTTGTTTGAAACAAAAACATACTGAAATAAGAAGATAAACATGGGCCAATTTTAAGACCTGTGAAAAATAATGTTCTTTTTTCCATGGAATGTGAAAAATAATGTGTTCCGCTGCACTTTTACAGATACAGTAGGAACACAGTTTTTAAACTCTGGTTAAGAGAAGCAGACACACTTTAAAAAGACTGGTATTTTACATAGTATATTTGATTTTCCAACAGTGATAATGGCTTATGTGAAATGCTTCTCACCAAAACACTCTATGGCTTACTCCAGATGTGCACTTGAGACATTCTGAGACTGATTATATTCTTACTTATATTGAAGTAATAGTAATCTACCAAGCCTCTGCTATAAGGGAAAACCAGGTTCTTCGTACTTAATACCTTGCCATGTGTATGCAGTCTCTTACACAAGTTCAGTAGTAAGACCAAGGTATAAGGTCAATGTACTCTGCTACTGTGACTACCCTGCATAGCTCTAGTCAGTCTTGTAACAGAAACCAACTAGAAGCATGCCGTGTTGCATTTTCTGAAAATAAAGCACAAAAATAAAAGGTAACCCTTGAGTGAACTGCATAAACAGTCTGCCACCATCTAGTTCAAGTAAGTTTTTGGGACTGCATTTGCATTTCATGTATATATTAGATGGATAAATTAGTAATGCTAATGTAGTGTGATGTGTTTACTTATGTATGCCTATTGCAAGTTACTGTGTCATTTGCCCATATAGTGGTTTTGTCTGCATACAGAATCATTATCATTATATTTGCAAATGAAGTATGCACTCATGTGCACATGTGGGATAACTGTATACACAATTTTTTTACTATTTGGACTATGTATTTTCTTCAAGTGAACATTTATCTTATTCATTTATCCACCTAATCTGTGTAAGTCTTCCTTCTGAGTGACAGCTACTGTAGCCTTCAAATTATTTTGTTCTTACCTACACTAGAAAATATGTTTGCTGCTATTTGTACAGCTCTATCTAGACACCAAGTTGTATAATCTGGTAATGTCAAAACACTCACACCTTCTCTTCATGACATTTTCTATTCCTAATGGTTAGAGTGCAAAACCTCCACAGCTGAGATATTCCCTCTAGCAGTTTAGCTATGACAGCACAGTCATAACAACCAAACATTTCCATGGCTTTTGGGGTAGTTTTCTGGCTGACACTGTATTCTCTGTTATTGTAGCTGAATTTACAATGGTTGGCATCACTAGTTCAAAGCTACCCCATTTTTCCTTACTCTGTGCTAATCATGATACTGTAAGACATATGCAAAGACAGCCAGGGAAGAAAAAAAAAAAGGGAGAAATTAATGCCACTGAGGGCATTTAGAGATTTGTTGGTTTGGTTTTGGTGGGGTGTTGGTTTCTTTGTTGTGTGTTTTTGTTGGTTTGTTTGTTGGTTTGTTTGTTTGGTTTTTTTTTTCTTTTATGAGAAATTAATTTTGTGGTATAAGATGCTATGTCAATGGCAAGGAGGGAAAGATAAAAATGGTAGCTGAGGTGAATGTTAAAATAGCATTAAATTGTTTTCTCTGTTGTGTCAGAGTGGAAGAATCTGTTACTTGTAGATCCATTACATAGCTGCGAGTGGTGGCAGGTTGCAGCTGCAGGTAGGTGGCCTTAAACCATGGTGTAAACCCCTCTGTACAGGCATCTACTGTTGATGAGTCATGTGCCACCATAGCTCCTGTTTCCCTTACCAGGTGCTCTTAGTTTCTACTCCATACACATAAGCAGTCTCACTACTTAATATTTTCTGCTCAGGGAGCAGAAGCACACCAAGACAGGATCAAGCAGGGAGAACAAGCTCAGCAGAAAGGGAAAACTTCTTGAGGTATTTGCATAGCAAGTAGATGACTGAGGGTTATGAGACACATCCCAGATTGGGTGAAGCCAGAAAGGGACAAGAAGTTGAGAGTGTAAGAGGAGAATGATGACAAGCATGCATAGTATTTTAGTGGGGAGACTGAAGTTGTGTGAAAAATATGTACAAAAAAAATTATGTATATTCCTTACTGTGCACTTGTGTTAACTAGTGTATTTTAAAGGATTGCAGGTGCATGACTACCACTCATACCATATAATCAAAGTATGCTGTGGAAGCCCTGGTATAATACTCCTAGAGGTTCTTCAATGGAAGGAAATTTGGTAAAGTTAGTTTAGTTTAGTAGGAACAAAGTCTGCTGGTACTGAGAAGAGAGACACTGTATTCTTCACAGCGAGCACAAGGCAGTTTAGAGCCTCACAGAGGTTGTTGAAAGTCATTCTGCTATGCTCAAGTATTGCAGCTGATCTGAAATTTCTATCACTGGATCTCTGGCTAGTGGAGTAATGTACATTATATATAGTGCTACAATGTCAGATGCTGTGAGTGGCATGTTAACAACACTAGAAAACTTGGGGGTTTTTTATTTGTTTGGTTGATAGGCCTGCTATTTTAATGTTCTGTAATTATTTAATTATTCCTCTGATGACTATGCACTTGTGTAACCACAATAAAATGCAATTATGAAACGTGTGTCACGTAAAAAATGATTTAAATATGCATACTGATTCATAACATAAAATGGTGTCTTACATACAGAAGATAAAGAAGAATATTTTAAAAAGCCAAAAATCCTCATGCATGTTCCATTATTTCCATTTCCTGTAGAAAGTTTTATATGGATCAGGCTGAGGCATACTAAGGAATTGGATTGTTCTGCTTTTATAGGTAAGCAAAATGAAACGTATTAAGACTTACGTTTATGATTAGAATGTTAGTGCACTTTGGTGAGTTACCCTTCTATCCAAATAGCATACAGTTAAGGGGTTATGTGATCAGCAGAAAAAATGTAATGCCTTCAGTAACAAGAAATTTTGCACTATGGATATGAGTCATTTTATCAGAAGGAACTGGCAGGAATACTAGACCTCTAAAGCTAATCTTATTTTTAAGATGTGATGTGCGTATATCAGTAATTTACCTCAGGGTTGCCTACAGTAATGAAATTTTGAAAGTATTACAAATCTGATGTGGAGAGACTGCAGAGGTTAGGCATGAATTAATCTAGAAGAATTGCAAATGACCTCTGTGTGCACCCTAATTTGCCTTATTGAGCAAGCTGTGATGGGGGGACTGAACACTTACTTAACACTGTCAGCAACCTAAATGAAACTTTACATATTGCTTTATCATCAACAGCAGACATACAAGGGTTTTTCACATACTGTTATACTTCTCTAGTACAATATGCTGTAAGAAGTTACACCTGCTTTCAAATCCAGTATATGTAGTATCAGCTGCAGAAAAACACTGATGTGGCTCAACTGCAAAAAGATAAAAGCCTCAAGAAGTGGAAAGACTGCTTAAGTGTTTGAGTAGTCTGGATGCTAGTTTTTCAAGTTTCTTGGCAGTGTACTAGGCAAGCTACTGATAAATATGGAGTCCAGCAATAGTGACTACATGGTCTCATGAACGAGGGACTTTTTTTAAACATCGGGTGAAAATATTTTTCACAGTGCTCAGTCTGCATCTTTCACTGCTTGATGTGTCACAAGGAAGGATTCCTACCTTATATTATTGCCATCTTCCTCTGAAGAATGTTCAGGCTGATAGTATTAGAGAGCAAATAATGTTTCTATACTATCCTTGAAGAACAAGATGCCAAATCCATCACAGCATCAGGAAGAGAAATCCTTATATTGCCCTTTAATTTGGACTCTAAACTCTTTTTGCTCGTGTTTGCACAGTAATATCTTAATTGAAAATTGGAACTCCCAGATGCTCTAATAATGCTCGTAACAATATTTTGAAGGAATATCCACAGTAATAATTCTCTAATTTGGCTTAAAACCAAGGGAAAGAGCTCAGAGTTTCTTAAACAATATAAGCAGACAAAAACACTTTTCTGTACGTGACTCAAAGAATTTTTTCTCTTTTTCATGCTAAATAATACTTGTTAGTGATCATATTCAGATTTCTCTTAATAGGGAGGCTATCCATATTAAATAACAACATAGGATGTCAAAGACACTCAAGATGCAGGAAGACTTGAGGATACTGATAGGTGAAAAATTGGGCATGCACCTGCAACATGCGCTCACAGCCCAGAAAGCCAAGTGTGTCCTGGGCTGCATCCAGAGAAGTGTGGCCAGCAGGTCGAGGGAGTTGATCCCTCTACTCCACTCTAGTGAGACCCTGCTTGGAGTACTGTGTTCAGCTCTGAGACCCCACCATAAGAAGGACATGGACCTGCTCAAATGAGTCCAGAGGAGGGCCACAAAAAAGATCAGAGGGATGGAGCACCTCTCCTATGAGGACAGTCTGAGAGAGTTGGGGTTGTTCAGCCTGGAGAAGAGAAGGCTCTGGGAACACCTTATTGCAGCCTTTATACATAAAAAGGCTTTTCTATATAAAAAGGCTTATAAGAAAGATGGAGAAAGACTTTTTACCAATGTCTGTTGCAACAGGACAAGGGGAAATGGTTTTAAACTGAAAGAGGGTAGATTTAGATGGGGTATAAGGAAGAAATTTTTTACAATGAGAGTGGTAAGACACTGGAACAGGTTGCCAGACAACTTGTGCATACCCCATCATTTTTTTACTTCATCCCTAATGTGCTGACCAGATATTAAGATATCATCCTTATAATGTTACACTAAAAACTGAGGATACTTATTCTTAAAAGGTCGTAATGCTGCACTTACAAATTGCTGGCAAATCATCAGAGAATTTTTCATTCCTTGAGGTAAAAGAGTCCACTGATACCTGTCCATAAGTTCCTGCTTATTAACTGAGGGTACAGAAAAAGCAAATTTATCTGAATCTTCAGGATGAATAGGAATGGTAAAAAAGCAATCTTTCAAATCAATTATTAGTATCTCCCAACCTGTTGGAATCATTGAAGGTGACAGTAGACCTGGTTGCAGTGCACCCATGTCTACTATAACCTCACTGATCTTTCGTAAATCGTGGAGTAACCTCTATTTTCCTGATTTCTTTAAAAAAACAAACACAGGAGTATTCCAAGGACTAGTTGATCTTTTGATGTGACCAGTGTCCAATTGCTCTTTTACCAAATTTTGTAAAATTGCGACCTTTTCAGTGGCTAATGGCCACTGATCTACCCAAACTGTTTTCCATTGAAGTTTGAATACAGGTCGCTGATCAGTATCCATCACTGAAAAGGCTGAACAGTAACGATGCACTTCATTTGTTGTAACAAATCTCTTCCCATTAAATTGCTTGGAATATGTGTTACATAAGGTTTTGACATACGTTTCAAACCATCGAACATGCAAAACATGCAAAACAAAATTTTTGCTAATTTTGGTGGCTGTATTTCTGCCAATTCCCATAAGTGAACCCAGGGCATCAACAAGAGGCCAGGACTTTGGCCATTGTTTCTCAGAAATCACTGTTACATCTGCTCCTGTGTCAATTAATGGTTCTATTTGCTTTGACACCTCTCCCAAAATCATCTTAACCATTAATTTAGATTTGGAACTTTGGATTTCCAAAGCCCACATAATTTGCTGATCTTGTCCTGTAGAGCCAAATCCAATGTAATCTCTGATTTTTGAACTTGTTACTGGTGCTTGGTTTTTGAATGGTACTAATCGAGCAATTCAAGACCCTTTCAGTAAATAAACTGGAGGGCTTGGAGTCCAGACCATTACTTGAATTACTCCTTCATAATCCCTGTCAATTACTCCAGGCATAACAAATAAGCCTTGTCTTGTTGTATTTGATCTGCCTAATAAAAGAGCCCTAAGTCCAAATCCTAAGGGTCCATATGCATTAGTAGGTATTTTGTGAACTCTGGAGTCTATTATGGTCGTATCTTCTGACATTGTTACATCTACTCCGGCACTGCTGCTAGTTCTTGCTGCAAGCTGTTGCAGACATGCTGGTGATTGGTTGTCAGGAGGACTTGTGTCATTGCGTAGTCCTGCCCTGCGGTCTTCTTCCAGTTTCCCTGATTCTGCATAGGCAGAGGATATTCCTCACGATCGAAACAAGATCAACGTTGTTTAACAAAGTGTTTTACTTTTTGACATCGTGGACAAATTCCTGGAGATTTAGTTTGAGGGGGTTGATTAGGCATGCGTGATTTTCCTTGTTGACACTGCCAACTAAAATGGCCAGTTTTTCCACTGGAAAAACATCGATGTTGCTCTCCTCCTGTTTTCATGGCAGCAGCAAAAGCCCCTGCTAAGACTTTTGCATTCTCTTCCATTGCTCCTACACGATTGGCAGCTTCTATCATTTCTACTAATGTAGCTTTTCTAGGTAAATTTAAAAAAACTCTCTTACATTCCAGATTTGCATTCTCAATAGCTAGTTTCAATAGCAATGCATCTCTTCTTTGTAAACAGCATCTTCTAATGCATCTATGAATGTCATATGTGGCTGATTTGGTCCTTGTCTGACTGTTGTAAAAGACACTGAGTTTTACCTGATTTAGGCAGAGTCACAAATGCTCGTATTGCCATTCTGGCTGCATCTCATAAGATACCAAATTGCAATGGAGCTTGCGCTTGTGGATCGGCAAACACTCCCATTCCCATGTAATGATGTACTCCTACACCATACAAAGGATCGTCTGGTTGCCTTCTCAAATTTTCTACAGCCTTAGCTTCGGCATACTCCATATATTTATCTCTCCATAACAGTTTTTGTGTTGGTGTTAGTATCATAGCCGCTAATTGATGACAATCAAAGGTGTTACGAGTTGTCCACACAGCACATTTTCTAACAATGACTGTGTAAATGGGGCTTGCAGACCCACCTCCATGACTGCTTTTCTGACCTCTTTTACTAGTTGCCAATCGAATGGCTGAAATTGTGGTGGACCATTAGGTTGAAGTACCCCAGCAAAAGTAATTCATATTGATTCTCCCTCCTTGATACTGTCCAGCTGAACTTTTCTCCATTGTTCCTGAAATGGATCAACCTTTTGCCATCCCTGTTTCTTAAAGCTGTGCCGGTTATCATTACTCTCATCGTCTGAGCTCGAGCTAACGAGTGCAGGTGGGTCTCACCAACATACTCGTCGGTTTCCCTTTTCTGTTTTACTTTTTTTAACAAGATATTTTGTTTTAATATTGTCCTCTATATTATCATTTTCATTTTCATTTTCAGTTGATGAACCACCAGCATCGTTGTCATCGTCAGAACTCTGTCCAGACGCTTCAGTTGCTTTTGTTACACTGCTTTTGCCTATATCAGGTGTGTCCTCACAACCACTGGTGTTGTTAAAAACTCCTTGAGCTTCTTTGATAATTTTTCTTTCTGAATGCAAGTCTACTAAAGTCTCATATGTCTTATATACCATCCGCCACTTCATTAAGGCTTAGACAGCATTTGAATCCCCTTTGGATGCAAATCAAAAAGAAGATCTGCCCTTTTCCACAGTCTTGGTTCAAAAGACTGTGGCATCTCTGCAGGCAGATTTTTTTCCTTTTAACCATGCTAACAGAAAAGTTAGAGTCTTTTCATCATACACTACACCTCTTTTCTTCAGAATATGTTTCAAAATTTTTACTACTGCTTTTTCATCACTTGACATATTATTTCCCATCGTGTTTCTCAGCTGCTCACCTGTTAACAAATGCAGGTTATTGTGGCCACGTATTCCTCTCTTTTCCTTTGGTTCCTGACTGGTCCAGCTGACAGGAGATTGTTCAACCAAGACGACTCCTCCAGAATGCTACTGTTCTTCTGTTGGTGTGTTGTTTACGACCATCACGACGGGCTCACCATTTGAGGAGACGAAGACACAGACTTTGTGTACAGTGTAAACAGACTGAGACCTTTATTGTTATTAACACTGAGAATTTATACTATCTTCAAAGCTATGTCAGAAAGCATGAGTTGGGCTCTGTTGTAATAATGGGTTACAATGTACTGTGCATTTGCTATCCACACACTCTAGTCTATACACTGATTGGCGGAACTAAAAGATTAACTCTACCATCAGCATCCTGGTTATCAGTCCTTTAGTTCTTTAGTTCTGCAACTCTGCATTTTCTTGTTGCACAGCAGCCAACTTTCTTCAATTGTTCTTTATTCTTCAGTCAAGGACATCGTCGAGCCAAGATGTCCATTTTCTGCCAAAAAGCTCTCCACAGTACAAATTTTAGATATCCCAAGTCCCAAACAATAACAAAAAAATCACAAAACTTGCTATGATAACCTAAGGGGACATTTTTCAAGGTGATTGAGATGTTTCAGGGTAGTGGGCCAGAAAAAAAAATATGTTTCTTCCATTGGTTTAAAAATCTGGCTTTCGGTCATGTGTACTGAGCTATGAGAACACCTGCAGCCATTATTTTTCAATCTACAGTTTTCTGAAGTTCTTTAGGATATATAATTGCTGTGAATCCTGTACTTACCACATTAATATGCTTCCTTCCCCTTGTCTTCCTGCTTTTGTTGTACATCATTTTCAGGAACTGGGGAAAGGCGTGATTTTCAACAGTGTGGAAAAAAGTTAGATACTGGATTTGAAGATCTTGGCATTTGTCATTGTTTAAGAAGCTACTAAATCATCAGATATTCAAACTTATTCTATGGTAAGCCCTAAAGATTTTTCAAACTCTATTCCAAATTATTCTCTGTCAGTGTCATCATAGTTGCTAGCTGTTTGCAGTAGTGATAGCAACCTATCTTCACACACTTGGTATCAAAATATTCAGTGGTAAAAAAATTCAGAAAAAAAGGGAATTAGAAGACTTCAGATACAGCTGGTCTAAGTTTAACTTCAGATTTCTAGCAGGAACCTGAACTTGTCAGCACTGGTTACAATTCTTTAACCTGTTTTCTTACTTTTCTAAAAATGAGTAACAGAGTGACTAGAGGAAAAGGAAATTTCTCATTTCAAGTGAAATTAGAATTGAAGAAACCTTTTTTAAAAATTTATTTTAAAGGAAAGCGTGACAGAAGAGCTCTGTGAAGATCTCAGACCAGTGGGGGAGACAGACCCAAGTCTCACCGTAGCATAAGATGAAGCAACTGGAACAAAGTTCAGAATAAAGTAAAAAGAAGATGCAGCAGCTGGTAGCAGATTTTCAGTCCAAGGCTATTCTGGTTGCTAAAATATTTTAAAAGTATTTATCAGAAGAACCAAATGGCAATAATGCTAGGCTAAACTTTGGAAATTTCTGAGAACTGGAACTTTCTCAATTGAAATTACCACGTTTACAACGTGATGGCAAATCAGCTAACGTCTACACAGTTCTCAGAAGCAAAAGGTACAATAGTGTGTTTTCCAGCAATAAATAGAATTTCTTCCTGCTTCATTTTATCATTTGGAAATAGAAAACCAACAAAATTCAAAGCCAAATCAGAAAATGGAGCCTTAATGATAAGTTTAATCATATAATTTGCAAGGTATGATAACCTTGGCTGAGGCAGACACAGTATCAGTTAAACTGAAATAATGTGGCAATCACACTCGTTAGAGAAAGTGCTGAAAAATAAACAGAAATACTAGAGTTCAAAGTTATTAAGCAATTGCATTTAAAGGAAGAAAATTCAGACTATGTGTTTGTCTTCGGGAGTTCTAGTTATTGAACTGACTGCAAAATTACTGCTAAGCAATAAATTAGCCTGAGAAGTTTCTTTAAATATTCTCTCAATTTTGTTGCTATTGTTTTTCATTTTTGTCTGGAATACATTTCATTAACACTTAGCAAATTTTTATAACACTGAAAAAGACAATCTAGGCAAACCTATGGTGGGTTAAATCTAGTCAAAGTGGGCAAATTCCCTGGAGATGTTAAGATTACAAAACTACATGATAAAGCACAAGATCCATACTTTTCCCATGTCTGTAGTTGACTGAAAAAATAAATAGAAATACTAATTAATGATCTACCTTGCTCAGACAGCTGTGTGGGAGTAATCCTTGGGAAGAGAAGATTTTTTAAAAGGGAAAGAGAAATTCCAATAACTCTAGAACCACACTTTGTCTGACTCCTGTACAGAATGCTGATGAGCTGAGCAACAGCCTTACAAATGTTATAGATCAGTCAGAGTTGCTGTCTAAGCACTCTCCTTCTTCTTCCTCAGATGATTAAAACCCACAGGCTGGACAAAAGTATTGTCCTGACCACAGTTCATCAGCAGCTTAGGGCAGAGGGAAGGAAAGGCATGTTACTCCTTGCAAACCAAGGTCTTTTTGTACATGTCTGTGGGCTTGTGGCTAGATCTTATATGATCTATTGTTTAGTATAAAACACTACTAAAATATGATATAATATTCATATTCTGCAATCTGTAAGGATAGCTTGTATCTTTACAGATAGAAATCCTTCTTCACAATAGTTTAAATGTAGTCTTTCTGCTATAAAGATTCCAGATGATGTAGAATCACTCCTACAGACTCTCCTAGAGACTGATGTACAGTCTCTCCTAACTACCACTCATTATTTTATTTAAGTCTTTTTTCCAGGTCTATAGATTCTTTAAGAACCATAACTTATTTCATTTAATGAACCATTTGGTCACAGTATGATGAAGAACATTTAGGTAGACTTTGTATCACTTTAGGGCATAGAAATTGAGCTGCATGAAGAAGGACATTAAGAGATATCAAACCACTGAATGTAACAGTTGTAATTTTGTCACATGTCGTGAGATGATATATCCATCATGCTCATTGTCCCCTTTGGACTTTGAGGCTGTTGACAGTCTATAGAATCAAACTCAGGGTTTGTACCAACTCAGGGTTGGTAGAAAAAATATGTATTCAATTTGTCGCTAGAGAAATCTGCTGTGATAAAAACTTCTTTGTTAAACAAATCATAGCAGTTTTGCTGTTGTTTGTTTTTTTTTTTTTAAATAGAAACAAAAATAAAAATTGGAAAATGTTAAAAAAATATCCAAAGGCCCATTTTCATTTTTTAAATGTAACATTTATTTATAATTTCAAAATAATTGTTTGCTTTTGGAATTTATTACAGTGTTTCAAAGTTATTTGAAGTCCAAATGAAATATTTCACATTTGTTAAAGAAAAATACTTATGTTGATCCAGTTTGGTATTTCCAGACATTTGAAATTATTCATGAGCTTGAAAACCAACTTACTGAGAAGCTGTAACTAAGATTGTGATAGAAAATATGAATTATTAAACTATAATAATTAGCAAGACTTATAATCTTGCATAAAATAGTGAGTAACTTCAGTTAGTCACAGAACAAACATGCTGTAGTCATTTAAGAATTCGGTACATTCACAGGAAAGTAAAAGCTTTTACAGAGTCAGCAAGTCTCCTTCTGGAGTGATAAAGCACTATTTTCAAAGCCACCGCCATCAAGATATATGCACATACTCATACTAATGAAAGGCTGCAACTTCATTTGATGGATCTTGCACCGATTTCATTGGGAGTCTTGAATAACTATGATCCAAAGTAAGTGAAATGTACAGAGCAAACAGATCTTTATATTACTACATACTTTACAAAGACCACAAGCATTAAGATTCTCACTGGGCAGATACAAAAAGATTATGACTTTGAGTAAGGTTACACAGGCAGACAGGCAGTTATGAAGCTGGGGGAAGAGCTCTGTCCTGACACGCTCTGAAAGCCCGGTCTTCCATGTTTCCCATCAGAAATTATGCAACTAGGAGAGCTGAGGAACGGTTCAGAACAGCCTCTGTCTGATTTTTGTACAGCATACCTATCAAAATCCCAAAGTGCAATATTTTTGATTTTTAGAACGACTGGATTATTGCTAGTTATCACCTAGGTCCTGACAAAGCAAAGAGCTTAAGCATCATTGTTAAACCCCTTTGACTTCAATGAGCTTTGAGTCAGTTGCCTTTTTGTATGCATACCCTTTATTGTAAATGTTTTCTGATGCAAAACAGGGTCTAAGCTTGTTGAATTGCCTACTTGCATACAAATTCTGTAGTTGTTTTTTCTTCATGGTTAGTTACCAAATCCAGAAGCATGGGACCTGTTCAGAGGCAGAATCTTATCAGCTAGCATCCCATGTATGCAATATGATATAAGTGATGATATGATCCTGTGAGGATCACCTCTTCTTTGGAGATAAACATTGAATATCTTTGGAGTAGTTACATGAAAGAAATGCCCTACATTAAATGCAAAAAAGTTCATTCTTTTAAAGTTCTTTCTGTGATTTAGAAACAAAATGTATGAGTTTGTGACTGTAATTGCTTCTGCAATATAGTGTAGTATTTGCTCTATTTAAGAAAATTTCAGCAGGGTAAGCTAAATGTTTAGCTAATATACACAGTTATAAACCCCCACAAAATAAACCTCTCCATTTGTATTGTTCCTGTAGAAAACATAAACTTCAATCAAGAAAGACATTTAGAAAATGTCTTTTAAAAGTATTCATGAAGAATTCAGCTTAAAAGTTAATCTGAGCACTTCTGCAAGTCTACCACTATTTTATTTCACAGCTATAAATAGCTGAACACATAATATGAGGTTGTTTCTATTTAGGATAAGCAATCGTTCTGATTGCACTCTGCTCCTAACTATTTAGTTCCTTTTTTATATCACTTTGCCTCAGAAATGTTTAGTGTGAGATGAGATCATCCCATATGTACAGACATGCTAATAACTAGTTTCAACATTTGATGAAAGAAAATCTCAAATGAAAGCATTGCACAAACAGAAAAGGCTTTGCCAGTAGGTCTTATCTACAGCAATGTAGATATGAATGTATTTTTTGGGAAAAAATACTTTTCATCAATACTTGACTTATAATTGTAATGTTTTCCACATTAATTTCATTCCAAGTTCTCTACAAGGGAGTGAGAGCGTGAATGAGATTGAGAGCGTTTTACCAGTGACCTGGGAAATAAATCAGAGTACTCATGGCAACTATTTATCTTGATTTAAACATAGTGAAAAAGCACCATTTCCCAAATAAACAGTAAGCGGAGGGGATATATAGGAAGAGCAGTTGAGACACACAAGCAAGTAAAAGAAATACAGATGATGTACGAGTCCCTGAAACTTAGAAGATGTTGTCTGGGTTGAAAAGTGAGCATTGTCATTAATACTAAAGTCATAAAACTGGTTGTTAGATATGTGTGAGGACTATGGAAAAAGTAAATGATTAAACTTTTCCTAAGCCTTGAAAGAAAAATATTGTTAATTTTTAATGAGTATGTCACTGAAAGGATGTTTTTATGAGGATGCAAATAACTTTGCACTTTACTGTGTTTTGGTTCCTTCTAAAGAATGGTATAATGAGTATATACCAGTTGTGAGAAATCAGAACAAAAACAACATAGGAAGGAAGAAAAAGGGCCTTGGATGCAGGCTTTCTCCCAGATCATTTCCAACTTGTTTTAGGGACAGGAATGCTCCTCTGGATGAAAGCATTTGCAATAATTTTCTGTAAGTGTAGTCTACTCACTCTTGTATCTACAAAAGTAAGTATCTCTTGTGGAACTGTCAGTTGAATAGCCAGTGAAATAGCTTAAATGACCCGGATTTTAGCCAGCTTTATTGCTGCTTTTCCTTCAAGGCTATTGTCACTTAAGGATGTTACAGTTAGCCTGCTGTCCCCATGCCCCCCCCTCTGCCATCCTGCTTTCACGGAAAGCATCGTGGTGGCACAGTGTGAAGCCAGCAGCTGCCACATGTATGTATTCTATATGTAGCTCTGAGTGCTCTGTTTTGAAAAGCAGTAGGATAAGAAAAGGTTCGTATAATACAAACAAAGCAGATGATCCACCATCAGGAGTGGCATGGAGGCAGGAACACATACCCTGGAGCTCCTCACTTTGGAAAAGGCTGACAGTGGTCCATAAAAGTCAGAAAGGACAGGGAAAGGGCAAGTAGGCAATGACTGTTGATTGCCCCTTCAAATACAAGAATTAGGAACCATCTAACAAAAATATGGTCTGGCAGATTTAGCTAAAACAAAAGGTTTAGGTTAGGTAACTTCCTGCCAAAGGAAGCAGGGAGGGATGAAAAAATATATTCATATCATATATTCAAAAAGTGACCATAAAAACTTAATAGGAAAACTCCAGTAAGGCCTATTAAATATACTGGAGGAATCCTTGGAGTGGCAGTTACTGAAGGCTGTGACTTTTCTTGGAAAATATTATTACTAAGTGATGTTTGTGTCCTCTGTTCCTATTTTAGGCATCCAATGTTGGCAGCCATTTTCACCACACTCTCCACTACTCCTGTTTCTGTTGTTCAGCTACTCCAGACGTTTCTGAAGATTTTGAAACTACAGCACTGATACTGCTTGTTGCTGTAATTTTTTTTTTTTTTTTTAATTTTTGCAAGTATAACTGCATCTGTCATGATGATTGCAGTGCTCTGCCACTGAAGGTATAGTAAATATCTAACTCTTTTCCAAACAAGAGGGATTCACAGAATCACAGAATCATCTTTGTTGGAAAAGACCTTGAAGATCATCCAATCCAACCATTAACCTCACACTGACAGTTCCCAACTACACCAGATCCCTCAGTGCTATGTAAACCTTAAACACCTCCAGGGATGGGGACTCCACCACCTCCCTGGGCAGCCCATTCCAACACCCAACAACCCGTTCAGTAAAGAAATGCTTCCTAATATCCAGTCTAAACCTTCTCTGGTGCAGCTTGAGGCCATTCCCTCATGTCCTGTTGCTTGTTACTTGGTTAAAGAGACTCATCCCCAGCTCTCTGCAACCTCCTTTCAGGTAGCTGTAGAGGGTGATGAGGTCTCCCCTCAGCCTCCTCTTCTCCAGACTAAACACCCCCAGTTCCCTCAGCTGCTCCCCGTACGACCTGTGCTCCAGACCCTGCACCAGCTTCGTTGCCCTTCTCTGGACACGCTCGAGTCATTCAATGTCCTTTTTGTAGTGAGGGGCCCAAGACTGAACACAGGAATCGAGGGGCGGCCTCACCAGTGCCAAGTACAGGGGTCAGATCCCTTCCCTGTCCCTGCTGGCCACGCTATTGCTGACACAAGCCAGGATGCCATTGGCCTTCTTGGCCACCTGGGCACACTGCTGGCTCCTGTTCAGCCAGCTGTCAATCAGCATCCCCAGGTCCCTCTCTGACTGGCAGCTCTCCAGCCACTCCTCCCCAAGCCTGTAGCGCTGCTGGGGGTTGTTGTGGCCCAAGAGCAGCCCCCGGCATTTGGCCTTATGGAAACTCCTCCAGTTGGCCTCAGCCCATGGCTCCAGCCTGTCCAGGTCTCTCTGCAGAGCCTCCCTACCCTCGAGCACATCAACACTCCCACCCAACCTGGGGTCATCTGCAAACTGACTGAGGGTGCACTCGATCCCCTTATCTAGACCATCAATCAAGATGTTAAACAGGAGTGGCCCCAAAACCCAGCCCTGGGGGACAACACTGATTCCCAACAGTGCAGGTTTGATTCACTGTAACCTTTTGGCAGTAGCTGTTCTTATCTCTCAGGATAATTGGGAAGTCCCCATTTCTGTCCTCCATTTTGCTACACTGAAGTGACACTCTAAATTTGACTGCTTTATGCTGAATTAGCAAAATCGGTGAGCCTCGCAGACAAGAATTGTCATTTATGTAATAGTTTCCCTTCACAATAAATCAAGTTGAATTTCTTCAGCATATTTATTCTAACTCTTTTTAGGGATTATTTAAAAGATTCCATGCAAGTAGCCATTTCTTTGTATATATTACATAGTGGGTTTCCTCCCATTTGCAGGTAGGGTGCAGCCAGAACTTGTCTCCTTGTGCATTGCTGGCAGCCTCCTCTCCTCACACACTGGAGAACCACAGCTTGAGAGGCTACCATGGAATTCAGTCCAATTAAACTTGGTATTTATTGTGACGCTACTAATTTATTACACCAGTAAGGTTAAGTGAGCAGCTTTACAATGAGCAAGGAGGAAGGCTGTGTGTCAGAGCAACTGTAAGTAAAAAATTCTGCTTCTTACAGGTACTGACTTCAGCTGAGTGCTTACATGCAGCCCTGGATTCAATGGAAAGAGGAAGGCCCCAAGAGTTGGATCAAATAGTGCAGCAGCTGCCAAAATAAGCAAGTCAGGTAGTTTACCTGGTGGAGCCTTGAGCACTTCCCATATACAGACACCAAAAACTAGTGAGTTTCACAACTCAATCACAGATCACAATCAATATCACAAACAGGAGACACACAGATTTGTTTTGAACTGCCCTGCAAAAGACAAAAAGGAGGTTTCTGAAACTGTCTGAGGTGTCTGAAGAGGGTCTAGATATTTCAGGCACAACATGCACATGACAGCATCTGTGCTAACATGTGGTATATACAGTATCGTAGCCTAACTATATATAGCCCTGAAAATTTTCTTGCCTGAAGATCAGTGCTTTGATCTTTTGGAACAGAAGTGAATCCTACATTTAATATTACATAACTACATTTAATATTATGCAACTCCTCAGTTGCTGTTTTCCCATTTTTCAAATTTTCTTTGCCATCTATGAAAATGGTAATCAAGCTGATCACACTGTATTTGTGCTTTTTGCATCTCCTGAGCATATGAGGAAAAAAATGCGCCAGCTGAGTTAAAAGAGTGAGCCATTCACTTTAGCTGCCGAGGGGAAAGTCAGAAAAGACTCCTCAAACTTTTTTGTTTTTTAAAGGGAGAATTTATTTTTACACATTCCTGTAAGAGTAATAGCACTCTCTTACACATTTAATAGAAGGAGCACAAAGACATTTCCAAGCATCACTGAGAACAAGCACCAGAGTTTTGACTGACTTGACAACCCTGTTCAAACTAACAGGAAACACTGAAAAACCTTCTCATATACAGATTATTCTGTTCCTTTGAAAAATGCAGATATAAATAAATATAGTAAAACCACCACCATTTATAGATGCAGTTTTATGATTCCAAAAGTAGATGTAAACAGATCCTCTAGAGCAGGCATATTCCCTACAAGGCTGAAGCAAAATACCTACCATGTGATCACAAATTACCTTGTGCATCAGAATAACCTCATTTACTGTGGAACTCTTTTTTTCAGCCTTTCTCCATTGTTGAGACAGCCAGTCATGGGAAACAGCAGTTAAAACCCTCCTCCTAACATGCTGTGGGAAGAGTCCTTTCAGTTGCTACCATGACTACAAGATAAAAGCCAGAGTCATTGTTTGTTATGATTGTAGCTGTGCTGAGCCTGGTTGTTTGGGTTTTTGTTGTTGTTTGGTTGGTGTTTGTTTTTTTTTTTCATCAACAGCTGTTGCATATGAATGAAATTAAATCATGTTTGAGGCAGATATAAAGTGTAGGATTTTTGTAATTCAGGTGAGTCATGCTGATATTTCTATCTTGTCTGTGGTCCGATCTGATCTTTGTTATCACCATACTCTAAATACAGAGTAACACCTCTAATTGTCCTGCACCATTAAAAAGGATATCAGAATGTTTAACTTCATATGGATAATTTGAATTAAACTGGGAATTACAGAAGTGAGTTATGTCCTCACACTTGCAAACTTTGCCTTGGTTTAGAGATGCATTTTCTAAAACTAATGACATTTCTGGCAATCTGTATTTGTGCTTTATTTAAGTCATAGTGTTATATGATTTATCAGATAAAGATAGATTTAATAGATTTATCAGATTTATTCTGTGTGGATTTGGTATCAGTCAATCACAAGCAATTTCCAAAACAAGATCAACAAAGAGACATGGTATAAAAAATAAGGACCTTTCTCTTTTTAACTATAAGGTTGATTTGGGTATCTTCATTGATATTTCTAATTTAAAGAAGTTACTTTTAAGTACCCGGACTATAAGAAAATCTGTCATATATTTTAAGTGAGGCCTCTGTACTAAGGTCTTCTTCCATATATCTGGTTAAACCATATCATAGGATTCAAGAAGTTGGTCCAATGCTACCTTCTTTTTTTTCTACCCCATTTGGGCAAGAACAGAGGTAAAATCAATTCTTAGGGTAAGTTAAAGCAGATCCGGTATTTCTTTACTGTATATGAACAGAGATTGTTTCCTCAAATAGTTCTCAAGTGACTTAAGGCTTATGTTGGTAAATACTGTTGTTAATACAGTCTAGCAAGGGTTTTGATCCAGAGCAGAAGCCAAGGCAGTAAATGTGATATGGTGTGATATTGGATAAGACAGTAACTTCTTTGGGGTAGCTTTTCCTGAACATAACACAGAGAACTGAAATATAAAAAGTACTATCAGGTAATATGTTGTTTTTTATTTATTTCCCATTTCTAAAAGCTGCTTTTCATGGATACATTTCCAAAATACATGTAATGATAGTTCTGACAGGTATTTATCACAAAAAAAATATTGCCAGTATGTGTATTCCTCTGCAGTTAATTTTCCATATTCCTTCATTCTCCTTTAAAAATGGTGTAAAACAACATGCTTGGCATCCCCAGATCAAATATGATTAGCCTCTAAACATCCACTTCCTTTAAAAAAAAAATAAAACAAAACTCTACTTATCTTCCATTTCATGTAGACAGTCATGTAATACACGTTCTTAAATGCATCCATGACCTTAGTTAAACCTTATAGTGCAGGCTCTTATTTTCCATTGCTTCTTTTCCGACAGTGCTGACAGTAAGCCAAGTGAGCAGAGAGAATCCCTATCTTGATATATACTGAAAGGTTCATTAAGCACATCTCTTTTCCGGAACTGAATTATTTGGTTTAACAAATGCATATGAAACAGAATACTTCAGAAATAATCTCCAAATATCAGTTATCTATTTACTTGCAAGCCTTAGCATATTTCTGAATGTAAACAGACTGAAGATTTGTTAGTAGGGAGAATACTGGATGACAAATTATTGGGTAAAATTATTTACAGGAAGATAGGAAGTGAGTCAGAAATCACAGGAAAAAATAGCTATCTTACAGACATCTGAATAAATGTCCAAAACTCTTTTTTTTTTTTTTCCAGATAGAGAAAGGAAGGGGAAATGTATCAATAGGAGTTACAAATCACAAATTCCTAACTTCCTTCTTAGCTGCATACCAGCTTTGTCTTAAACTTCTAGTGCTAGGCACCAATGGGTAAAACAGGTAAAGGAGAAAAATTTGCTTTATTTTGTATATTGAACACTTGTTGATGCAGACACTGAATGGAACTTGAATAAGTAATTTTCTCTTTCTGAAATTCTTTGGAAGTGTCAAAAACACCGTACAGAAAAGGTTTTTGAAAGCTGCTTCAGGAGCCTTTGATATGCCATACAAAATGCATTTTCATATGCTAAGCAGAATATCAGAACAGTTGGTATGTAGTGACTACAGTTCTACATGCTAGGAGGAATCAAAAAGGTTCATGAAGAGAATATTTACTTATTTCTAGGTTTTATCTTGGTAAATAAAATGTAGAAAATACGGAGAGTATGTGGGAGCCAGTTTGAAGACTAGAAAAAAAGTCAACGTTATGCTCTTCCATTTGCTCTAAGAAAGATATCAGGGCACACAATCCCTAAGTAACATTGTTTAAATTTACACAGTTCAGTAAAATGGTTTTCTAGTTGAGGGAAAGAAGACTTTAATAGCATCATCCGGTACATTCTTTTGGGATGACTTGCAGTTCACATGAGGCAATACATGAGATGGATGTCTTCCTGTGTTCTCAACTCTCTCCCTCTCCTTGGTATCCAAGAGATACAAAAAAGTCTGTGAGACTCTTGGTAAGGTCAAGGGGAGAAAGTTCCTTTCTAGTCAGAAATTTCAAGTGTGTAAAGGACAGGGGAATACTGAGGATATCTTTGATGATACATTTTTCTTTTTCTAAACAGGTGAGAGGGACTCTTACTACTAAGATGTAAGTTTGCAAACAACATCGAATTGGGTGGGAGTGTTGATCTGCTCGAGGGTAGGGAGGCTCTGCAGAGAGACCTGGACAGGCTGGAGCCATGGGCTGAGGCCAACTGGAGGAGTTTCCATAAGGCCAAATGCTGGGGGCTGCCCTTGGGCCACAACAACCCCCAGCAGCACTACAGGCTTGGGGAGGAGTGGCTGGAGAGCTGCCAGTCAGAGAGGGACCTGGGGGTGCTGATTGACAGCCGGCTGAACAGGAGCCAGCAGTGTGCCCAGGGGGCCAAGAAGGCCAATGGCATCCTGGCTTGTGTCAGCAATAGCGTGGCCAGCAGGGACAGGGAAGGGATCTGACCCCTGTACTTGGCACTGGTGAGGCCGCACCTCAATTCCTGTGTTCAGTCTTGGGCCCCTCACTACAAAAAGGACATTGAATGACTCGAGCGTGTCCAGAGAAGGGCAACGGAGCTGGTGCAGGGTCTGGAGCACAGGTTGTACAGGGAGCGGCTGAGGGAACTGGGGGTGTTTAGTCTGGAGGAGGCTGAGGCGAGACCTTATTGCTCTCTACAGCTATCTGAAATATCTGAAATATCTGTATCTGAAAGGAGGGTCTCTTTTCCCAGGTAACAAGTGATAGGATGAGAGGAAATGGCCTCAAGTTGTACCAGGGGAAGTTTAGACTGGATATTAAGCAAAATTTCTTCACTGAAAGGGTTGTCAAGCACTGGAACAGGCTGCCCAAGGAAGTGGTTGAGTCATCATCCCTGGAGACATTTAAAATGCAGATGTGGCACTTAGTGACACGGTTTAGTGGTGGACTTGGCAGTGTTAGGTTTATAGTTGGACTTGATCATTTTAAGGGTCTTTTCCAACCTAAGTGATTCTATGAACACAAACACAGAAAGAAAAGGCTTGTTTCTCCAGATAGTATAATTAAGTAGAAAAAAACCAACACAATTTGTTCATACAGTCAAGTTTTACTGGCATAATGTAGTAGAGTTCTTACTGCCCTTACAGAAAAATTGGTCAGTTCCACCATGTAGAGGAGCTTCCATGCTGCAGAGAGGAGCTGCTTTTAAGGCCTTTTCCCAGATTTGGAAGATAGGAGGGGTGTGGATCTTTTTCAATTAAACTGTTGTAATTTTTTTTTAATAATCAGCGCTTTAACAGTAATTAGATCCAGTCTGACATCTTTATTTCCATTTTAGCAGGTCAGTTATAGTGCCACAGTCCACAGATCCATTCTGTTAAAACAACTGAGGAACAACTTGTTCTCTTAGCCCCAAGAGAGCACCTACATCCACAGCTCTAAACCATTATTCTCACCAAAGCAAGCTCTTTGAAAAGATTATGATTCCCTGATCACTCCATTATCAGCAAGGCAACATGACTGTAAATTAATTCACACAGATTGAGAATAGATTAACATATATTTGGAAAAAGAAGTACATGTCAATCAAATCTCACTTATAAAGACCTTTTCCCCCAGACTACTTATAACTTATTTTTATTGTAATCCTCAGGTACACATATGTCAGCAGTAAAAAATCCAGCCCAAATGGCAGTACAGGCTTTAAAGAACAATACCTGCTTATGTACTAAGAAAAAGCATACATAGACGAGTAATGAAGTTTGGTGGTTCTTTTAACATAGGCTTGTTTAGGTTAAATTACTAAGATTATATTTGTTGCTGCTCCCCAAAAGTAGCATCAATAATTTAGTTACATGCATGTTTAAGTCCAGAGATGCTCTTGCCTAAAATTAACTGCAACTTTGACTCAGGCAGAATAAGTATCTTCCATTGTGTGATGGTCCCAGATTGTGATTTGGCAAAACGAGCAGAAAATTACCTCACTGATTCTCTGTACTCTTCTTCATTTATTTCAGTCTGTCCAAAACTGCAGAAAAGTATTTCAGGTATGTAACCTATACTTTAGATAGTCTGTGTTCCCTTAGAAATATTACTCACTGAAAATAAGTACTTAGAGTATTTTCATATCAGAATAGCTCAAGGCCTTCTTTTATAGTTCCCAGAAAGGACGGTCACAAAATGAATAGCCAGGCAGTATTGTTATGCTATCATCTGATGTTAGACCTTGTACATTATTTACTGTCCATTACTGCAATTATATTGCATGTACAGAAAGATCCTAGATCTTCCTCTAGCAGTCTCATATTATCAGACTTCTTCTAATGTGATTTAATCATCTTCCAAGGTCCTCTGTGTATTCGGCCTTGCAAGTTTTTAATATGACTATTTAATCTTTGAGTACTTATTAGCATTAATGACCTGCCTCTTTGTTGTTTCTAAGTGTTGTTAAATAATATCTGGCGAAGTTAGTTGGTAGTTTTCCTAACTGAGGATGAGGAGGAGGGTAGGAAAAATTTAACTTAAAATTAATTCAGAATTAACAATTTTGTAATATTTAACAGGTAACTTTTTTTCAGAATATTTAGGATGTAATAGATCATTGAGAAGTCAAACTCTTCATTTCAGCTGCAGCAGTCATTGCCCGAGCCTACTGCAGATCAGACCCTAGAGTATTTTAAGTTCAGCTCCCAGAATGCAAGAAATGCACAGCATCTGGGAAAATGTGACTTGGCCAGCATTGCGTATCATCTTTTTATTCAAGGTGACATTCAAGTACCATGAACATGAAACTGGCTTCTTCCCCCCCCCCCCCGGTTTTTATTTTGCTTGATTTGTTACCTACTTTTGTTTACATGCAGCAGGTTATACAGCAAGACTCTAGATTTCTTATAACTTGAAAGGCTAACACAAGTATATGATACTAGGTATGTAATGTATGCATTATGTATTCCGGTATAGATTTACTATTTGTTGAATAAACATTTCGGATGCTGGACTTTTCAACTTTAAATTAAATTTACAAATTAGTTCTGCTATTGGGTTAGTTATTAATTATTGGAATGCATTTGAAAAGTTTGAGAGTCCAGTCACTGCCTATGGATTCCTAGCAATGCATATTATTTTGATAATATAGTTTGAATTCACTTACTTAAGCCTGCACCTCTAATTCTGTGATGATGGTTCCTAAATACTGAAAATGAGTTAATGTACATATGCCTGTACATCTGGACACAAATGCAATTGTATGGAGCCAAAGTTCTGGTGTCTGAAATACCAGTTTAAGCCAAATATTTCACAAACTCTCCTCCTAAAATTAATGTAATGGATTATGTTGTTCTTTCAGACATGTAGCTGAAACAACAGTAGGCCTCACTAATTAATGAGAAGGAAAAGAGAGAAAAGAATCAGCTTATCAACAAATACGTTCAAGAGTTTAGTCATAATAAGGTGCTCTTATCACCACATGAACTTTCAGGATACAGGATTGAGCAAAATGGTGTACAACTTTCATTTTAAAGGCTGGGTACTGTTGAAATTTCTCTTCCACGGAGAATTTAGTTTACCTTCTGAATTTTTACCTGGCTGAAACTTTCCAGCCAAATCCAGTTCAAATATCTGATTTTCAGGTCCCGTTAGTCCAATATGTATGCCTTTTTAGCTGTTCATTGGTGAAAATCTATGGAATTTTAGAATAATTTCTCTAAATTGGATAACTTACATGTGTAATCACAGTCCAGTCTTAATGGCTATAGGGGTGCCAGCTTCTGTTTCTACCTTTGAACTGAGTGCATGCTCTGTTTTGCTAGTTTAATTTAAAAGCCAGAAAGCCATTTAAAACAGCTGATAATCCCAACAACTGTAGACAGTTTAAAGATGGTGGTGAGGAGGGAGGGGTTATAGAGCTATATTGTAGTTTTAATGTTATAAATAAGTACTAGCACAGTTTCTTGATTAATCATTGCTTATAGTGATGAGGTTTTTAATATTATAACAGTATTTGAGGACTTCAAGCAGGACTGAGTTCTCATTCTGTTACACATTGTGCAAACAGTAAGAAACTCTACTGAAAAACCTCTGGTCTAAACTGAGACAACAGCAGAATCATGAAGAGAAGTAAAAAGTCATAGAAAAACTGTGATATCTAATTATTATATAGCCAGCTGTTGATTATCTTAACATGTTTGTATACTTATGATTAGCTTTATTTTTATTTATTACACCTTTCTGACAACATATAATATAATACATATTTGAGTACTACATACACAAACTTTGCCAGTAAGATAACATATATACACAGACTTTGCCAATACACACAGAAGCCCAGACTGCATCATCTATATTACAGACCTTCTCTTGTCATCAACAACCATCAAAGAAACTAAACTGTTTTACAGATAAATAATTGAAAGATGCTTATCTATGCTTCTTACAAAAAAGCCTGAAAACATTGAGAGAAAGTTTAAAAGCTTATCTTAACAAGAGTAGTACTGTATGAGTTCTGCAACATGCCTTAGCAGCTAACTCTGACATTACTGCTGCAGTTTACTGGAGCATGACAGTTCAATTTCTCATACAACGTAAACCAGGCAGATCTGTGCAGCTGGTAAAAATTATAAAAAATAAAAGAAGTGAAAATCCCTTAGGTTGTCTTTGGCTTTTTGTCCAGCAAAATAAAGAGAACCCATGACTGACAAAAGATGTAGCTTCATGTTTTATAATGTTTGTGGAATGAAGACACTCTTGACACAAAAAAGAAAATGTGATATTCTTCTTGATCCCCTGCACAAGGAGTTACTAAAATGGTATTTGTTTACAATGACTAAGCACTGGGTTAGCAGAGCAAATCATCTGTTCTGGTTGAAAGTGTTTCGCTTAGCCTGTAAATAACCAAGCACATTTTCAACACATAAGAATCTTGAATTGCATTAATTAATTCAGGACACATCACAGTTGAAGAAAATGTGTCCTATTGATTAAGTTCTTGGATAGGAATCAATGGCTTCACTGCTTGGATGTATTAACTTTCTAAATATCATCACTGTGGCTTTCATTACAGGGAACTTAATAGATTGCACATGGCTGAGTGAAATATACCCAGGAAACCAGTCACTTTGAATGAATGTACAGCCCTTCGTGAGTCCAGCTGTTCTGCTGGTGTTCTGCAAAATGGGGGAAAAGAACACACTTGAAGCCTCTGATTCACAGCTGACATTCAATCTGACTTCTCTTTCACATAGCATGAAATGAATATGACAGGCTGGGTGTTTGTATGGTTTTAGAATATATGCTCCTGTGATGGATTGACAGGCAAGATGATCAAACCCAGGGGAGGAAATGAGGAGGTGCAGTTTTGGTAGTGTAGGGAAATCAGATGGTTTGACAAAAACTTTTTTCACTGACAAATGGGACATTTTTGAAACTCAACTAGAAATAAGTTGTCAGGTATATTTTCCTGCTCTCTTTTCTTCTTTCTGTCTCATCCCATTATTCTTTTTCACCCATTGAAGACAATGCAATGTAGTATTTAGGGCTTTTTTTCCCCCTGTTTCCAACTGAATGTTTTTCCATTCAGGAAAGAGGAAAGATTGGTGAAAAAGAAACAGATTATTTGTATTTTTAACTCAAATTTTCGTATTCTTATAGCTTGGGAGTTAGCTATTGTGCCACACTCAGTTACAAAGGTGAAAGAAAAAAGGAAAAAATGTGCATTAAAATAATCAGTGTTCTGGAATGAAAATCAGAAAATGCTTTCACTAAAAACCATTCTCTTTCTTTTGTTTTGATGCACTCCAGTTACAGGAGGTGTGGAGTTTCTAGAATATAAGTATGAACTATGCAAAACCTTGAGACACTGGACTTGAACTAAATGTTGCCTTCATTTACAAAGAGGGGAGCTCTTTGGTGATGTCCCTAGGCATGGTGGTAACACTAATAGGGACACTTGTCAAGTGGGCTGTTATTGTGGAATTGCAGTGTGTTTGGGATGTTTCAAAGCTACAGTGTGTTAGCATACCACACTACATTGTTTTGTTTTAATGAGTTCCTTGGGTTTGCTTTTCTTTACCTATCTCTTCTGTATCAAAAACTTAATTGCCTCATGTTTTTATACCTTCTTTCAGTGCTTTTCTTCTAAATTTCTGTTCTGTAAGGAGAAAAATAATCTTTCTGAAATAAAGATGAAGCTGGTCAGTAATTACCATTCAGAAAATATGCCTGACTCACTATACAAATCACCTATGCAGCGGCTACTGCCATCATGTTCAGTAAAAACTGTGACAGAAATTCTATGTTGTTTACACTGGTAACGGCTTCAAATGACGATGCAGGGGCTTGCAAACTCCTGAACTATTGCCCAGAATGACCTCTCTTGGGGCACCAGTGGGTTAAAGTACAGGCTTCCTTGGAGAGAGCAACAGCCTACCTCACTCAGATCTTGCTTCACTCTGTGGTGGGTGTAGTATGCAGTGGACCCAAGAGCTAGCACTGCCTTCAAAAATGTAAGCATTGCAGGCAGATTCTTTCTTCAGATACTCTGCAAGTACAGTTGTATCCTTTTTACTGTTTTGTGTGTCAAGAGTAAAAATTAGAAGAGCAAACATAACATTATATATTTCCTGAAGTATTTAAAATTCCAAAGACTGCCATTTCTATATCATCCTATATAGCTTCCAGTTTCCAAGTTAGTTATTCTACTTGACATCATTATTTGGTAGCATCGATGAACACATGGTTGAAAATGTTTTTTCTCTAACTAACAGGGAACTGGATTCCTGATGTTCAGAATATGCAGATTGTTGAAAAGATAAATAGCACTGCTCTATTAACATTTCAATGAACTTAGTGAAAAGCCCATCAGATGTCTTAAATTCACATTTCACATGTGCTGAACAGTTTTGGTTTTTTTACATTCTTTTGAAGTCCTTATATACAAAAGATCATCACAGAATTTTTTAAAAATCTCAAATATTAAGAGCAGTTGCATGTTTAACTCAAGGCATGTTACTGACTGTTGATATATGGCATACCAGAGAGAAAAAGAAGTACCAGGCCTTTATCATAAACACCACCTGTTTCAGAAATTGTCAATCACCAGCTTTTTGAACTTCTCATTTCATTACAGTCATGGCATTGAGGAGGAAAGGGAGCTGGGGAAGGACAGAAAGATTTCAAGACAAAAGCTCCAAAAACAAACCGCAGCTTCCTTCCAGCCTGGGGTGTATGCCAGAAATATCCCGGCCTGAAACAGAGGAGGGAGGAAGGGTGATGTTGAATTTTGTGGTTTAAAGTCTATCTTAATTCCACGTGAGCATTTATTATAGATCAGGCCTGAAACATAGTTATTTCTGCACCAGCACAGATGAGACCAACTTGTTTCAACATTTGTTTCATAAAATAATTCCACAGTTTCAGAGGCACACCCTTAGATGGACCATGCCCACGGTCCATTTAATCTATGGGATTTATGACAATTATGAAGGAACCCAGTTTTCAATCTAAGTCCCTTTGGCAAGGATTTTGGTAATACCTGAAAAAACTCTGTGGGAACTGAATATTTAACTCATATTTTCAAAAATTCTGTCCTTATATTGTAGTTTTAGGAACTGAAGTCAAAACTCCATAACTCCGTCAGACTCACTGATTAATAAAGTGAGATGAAGGCATTTAATTTTTCATGGTAGCTGTTCAGATGGGATAATTATCTTCAAAATGATAAAGAAATAGCTCCTTCATGATGTCAGTATTTGTATCACAGTTCAGAAGGCTAAGAACATTTTGTGGAAATTTTATCTTACCACACCAAGTTATGGATCCTGGAAATATTAATACTGTGGATTGGCATTTTTGTTCACAGAACTTCCCATGGGTCACGCTTGAGAGCCACAAGCAATATTATTACTTAATCTTGATACTTTTTCTGGAGCAACTTAAGTGGTGTATGTGGGTTGGAATACTTCTCAGATGGTTTTTTGCCCTCTCATTCTGGATATATGGATGGAGAGGCATTTGCTGAAGAGTTTCTTTAAAAAAGGACCTTATGAGCTGAGAGCAATCTCTGCACCTTCAGAAAGCCCAATGAACTGGGGTGCAAGGATTCTGGGACAAGAAATAGGAGTGATTTCATTGCTTGTATCGCTGTTTTCAGTGTGTAAACAAGCTTTATGACCAAAGACTGTCATATCATTAAACTGTTTAATAACATAAGAAATAGTATCTTAAGGACACTTGTGCTGCTTAAGAGGAAGTAAGTACTGTAAGGCACATTGGAGGCCTTAAAAAGCAGCATTGGCTTGTTATAATTCATATTTGTGTCACTTCAGTTGTTATAGAGTCAGAAAATTCAGACAAACTGAGTCATCCTGGATAATATCCAAAACCTCCCACATACAACTTGGAAAAACCTGTACTTTATAAATATATATCTATATTTATATTTTATATATTCTACCCATTTTCTAGAGTTACTGTTTGATATCCTGCTGCCTTCGTGGTACAAGAGCCTTAAAATGAGTAGGAGTATCTTCCTATTAACATATACATTATTGAGAAAATAAAAAAATTCATAGGAAATCACTGGTATTCTGGTACATGGTGCAGACTGGAATTCAACTTCTGATATAAGCCCTAAGTGAATAGGAATGAAATATTCTAAAGTACTTCATACATCCCAGAACTGCCACTAAGCTACAACCATTAACACTCCATGAATAGTGAGTACAGTGATATAGGCTCCAGCCCAACTCTGAGAACTCTATGGACATCCAGTATAAATGACTTACATCTGTAGCAGATATTGAATCATACTAAAAAAGCATCATTTAGTTTTTTGGATCAAAGCTGGAGAAGCCTATGCTCTGCTATATCTTTACTGTTTTTGGGAATATTCCTTTAGTCGACTTTTGTAGAATCAGGAATAGATGCTTTATTTGTATGTTTCCCCTGTGCATATCATGGATGATAAACCCTTCACTTGAAATCATCTGATAGTTAGCTGATTTGTATAGTATCTAAGACAGTGAGTTTTGTAACTATACCACTTATTGCTCCCTCATTAGGTACTACTGACTGCCAGTCTAACTTGAGACTAAAGGAATTTCAGTTTAAAGGTCACAATGTTTGGATTTGTTTTGTTGACAATCAGAGGGAATCCTGTGTCCAAACACAATACTGGGACCTTGGTTAAACTGTCACATCTAACTTTATCACCACTGTACCAGTTTTCACAAGTTATTTCTGGTGCTGGACGCTGAATAAAATGTGCTGTTATGGTATCTAAAAGACAATGGAATCTCACAGCAGAACATGAACTGCTGGATTCTTTTAAAAACTATGCTGACAAATATCTAAGTGTGGAGGGTGCCTTTCTTAGAAACTTGTTTACCCACCTACTAGATACTCATAATTTGTCTTTTAATTTCTGTATATTTACTGGATTCTGACAGAAAGTTGCAAAACATGCCTCTGACAATTGCATACATTCAAGCACATTTAGATTGCACTTGCCTTAAGCAATTCAGTGCTGTGAAGTTACGTAAAAGAGGAGAAAAAACCCTGTAAACTAAAAAAAGAGACAATGTTCTGTCATCTTCAGAAACACACAGTCAGTCAAACACTAATGCCAAGTATGCTAAAGCAGTGGAAAGACCCCAAGCATTATACGTCAGCATTCCAGTATCTTTCACAAACGGTTCTTGCAGCTTTGGACTCATGCAACAAGAAGAAACAAGACATCAGTATTCTCCCTAATTGTAACAATAAAATCATATGCCACTTGGAATACATAATTTATTTTCTCTGTTTTATATGCAGGATAAATATTTCCTAATGCATTAAAATGTTCTGAAATATATGTGGAGCAGTGCTGTGTCAGTGAAAAACATATTGCAATAGTATCATAATCATACTGATATAAACATAAGCAAGAAGTAAGGTATGTAAGGTTTCTCTCATATTTTATTTAGCCAGATGGAAAAAGATCTTCACAGAATTTTCTAGCATTTAAATAGTTGACTTGATTGGCTTAACAGGTCATGATTTCCTTTTTTCTACAAGAAGATAATCGGCATTCACATATCACCTTGCCATGATAATAAGTATTGGCACCTGGTTCCTTCTTACTCTAACAGTAGAAGGCATAAAAGAGGTGCCAGTTATGCCAAGAGGAAAAGATAGAGTACGACAGAAATTGCAATTTTAAGGAAAAGGGGGTGGAAGTCCTTGATATGATTAAAACAAGAAATTACTTAACAAAAGAAAGTACACTGACCTATTTCTATCGTAAGTATTAATTATGATACTGGTGTTTCTCAAGCAAAGCACTTTCAGATTCTCCTTGCAAAATCCATTGAATAAAAAAATGAGAAAGTGTGGAACTGGCTACCCAATATTTCCAGCACATTTCTCTGCATGCTGGCATGGCTTCTTGCTTGAACTTAGTAATGCAGACTATTTAAGCTGTCAGCTACATGTAAGGGTTAAGAACTCCAAAAGGATTTATGATCTCTGTGCAGTCTCCAGGGAGAATAAGCAGACTGTTCCCTGCCAAAACACTCCTAAGCTGCCCTGAAGTGAGAAGGGTTACCAGAAAAGTACTAGAGTTGGACAGGGGGAGGGGGAATATTGAAGGAATAGGGAGACGCAGCTGTCAGCATCTTACCTGTTATGTCTATTCTCCATTTTTCAGTGTACTTTCTTGTTTCTTTCAGGAAATGTATTGTAAAATTGACTAAAATTTAATGTTATGTTTACTTAATTCAAGTTAGAGAGTATCAGTATATCTTCTGCTGCATATAGAAACTTCCTTAGAATAACAAACAAAGAACTCAGAAATAATGAACCACTATGTTACAGTCTTTCAGTGTCTGAAAATTTGCAAATACAGTTTGGTTTCAGCTTCTTTGGTTCCTCCTGTATGTAGGCATCAACTAAAGAAAAAGCTTCTGGAATTATTACTGTCTAGTCTCTTATCAAAATATAATCATACTGTCTGCCTTCCCCCTCAGCCCCAGTAAGGTTTGCATAAATTTATCAGTCAGCAGAGGTCTTTCAATCACTAGTTTCTCAAAAACTTTGTGATTGGGTTGTTGAGAGGACGGAAACCCCAGCTGAGGAAAAAAACCTATGATTTGATTACAGATTTGCAGCTGAGACAAACTTTTTATGTGCCCCAGCTGTGTGAAGACTCCAGCTGGAAGAATACATATCTTTTTAAACGTCAAAATCAAGCATTAACCATAGTTCATTCATCCTATTGCTTGCTGAGCAGTTTGCTTTTCTACAGCTGCATTCAGATTGTGGCAAAGGTGAGGGAGATGATAAAGGTTTACAAGAATTTAAGCTAACCCGTAAGTTTATTCATGCAATGCATATGATTCAGGTTAGGTCTTTAAAAACAGTCCACCCAGCACTGAATCTGCTGTAGTAAGAGTATGTTCAGTAGGGGTCAACCCAGCCTTGAAAGTGAGGGGGGTGTTGTTTCTCTTTGCACAGTTCTTCCCCATTAGTGATCAAAAAGCAGTGTTTTGTCAGTTCCAGAAAGAGAGGAAAACAAGCCAAAGGGAGGGTTTCACTACCTGGTGCAGGGAAGGGCCATGAAGACTTCACCTGAATAGCCTTTTCAAGCCTGACGTTGCATGTCCTCACTTGTGTAGCAGTTTATATCTTTGCATAAGGTGTGTGAACGAGATGCTTCTTTCCAATGAAACAGGAGCATTTCTGTACAGTTATGTAATAAAGGTATTAGCATGTCTGTCTGCATGCATAACGCCAAAGGAAAAGGAGAACAGTGTCTGAAACTGGAGGAAATGAAAAAGCATAAAACTCCTCTATAACTCCACATTAAATTTCTTTGGTCAAAACCGTTTCACATTATAAAACATTGGCAATAGGAAATGCAGTCTGGTGCAAGTTATGCACAAACAAACTGACTGTGACTTTGGATATGCTATGCAGCCCTGAGTACGGATAAAATTGCATAAGCAGGGAAAGAATTTGATACTTCTGTATGTTAGATTGGCTCCAAATGACACCTTAGTATATCTGTGAAGTAATTTTCTTATCATTTCATTGAGTGTTTTAAGAGAACAAGCATCCATGTGTAACAATTCATAAACAGGGTAAAAAAAAAATGATCACTGACTACCTATAGACTCAGTTTTACCTGAACTATGTAATCTGGCACAGTTTGGGTTAAAGTAGCTGTCCCAATGACTCGTTTAACCTGGACCATTACATTGGAAAAGAACTGTCCTGGAAGGAAATTAATGTGTTGAAGGTATAATTTAGCAAGACCCAGGATGCTTGTTCCAAGCAAATATGCGGTTTCTTTATAGAACACATGTATTTTTGGATAGACAGTGCCATAAGGAACTGTAGGAGGATAGCAGATTACAAGACAGGATCTCAGAGAAAGTCAGAGGCGGGAAACAAGCAGAAGAATTCATGGGGAGTCTGTCTATATCCAAAAGCCTCTATGGAATGCCTCTGAATTTAGAAACTGAGGATAGAGAAGAGACACAAGCTAATGTATTTTCAAATTACATGATACTTTCATTGTTATCCCCATCCCTTCCTCATCAGAGGTAACAGCTTCATAAATTTTTACAACTGTTTTTGTCAGGAAATTAACTGAAGCAGTATTGTAGCATTCACTTTTTCTTTTAGTTCCAATGCTGAGCCCCAGTGTCAGTCCTGTCACCCTTCAACATCTGACTCAGCTCCTCTTCCAGGCAATGCAGGATTTTTTAGCCTTGTCTGAATCCCTTTCCAGCATGGTTCCTCCTGTATGTAGGCCAGAAGTCCACGGCAGATGGCTGATAGCAGTTGATTGCATTGTGTCTCTAGTCACTGATGGAATATGCATAAAATTTAAATTAAGAATATGAAATATGAAACAGTAAAGAAATCACAAAATTATGATGAATACAGTTCCTTCCAGCATTTCACTGATAGACACTGGTATCAAGGTATTTATTAAAGAAAGCTGGAAAAGCATTTTAATATTTCTTCTTTCCACAAAGATACTCTCAGGATTTGTTTTTTAATTTAGTGCTTTAGTTTTGTCATCTCAAAATCAGATGAGAGTAATTTTCCTGTATTCTCTGACAAATTCTATGGTTTTCCTGTTCTGGAGTATGGCATTTCTTGGGATTTCTTTTCAACTATTTTTACCTTTTGAAAGTTAGATGTCTTATATAAATTAATCATCTAGGTGATGGAAAGACAGGCACTTTCCATCTAAGATTTCTATCTTAAAGAGACAATCATCCACTTTCAGCACTTATGTCTCTCCATTAGGTTAGTGTGAGAATAAACAATTTAAACTTGAGGTTTAAATTTGGATGGCTAAAGTTAGGGGTCATAAATCCCATCCTTAGAGTCTTTAACAGCAGCTTAAGTGACAATTCTCTCTCTTATTTCCAAATGACCACAGTTTAAGAGTATTTCTAATTGCTGATGCCATACACTTTTTATAAATGATCCCAAAGCAATCAGATGCGAAACCAGTTCATAAATATTTGTTGGGAACAGAAAAAGCAAGCCAAACTTTTTTGTTCCCTCAGAGATTTGAATGGTGTTCATAGGCAGAAGGAAAACTTGTTACTGATTTGGGGCAATTTCTTGTAACAGAGGAGGATACTTGTTTTGTAGATTGAATCTCTTAATAAAATTTAGCACACCTGATTGCTGTGTTACAGAAGAGGCCATGCTTTCAAGCTGCAGTCACTAAATCTATAGCAGTATAATGTTCAAGAAGTATGTGGTTAGAGCATTGGTTAGAACTCAGTTTTGTTGAACTTAATTATGGGAGAGCAAGCCTAATTTACAAACATAATATTGTATTATCAGCAATTCAAATAAATCAGTCTGTAAGTGGATAGCTTTTGTGACCTCTTAAAAAACCCATTGTTGTCAAACACTGTTTCTTAAAGGTATTTATCGTTAATTACATTAATGTCCAGAAGATGTTCAGAACACCCAAACTGGCCTTACAATTATTTTTTTCTGGTCAGTATTAGGACCATTCTGCCTACATTGGCAAGAGTTAGAAAGGGGAATATAAGAATTTTTTAATCAAAGCTCTGCTTAATGGTAGAGCTCAGTTTGAGATGCATGTCATTTAATTTTCCTAAGCTGAGTTCTGATACTGATACTGAAGTAAAACGGGAGCCTTGATTATCACAGGAAGATCAGTTCCTAGATATCTTTAACTGACTTTGGAGGATCAGGGGATGTTCTTGAAAGCTCTGATATGAATGGTTATTTGAAGTTACCCTCAAAGACAGCAGCAAATCTAGAAACAAAGCCTACTTGTTCTCAATCTGCTGTTTCAAGTATTTTTTCTGGTTTCTAGGACTAGCTTTGTACCACAAAATTGGAGCAATTATAATGACAAAATGCCAACATCTTGTGCTTTAAATGCAGTGTGTATTCAAGGGAGTCCTTGATGCATAGATGAAATTCCCAGAGACATCCACAAATCAGTGTAATAATGAAGTTTTGTTTACCTCCATAGTTCACATTTTCTTTTTTTTTTTTTTTTTTTGCAAATTACTAACTGAAATAATCAATCTCTTAGCAGTAATGAAAAAAAGCAAACATTATTTGATCATGACTTTGATTCATTACCTTGCTCAGACAACAAAACAAAAACTTAGAACTATCTAGCTAAAACATGTACTCAAAGAAAAGAAAGCTTTACAGAGCTTTCTTCATGTCTCTTTAGAAAGTGGCTGGCAGGCAAAATGAATAAGGAAGAGCCTCAAGCAGTGAGTTCTGCAGTATGGCCTTTCAGTCCATCTAAAAGCATGTGCTTGACACAGGTTTCCCCACATTTTATAGGGCAAGAGCAAAAAGAAAGGTCAATTCCTTGACCTTAGCTGATCCAGAGAGTGCAGCAAAGTTTTTCTTCTTACAGCAGGGAGAATGCTACTATCATTTGAGCCCTAAATATGTACCTAGTGAGAAAGCACTATAACATTTAGGAAATGTCTTTCTTTAACATTTTTGTTTGTATTACTTTGGAGATATCTTCCATCTTGCTAAACAGTGACTTCATCTGAGAAGCTTGCAACAAGTCACAGCCAAGTGTCAAAGAATGCAAATAAGACAGAGAGTGTAGAAGTTTAATATTTACTTAGTACTTTAAAATAGAACATCTATTCCAACATATGTAGGGTTTAGATGACACATAAAAAGGCAGAGCACTCATCTGAGAATCACTGCACTATGCAGCTATAGTTACCCTGGAGCTTTCCCCTTCCTGCTTTAAGGAGATTTCACAAGCAATTGTGTTTTCAGGTTTACACATTGCCTTATACTTGTCAGAGTCATGTTTTGGTCTGTAATGTTATTGAGACGAGAAGTAACTGGAGGATGTGTGTAACATCAAACGCAGATTTGTATAAAGTTAACTGATTTATTTTTTATGTTTCCTATGACTGACTTACAGAATTTGGAAACGGGTCCAAATCAATACAGTTAAACATAGGTATTGTGTAAATACGGCCACATTTCAAAGAGAAGCATTAAGTGGGATGGTGTTGGGCACTAAATAGGCTTTTGCTGATGTTCTGTACATCAGTACATCCTGTAAAAAGGAAAGGTAATTATATATATGGGTACTTTTATGGCCTGTTTTTCAGAAATTAGAATACTAACAGCTAGTAGGTTTCTAGTTAATCAACTTGAGTGCAGGTTTAGAGCTTTGCTTTAGTCTTTTATTATTCAAAATCTTGGCCACAGATTTTCAGACGCTGTTTTCTAAATCCATGCCTTTACGTTCCAGGCTGGATTTTAGAAAAAGGATAGCTCAAGCCTGCACCACAAACTCCAGGTGGTCCCACAAGCACTGGTGTCACAGCACTTTGCTGGGGGGTTCCTGCACACTACTTGGGAGAGTTGGTTCTCAAAGGAATGGCATTTCAGAAGAAAGTGAACACGAGCTTGAAAGGAAAGCTTAGAAGGGTAGCTTATGACTAATCTGATTCAGGCAGCTGATAGGCATGTCTCTTTCTCAAGATAATCAGCCTTCAATCCTTTCCTGGTGGAAATAATCATTCAAGAAGCTTAGTTTGGACCTGCTAAAACCCCATACCTAGCATTCGCTCACACTGGCTTTCTCCCATGTATTCCTTAAATTACAAGTGTTACCTGCATGAGTCTTCGGTGATCTCTCACCTATTAGAGACCTGTCTTCTCTCATGATACAGGTAAGTTACAGTTACCAGGCATGTTTTGAAAGTGCTAATGGTAAGAAAAGGCTGCCTGGGGCTCATGTTGCAAATAGTTAAACTGTAGCACCCATAAGAGTCTATCTCACATGGCCCTTTATGCTACAGTGAAAGCTCCTGGGTAGTCCTAATCCTCAGGTGTGTCAGGACCTATTTTATTGTGAAACCCAGCTGCAGAGCCAGCCACATCCAGTCCAGACAACATCCTAACTAAATCTATTGGAAGCTCCTGCCATCTGCCTTTAAACTCCCAGTGCTCTTTCTTTAGCATCTCCATGTGTTTACTGATGTCCAAATTTTGCAAACAATTTGATGGATGGTTCATAACATCAGGAAGATTGGCTTACAGAACTGTGCATTTTCATCCTAAATAATCCACTTCAGGGGGCTTGTGACTTTTTGAAGTTCAGTTCTGCATAACATTTTAGCCCTGGGGAGGCACAGAGTGGTTTCTAAATACGAAAAGGTAGGGGGAAAAAAAAAAAAAAAAAAAAAAAGTGGTAGACAGTCATCTGAGTAATTACAAGGTTTTGTGCTGGATCATGATGGGAACAAACCCTGAAACTGCTATCATAACTTGCATGTCAGCCTCTCTTCATCTTTTTATTAATTGTGTTTGTTCCAGTAATGACTAAAGAGCAAACATGAACCTCACTTATCATTGTACAAAGTTAAATACATAGAATTGTATATTGTTGCTTTTTAGTGGTTTATATCTAAAGTTCATTTGGAGGCTCTCTGTGGTACATGTTGTCCTGTTTGCAGCCAGCCAGTCAGTAAGCTGAACAAGCATTCTGTGCTATGCAAAACTGCTACTCTGGTAACATTGCACCTCTAAACATTAGGCTGAAAGCAATGTACAAATCTGCCTGTCCTCAAATATGAAAGGTCATGTTAGTGTGGAAGTAAAATGATAGGAAGATTGGGACAAAGTCAAAATTACTAGAATCATTCTATTCAAAACAGGTCAGCATAATTCAAATTAAAGTTAAAAAATGCTCAGCAACACCTTGTGTGATATGATTCTCCAGATCCACCTTGTTCATACCAATACTTCGCTGATCCTCTTAGGAAGGGTCCCTGCAACAGGAATAAAAAATCCGCTCATTTCTGCTCAGGCAAATTTTCAGAATACTTGTTTCTACTTCTGCTTCATCTATTAGTTCGTAGGCCTGTCATCAGCATTTGAGTGGCTCTGTCCTTGTGCACGTAGTGAGAATGGACTCATGGTGCTAGATAAGCAGACAGTGACAAAAGTTGATATGGGCAACTGGCTGCAAGGGAACCATCTGTCCAAGGGGGCAAGACTCTAAGACCTTTTTGTTGTTAATATCACTATCAAAATATGAGTGTTGTTTCCAACTCCCCCACTATTGGATGTCTTCTGAATAGTTTAGTACCCTCAGTATTACTACACATATGACTTCGAAAGATCTCAGCCTAAGGTACATGCTTCTGTCTCCCTCTGTAGATGCTTAATTACTGGCTCACAGCATAACATCTAGTCGACAGAAGTGTGCACACATCCTGGTGTCCACATTTCCATTATCTTATAGTCACAAGATATTTTATTAATGCTGCGTTAGAAGACATTTAAACGTTTTGTATCACAGGTAAATCACTGTGTAACATACTGGGTGTTTTCACAAACATATGCAAAAATTCACACAATTATCACAATCTTTTAGTGTCTGATAATTAAAATTCCATTTAATAATACTGTAAATATACTGATATTCATAAAAATAATGCAAAAAATGCACTTTCAATATTCAGTGATCCACTTTACAGAAATTTGACAATACAGAAAAGATATGCCTGCATTATAAAATGTAACAATGCATGGAAATATTTATACTACATTTACCTTACACAATGTAACTCTAAGTTCTGCTGAAGCATATAAGATATGTCAAGTAAATTGTTCATATTTCTATCACAGCAATACAGCAAATCTTAACAATTCTGCCTGATAGATATTTGTAAGTGGTTTGTTTGGATGTGTGATAGTTTGCTCCATTTTTAACATTTTTAGTAGAAAACAAAGAAGCTGACACTCCAGTGGTGAAAAGAAATGTGAAAGTGCTTATCAGTTCATGAACATGTGGAAAAATGGCACTGTCTCTAGCTTTGTTGTTATTAAAATTAGTGTTTCTGTAGAGAGCCACTTAGCTGCCTGTTCAACAAAGTGCTTTAGCATATGTCAACATTTCAGCACCTGTTAATTCTATTCCTTCTTACCAAAACATCTATACAGTTTTAAGAATTTAAATATGTATAAAAATTATAAATTGAAATGTTTTGCTCAAAGCAACTCTTCTGACAGTTTTACATCACCTGAATGGAAATGTCATAAATTAAACAGAAGCAGATTTCTGTCACTCTGGGGATTATTTTGATGTATCAGTTTTAAAATAATTTAACTTTACTCATACAGCACTTAGTTTGATGTTACTCTACTTAATCAGTTTTGCTATCAGTTATTCATGAGAGTTAGATTTGTATTTTAAATTAAAAAAAAAATCAAAATTATACTTCAGGCAACTTCACAGTGAATGCTACACTAAAAAAACAGGTTTTGTCTGCTGCATATTTCTATCTTTTAACAATGTAGATGATAATATTTTAATCTAATTTCCACCAAAATTTAATAAGCAGCACATTTCAAGCTCCAAGGAAAATCCTGTATTCCCCAAAATGCAAGTTATCGAAGTACTTCACAGACCTAACAATAGCCTTCTGGCATTAACAACCTAAAATGCAAACGACATCCGTTGACTATTTGTTAATTATGTTTTTGAATTGCTTATGGCTACACTGGAGGATATATTCCAGGCTCTGATTTCTATTAATAGATGCCTGCTTTGGAAAGCATAAAAAACTCTCTGTACTATCTAGCCTTTTTATACCTAAGACAGTAAGTTCCCTTCTTTTAGATCATCTGCTCTCAATACAGTACAGCAAACTGCAGCTTTCCTGTAATATATATGGAATATCCCTGTGAATGCACAATGTGTAGTCCTCTGAGCATTGTGAAACCATTTGTGAGCACTTAAGAAATGTGGAAGACTGATTAATTTGAGACAGCAGTTATATTTAATGCTTTCATAGACTTCAATGTTCTGTAATCCTTCAAGAATAGGTTAGGTTCAGTTCACAGGGATGTTTATCGTAGCTATCTAAATGTCCTGAGATTAGACTAGACGGTAAATAACATAAAGTGAGCGTTCTTACTAGGCATCTATTAATTTCTCTTTTGATCACTCAGAAACAATTCAAGTGCAATCAGAGTCTGAGCCAAAACCTGGAACTGTGGAGCTATAACATTTACACAATATTTTGATAACGAGTATTGAATTTCAGAGAGTTCTGACAAAAGCTCAGGTCTGCTTCTGTTTTACCTTTACAGCTTAACTGAACTTACTGAATCAAAGAAGGGCAACAAATTTTCTCCTCAGTTTTATGACCACTAGGAATGTAACAGCTAGTCCATATTACAGGAGCTCATATTCTGTCCCACCATCATCACATTAAGTCTATTTCTACACTCAGGAGAAGGAAGAGACACAATGAAGTACCTGCTTCCCTGTGAATGTTTCCAATAGAAATGTAACATATTTTGAAAAGTAAGAAGATGAGAGCAACAATGATTTAATCCTGAAAATGCTGTGGAATGATCTCTATACGAGATGGAATGTTGTTATGATAAAACCAGATATTTTAAAAATTAAAGTGTTAATCAATAAACTGTTATTATTGTGGTGTAAGAAATAATATTATTCTTTTTGCATAACTAGGAGATAGCCCCTTAAGAAGTCTTATCATGTTTTTCAAAAAATGTCCTTGAAAAGTATAGACTCATTGCAGACACAAACATTTACATGTTGCAACTCGTGGTACAGATTAAAAAAAATTCCATAAAAACATTACGTACGTATTGACAAGTTGGATAAGAATGTAAAAAACAACCCAGGAATATGTATCTGCTACTTTTGGCATGGAATAAGGCTGAAATTACACCTGCCCTGGCCAGGTGAAAGATTGTCTAGTTATGAAAAGGTAGAGCAAACACTAACAAAGAAGCTTTCATGTGAGGAGCTAGTGAACTATGTGGTATGAGGGTAGGGCAGATAGAAACATCTGCCCAAATGAGCTCTCCAAGGCCAGAGCATCAAAGGTGGTTAAACACTAGAAGAGAGCGAGCCGGTGGGAAGTCTACCATTGCTGGTTTTATTATATTAGACAAACATGTACCATGAATGTCATTGGTGCAGTTGATATGTCTTACTCCAAAGCAACAATTACACACCTTCTCAAAATCTATTTTCCTTCCTCCCCACCCTGCCCGTTATTGTTCTCATGATCATAGTCCACTGCATTATTTTCTTGGTCAAATTCAGCTCCCTAGGTCATCTTCAGTCGCTGGAATTCAGGGCTATAATAGCTCTACTGCTTTCTTTCAAGAGAGAAAAAGAATCAAGAAGAAACATAGACATACTAAATCTAGCGGCAAAAGTTTTATTCTCCAGTGGTAGAATTCTGTGTAAAACAGCTCTCTTCTCACAAACTGGGTAATAAAAATGCGCCCTCTCCTATTCTTGCCTGACAGGCTCTGCAATCCTGAGTCTTGATACAAGCACCAACGTAACTGTTCGGTTTGTGTGCCAGCTACCTAATTTTACAAACTTTAAGAACTTAGCTGGCCTATTTGCTTCCATAGCTAGTAGAGGGAGTTAGGACCCTCTGGGGGTGATTAGACCTTGCCTAGGCCAATTGCCTTCTAGAAGTGCTCTCCCCACCAGCTTCAGGCTGACTCTGGGAAGACAAGATGCCTCAGCTGAATGGATTCATTCATTCATTTCATGTGAATTGAGGCTTCTGTGCAGTAAAATAAACTAATTTCCTCAGAGAATGGGATTGCAAAATTAAAGGGCTCTTGGAGTTAACCTTTAACTTGAATAGCTAATCCAGTGTTTTGTATACAGGGGATAGGCAAGTTCCTCGTGTTCCCAGGAGAAGGAGAAGGTGCTTTGGCACCACCAGGATGTAGGATGTTGACAGTGGGAGGCAGTTCAGATGGGAACTCTGGGAGAGGCTTTTCTGTTGCTATCTTTGGGCAATTCCCATTCAGACTAGTCCTGCAATGCAGACTACCCACAAGGAGAAACAAGGAATAAAAGCAGTAAATCTGTACACAAAGAATGGCTCTTTGCATGCAAAAAGTTATGTTTACGATGGTGGCTTTGTAAGCCTGGTGGTGGGGAGCAAATGGAAGACCTGGCTCTTACTGACTGTGGGGAGGGAGAGAGAGGAAGCAAAGAAAGAAAAGGGACCACCTTATCTTGGCAGGAAAACAGTGGGGAGAGAGATGGTAAAGAATTTTCCCTGCATCTTTTCCCAAGCCAGAACACCACTGAGGAAGCGTTCGTTTAATGTAGTTTTCTGAAGGTCGTCTGCACCCTGGAATCTTTGACATACAAGGTAGTTACACCTGTATTTACCAGGCATGAAAAACCAAAGTACAGCATTTCTTCTGTGAAATTAAGAAGGTAACAAATGACTAAGACTCAACTAGCCATGCAGCTTATAACACTTACGGCAAATATATATGTGTACATATGTAATTTTCTAATACTGTACTGCCTAAATCAGAGTAACTGTCATAATTAATTCATATTTAACTAAAGATTCTCTGCCTTCCTGTATAATTTTTTTTTTCCTCAGTTTGCATTTTCAGCAAAGTTTTAATGCAAAAGTGCTGATGTTTTATGCTCCTTATTTACCCACAGTGTTGATTAATTACTGGGATATATATCAGTTAGTGTATTGTTATGATGAACTTCTGCAACTATTTCTGAAAAAACATTATTTTGAAAAAAATGCTAGTTTGCATTTAGAAAATAGACCTGGCATAAAGATATCAACTTACCAGATTCAGAACAAGGCAAAATGATATATACTACTGAACCAGTCTCCAAATCCGACCAGACTTTGAATAGAGGTTATAAAACTTCACAAAGAGGGCAGGACTAAATTAAACAGATTGATAATAAATTTTGACCCTAGGTTTTCAGGTTTTTTAAACAGTACATTAGCCAAGGATTTCAGCACTATTCAATTTCTATAAATTAGATTAAAAAAAGCAGTACAACATAAATGTTAGAACTGAGACAATCTCACTTCAGAATAATGGAAAAAATAGTCAGCAGAATCTATGTTTTATCTCAGCACTCTGTTTTTGCCAGTATCTCCAAAATGACTCCTCTGGTAAACAATAGTTCTGAAATTTAACCCATGTCCGAGTCAGAATGCAGGTGAAGAAACCAAGAGTGACTTCAGTTCTGTGTGCGAAATGCTTAATGCTCAATATGACATTAGCCAGACTAAGAACATGAATTTTAGTACATCTGGATAGTACAGAAAGAAGGACAGCACAGCTGCAAAAAATTAAAACTTATTATGTATTGTAACTTTTTGTCCTGGATTTCTAAACTTTCTGCCTTTGGCCCTGACCTTTCCTTCCTGTGCATACTGGATAAACAAAACCCAAAATTTGTACTTCAGAACTCGCAGCAAATCATATTTGTATTTGTAAGTCAGTTACCTTAAAGGAATCTTTATTCATCCACCAAACGAATACTATTTATCAAAAGAATATTTTTTTTCCCAAAAATGTAAGGGCTACATTATGCTAAGTATTCACAGCTTACACAACAGTTTTAATGTAAAGTTGCTTTCTAATTTCATTGTCCTCAGTGGTGAAATCATTATATAATATTTTTAAATCACCCTGGTTTCTTTGAGAAAATGTATCACTCTTCCTTGAGAACAAATTGATATATTGGGGTTTTTTTAATTGGAAAAAAAATATCATGAGAAATCTGATTAAAGAGAAGATGTGCATGAATGCAAAATGATTAGATTATGGAGTCAAAGTTGCAGCTTTCAGAATATTGCTAAAAAATAAATCTAGGGAAATTCTGTGTGTCATTAATTTTATTTCCAGTTTCTACTCAAGATCAACTAAAGAACTAACCTCAGTGAAAACATTTAAATATGTCCAGTCAGAAATGAAATATTTCAATCCGGAACTCCAAACCTCCTTGTTAGGTTCCTTTTTTTCCATGTACCAAACAGCAGAGTAATGTTTAATGAGGGATTTCTTTTAACAATCTACCTTTGTTTGCCACAGCTCTTAAACAAACTGCTTGACCTTAGTGGGCCTGGACAAGTTTAATGCTAAATACACTCTACACTCTTCAGTGCCTTGCTGAATAGCAAAGGAGATGAACACATGCTTACATATTTTGCTAAACTGGGTTTTGAGCTATTTATATAGTATAGCCATTCAATTGAGCAGATATATTACACATCCATTGATTTCAATACAGTATAGGTCATTAAGCAGTTTTAAAACTCAGTGGCCTAGAGAAGTACTGAAAACTATAACCTGGGATCCAATACCTTTCAGCCTGCTAAGACCCAACTGGTATTACTGGACAAAGACCAAGAAGAAAAAACCAAAACAAGATAAGAAATATAAACCAGAATGCTAGCAATAGCTTTAGGAGAATCAATCAGACAGGGATTCAAAATGTCACTTGTAAATGAGACAAGACAGTGGCAGAATGGAGGCAAACTCTCTTCTAAGGTGTATCTTTGCTATGGAAGGTAGCTGGTCACAAGAGAACAACCTTGTAAGGTTTGTCATTATGGGGCCAACCCGTAATGTTGGCCAAAAAGTAATGAAATGTTAGCCAAAGTTGAGCAAAAATTAATGAAGAATCGGTTATCATTTCCATTACAAAACAAAAGACAAATTTAGATATTTTTGCATTTTGACGTTCTAGTTGAGAAGGATAATCAGATCTCACAATTAAGAGGATGTGCAGAGACAGCTGCAGGAAAGTATTTCTAAGGCATTTCCTTCCAGCCCATTCTGAAAGATTAAGTAGTGCCTATGATATTCCCTTTGACATAAATGGGTGATGACAAGACTGCAATGTGTGAGGGTGATGCTTGCCATATGTTTTTTGACAGAGTTGAAATAGCTATTTTTGAAACTGGATAAAACAAATCTTACAATATTACATGTGGGGTAGAAATGAGCTATAGTTATAGCAGAAGTTCTCCCTCTTGGTCTAAATGAACTGTTTACAGGATGCTTTGAAAATATGTACCGGTTAACTGATCAAAGCAGGAGCAAGTTGGTATCTGTTTTGCTGGAGTTTTATGTATCTTTCATCAAGGAGGAAGAAAATCAAAAGAGTAGATTTGCTTTTGAACATTCCTACCAGAATTTGCCTTAGATTTTGTGCCTCCCGTTTAGTTTTCCAGAATTTATAAAGGTACCTGATGACCACTTTTGCCACCAGCTGCCTCTGAACAAGGGTGTTTTCCTAGGAGCAAAAACACTATGTAAAGTAAGATAATGCAATGTTTTTATTGGTCATTTGAATGGCTACTCCTATCTTCCCATCTACCTTAGTCTATGACATCTATATCAACAAATGAATTATGCTGTATATCATTACTTTTTAACTGATTCTCCCAGTCTAGTAGAAAAGTAGACTGTAGCTCCCTATTTTCCCTCTTCCATTGCCTTCCAGCATTTTGCACACATCCACTAAGCCCCTTTCTATCTGACCTCTATAAAGAACCACAGCTTTTTCAGACTCTCATTTTCCCTCTTCTCAGTACTTTTATTCCTCTAAAACTGGAAACCTGTGTCTATTGTTGGGATTTTTTTTAATGCAGACTAATCAGTCAGAACTGTCTGTATGATTTCAAATGGAGATGAGTTACAGACTGAATATTATAACAACTTAGAGTGTTTTTATCCTTTTTTTTTAACTGATGGTGTATCATGGCAGGGGTTTCATTAGCTATGTTAACATTTTTTTTTCCTTTGAATCATTCATGGTTATTTGGAAGTACCATGTACATGCTATCTTTTCCAGTGAATTTTCATCAATGTTAAATCCTTAGCTGTTCCAGGGACCATTCACTCAGGTCACTCTGAACTTATCCTAGGAAAAAAGTTCAAAAATCACTTTAAGGATAATAAAAAAATGTTTGGATTCTACCCCATTTAAAGACATGGGGCTACATTTTTTTCTAAAACTTTGATGTAATGATTTTCAGAGGTTAGCAATAAACTCTCTGAAAGGATGCAGGTGAGTCACTATCTAAGCATTTAAAGACTTCAAGAACACAGATAAAAATACCCTAAGAAAAAAGAACACTTGACCACAATATTTAGCATTGTTCAGGAATACAATAAATTATACAGCAATTTATCCTGCCAACATATCTTAAAAAGCTACACAAAGGATCTACGACTAATATCTGTAATGCAAACTGTAGTTCTGAGATATGTCCTAAGACTGAAAGCAAGGGGAAAAACAAGTGCACTACTACAAACCTGTGCTTTCAGCTCCCACTACTTATAAGATTATAATGGATTTGACTACCTTTGGTATTAGTAATTTCCTCAATGAATCTGTGGGCGGAACAAAAATGTGGAAATTAAAACTGGGAGGGTATTGTATGTTCAAAATATCCACCTCCACTCAGACACAGTAGATTTGATTCAAGACGTCATCTTTCCATGCCTCATTTTTTCCATGTGTAAAGTGATTCAAGTCAGAATATGCTCCTTTACCACTATTAAGCCTCTTCTCCCACCTTAGTTCCCTTGTGTTTCTATATGCATCTCCTCTTCTGAGAATGAAAGGAGAGAAATCACTATTAAAACTGCTTATGAGAAAACTCAGTTGATTCCCTCCCAGTGACTCTGCTCCTAGTTGCTATCACTCTGAAGGCTGGGTGGCACACAAGTCCCCTATGCAGCCATCTTCAGTGATATGGTAAAGGTCTATCTTCCTTGATCAGCTACCCAGCATCTTGTCCTCTGATGCCTACCAAATATCATAAGCATCACAATTACATACCATCCCTCCCCAATTATCTGAATATGAATTAATGTTAAATGAGTAAGGGAGGATATTTGTGATATACAACAGAAGTAATATAATCTTCCTTTCCCATAACCTTAACTTCCTGAACATGCAATCCCCTTAAAACATGAAAAAAATATATAATGAGAGGATAAGTAATATTAGACTTCTCCCTGCAGCCTGAACTACTCAGTTTTAAGCATTTATTTTACTCTACTTTGACAAATACCTTTGTGGCACCTACCAGCGAGAGCCTGGAGCAAAATTCTGCTTAGATTTCTAACTATCTTAAATAGTATCCTAGAATTAATTAGTATCCATTTTCCTGGCATAAATTTGGTAGTAGAAAAGAATGAAAAATTTTTGCATTGCAGAAACATGTAGCATACACATGAATCTCTTTGGCAGTGCCTACTCCAGTTCCCACTCTTGTTAAAATGAATGTTAGAACTTCTGTTGATTAGTGGTAGATCTGAAATCTAACTCAATTTGACTTAACTTCTGTAAGGTCAGTATACAAGACTTGGCAAGTTTAAGCTGCTGGAGCCCTACATATAAGGAGTCTATTGATTCCACATTAATATAATGCAAAGAAAGTATCACTGAGATCAAGTAACATCAGGTAGTAACCACGAAAAACTTTTTAAGAAACACTCAAGCTAGTAGTTATACTTTACAGGCAAATCATGACAGTTTCAAACATGAGAATTAGTAAAATTGTGGGAACAGCCATAGTTAAAAGGCATGGAAATAAGGCTACACAAACCTGTCAGCATCCATTGGACTACAGAGGCTGTGAACACCAAATGTCATCCTGTTAAATTCTATACTTTCTATTAGCTCTGGATTATTTTCATTAGTTCTGGATTATTTTCAAGTATAACCTTATTTTGGAATAGTCAGATTTTCTTGTTTTCCCGAGAAAACTGTTACAACCATACAAATATACAACAGTTGATCAATATTTGAATCATGTATTTTTCTCACTCTTTTTTTAATCTGATGAAATAAAAATCAAATAATTTTGGACTGAGGGGGGGTTGATGATCAGGGCTGGGGGACATGTTGTGGGTGCAGGGGAAGAGCAGCTTGAAATCCCATAGGATTTATTATGGGATGTTTGGGGAGGAACCAAAGGTGTGAAAAGGGGGTTGAGGTGATCTGTAGAGGACCAGGTGTGGGAAAACGAGGGGCAACGGGGCAAAAAGGGGCCAGTGGCAGGTAAGTAGTTGGCTGGGGGGGGGCGGTGCATGTAATGGTCTGTTGCAGCAGCTGGTGTGGGGCTGCAGCCTCAGGGGCTGCACATCCTGGTGCCAGCAACTCCAACAACTGGGGACACAGATCAAGGGGCAGCTGCTGGTAGGCTGAGGGTCTGAGACAATTGCCAGAAGGACCTACCTCATTCACTTGTGTGCATGTCACCACTTATGGATCCCCACCCTGGTCTGCCAGAGAGGAGCAGAATGAGGCCCTTGGCGCTGCCTGAGTCCATGTGAGTGCTTTTGGTGTCTGTGTGATCTGTGTGTTCAGGTATGTGTAAAGGTATGTGTATGGTGTGTACGTGTGCTCTGTGTGCATCTACCTCACTGCTGGTTGAACCTGGGGATGCGGAGCTGAGCAGCCCCTCCTCTTCTAGGCTCTTGGATCCAGCAGGATGTATTTGTTCACATATTTTGTTTCCTACACTTTTTTTTTTTAACTTCTGTCACTTCACCAACCAGTTGCTAAACAGTAAGTACAGTGTCGAGATATCTCTTCGAAATATTAGATGGTTTCCCACAAGAAAACCTCAGAAGAAAAAAAATCTAAAATAATAGATTATAATAAGGCAGAACAACACCTCAGAGTTTTCCAAACACTGAATGAAGTAGACAAGGTAAAAAAAAAAAAGGATAACTGCAACATAAATGGTTGGTAACATCCACTCAATTTTGATAATAAGGGTTTACAGAACATGAAAGAAAAATAATTTAATGGGCTGTCATAATGCAAGTAGAAATAAAAGAAAAGGACTGAAAACTAATTGTATGGATAGCATGTAGATAGCTGGCTTGAGCTTCTGAACATATAGACATCCTCTCTGTGGGCACTGGTGCACTGCTGACCAACCCATTTAGTCTTCTTTATGCAATGTGTGTCTGCTCCAAAGGACATCTGTTTCAGAAGCTAATGAATGGAATACAAGGATGTGTAAGTTATTTTATCTTCAAGAAACATGATTAAGTAACCAAACAAAAAAAATATCACTTTGAAAAGGAAAAATGAGAAACAGAAATCACTCAGATTAACCCCTGAAGGGTAAGGCAGTTACTCTTTCCTGTATTCTGGTGATCTCATGTCTATATATGGAGAATGATCTCCAGCAGTTTAATGCTTGAGATGACTTCTTGCACACAGTTCTAGAGAGAAAAGAGATGAAGGAACTAAATCATGCAAAATGGACATAGTTCATGCAGAAATGTCAGGAAGGAAGTATCAGAACAGGTTCCTTGCTCGCAGAGAAATTAAATTGGAGGCTCTCTGGTGACAGCAACTGAGCTCTACCCTGAGCTACTTGGCTGCAATCTGCATGCAAGGTTTGGAATCAAAATTAGTACTCTGTGATCTGGACTGAACAGTTACTGAGCATTCAGGCTGTCCACTTTACATTTCAGCAGCACCTCAGTGCTGCCCTGCAGCTTCATCTATTATAAAATTCCTCGGAGACTGAAACACGTAGAAATGACTAAAACTAGAAACATAATAAAAAAAATTCATGAAGAGTATAATTTTGAAGATACATTGGGCTGAACAAAAAGCCTGTTTGTTTGCTTATTTATTTCCATTTCCAGAACTGTTGCAGTATGTTAATCTATATTCTCAAGTTATTCTTAATGCAACTGCCTATAACCACAGCAGTTTAAGATAACAAATTCCATCTCCCCTTTGAATAATTTCTTCTTCCTCACATGTACATACATACTGCAATTTTCAAATGCTAGGCAAAAAAAGGAATGAGTCAGACATTAAGTGCTTTAGATTATATGTGATAATTAAAGTTCATAATTATAAGGTCTTCACATTTAATCTCACTTTGTCACACGTAGACTTTGGCAGTGATTTCTAGAGCCTGTGGGGCTTCGCTGGTCTTGACTGGATGGATATGGGCACAGGATGAAAGGCAGTCTCTTGGATACTAAGACAACCAGAACTTTATAGATAAACCAGCACCCTGAAACTAGACATGGAAATTCAAAACTCAGGCCAGGGAGCAGGTGCTGAATGTCCTTCCTCCAGCTACCAAAAAAGCACAGCATCTTGCAAAAATTTCCATTTCTGGATGGACATGAGATTACTCTCTACCTCACTCCTAAGTAACTGCATGCTAAGAGGAGTATTAAAAATTGGAAGTCCTTTGCAAAAGCTATCCAAAAGCTACCTTACATGTCAGTCTTCAGACTGAGAATGTTAGAAATACTCAAATATTAGAAGTAACTAGAGTTAATTATGGAGGTACTCTCATTACCACTAGGTCAATAAAAACACGGCACTGTGTGTTAGGGCAGTGAAATATTAAAGACACACATGGACACATCAAAAGCATGGTTGGAACAAGAAATGCCCCTGAAACAGATTGTTCCACAACCACATTTGGCTGCCAGCAAATGGGTTTCATTTCTGAGTGTCTTAATCATAGGATTTATCTGGCAGCCTTTCAGAAGTGTTACTGAAATTACCTTTTTTTCTTGTAAGCTAGGATTAGTATAATACAAATACAGGTAAGTTGCCACATGACAATACAGTATTTGTTAGGACTTCATCCAGATTTCTGGGAAAAGAAAGACAGTATTACTTAAACATTGATTCAGATGAACACCTGCAATAGTTACAAAGGACACAATAAACAGCACAGAAGTAGGATATAAATATTAACTGTGCCTCTATTTGTTACAGAACAGGAAGGAAAAAAGAAGGAAGGAAAGAATATAAAAGAAAAAACAAATGAAGGAAAAGAAGGAAAGAAGAATCAGACTGTGTGCTGTCTGGGAAAATGTGACATGGGATCATGATACAGAAACAACATTTTTAGACGCTAATGATAACTGTATCAAGGAGCAACTAGGTAAGTGGTATGCGGAGGGGCAATAACCCTCACTGTGGTTCAAGCAACGCATACATGGGACCTGTTCCAAAATTTTAGCACTGAAGAACTGCATTGCAACAGGGACTATAGCTTGCCCTGCAGAAACAAAAAGTGTGCAAAACCCCCAAATCCACTGGACCTATGCTCAACAGAAAAAAACCCAAACAAACAAACAAAAAACGAAGTGAGGAAGCTGGTCAAAGCCAAAGGTGGAGAGGAGACCAAAAAGATGTTGACTGCTGAAAAATATAATTTTGGAGAGACAGAGCAAACTTATACCACCAATCAAGAGTAACTTGAAGGGAAGCTGGTACAACTAACCATCAGGAATAAGGCAAGTTACTAGAAGAAGTAATCCTTTGAAAAGCTGAAGTTGTGTCCAAATATATTAAATCCAAAAGAAAACATCATAAACATGAGATGACAGTCCAAACAGAATATGCACAAAAAAATTTTAAAATGAGTAAGAAGTTGTCCTTTACACGTATGTGGAACAGCAAGTCGGTAAAGTCTGAACAGTAACCAGGTCCAAATGGCACTGAGCCCTAAGCTCCAGAGGACCTCAAGGACAAAACTGCTGAATTATTAACTCTGATGCACAGCATCTTAAAAAGAGCTTTGTTACTGAGGACATGAACTTTGGAGATAGCTATTTTTGACGATTTGAGGGGAGATATGTCCATCTACAGGCTTGTAAGTCTGGTGCCTGTCATGACACAAACCATAAGAAACTGTAGCAAAACATAGAGTCAGTGGGCACAGAGGCAAATATGATTTTTGGAGTGTCAGCACAGCTCTTGTACACTGTGAGTGTGCCAGAGTTCTCTAAAGGTGTTCAAAAGCAACTAGATAAGATTTAGTTGAAACTCTTTACATGGTTTTCTGAAACACTTTTGACAAGATCTCTTGCCAAAGGATTTCAGGAAACTAAGGATCAATGAAATAAGAGGGAAGGTCTTGTGTTTTGATAAGTAGCTGATTTAAACACAGGAAAAAGAATAGGACTAAATGGTCTGTTCACACACTAAAAAGGGATCTAAAGTGCACTCACAAACTGAACACTGTGTGCGCACCTCAAAAAAGGATCTGGTGGAACCAAGAGACGAGCAAGGATGTGTGGAACAGTGGCTACAGGAGCCAGTTATTCTGCTAGGAAAAGAGGCAAATGGGAGAGAGATCTAGTCAAGGTCTTAATGGCCATGATAGTCATAACGTCATACCAGGGTTTCATATTGGGTATCAAATGAGCACTATGGAGTATCCAGTGAAGCTGAGAAATAGCAAGTTCAAAGTAGTAAAAAAGATGGCAGTTCCTCCATACCACATTTATATGTGGAAGTCCCTGCCACAGAGCATAGGGGAATCTGCATGATGTCAGGGACAAAACAAGTTAATGGAAGAGAAAGCCCCTCTGGCTTGCTTAGTCATATCCTAGCTGCAAAATGTTGGAGGCTGAGAAAGTACCCATAAGACCTGTGCTTGCCACGTTCTTAGGCAGACTTTCCTTGGTGGCCACTGCTGCAGGCTGGTAACTGGACTAAATAAACTCTTCATCTGACCCAGAAGAGCTGTTCTGTTCTTCTCACCATGGAGGTTTGTACAGATATTTTACCAATGCTGACAGTCATCCTCAAGAGACCCTTCTGATGCACTACAGTGCCAAAAGGGTGTGTCTGGTGATGAAAGGTACCTCTGATAATGGTAAGCCATTGAGCCAACTACATCTGGTATTTTCTCTGGTAAGTGTATGTATTATAAATGTATAAATAAATATTAATCCAATGTTCCCTAGTTTTCAAACTACCAAAATCAAATTTGGGGTTTTCAGTAGTGCTTTTGCATCTCTGACAGGACACTGAAACTCACCACAGCAACTCCCTCAACACTTTGCAAAGAAAAAAAAATAATTGTTAACACTCTGTGGTAAATAATCTTAGCTAGAACTTATTGCTTGCTTTTATTACATTTTTGTTTTGTTCACTAACACCCAGACTCTACTGTGTTAAAGTAGTGGTATGTCAGAAACCATTTAATTAAGAGCTTAAAGTGAATTTTTTTTTTTTTGGTCTTCAATGTGTATTTTTTAGTATCAATGGCATTTTACTTGGCAGTTAATGGGAGCTTGTGTGGTTTTATTCCTCTTTACTGTTACAGATTGTCTCACCCTTCTCACAGGCCAAGTGAAGCCTCAGGACCTTTATGAAGACTTGGTCCATTTTCCTCTTACTCTTGTCAGTTTCCCATACAGGGTTAATCTCCTTGATCCTTTTGGTTCTGAGGCCTTCATTTTCCTCATCCATCTTCTTATTCTTGAGTCCTTTGTGGTAGCATCCTCAGTTCTTCGCTTTCTTCAAAGCCAGTATTTAGCATTATCTCACATTACATTAGATAGACGCACATCACAAAATATATCTGCTAAAATGCTACACTTTGTCTTTTTCTTTAATGTCCATAAGGTTCTCCCTCGTGTGGAAACATATGCCCCTACTGCCTTTCCGCTAGGATGATGTACTCTCCTGTCTTAGGGCTCTTCTGTGCTCCATTTTCTTTCCATTAGCATACTCCTCTCACCCAGTTCCCTTTTCCTACTTCTAAGAAGGATCCTCTTCTTGAAGCCTGAAGTGCAAGGGCTCCATCTGCCACCTGTTTGGCTCAGACTGGTGCTTTGGCCGTAAGAGCGAGGCCAACCTGATCACTGATTCCGGGGATGTAGAACTGCAAGACAGGTTAAATGTTTGAGCACTGCACTGCAATAATACCAACAAAGACAAAAAAGGAACTGACATCAGGGAGGTTGTGGGCCTCACAGATGTAGCCAATACATATCTAGCCATATATATAGAATGCTGTTTGATTTAAAATAGCTAAACCCCATAATACAATCCCACCACCACCAACTGTATCATGAGCATAGAATTTCACAGGCTGCTTCCAGAAAACTGACAGAAATTACCATTTCCAAATATAAATTGCTTCCAAACACCTTGCTTTATGACATTCTATGCAGGTGTTGACCATGCAGTGTTTATGTCTCTTTATGCAAAATGTACAGCGGAGGATTTTCTTTGCACATAATCTGCTATTCTAGTGCTGTTTGTTTTCAATTCTGAACCAAAATCCTTTATTCTGACTTGATCTCTTTATCATCCATTCCTTTTCAAGTCCTTGCTCTCTGGTGAAAGTAAAAATTTCACCATGGTTTAATCATCTATTTTACAGCTCACTCACAGATTTTTGTTGATTCTTTAGAATCCTGTCTTTTTTTTAATGCTTCTCTTGGAAGTTTTGGAGTCCATCAAGAAATTTCTAAAAATTTTGAAATATATGATTTTTGTTCTTTTTCTAGAACAGTGTATGAACAGGAAAGGATCAGTGTACTGATCTTTTCCATCTACTGAATGAATTGTCCTCAGGTATTTTATGCATATACACATCCTTAAAATTGAAATACTTCTTCCTGTAAGTAATTGTTAAGAAAAAGCAAGCTTTCAACTCCAGTTTTCCTCTGTTGGATTATGTCACTGCGTTTGTTGTTAATTAAAACAGTAGAGATGTGGTCTGCTAGAAAACAGATGTTGGCACTCAGTTTGCTAGACAAGAGGGGAAAACTACACAAAAGTGCTCATCATTATGAAAAAAGATTTGGAACCAAAAAGTACCAACCAAAATGTTTTTGAAATAAAGAGATGCCACTGCTTGACAGGACTAATGAAGGTCTGCTTGACGATTTTTAGCAAGAAGGTAAAATTGTTTTGGCAGCTGCTGCCCAACTCTCCTGCTATTCTGTAAGCTACTACCTCCACGTATAAGACAATAAAAATACATCATGAAAAAGTAACGGTGGATCCCTTTATAATTTCTGACTATGGAAGCAAAGGGATTTTACGTTATGTGAGGTTTCTTTTTCACTGCCTCAGAGCTAACCTCCCATGCTTTAATGCTTTAATCCTGCCACTTAACGCTCCACTAAGAGAGGGAGGGGAGGCAAAATGACTGCATTTTGAAAATTAATGAACCATGTGTATTTTTGGAGAAAGAATACAATTTAAGAGAACAGGGACGAAAAGCTGCAACACAGGACACAGAAAAAGTCTTATTACTGGCACTAGATCTATTAGGCGAGAAGAAAATTATTTTTACAGCACGCCCCGAAGAGATCGGGGGCCTGGAAGATGAAAACAACGCTTCAAAGACCACCTACTTTTGCTCCTCGATTTTTCCTCCTTCGAGGCACCCGTGGGCAAACTTCCCTGTGCACCCGCGGCACTGACGGGCCCACGCTCACCGCGGGCACAGCCCTCGTGGCTACCCGCGCTCGCCGGCGGAGCAGCCGGCTGCCGCACAGCGCGGGCCGAGGCGCCTCGCCGCGGGGCTGGGCGCTGGTTTCGGGGCGAGTGGGCCGGGCAGCGGCCGCTGAGCCGCGCAGAGCCAGCGGCGCAGCGGCGGTGGTCCCCGAGGCTGCCCGCGCCTCGGAGCCCCGCGGCCGCCGAGTCTCCCTCCCGCCGACCGGCCGCCCCGCCCCGCCCGCGAAGCGCTTCGGGCAGCGGCCGGAGGGGAGGGGGAGGAGGGCGAGCAGCCCCCTCGCCCGCCACATGCGGCGGGGCCCGCGCAAGCCTCCGCGCATCCCCCACCGGCGGCGCTCGTCTCGCGAGACGTGGCGGCGGCCGGCGGGCTAAGAGGCTCTGACAGACGGGCGAGCGCCCGGGCGCCGCGGCCCCCCCCCTACCCCGGCCCCGGGCTAGGCGCGGCAGCCTCCCCGCCCCTCCCCGCGCCGCCGCCGGGCGGATGCAGCGGCCGCCATAGCTCGGGCCAGGAGGAGCCGCCGCCGCCCTCTCCGCAAGCGCCGCCGGCGAGCCGGGGAGCCGCTGCCGCCGCCGGGAGCGGGCGGGGCCTGGGGGGCGGGCGGCGCCGGCGGTCCCCCGCATCTCGCCTCCGTCCGAGCGGGGAAGCGAGCGGGCGCGGCGAGGCGGCGCGGGGCGGTTCCCGTCCGAGCTCCTGCGTCCGCCGAGGGGGGTTCAGGTGGGGCGGCGGAGGGCGGGGAGGCGGAGGGCGCCGGGGGCCGTTTCCTTCCCGGCTCCGTCGCGTCACGCCGGCCGCGGGCCCCGCGCCGCTCCCTGCCGCCGAAGCCCCGGTGGGCTCGCCCGGCGCGGCCGCTGCTCGCCCCGCGCGGCGCTGTCAGAGCGGCGGGCGGCGCCTCCGCGTAGCGGGCGCGCGTGGGGGACGGCGAGGGGGGGGCGGGGTGAGCGGGGCGGCCGGTGCGGGGCGAGGGGCGGCGGCGGGGCCGGGTGCCGCGGCGCGGGGGCGCGCGGGGGGGGCAGGGGACGGCGGCCGCCCCGGCGGCATCATCACCTGGCGCTGCGGCGCGGGGCGGGGCGCGGCGCCGGCCGTTGTCTGCGGCGCGCGGCAGCCGCGGGCGCTAGTTGGCGGCTTAAAGCGGCGGAGCCGCCGCCGAGAGGGGCGCTCAGAGCCGCCGGGGCCGCTGCCGCGCGCAGTGCTCGGTCGGCGAGGGGCAGCATGGAGGGCGGGGAGCGGCAGCAGCCGCCGCCGCCGGCCGGCCCGGCAGCGCGGGGAGCCGCGGGCGAGGAGCGGCGCCCGGAGGAGGGTAAGGATGCGGCGGCGGGCAGCGTGCTGGGCAGACCGCTGGGTCCCACGCCGAGCCAGAGCCGCTTCCAGGTGGACCTGGTGGCCGAGGGTGCCGGCCGCCCGGCCGCCGAGCCCCGCAGGGCGAGCGCGGAAGGCGGCGCGGCCGGCAAGGGCGCCGAGGAAGCGAAGGGCCGGTTTCGCGTGAACTTCGTGGACCCGTCGGCCAGCGACGAGAGCCCCGGCGAGCCGGGCGGCGGCAGCTCGGAGGGCGCCAATGTCAGCTTCCAGAACGGCGGCGACACGGTGCTGAGCGAGGGCAGCCTCCACTCCGGCGGGCACCACCATTACTACTACGACACCCACACCAACACCTACTACCTGCGCACCTTCGGCCACAACACGATGGACGCCGTGCCCCGCATCGACCACTACCGCCACACGGCCGCCGACCTGGGCGAGAAGCTGATCCGGCCCAGCCTGGCCGAGCTGCACGATGAGCTGGACAAGGTGAGGGGCCCTCGGCGGCGCTGGGCGGAAAACGCGAAAAGCTCCCTGAGCCTCGAGGAGGCGTAGATAATGCAAATGCATCGGGTGCCTTGCGTCTGTGTCTTTTTTATTATTATTTTTTTTTTCCCCTTTATGACGCAGTGGGGTTTTTCCCCCCTGTATTTTTGGGAGTTGCTCCCCGTGGTGGACCCCGCGGTTACAGCTGTAGGTTAGCGAGGCAAATGTTTTCTTTATACCCGAGAGAGGGTCCGTTACAAACGCAGCGGTTTATCCGCTTCTGGTCTATGTCGCCTTCAACAGATAGGGAATTGGCATCTGCGAGAGATACTAGTCTGGAGAGGGAAATGAAAATGTTTGGAAGAGATGCTGGGGGGGGGGGCGGGGGAAGGGAGGGTACGTTCCCTTTTAACGGCGATTAGAGGTTTGTCTCCTAACCAGCGGGAAACGCGTGCACACGCAGAGCCGGGCCGGGCCGAGCCGAGCCGAGCCGCCTCCTGGTGTGATGCTGGCGGCTGCTCAGACACAGCCAGGGTTCCTGCTCCTTCCCCTTCGGGAGCCTTCCCAACCTGCTGAGTAGCCCTGCCTGTGAGGGCGTCGTGATCAAGGCTTCAAAAATTTCGAAGCAGTTTATGTCAAGCTTTTTCTATTTTGGACTAGTCAGTATGTTATTGGAAACGAGTTAGAGTGAAAACTTACTTGCATTGTAGGCTGTCTTTACTAAAAGGCAAGCTTTAGCTGAACCTGGAACTAATTTGATGTATATTTTAGGTCATGGTTAAACTGTCATGACTAAAACAAAGCCAGATCGAACTATTGCAATGCTCTTTTCTTGCAGTCTGAAAATTGCTTCTTGATATTTGACTGTGCTCTAAGACGTCTGTTTCTAGTGGGTTTTTCTGCTGGTTTAGGGAGATAAAGGAAGTCGTGGGCCACATACTAATGAAGTAAAGAATACTCTGTTTCCAGAACTTTTGTCATCCCCCCTTTTCGCTCCTTATAGGTGAAGTTCCATGAGGAAACGTTTGCTCTTTTGAGTCTGTCCTGTTTCACAGCATTACTAGGGCGCTCAGTGCATCTGCACTGATCCGTGGGGTTCTTTGGGGGGTGTGGTGATTCTTTAAGCATGTGGTTTTTTTGAAACCAACTCTTCATTTGTTCTGACAGAAATAATTGTTTGGTGTGCTATAGAGATACTTCCTTCCAACAACTAAGATTAGATATCAAAATAATTACTAACCATAACAGCAAATTACTTTCCTTTCAGGTTCCCTCTTGATGGAGTTAAATGATGTTCTGTAGTCTGATTCTAAATTAGTATGGAATGGAATTTGGCAATTATTGTCTCATGCCTGGAGTTAGATACACTATAAATAAACCATGTAATATATGGGTAACCACACACATTTTTTTCTTTCCCTCTTGCACCCCGTGTTTCTGACTCCTGGCCCATAATGGGATGACCAGGTTGTTAGATACTCTGTTCTGTAAGCAGGACGTTACTTGAATTGCTAAGCTTGGCAGAAAGGTTTTTGTTGTGTTTATATTTCAGCAGTCAAGAAAGCTCTTTATGACACCATTAAGACATTTCAATGTGGAATCTAACTATCTGGAACTATAGTTTCTATAAGTAAGCAATTTTCTTGGCATGTTGTGGCATACAGAGGCTGTAGACTTCCTAATTAAGAGGCTCATTATCAGAACAGTTTCACTGTGAGCATTAACTGGAATTATTAATTCCTCAAATGTCATTTACTTGTTCTTCAGTGTGAATAGGTGCCTATGTGAAGGTTTTTTTTAAAAGTCATGTCCTGTCTGTTGTGCTGCTCCCCCCCCCCCCCCGAAGAAAGGGGTCAGGGTGAACTATGCAATTTCAGTTATATGTGATATTATACTTAAGTATTTTTAAAACTGTTATGGTATAAACTCTGGAAGTTAAATTGAAATTCTACATAGTATTGCAGCTGTTCTGTTGCAGGATGTTTTATTTCCAATGCAATTAATGTTTGCAAGCATTTAGGCTTATATGAAGAAAAACAGCAATTATTTTTGATTCAGACTTAGCAAAACAGTTGGGAAGATGAGAGCACAAAAGCTTTTAATAAGGGTGTGTCATGCATAAAAGCTTTTAATAAGGGTGTGTTGGATACCTATATTTCTCCCAATCTCTGGAGTATAAAATATACTGCATCTGTGATTATGTACTTGATTTCTGGCCACAGAATGCTGATAACTTTTAAATCATGATGGCGCTGTACTTTCATATAAAGGATGTTCACAAAGCTATAGTGCTTTTTTTCACTGTGTTTCCAGAGGGTTTATTGTCTCTATTCCCAAAGTGACTTCAGTTCCTGCTGACTAACAGTAACAGTCTCGAGTGTTGGATAATACTATGCATTAGATATTTCACTGACTTTTGTGATCTTGAAAAATTAAGATGGCTTTTTTGCTGTGGTTTTTATACTAAATTTATACAGAGTATATGCCAAAGACATAGCAGGGCAGCTGGTATAAACATTCTAGTACCATTACATAAAATTCACGCTACATGAAGATCTATTGTTGTGTTCCTGCTTCTTGACCCATTGCATCAATGTTGGCAGTTACTTCGTTGTTAGACTCGGGCAAAAATGTGTTCACCAATAGTGTGGTTCATTGCTTTGAATGTAGCAATTTCATCTTGCAGTTGAAGTTTGTGATCATCTTTTCCTTTTAAAAGATAAAGGTTTTGAGGCAGTGTTACAGTAATGTTGATGCTAGTGCCAATTATAGAACAGTTTTTTCCTTAGGTTTGTTTACGAGCTTCATATGTCTAATTTTTCTACTGATTCTGTTCTCACAGAGTAGCACTGTTGGAGGAAGATGCACATACACGTACAAAAGGGTACCTTTTGACAAGGGCTCGTTGTGCTGTCCTGTTAGGTGTCTAACCCCCTCAGATTTCGTGTGGTTATTCCAACAGTGTCTTTCCTATAGAAAAGAAAGGGATTGTGCTTGAAACTGGATGTGGAAACGCAGTTGGGTGATGCCTCAGTACTCTGAAGTGGATGAATTGCATACTACTGGTGTTGGTCTGCCCTGTTAAATTCAAGAGATGGGTCTTGTCTACATATGTCGTTGGCTGTAGATAGCCAAGGTGATCAATCTGTTGCTTAACAGGTTGGTGTGCATTAATCTTACTCTGCTTTAGAGAGATGATAGAGGGAATTTGGTGGTGCTGTTCTGGTTGCTAATCTTGTAGATAAAGTGATGCTTTGTAGGAGCACTTGTCTCGAAGGATGCAGAAGTGAGAGGATGGATATTAACAAAGAAGTGTAAGGAAAACAGCATACCATGATACATAAGTTTCTGTTGCAGTGGTGTCTCCCGCCCTCTTGAGGCATCCCCCACCTTCAGACAGTAGGAAGATTAAGTGTCCTAGCTTTTCTTAGTAATTGTTTTTCTGTCTTGCAGTTTAGGAATGTGTTTTGCCTAGGTCAGCTACATGTGTAAGTAAAGCTCTACCCTACAGAGGACATTCCATCTCCCTTTATGTCTTCCTCAATGTAAAAATTACTATAATGTCATAGACCTTATGGTTTAAAGTATTCAGAATTGGACTGTGTTTTAGTATTCCACTGCTGTGCATTAATTTGCAGTTTTTCTGTATAACGTTGTCTTAATTGGGGAACTTATTTTTTTAAAGAATGAACTCAGACAGCACTTGAGTGGTTCTGTTAAGTCTTTTGTGCAGTCCTTTACAGCTGTGGTAAGTAGCTGTTACTTGAGCAAAGCCCTCTACTGGTAGCTTTGTTCTGTTTGTTAAATACTCACTAAGAGTACTATTTGGTTCCCTTGACAGACCAGAAGGTACTGATCTCAGAGGAAGACTTTTACACCACCTCTTCTCCCCCAGACAAAATGAAAAAAAAACCCCAAAGGCATTTAAAACCACAAGCGTGCCTTGCATCTTCCCACACAGAAATCCATGCACCTGTCCTCTTAATTTGGAGACAGAAGTAGGAAGGAAGAAGGAAGACATGACTGATAGTCTTGATGCATAACGAAGGGGTTTCTGTTTGTTTTTACTCAAGATGGATGGCTATAATTTTTGTAAACTATCTTTCTGGCTTTGATTTGTAACTTTGCAGTTTCTTCTCTTACGTGATAGGTTAAAATGTTTAACGTAAGCGCAGTGAAAAGGCTGGATATGGCACTGCTTTTTAGCAAAGGATGTATTCTCTTTTAAAAATGTTAAATGTCTGCTACACCTCTAACACTTAAATTTTTTTTTTTCTAGTTCTTAGTTTGTGTCTGCTTAGCCTGTAGAGAAAACAGAGCTCAGCTGAAGATGCATAAAAGGCCAAAAGATGATACTGATTCATTCTAGGCTATCAAGTTATCTGACCATGTTATATAAGGTCTGTCTTTAAAAACTCCTTCCTTCCCCCTCTGCTGGAAGGCTGAGACCTTCTTGCAGATAGTTTTTATTGTACTACCTTGCTGACTCTTGGTTATAGTCAGTAGATCTCTTAGTTCTTGAGTCAGTGTAGTTTAATTTGGATAGCTTCTTCTCCTTCTTGCTTTCCTTTGCATTTGTAAGCAGAAATTAAATTTTCTTTCTGAACTTCATCATACTAAAAGAATCAAGATACACTCTTTTTTAGTCTCTGTGCTATTGGACATCCTGGAAGTGTTCAATTTGTAACTGTTCTCGCTCATCACTTCTGAAAAACATGAGGTCAGTGCACCTGTACTCAGATGAGACTTCAGCATCATGCAAAGCGGTGTTTCAGTCTCTGTGGAGAATCTTCACTTTGCTTATCCTGATACCCCATTTAATTACCACCATCTTTATCAAGGGGAAAAAATTTAATGTACTGTTCTGTTTGCAGCAGTAAATGTTATTAGTCCTTCAGGGTTTGTATTTTATAAGTACCATGTGTATTTTGTAATTTTACATTGATTGGTGCTTGAATCTCTCTTATATAATCTTTGTGATAAGTCTTTAGTGCAAAACACCCATGGATTACTGAAATCCTTGAACTGTCTTCAAACTGCTAATATTGCTCTCACTACTTTGTTTTTGTTTTGTTTTGGAGAAGCTGGAAATAACAGCACTCTTAAGTTACAGTTTGACAGCGCAAGTGGGGACTGCTGCTGAAAGGTCTAAACTTTTCTGCTTTCTTGTGGTGATGTTTGTATTTTTGAGTTGGATCTGGGAACTGATCTGGTTTACAGAAAGCAAACACTCCCCACACTCAACTACAAAGTCTTGAATTGGATGTTGTGAGTCAGTTCCCCGATCCAATACACCAGTGATCTCCACAATCTTTTGACTCCACTCTTGTATCAATAAAAAAATTTTTGAGCGTGCACCCCTAATAAACATTTACTTATTTACTTATTAATTGTATACCTGTACCACTGTACTAATACTATGTATCGTATGAAATAAAAAGTAAAGGATGGCAAAAAGATGAAATAAACACTTTCAGAAACACTTTTGTACTTTATTGACATTACAAAAAGTGTTTTCTTGCCATGCTCCCAATGGTGCACCCCTTGGAGACTGCTGCAGTGCACTATGAACCCCTGGAGTGCCCACGTCAGACGAAAAGTCATTGTAATTTGCCAGAAGAGTACAAGTAGAGGAGAAAAGAAGGAGGGAGTGCCTGTTTGGAGGAGCTTGTTTTTTTTAATAAACCGATCTTGGATGACATTTTGTCACTGAGTGACTAGTTCAAGACCAGAACCTGAAACAATAGCGGTAACTTCTCTCTAGCTGGGCAGATTTTCTTTCAGCATAAGCTCCTTCAGAACTGGTTTAAGAGGAAGATGCTGTGGAATTAATCTTCATCTTCAGATTAACTTTCTTACATTTGGTGCTGCGTTTGTTTAGATCTCAGATAATTTTCATTCCAAGGTGATAAGTTTTCTGCAAGTATTTAGGATAGTCCAGAAAAAGAGTTCTTTCAAGGGTAGTCAGAGATGTAGACAGCATATAGGTTTTTTCCTTATTGCTTTGCTCTCATAGGCATTGAGTTTCAGTTGTGTTAATTTCCAATTCCTAGGTCTAACAAGATTATTCTGCATCACTTGACAGGTCTAAGTGGGCAAATTACTTTTCTTAAGAAGTAACTGTTTCAGTCAGGTTTGGATATTGATATTTACTGTATAGTTCTAGGGTTTTAGTGGGAAGGAGGCTTAGATAAATTCATTGTGGCATAAATAAAAGCTATGAGGATATCTAACAAAGCTTTAGGGTTAGCAGTTCTGAAACTGATCAGTTGTAGAGAAGAAAGTAGTTGCTTGTCAGCAGCAATATTGCTAGTGTTACTAGTCTACAAAATAGACTGTCCATGCCAGTACTGACTGTTCTTTAAGAGAGTGTTATGTAGAGTAAGAGATTTTAAAAGTAATTACCTACAATACTTGCTCCCTTTTAGAGCTGTTTATTTTCCTTACAAAAAACACTTGAAAACTGTCAGACCTGTCGAGGTGTCTTTCAAACTTAGTATTAAAAACTCACTGTGATTTGTTGTTAGTCTACAGAGCAAAGTTAACAATAGTATCTCAGCCATTTTGATCAGCGGTTGCAAACAATAGTCAGTGTCACCAGATCAAGCCAGAGACTGGTGAGAACTTACTTAAACATACAAGAAGAAAAGTACTGGAATACTTTGTACTGTCAGTCAATCAAATTTGAGAGTTCTCTTGATATAGTGTTGATCCCAAGACTCTTGTGTCACTGGACAGCAATATACTTAAAACCATTCAGCCATTTTGGAAAGGAAACTCTTGGTTCTTTCACCACTGGTTAGATAAAAGCATTAAAACATAAAAAGCATCTTATCAAAGACCCTTAGGCACAAACTGGGGACTGTATGAATGTAAGAATTAGCATGATGCAACAGAACAGATAGATGTATTTGGTACACTTTGGTGCCCTACAGTTAAGGTTTAATTTTGGTTTTCATTAGTAGAGTATCACACTTAAATATATTTGTACCAGTACAAACTGCAAAAGACGTCACTGTTGCATCAGAGATAAACACCTATGACAGCAGGATTATTCTCTGTAGTTATTCTATGCATACAATATGTCTAGCACTTTCTAAACCTTTTATACAGATCATTAGGTGAGGTGGAAGGAGGAATCCAAAAGTTCATTCCAGAAAGTGGAAGGCTTGCTCATCCAAGGAGAGATCTGTAGTCTTTAAATTCATGCAAAGTGTTACCGTCTTTTGGGGCAAAAATTCTGCTGCTGTTCGATAACGTTCTGTAATCTCTCATTTCTCTCAGGCACGCAGGCTAAAGTGTGTTTGAATTAGAAAAGCAAAAAGTAATGTTTAGAAGCTTTTCTTCTGTGTATGTTCTGAGCTGTGTTAACTCTGAAGATCCTCTATACTGTCAAGTTTTGTACTTGAGTAACCATAGTCTTAACTGAGTGCAGCTCTAGAGTTGGGCTATTTAGGAGTATAGTCTCTACAAGTTAATGATTCTTCCACTGTTGAGACAGTTGGCATGCTACACCTGGATCAGTACATTTTAACATCTGCTTCCTTACACAAAAAGGAATTTCTTAAAAATGGTGAGGCCTATAAAGTTATCCTTTGGGAGATGGAAAGAAGAAATTTTTATGGTAAGATGTAGTAAACAGCTTAGTAAGCTTAGTAAGTACAAAGCAGTTTTAAATGTAAGCAGCTATTCTCTAGTCTAAATGTAGTGGAATGCCATTTTTATATTTCTTTTCATAAATTTGAGCTTAAAAAGGTGAGGCTCTTGATTTTCTTACACTTTTTTGATAGTACTGGCTCTTGAAGCCAGCTTCAGTACTGTATCCTACTAAGACAAGAAACAACTAGTGTTATGAATCCTTTCTAAGGAATTTGTGTTTGTATGGCATGCGCTAAACCCGTAAATAGTCAAATTTGAGGGATGGAAAAAGAGAAGTTAAAGGCTCTGGTCTCAAGTGCTTCTTTGGCCTCCTCTCTTTGCACAGGAGTAATGGCAATAGAAGGATTGATTAGCTGAAGAAGTTACTACTTGGGACATACCAAATCAGACAGACTGCAAAGAAAGCAGTCTGCCTGAAGATGAGCCATGGCATCTGAGATACGAACTTGCTGGTTGTCCCGTTCTTTACTTGGGTCTTCCATGTTGTGATACTTGAAAAGAAGCAAGAGCAGAAGAATTAATGTGCATTTATTGTGGTACCACTTCATACATTTCAACACAGTTTAAGGATGTTGCCTTTAAGATGGGATCTAGATAAGTTGGCCACAAATAAATGTGCTGCTTGACACACCACTGTTAAGAACTCTAAGTAAAACTAAATAGCAATTTCTACCAATGAGAAACTTCTCCATGCACCATTGTATTTCAAACTCTGTGAAAAATCTCAGATCTGTTCTGACTAACAAGTCTTTTCTCATTACTAATCCACTTCTAATAAATGTGAAGGCTATTTGCAGTTGGCACAAATAACTTATTGTTGTGATCCAGTACTGGAGATGAAATAGTAGATTATCTGTGCTTTTCAGTGCACTGAGATACAGCAGTGGAAATTTCTGTGTAGGAACAGAATTTTAACTGTTTCTTGCCTAAATGTATGATAGAATTGTCAACAGGTAAATGTATCTTATTTTTCCTTTCGCAGTGCAAGTGAACATCATAAGTCTGAGTATTCTTTGGACTGATTAGATGAACACCACTATTTGGAATAAAAAGTTGTGATAATAACAGCATTTCTGATCTGAAATGCTAAAACTTTCTCTTTTCTTTCCCCTTTTGTTACACCTCCTCCAAATCCCCAGTATGTTAATGCTTTTTACTGTTTACAAAGATCTTATCGTACGTGCATTGCTGTTCTAAAATAGTGCTAGTGTGGTTTTTTTTTCCATTCAGTATATGACTTGAGTAGAAGCATTGTTTCCTCGTGAGCACAAGCATGAAAAATACTACGCCTGCTTTATTTACAGCTGAGACCACAGTGGAGCTTTCTTAATCTCACATTGAAGGGCTGAACTTGAAGCCTTGTGTAGTGGAATTCTTTTGTGCCCACACTCTGTAATGTCTGTTCTCACTGGTGATTTACTGGGCACCCACTAGCACTGATAACCAGCAGTAACCTTTCAGTTATTACATTTTGTGTGTGCTTCAAAATATTTTCCTAAGGAATATTGCATAGTGTGGAGAGACGACATACAGAACAAAACTTTCTTGTGTTCATAGTGTTCATATCTTGAAGCTGATCTGGTAACTGATAACTCAAAATACCAGTTGTGAGCCATTATCTCCTTCCCAGAATACAACAGGCTGAGCTATGGGCTTGTTTGAGCACTATAGTAAAATACATTGCTATCACATGATGGTTGAGGTTGGAAGTGACCTGTGGAGGTCATCTTGTCAGTGTATGCAGGTTCTACCAATAGCTGACCAGCCATCATCATATGCTGAAGTATATAATTGTCTCTTACACTAGATACTAGGATATTCTCCACCTTCTCTTAAAACCTCAATGTGCAGTAAATGAAAGCTTCTAGCTTGTTTTTTTTAAAAAAAGCGTTGTGAATCATTAACAGCATTAACTACTTTAGTTTCATATAATGTTTCAGTATTTAGGACTCCTCACAGGAGTGATACAGATTTCTTCTAACCCTTCCCTGGTCCTCCCTGTTTTCAAAGAACAATGTTATTGTTTCTTATTGGAGCCATGACATGCCTTTTTGTAATACCAGAAGATGTTGGCAGTTTTCTTGGCCAAAGTATAAAAACTGCTTACATAATATAAATGTGACTCCCTTTATGCAGCATTTTAAAATTCATTTTGTTTGAAGTATAATGTGATGGTTTTCTATGAGAAATAAGAATGGATTTTATATGAAGGAATACTAGTAGACAGTCAACAGTTGCATACTTTATTGGAGGTTTTGTTGTCATGGTTGTGAACATGTTTATTAATCTATCCTTGGTTTTAATGTTTCTTTTTTTCTCCCCACTTCTGAAGGTGGGTGGTAGAGAAGTGGGGAGAAACTTCTGGTAAGCACTTCTGGAAACAGAATCTCATGAGGGAGACATTAATACCTAGAATGAGTTTTGAGGTTTATGCCTGCTTTTCTAGGAAAGTCATCTGAAGGACAAGTGCTCAAGGGTGTTGGAGCAGGGCAGTAGTTAGGCTCATTCTTTTATTTTGTGAGCTTCAGGTGTGTCCAAGTTGGGTGAGGAGCCTGATCAGAGGGCTTTCCATTTCCTCACTTTTGGTTTAGGCAGGTCAGCATAGGCTCAGCAAATGGGTGGCTTGTAGCTGAATGTATTAAATTAAAACTAGTTAATATTACTCTGCTTGATACAGAGATGCTAGAGCTAATTCTATGTAAAAAGTTAAATGTAGCAGCATGGTAATTCTCTTTTTTGGTCCTCAGTGTTCATCTTACCATTCTAAATGGATCACACATCTTGCTTGATTTGGTTTACATTTGCATGCCTCAATACAAATAATCAGCAAAGGAATAGATTGATCTGGTCAAAGGCTGTGCAAATCTCCCAAGAAGTTACAGTTAGTTCTCTTCTATCCAGAAGAGCTGCAGTTCAGCAAATTGGGTAATTCCCAGTGATGTTCCTTTTGGTTCTCTGTTTAATGTATATAACACATTATATACATATATACACACATGTATGTATAAAAAATGTGTATAATACCTAGACATCTATCTTTTTTTTATCCCTTCTGGAGACAAGAAAACTAAGAAAGCTGTCTGTTTAAAGGTGATGATCTGCAAACTGATCAGGATTCTGCCTACAGGTGGAAAGCTTATGCCATACAGAATCTCCAGATGTGTTGCAGGTACTCCTGTTTTTATGAGAATTTCATAATGCAGAGTTAGTGAGGGAAGCACTGACATGAGTCTGTGCTAATGACTTTTGGATGAAGTTGACATAATCTAATTTTTTTTTAAATCTGTTTGTGTGTTTACCACTGATTGAAAGGGGGATATGTATGGCACCCTTCATAAGTTACAGTTCTAGAAATATTTTCTCTGGACTCTGTGCCAGTGGTGTCATGTAGAGGAATTTATTAAAGTATCTCACATTAAACTTTCTTACTTTGTCACTTTGTTTTGCCAATTATTAGGCCTAGCATAAAGATGAACCAATAACCAAACTGTATTTGATACAAAAGGGTCAGTACATGGGTGAGCGTTGGGGGTACAAACAAATCAGTCAGATTATGCATAATCTGCATCAATCCCACTGACCCCAACAATGACACCACATGACCAACAATGGGTGGAATAAATGGTGAAATACAATCTCCCATAGAAGGGACAGGAGACAACTGAGTCAACAAACCAAATACATAAGACCAAGGAAGCCACACACTGAATCTCTACACAGCCCGCATTTACAAAAGCCAGACCTGACTGGAGCCCAGTCCCAGGGAGGCAGGAGGTCCTTCCCCAACAGCAAACTCTGCAAAGTGCATCCACCTCACAGACAGACACTGCCCCTCCTGCAAGTGGTCCCAGCTTTTATCCCTCAGTGGGACACCTGACCCTTGTTTCCTTAATGCAGACACCCGGGGCTCATTTACCCAATGGCTCTGTCTGCAAGGCCGGCACCACCCTGGAGGGAAGCCTAAAGGTAAACTCACCCCCCTAGCATTTCACACTTCAGCATGGAACATACTTCTTGAAAGTGTCATTTTGGACCTCTCTATTTTATGTCTTATTTAGTGAGTGGGAGTTTTGCTCTTTACCTCATTGGAATTGAACCTCTATTTGCTTAAATGTTTTCTAAGCCCTCTGGGATGCAGGCATCTTCTCAAATACTGCTTGAACTGATTTGTTGAATAGTTATTCTCTGAATGATGTGGTGTTCAGGGTCTTTCTAGTATATTCATTCTTTGTACTTGTTGCCTTGGATAACTAACATACTTTGCTTAGAGTGCTTCTGGCAGATTTCTTACAGCAAATGTAGGGAAATACTTGTGTTTAAATGTTTAGGTGTTTGCCTGGCTTGGCAAAACAAAGCTACCTCTTGAAAAGCAAGCATAGAACAAGTATGTGTATGAAGACACATTTTTAATATATATCAAACAGTTAAGATTTCTGCATTGTAAGGCTGACAGTTGAATTGTAAAGAAAAGACACAAGTTGGTCTTTATCCATGGGACTAATGTTTCCTGCATTTGTCATCCTTCCCTTCTAAACAGGGAAGAGACTTCCTTTCCCTCCTTCTCCCTGAAATGCTTCTCTCCCACCCCCTTTTCTAGAAGCATCACTTTACAATGAATAGGAGAATAGTTTGCAGGGAAGTGAATAATTTATTTCCTGAAAAATCGATCAAATGACAACTAAGCCTAAACTACAGGAAATGCTATAGCTAAGACCAGTGACTTGTGGTAGAACAGTATATGCTTTTTACAGGTTAAGGAGTAAAACTTTGGTGATGTAGAAGTCACTGCATTTGAAATATTGTAGCTCTTTTTCTAAAAGACCAGATGTTTGTCTATTATTTATTACTCTGACTGCTAACAGTTTGCTCTAACTGAAGCAGAATACCTAAGTTGTCTGTGTATATTTTATATTCCTTGAAATCTGAGATGTGCCTCATGCAAGGAACAGAAAGGAAAAAACTTCCGCCGTGACATTCTTTCATTTTTATGTTTGCACAAGTAGATGTTGGGTTTTTTTACAACGTGAGTATCAAATGCCCTCTACTCTGTTAATCACATTAAAAAAAAAGATACACCTTTTTTTTCCAAGGAGCCCTTTGAAGATGGCTATGCAAATGGTGAGGAAGGCACACCAGCTGGGGAAGCAGCTGCCACTTACACACCTGATAGCAAAGGGGTGGTGAAATTTGGCTGGATAAAAGGTGTATTGGTAAGTTTGATGTATTATACTTCAGTTTCTTACAGACATGATCTTTCTAATAACCTTTTTTGTGAGGAATTGTGATAGCACTGTGTAAAGAAAAGATTATATGAGGTGTGAAAAATTTTAGGAAGGGTTGCTTTTATTGGTACTGATTTTTAAGGAAGTCAATACTTCAGGATTTCAAGTTTTGAGGGGATCATGCTGTCTTAGCTTTGAAGTTGCGTACTTTCCAAGAAGAAAAAAGATTATGTAAGTATTTATATGTAATAGAAAAACTACATGTGAATCTTAAGTGACAAAGACAAATGAAAATGGAGAGAATACACTTAATGTGTTTTCCCTATGGATCTGTAAAGTTTTGGACTGAAGTGCTAGGAAACTTGAGTTTTATTTATTTATTTTTAGAGGAGAGTACCTACCTGTATATGGCAAAACTTGACCAGGATTAGGTATTTAAATTGTATGGAACCTGTTATGAAAGTCGTCTTCTCCTAAGCTGTGGAAGTCTTAGCACTAAATACAATATAGTCATGGTGGGAAAAAAATGAGTCTGTCCTCATTTGGCATAGTGAAAAATTAAGGGTGACATGGGGAATTTTATTATAAGCACATACTCATTTATTTTTAATATTTTAGCAAAGAGAAGCCATGATTAATATGCACTCTTCAAAGCTAAAAGAATTTATAGTGGAGGCTGCAAATACAATAGCTGGTTAAAACATGCTGAACTTGAGCATTCAGTATACCTACCTTTAGTGTTCAGAAAGCTTCCACTCTGTGTAGCAACTTTCTTAAGTCTTGAATTAGCCATATTGTTTACCTTGGGAGAAGGAGAGTACCTGTGGTAGCAGGTATTATGGACTTCTGTTGATATACCTCAACCAAGGACAAGAGTTTTTCATTTTAGGTCATGAAGCTGACTTTTAATTTCTCCAAACCCATATTCAATATTGGACTATTTCTCTAAGCAGCAGTTCTGAGTATTAAAGAGTTACAAGATAAATGTTGCTGACCATTTTCTTCCAAAGTTATTTAATAAAGCTTCAAGAAGCATGATCTCCTCCTTTCCAGTGGTGAAAGTTGCAGTTAGTATTTCCTAGTAGGCATAAGCCACCTGGGTGAATATTTCCAGCTCAGGTGATTTACATTTTGCAAAAGACTTTCAATTTTGGAGAGGTCCTTGTCTCCCTTCTAGTACTAATGACCAGCTAAACTTTTTGTAGGATTGGTATCTTACTTTTTGGATAAGAGAGAGACCTAAGACCTTCTGTTAGTCTTCTGTCTAAATTCTATACATTGCAAACTGTTTTACTGAGGCTAAGAGTTTCAAATACAAGGATAAAAAAATAAACACATACACACACTCTTGTCCTGTTAGCGTGAAGCCTGTAAGATACAAAAGTTACAGGACTGGGAAGTTGAGGGGGCGGTTGTTTTAAAAAAAAAAATTATTTAGTAGAGTATTGCTTTAGTACCTTTCTTTGGGGAGATCTGAATGGGAGTTGTAGACCTCACAATCACTGTAGACCTTACAATCTTATTTTTAGTCATGTATTCTGTAGTATGAATTTTGGATCCTAAAGGTTAGGGCCAAACTTGTTTTTATTGTTTGGTCAAAACATACTACGGGTGTTAGATACTGAAGTACTGTAACTTTATCTATGTTCTAGATAGTAACTTTTAAATCATATTTATGTTCCCTTTTGTTGCTTTAAATCAAACCTAGACTTACCTAATGAAAAAAATCTCTTCTTGTGAAATAATTTCAAAAGTGGTGAGGAAAGCCTGCAAGATAATTTTGACATTAAAAACTGAAGTGAAGAATTAGTGGAAATGACTGCAGATGTAAGACCTAACCTGTGTAAAATTTTTTTTATCTTAGGTACGATGTATGTTAAATATTTGGGGTGTAATGCTCTTCATCAGACTATCATGGATTGTAGGACAAGCTGGGATAGGTATGTGTACTAATGCTGTAATTTTATTTTAGTGACTTTCAAATGTGATCCAAAGGAAGTGTGATTCTGAGCTTGCATTTTAATTGGGGGTAGAAAATTACTTAATATTGACAGGTTTTTAAGGTAACTTACCCTTCTCAAAACTTTAACAGTATGAAGTTACTTAGACTTTTTCATATAGCTATAAGATATGTAATTTAAAATTAATATTTGTAAGTCTTCATTCAACTGTAGAGGTAAACTTTTGATCTCTGGCTCTTAAAATCTACATATAGACTGTGTAGTATAAAAAATTTTTTCTTCAGAGGGTTAACCAAGTACTGGACTGCAGAAAATCTGCAAAAGGCAAATGTTTCCTTGAAGCTCTAGGATACAGCTTTTACCCTGCTGATTAAAGAGAACATTTACCCACTTTTGTTTGTATCCTGGAAACTTCTCTGTACAAAAGGGGAGTGAAGAAACCTTTTTGTGTATCTGTGTTGTATTTGCAAGGCTTAGTTCTTTGAACAAAGTTAAGTTGTAGATTTTTTCATTTTAATAGTGCTACACTTACACCTTTTCTCCCCTCTTTTTCCAAAAGGTCTATCTGTGTTGGTTATTGGAATGGCCACTGTTGTGACAACTATTACAGGCCTGTCTACTTCAGCAATAGCCACAAATGGGTTTGTAAGAGGAGGTAAACCTACTTTGATAAAGCTTTTAAACCTTTCATCACTCTGAAGTGTACACTTTAAGGCTGGAACCTCTAATTTATTTTCCTTTATTTTAGCATTAGGGAAAAAACAGTATGGATGAAATGGAGGGAAGAGTTATTTTTTGGAGGAGCAGAGACTTCCTTATGTTCTGTATTTGACTAAGCAATCATTTATTTAATGGAAAGTCAATAATTAGCCCACTAATTTGATTTTACTAGTGGCTTGCTTTTCCACTCTGAAAGAAATATTATCTATTCTTAAGTTTTGGAATACAAACATTTTTAGAGATACATACCCAGGAATGAATAGGATTTTAATATTCTCCTGCATCTGCACTGGTTGATTAAGTGTGTACATGTGTTCTTGCATGTGTTCATGTCCTGAAATAAAAAACTTGTTAATGAAAAAATGCATCCTGTAAAAGGATAAGCTATATCTATATAAGAGCATACAAATGGTCATATTCTTGTTCTATTTAATATACAAAAATAAATTCTCCAAACTTTTGATTATCTCCAACTTCCCTGAGGGTGATGGTTTTCATTCTCTTTCACAGTTTGTATGCTGTTGTCAGCAATTCCTACAAATTATTTTTTTAGTGGTTGATGCCTTTGACATACTCTTAATTGCTTCATGATATTATAAGACTGCTACTAGTAGAAAATGTGGTGTAATTAAAATAAAGGATTACAAAATTCTCTTGATTTAAGAATTAAGCTAAAAACCTCACTATCACAAATTAAACAGACTCAACTGGAAGGATCAGTGATGAATCTTAGCATTATGTCAAGCTTAGTTTCTAAATGCCCTTTCTTTTTTTTTAAATTGCATTATGTGTACTGGATTTGCTTGTTCTTACGAGAGCCTTTTTCTGTTTTAAGAATAATTTTATAAATAATACTTCATTAGAAAAGCTGAAGGGGAAGAACTGTGGAATAAAATCGGAGTTATTCCTATGAAAATCTTACTATGATCTATGCACAAATTTTTTGAGTAGTTTGAAATAAAACCCCCAGTAATACTACTGCTCGTGTTCTACAATTTGTTTTTTAACCACAGAATTGGTTGCATAGCTGAATAATATGATGTGGTACATGAATCAGGTGATATTTTCAACTGGTGTCTCTTCTTAAAAATTGAAATATATTCCTGAAAATTCCATGCCTGTCCCTAAAATACAGAATTTTGGCTGTTTTCTAATACATCAGGGAAGGTGCAGGAATAAATATCATCTTGTCCATGTAAACTGTAAATTGCTGATGACTGTATATTCTTAGACTCCTTCATGTAGTGTTTTTCTGTCTTTTCTACTTTATTTTCTTTCAGGAGGAGCATATTACTTAATTTCCAGAAGTCTGGGGCCAGAGTTTGGGGGCGCCATAGGTCTGATTTTTGCCTTTGCCAATGCTGTTGCAGTAGCAATGTATGTTGTTGGCTTTGCAGAGACAGTTGTTGAGCTGCTCAAGGTATATGGATGGTAGTGGTTATATTGATTACACTGTTCTTTATTCAGGTTTGATCTGTGATCTAATCATAGAATCACAGAATGATTTGGATTGGAATGGACCTTTATAAAGGTTATGTAGTCCAACTGCCACTCAGTGTGCAAGGACATCTTCAACTCGATGAGGTTGCTCAAAGCCCTGTCCAACAACTTAGAATGTTTCCAGGGATGAGGCATCTACAGCCTCCTTGGGGCAATCTTTTCCAGTGTTTACCACCCTCATGGTAAAAAAATGGTCTTCATTGTATCTAGTCTGAATCTACCCTCTTTTAGTTCAAAACTGTTACCCCTTGTCCTGTCACTACAGGCCCTGTTAAAAAGTCTGTCCCCATCTTACAAGTGCCCTATAAATATTGAAAGGCCACAGCAAGGTCTCTCCAGAGCCTTCTCTTCTCCAGGTTGATCAGCCTCAACTCTTTCAGCCTTTCCTCACAGGAGAGGTGGTCCATCCCTCTGATCATTTTTGTAGCCCTCCTCTGCCTCTGGACCTGTTCCAACCAGGTCTATGTCTTTCCTGTACTGAGGACTCCAGAGCTGGACACAGTACTCCAGGTGGGCTTTCACCAGAGCAGAGGGGGAGAATCACCTCCCTTGACCTGCTGACAATGCTTCTTGTTACGCAGCCCAGAATATGGTTGGCTTTCTGGGCTGCAAGCACACATTGCTGACCATGTCCAGCCTTTCATCCACCAGTAACCCCAAGTCCTCCTCTGCAGGGCTGCTCTCAATCCCTTCATCCCCCAGCCTGTACTGATACTGGGGGCTGCCCTTCCAGTTCAAAGACATGGAATGAGGTACAAGGTTACTACTGGTGTCAAATTTCTCCCTGTGAAAATAAATTATGTAATTTTTGGTAAGGTCCAAGCTAGCTGTTGAGAAGAGTAGCAGTACATATACATGATGCAGAATCATAAGTTGTTAATGCTGAGATTCTTATTGGTGAACTGTTTCTTCTAAGTGATGGTCATTTATATTAATCTAATTTTCAAAGGAGTTCTGCTTATTAAAAACAATCCCTTAAGTACAACCAAGTATTCTTTGTGTAATACTGAAAAGAACTCAACCATACTTTTTGTAGATGGGAAAAAGTTTGGAAAACACTGAAAGCATCAATAGTAATAGTAAACAAGAAGTAAAATACATGTATAGGTGCAAGATGGTAGCAGTTGCTTTGCTAGTTAATCTAATTCTCTGGCAGTTGAAGACAGGCCATTCTTTCTGGGGATGAGCTATGAATAGAAATGATCATTTCCATTTAGAAGACTCAGTGATGTAAAACAAGGCAAAAACCAAATTACTTGTGTCCATACATGGAATTCAGGATATGAGTAAATCTGTGCTATAGAGGTTCAACTCTATTAATAAATTATAATCAATAAAATGCTATTCTTCAATAGAGAAGAAACAGCTGATAAAAGTGTATGACTTTTTTGTTTGTTTGTTTTGTTAGGAAAATGGAACGTTGATGGTTGATGAAATGAATGATATCAGAATCATAGGAGCTATCACAGTGGTTATATTGCTGGGCATTTCCGTTGCTGGAATGGAATGGGAAGCAAAAGTAAGGAACTATCACCTTTTCTTCTCCGTTTCATAATCTTGATTCCATTTTCCACCTCAACTATTTGATTTACTTTTAATATATTTAGTGCACTCAGAATTGCATGCATGGAATGTTAGAAGTCGGTCAGTGGGCATTTTTTATGTAATAGCTCTGTCTAGCACTAGCATATGCAGGTCTGGACAGCATTTCAGACCTTAGACCACTTCGTACCACTGGTAGTTTAAGCATCTGTGAGAACATTAAAACCAGCATAATCTACTCCTAATGATGCTGTCAAGTAGGTTAGCGGTATTTCCCTCTTCTGGGCAACTACAGCACAACAAAAAACGGTAAGAGCATTAGCATGGGAATTTTCCCTCACTGGGAACTTCACATGAGCTCTGTGGATGGAAAACAGAGGGCTGGAGCTGAAGCCAATCTAAAATCATGTAGTTTTTGCTAACTCAAAGCCAGTATTGTCACCTTCCCTTCCACTGTCTTCTGGTTTTGTTTTGACTTGGAAACAGCCAGCCAGTGTGAAGTCACTAAGCCCAACGTTGAGGAAGGCTGTGAACATTAGTGGTGATGAGTATGTTAGAGGGGGAACCTACTTTCCTCATGTTTTTGTGGCTGCATGGTCTTAGGTCAACTCTGACTGTGGAAACAACAGGTACAGATCTTAGGATACCTAATATAGAGGTTGCCTTATTATTTTTCTGTTCTGTGTTACTAGGCAGTGTAGTTTGCTCACTATTTCCTGCACCTGGTAAGCTTTTTTCAGAATATCTATCCAGTGTGCTCAAACATAATTGAGAAGAGCCTCACTTGGTCTCCCCTCCAATTTGATACTTGCTTCACAATAGCACCTGTTTTCTGCAGTGGGAGGCAACTGAAGGAGCTTCTTCATGTAAGTGTTATAAACTGGTATAAAACAGTATCTTATGCTCCTGCATCAAGGTGATGGTATTCAGAATCAAAATGAGTTTTTTCTCATTGTTGCTTCCAGCTCTAGAAATAGGGATCGTAGAAAAGGAAGGAGAGGATCAAGTGCGTTACTTGGATGTACCACAGGGAGAAAAGAATCTACAGGAATTTACTTTGGCATTGTACTTTAAAATTAAACAGTGCACTTCTGTAATAGTTGTTTACCTTCCTCAGGTAGTCCTTCACTGTAACTTCAATCAGTAATGGTGTCTTTATGCATCTGATTTCAAACAATACTGTTCCCCTTAATCTCAACTGTTTAGTTTTTCTTCTGAATGAATTGGTTGTTATTAACCCTCTGGCCACTGTCACTTAAAGTCACAAGAAATACCTTGCTTTTGCTCTGTAGCATGAGCAATTCTGTAACAATAGCTTGCATAAAGATGCCACTTTTGTTTAATGTCTCTGTATCAGACCTTAAGTGTGGTATCACTGCAGCATCATCCTTATTAAGAATTAGGTAGCTTTCAAAAATCCCACGCTCAGTGCAGAAATCAAGGCTTGTTGGCTTGCTTTCTGAAGCACAGAAGGCAGCAGGTAGGAGCAGTAGTAAAAAATCGAACTTGACAAGCGCTTTGTGTGGGTTGACATACAACTTAGCATAGCAAAACACTAATACTTCCCCTTGAATAAAGTATCTATGATGTTCTCCTGTGCCTTTGGCATGACTTAGAGAAAAAATGGCCATAGAAAATGAGACAAGGGGAATCTAAATTAATGCGTTTGAAGTAGATCTGAAAGTTAAGAAAGACTGGGATTCCAGAGAAGCCTGCTTAAAAAATTGCTTTTCAGAGTTTGTGATCTCTTGCCACTCAGTCATGTTCTTGTTCTTAGAGTCTTAGAAGCCCATTCTTTGAGACTTTTGAATGTAAGGAAGATACTCAGAAAATGCTCTTAGCTTCAGGGAGAAGCCTACGTTTGTTACTGGATAAATCCACTTGTGGCAATTGCTCTGTTGTAAGCCAACACTGAATTCTCTGGGCTTATTGAAGACTTGTAAGCACACAGTTGCATCCTTACACCTCTCATCTATTCTCTAGGCTTGGCCAAAGACAGTTCTAAATAATAATGCACGAACTGGTTTCTTCAGGTGGTCTTCTAACTCTGCTCTTGTCTGTCATGTTACTTATAACTGTAGTGCCCTGTTTTGAAAGGCTGTGTGAACTGAAAACTTTCTTCTGTAACAATCAGCAAGGCCACAGTGCTCTTCTATATTAAGTTCTGATCCTAGGCCTGAAAAAAAAGTCGAACTATGAATAGCTTCCCCTGAGCCACTGGCATATGCCTCTATAAGGAAACATAACACAAAAGGTAACAGGGCAGTGTGGTGGCTTATTTAAATGCAATACCTGAACCATCTCCTCAGTGCTTAGATTTATCTTACTCACACTTTTGAGGCATTGGATGCCTCAGGTGTGCATTGGATTGTTCCAAGTGTAGGGTTTATACTGGTTTTATTGAACAGTCACTAAAAATCTAGGTTGTAATGAAAAAAGTCTCAAGAAGGCTAGAAATTAACAAGTAATTGTAGTAATCTGCAATTTAATTTCATAAGTAAGGTTCAAGAACAGGAGAATGTAACAATTATCTAGTCTGTTACATAAAGTAGTGAACAAAAGCTTTTTTGATTCCTGATGTAATAAAATTCTTAGTAAATATCACATACTAAAGTATAAGGCAAAGTATGATGATTGTGGTTAATAAGGCAGTACATTTGTGTGCATTTAGCTGTGGGTTTTCTTGTGAATGTCTTCAGTCTATTCAAATCTATTCCTTCTTGAAAGGCTTAGAAAGAAAAGAGTTTTTAAATATTTTGTCTTTAGAAGTGTGACTTTGTGGGGCACGGTAATAATATTCTCTTTTGAATGGATGTTAAACTTGCAAATTATTCCTATTTCTTTATCAAAAATCTTGGTACATGTTCTCTCCAGCTTGCCTTATTTATTTGTGAAAAACAAACTGAGAAGACTAAGCTGAATTTGGAATCAAATATTTATATTTTAGAATATAACATTGAAGCTTCAAAACTGTAAAAGAGCAAATTCTTCTGTTTGACTGCAATCATTATGTTTCAGGCACAAATAGTCTTACTGGTGATCCTCATACTTGCTATTGGAGACTTTGTCATAGGAACATTTATTCCTTTGGATAGCAAGAAGCCTAAAGGTTTCTTTGGTTATAAAGGTATGTTGGAACAATTAGTATTGTAGACAATATCTTTGTAAAGAGGAAACATGCTATCGTAATTGTTAAACATCTAAAATAGCTTATAGTCCTATTTAATTACAGAGATTTTTTTTTTTGTCCTGAAGTTTGTTCCTTAAAGCTATTGGGCCAAAACTTGGTCCTGCCTGCTGAATATCAAATATTTTCAATATTTAAAAGCCAGATGATACTGTAAGTACTTTTTCTGTTTCTAAAGGCTATTTAAGTTTACTGTTTTGGCTTTTATTTTGAGTAGAAGTGATTAATCGGGCCTTAAATGTTGTATGCTAAATTTTAAGAAGGTTGTACAGCTGTTGATCTTCAGCTTTTTCATGGTGCTGATAATGGCTGGAATGGGCTAACACTGTAGATTCTATATGAATATTGATAGATTTAAATCTTTTTATACAGCTGAGATATTTATGGAGAATTTTGGACCAGATTTCCGACAGGAGGAAACTTTCTTTTCTGTATTTGCTATTTTCTTCCCTGCTGCAACTGGCATACTTGCTGGTGCAAATATCTCAGGTGATCTTGCGGTAAGTAGTGGATTATCAAACACTGTTCACAAACACTGCGTATACATTTATGCCTCTCATCAATGTCCACTTGACATTTTTCTTTCAGGATCCTCAGTCAGCCATACCCAAAGGAACGCTGCTGGCCATCTTAATTACTACATTGGTTTACATAGGAATTGCAGTATCTGTAGGTAAATAGAGAATATTTTTTAACTTCATCATTTCACATTCATTCTGAGGGTGTGTTTTGTTATGGTTTATGTAATTCATCATGTAAAGTCATTATGTAATTGACTTTCAGGCATGGGAAAGTAATAGCCAGAGATTCCTAATTTTTATTGTTGGAGGTTCAATTTTCAGTTGGTTTTTATAATTTCCTAAAATTAGTGATATATTTCTATGGCTAGTGACTGCTTCAGACTAAAGATAACAGAAGAGTTCATATTGCTGATTTGTTGCAGTAATTTATGTTAAAATATTTACAATTTAGCATTGGGATAATCTCTGGATTAGAAAATTGTGTTTTCATAAAATACTCATGGAACAAACACCTGTATTGATTTGAAGATGATGGTAGTCAGGTACTTATCTGAATTGAATTGTGGGATGGTCAAACAGCTCTTGGGTGAGGATGCAAAAGCACTAATTCCTCAGTAGAGGGAGGAGAATGAGTGGTACTTTCATCTGGCCAGCCCAGTTCAGAAGTGTCATGTTCAGAAATGTCTGTAGTTTTATTTTCATGTAGAAAGAGGAGAAACAGTTGTAGACTGCTCTGAGTATAACCTTTCTTCCTGGTCTTCCCCACCAATGTGACTGGAAATATTTTTATTTGTGTCACATAAATTAGTTTCTGGCAGCAGTAGTCAGTTTTCTTACATGAAAAACCTTGCCTTATCTTAGCTCTGCTGCCTTTTGAATGAAATTCTTATTTGTAAGAGTACCATTGATCTTACCACTAATGATACTTCCTTTTCAAAGATACCAGTCTTGCTAGTCTGCCTCTGTTGGCTAACATTTTATTGTAGCTCTGCCAGATAGTTGTTCTGTAGTGATTGTGCTTTATGCAGCATAATGACCTACGCTTACTTTCTAATTAAATTGACTGCATGGACCTCTGCTACCAAATTCGAATGCTTTAGAATTTGAACCCACGTGAGAGGAAGGTGCTCATTAATATTAAATGGTTAATGGAATACTCTGATCATCTTTCAAATGTGAAAAACCTCTTTTTTCATATTGCAGAAGTTTGCAAAACTAACTGAACATGAAACTGATGCATCAGAAATGTCCTGCCTTAGTTGTCTCATTAACTTACACTTAAAATTCTGCTGGTTAGAAAACACCAGTACTATTGCAGAAGTCAGAGATTGTGATATGAGTGAAATACGGCTTTTTTTTGAGGCATTGGGTATAAAGGATATTTTTATTCCTTTCCCCACACATTGTTACCCACTGTAAGTTTCTAGAGTAGTAATAAGTCATTAAAACTTTGAAGGGGCTGGTAAATGTCTCTGAGCAGTCATGCCTGAAGGGGAAGATGATGTTCTGAATTTAGCTCAGTATTTGCACACTCTGTAGTAAGAAGGTTGTGAAACTAAGTAGAGGAAGATTGGAAGAGGAAGATTGCTAGTCCTACTACTAGAGCTAGGCAGCCTATTTCAAAAAGATAACAGCTGTGTGGAGAAAGTGTGCAGTTTCATATTTTAGCAAGGGACTAATGCAGATGTGCATCAGGATGAAGGTAGGATGGCAGGATGAAGATTGCATAAGCAACTTTTGTATCAAAATTTTTGAAAGACATATTTCAAAGAGCAGTATTTATTCCTTTAAAACCAAGAGAAGCGCTAACAAAAAACTTCTGAGTAGGGTTAAGACATGCTTTCTGTAAACAGGGCAGTAAAACTAATGAGAGCCTAACTGTGGCTGCTTATAACACTGAGAAATTAAGCATTCTCAGCTGCAGTCTGAAGCATTTAAGGCAGTGTCTCTGGAATTCTTGCTGGTTGCATGTAGTTAGGCGATAACTTGATATAGATGGTCTGCTAAATTTAGGCTTACAGCGTGGCAAAACTTTAAATGACTTTGGCAGGGATGTCCTTATAAATGCCTATGAAAAGGTAAAATCCTGTTTTTTACAGGAAAGAAGACCTATAGGTTCTTAGGGAAAATATTGCCAGAATCTTATAAATAAATAAAACTTTTCTGAATGGGGGTTAAATAAAATGTCTGAACTCCTACTTATATCTAAGTATCTTCTGCTGAGAATGGAGCCTGCCCAGCTGGCTTATGTCTGCATTTTCTCACAGTAAGGCTCACATTAAGATTGTTCATAGTGCTGTTGTCCCTTTCTGTCATACTTTGACTCTGTGTGTGAAAGACCTGCCAGCCTGTTGGATCTAAACTATGAAAAAAGGAATAAGGAGGAGGAAGGCTGTGATAGTGCATTGTAGCTATTTAATGGGTTGCTCAACTTAATGGGTCTGCCACTGCAATCTATTACCAACAAAATGTTATTTACAAATTGTTCAACTAGTAAGTATACTGTCACATCCATTATATACTGCTTGAACGGCTGGGGCAAATACTTGTGTGGTGGAAGAGAACCTTTTTCTCATACAGAGCTTTTAATCCCATTTAAAACTGAAGAACAACAGAAAAACCCAGCCCCTGCACATACCCACAGGAAAAGCATAAGACAGGTGATCAATATAGGAAACTTCCTGAAATTTAACCAGTTCGGCTTAATAAGAACTGAAAAATAAGTCTGGAAAGTGGAAAGATTAAGTGATGTCTACCTACCAGGACCAGGTGTTATTGTGGACTGTTAATCAAGTTCTAATGGTTCAGAAGCAATCTAAATATAATACAGGTATTTAGGAATTCAATTTCCCAATGAGACACAAATTATATAGATAATAGGGATTGTTACCGGAGAAACTTAAGCTTGCAGCACGTATATGCCCTCCTTACTTGCAAATAGTTTAGGTCCTCCATAGTCACATCGTTCTGTTCCCAGGAACTCCTTGTCTTTCAAGTTCCTAAAAGACCAAATTAAGAGAATTCTACTGGCTACTGCTCTATAGACTTCCCTCGTCTCTTCCCCACTCTTCATTTAATTCCTCTTCCTGCAAATATTTGGTGATAATCAAATAGTTTGCCTGAACTGATAAACCACAGAGTGTTAAATAATGCTTAGTCTGCTCTAGTTTGTCATTTTTGTGACCAGTGAAATTACAAATAATCATAGATTAATTGACAACAGCAGTTTAAGTTATAAACTTAATTATAAAAAATGTGGTAGGAATGGGACCATGTGGCTTTGTTTTTCACCAAAAAACCAACTTAAAATACCACAGTCACATAGGAGGTGACTTGTTTAAGTGTTGGAAACTGCCTTGCATCAGGTTTTCATGACACTATTTTTTTTTCATGTCTGAGCCATATTGACTGGAAAAGAAAAAACAGCAATGCTAAGCACACCTGTCTACATACATACATCTATATATACACTACAAAAATGCATTTCTCAAAGAAAACTGACAAAAAGAGAAATTATAAAATCAATGGTGCATAATACTAACTTCAGTTAAAGAGCTGTGTGGAAACTTACGATTCAGAGAAATATGTTGAGCTAGAATTGTGCTGTTAAACTTTTGCAAGTCTGTTAACGTTTTCCTCTGTACTAAAATTTTCCTTTTCTTACTAGACTTGGATTTATTAAAAAACTGAGGATCATCTCAGACAAGAAAGCAATTAGTTTGCTTGTTTGTATTTGTTCTTCATAGTGAAGATGTGCTTAATGTTGAAATTCATTAAAAATGTAAATGCTATATTTTAATGTTGCTGTGTGAGTATGCTTACATTAAAAGGGAATTGAGCTTGATACGTGTCCTGAAATTCAGGTTCAGTCTGTTAATGACTTTTTTTTATGATTGTGTCCACTCTAGGTTCTTGTGTTGTGCGAGATGCCACAGGGAACATTAATAACACCATTGTCACCGAGCTGACAAATTGCACTACTGCAGCTTGCAAATTAAACTATGATTTCTCATCCTGTCAGGCAGGGTGTCAATATGGGCTGATGAATAATTTCCAGGTATAAAACTTCCTCCTAAATCCATTTATTGGCTTTTTTGTTTGTTCTTTTTTTGAATTGTTTATTAAGAAAAATCATAGGCTAAAAATGCTTATCTCCATAAACAGAAGGTTTATCTGCAGTAGTTAAATTGTACACTCTAGCTAGTATGTTGAAGAGTAATGTAACTATGTTAAACTTTAGGATGTTTATACACAGGTGGTATAAATATTTACTCTTCTTCCAAGTAAACTGCTTAGGCTTCTTTGTTTACATATATGAATGTCATCATTCAGTGATGTGGATAGTTCAGTGGCGATGCACAATAACCATGGGTAGCCTCTCTCAATAACTTGTTCCTTAATTTTTTTAATTTCTCAGAAAGTATGATGACTTTATAAGAATCTTCTACATACTTGACACAGTATCCTCTTTAATGGCAACAATGTTGTGAATTTTCATAAAACCTGATGTTACTGTATTTAAAAATCCCCTAGAAGTCATGAGATAATTAATTTTCCACTTATACTTCATAGGTAATTGGGGGTGTCCATGAGCTATTGGTAAGGGTTTGGAAGAAACCAAGGAAAATATACTTATTGATAACTTAAAATTGCTCTGTGGTGGTCCATTTTTGCCCTGAGTTTTTCTAATAGGTGTACAAAAAGTTGGCTAGATATTAAGCTGGAATCCAGTAATGAAAAAAGTGTCTAGCTTGTGGGTTTTGATGAGAAGTACATATGGTACTGTACTTCTTACATGTACTATTTACTTCTTAGGCTGACAGCCTCACCTGAAAAGCTGGGTGGAAAAACTCTTTTGTACATGCTGAAATAATGTTGCAGTGCAGACTGGTCTATGAAGAGTAAAATGTAATTTGAATGACTGTGTGACCTTACTTTGTTTTGGTTTAGAAAAAGTCTCTATTTAGAAACACTAAGACTTGCTCTGGAGGGAGTATTTTTTTCTGCAAAATCTGATTACATTCTCATTTATTTAAACTCAAAAGAACCAGTATATCATCAAATGTACAGCTGAGACTAGCATAGAGCTGGTTTCCTCTGATTGTGTCTTTTTCTTCAGTCATAACTTTGATAAGTCTACCATTTGGTCTAAAGAGTACTTCTATCCCAGATTATTCTTGCTTCTCTATGTGGAAAAACTCATGTGTTCCAAATAGGAAGAGTCACTTTCGAGGCCAGGAGCTGTACAGAGAATGCAGTGCCCCTTATGCCCCCTTTCTTTTAGGGTTTTGAAAACTTTGTCATGGATACTGCAGAGCATCTCTGGGCAACTTGCTGCAGTGCTTAGCCACCTTCTCTGTCGAATTCTGTTGTTCTAATACCGAGTTTGTCATTCCCTTGCTGTTTGTTTTTTTCTCTTTTCTGCATAGCTTTTACAGAGTCTGAGTCTTTTCAGAAGACATCAGAAGGAAGTGGTTTGCAAGAGGGGCTGTCCACCTGTAGATAAATGTTGTCATTTTTCTAACTGAACTGCCTTCAACTTAGTAACTTTGAATGGTAGCTGTAAAGAGATTTTCTCATATGCAAGTCTCATGGGAGGGGGCAGGGGGGCTTCCAAGCTTGTGTGCCTCTTAAACTATTTAGACAAACATAACTTATTTCTGTTGGTTAAATAACTGAGAACAAATAACTTCACAAACATAAATAAATCTGTAAATTGAGGAAAGATTGTTGGATTTGTCTTAGAGTTTGTAAGCATGCAGGTTTGGATGTTGAAAGTGCCATCTTACATGCACAGTAACTTTATCACTTCAGTATCCTTTGTGCTGTATTTGGTTCTTCTGGCAAAGAATTGTTTTGAAGGTAATACTTAGGTAGCTCAGGTTTTGAATGTTTTGGGGCAGTGTATAGATGATTTGTAGTGCCTGTGGAAAGCTTGGACGATGCTAAAAAACTTAAAATGAGAACAGTTGGTGAGACAGGCTTAGTCAGACTTACACAGAAAGATCATCTTTAGTTTCTGTTTTAGTTAATGCAGATGAGTTACATGTCCTCACAGCCTTCAGACTGTTCTCTGCTCAGTGTCAGTGACATTTCTGTGCCCAGGCTGTCACCTGGTAGAAGAGTAACTTCAGAAACTTGTTTTGGGCTCTCTAGCCTCAGCCTGGAACTTCCCTAGAACAGCTTTGGGTAATTCAGATGCAGAATTTGGTCAACTTTGGATGAAAGTTGAAAGTAGCGTGAAACTCCACTCCAGAAACAATGTAAAAGTTCTGCTAAAACATTCCTCCTATGAAGGAAGGCAGCTGCAAAATATTTGAAAAAAGTTAGGGGAAGGAGGAGTTGAACAATGTGTCCTCTATATTCATTACAAAAATCTAACTTTAAAGAAGCTGCTGCTTGTTTTCATTGTGGCACTTTTTTCTGGTCCACAATGGCTGGACTGAAACTGTAGTCAAAATAAGATTTTTTCATTATCCCAAATGCTTGAAGTTTAAGAAACTGTCTGAACAGTAAATGCCAAACGAACATGAGTCTGTTATCAGCAAGACAATTTTCATACTGCTTCTACAAAGATAACTCTATGCTTGTTCGTTACGTTACTACAGCAAAGGTTTCTTTCTAAAACATTTGTCACTAAAGCATTTATACCCTTATTTCTCTTTTAGAAATATAGTGTAGGGTTATTATAAACTGGCATTTACAACTGTAACTTTTTCTGTTGACTGTAAAACTACCTTGAACCTGAGCGTAAGAGGGAGAGTTTAATGTATGTGTCATTAATTTTATATATCTATGAATAAAGCCCTAACACTTCTTGCTGTCAGCTACAAATATGCATTAGGAAATTCTCTCCTTCATTCATTACACTACTATGACAGCTACTTCACTCTCATCTTACACACCTGCAATTATTTAATTTCTCTTTTTAGGCACGGTGTGCCTTGAACTGGTCAGTGAAACCTCAGGTAGCAGCAAGATTCAGCTAACTGACAGACCCAGCAGTCTTTGTCAGTCTGATCTGGAGAAAAATGCTAAATTTTATCATTAGTTTACCCCTAAGAATATAAATAAAACATCATCACTCGCCCATGTCCTACCTAGTAAGATTACTTTACGACTTCAGGTGACATAAAAACTGGACACTTCTGCATGATGTTTCTTGCCTTTCATCAGTCCCTTTCGTGATACGCTTGGTGATGAGGATGAAAGAGGCAAGTAATTGGTGGAAATGATGCAGAACCTCATTCTGACACACTGTGCTTGAAAGGCACCATGTTGGGTTTGGTCCATTGACTTAAAACATAAGCTTTTTCAAGGTGGTATTAAATTCTTAAATACTGGCTGTCTTCAAGCAGCTTAGGCATTTGTTTCATAAAGAAAAGTACCCGGTTAAACCATGATTGTTTTTTAAATACATAGTTCTGTATCTTAATTTACTTGACACATATGCAAAGCTGGATGCAGCTATGGTACAGAAGTAGAAGAGGGTCTTTAGGCCCTATGGACATTAGACAGAAACTGCTTTGGTTCTAATTTGGAATTTTAAAAAAAAAGTCTTATCAATGTTCTTTTACACTTAGCTTACTGAGTATTCACCATTTATCCAGTTTACCAAGAATTCCATATTGTATTTTGTGCACTGGGGTTACAAAGATGTCCTAGGATGTTATCCTGGGGAGACAGGAAGTAAGTTTGCCCTGTCCTATTAGTTTTAACTGGGAAACAAGCCTAACTTAAGAGTGTTGGAGATGGTGAGAAGAACAGTTAGCTTTTCCAAGGTGTTCCCCAATTTCAGTTGTCTTGTCATTTGGGCTTTGTGAGAAGATGTTATTCAGTGGTAGGCTAGTCAAAATATGTAACAAATTCCAATGTATTTTTCTTCCATGACTTAGTTTTAATCCTCCTATGAACCCTTGGAGACTTTCACTGTTAATTGTTTTGACCTGAGAATTACATGGTTGGACTATATATTGTGTGAAAAACCACCTTCTCTTGTTCTGGAATTTGTATCACCTGATTTACCCCTAGTTTGTTCATTGATATGAATGCATGATATTCAAACAGCTTTTAAGTGGAGGGTACACAGTATTGAATCTTTCTGCTTCTGGAGTTAATGTTGCCATCCAATTGCACAGTATACTTTTTCATATTCTTTTAAAAAATAATTATTTTGCTTTCAGGTCATGAGCATGGTATCAGGATTTGCACCACTGATTTCTGCAGGTATTTTTTCAGCCACCCTGTCTTCTGCATTAGCATCTCTTGTGAGTGCACCTAAGATCTTCCAGGTAAGTATGGAAGCAAAACCATGGTCTTTCAAAGAATAATTTCAATTAACTTTTGAATCAGAATTTTTGGAAGGGGTCTCTGACATACTGCTATAATGATTCATATCAGTTGACATCAGTAATTGATCTAATACTTACCTGTTGCTTAGAATGTTACTAAACATAGCTAGAGTATAATTTGTTCCAGATCTCATGTGTTTCCAGTTAGTTTAGAGATTAGTTGTGGTGTAGCTAACGTTACAGGAATCTACAGTTTCCTTTAGATGTTTTTTTTATTGTAAGTAACAATGGAGTACTTACAAAGAGAACAGATTTGTTCATTTCTCAAAGTAATCACAGAAGCAGACATCATGAAGTGTAGAACCTGTAGCTGTGGTCTTAATCATTGGAGAATACACTGTCAAAATAACTGTCAGTTCTTGCATAAATAATTTACATTGATTTGGTTGATGTTCCGGAATGTATTTTGCTTTACCTTCTTTTTCACCGTTTAACCAAATTCTTTGTCTTACAAGTTCTCTTTATTGGGTAAAACTTTAGTGTTCTCTAATGCCCTGCTCTCCCTAAAGTTCAGTAGGAAGTCAAACATAGAAGGAATTTTGTTGAAGAATAGAAGCACAAGTATTGATGCAGAAAACTAGTGCATACATTGGGCAAACTTTCCACTTCCTGAGAGAATATGATCTCTAAAGAAAGACTCTTTGTGATTGTAAGACACTAGTAAAGTAAAATAGTCACTTACAGAAAAACAAAGCTTGTTCTTACAGATAGAAATTACTGAAGGATAGAATAGTGGAAATGAAAAATGTCATGATGCAAAGACAATTGAAAATAAAATTAAATACATGGTTGCTTTTTTTCAGGAAGATAATATGCGGTGAAAGACAGCATTAATAAGCGTTAGTAAGGATACATTTTGCACAAAATGCATGCTGACTGTTAAATTTTAATTTTTTTTTTGTTAGGCTTTATGCAAGGACAACATTTATCCAGGATTTCAGATGTTTGCTAAAGGCTATGGGAAGAACAATGAACCACTGAGAGGATATCTTCTAACATTTTTAATAGCTCTTGGATTCATACTGATTGGTTAGTTTGAAATTATTATAAATCTCAATGTCCTTTTGCCTCTACAAAGTGTTCTATTCCATATCATGAATTGATGATAGTGACCTAGAGGTCACAGTTCAATTCTAAGCCAGCATTCTACATCTGCTTGAGGGTTACTTTCTACTATCTTCTAAATATAACTGTCAAGAACGGCAATAAATTTGAACTGAATGTGGTAGTTTGCAGTAACCGCAGGTATCTGTTTTGAGAACCATCAATCAATAAAAATTACATCTTTTGCTTGAGCTAGAGAGGTGTTATATCTTGTAAATATGAAAGTTTATTTCAGATTTTTAAAAATTACAAACCACTTCAGCAAATGGCAAACTTGCATGAACACTTTCTAGTATGTTTTTCTATTAAGTTACAAACAGTAGACGTGACTGCTCATCCTCCTGTTGCTAAAGGTAAAGATAGTCTAGGTAGAATTATATGTGTTCTGTGTAGATGGCAGACTAATTGTGCTGTGTCCATCTATGAGTCCTGTACCGGTGCATTTAAACTTCTTTTCCCAGTTTGCTCTTTCATCCTTCTCCCAAATCTGCTTAAGGTACAAGTATACCCATGATGTCCTTACTGTTCCCTACAGCATGCTGATGGGACGCTTGATTACAAGAAGTAGAAAGTGGCAGACTAACATGGCACATTCTGCATTCTGAACACTTTTTTTTTCTGATGGTGAGAGTACACATTAAATGTTTTGTACCATGCTGCCTCAAGGAAAGGAGAGCATCAGGTACTCATCTCTTTCACTAAAGAGGGTGTACTCATCACTGTTTTGGTGGTATTGGTCTGTAATAATGCACTACACTAGTAGTATCGATGCATTTAACATGCAGGCAGATGAATGGGTTTGTCACATTGTTGACACTAACTTTATCTGCTGTTGCCATTTGCCATACCTGATTGTATCTTAAACTTATTACTACCTTGTTCTTTGAGAACTGAGCTAGAGAATTACTGCAGATGTATTAACGCTCTGTCTGCTCTTTCTGACGTTCTTCAGAACCCAGTGTATTGCTGCACTGTTTGATCAAGCCATGGTGGGAAAGGAATTTTCTCAATTGAGAAAGTATATAGTGCTTCAAAAGTGGAACACTCAGTGTGGAAAGATGTTTGTATTTTTAAAACTGAAAGTTATATTTCCTGAGTTAGTAAATAAGAGGCTGTTAAAATAATAGCTCTGTGTTGAATAGAAAGGACAAAACTGCTTCTCCTTAGAGCACATCAGAAATTAAAGTTATTTGTAGCAGATTTTTTTACTCTGGAATCTACAAGGTCACTGGATATTATATTTCATAACAGCCTGCTTTGTTTTTGGTTTTACAGCTGAACTGAACGTCATTGCTCCAATTATTTCTAACTTCTTCTTGGCCTCATACGCCTTGATTAACTTCTCTGTATTTCATGCTTCTCTTGCAAAATCTCCAGGTAGGAACTACGTCTTGGTGATGAGAGTTTAACCTGCAATGTCCTTCTGCATAAATACAATTTAAAAGATATAAATGAATGTTTAATGTAGTTGTTAAATGATCTATTTGAGTCTCATGATGCATTTGAGTTGCAAGCATAATATGGTGCGTATGTGGTCTTTTGAAATTGTGAGGACTGAGTGATCCAGTAGAGCCTGGAAGCTACTAATTTTGTTATCTGTGCTGAGGGCACACAAGATATTTCAGTATTTATTGAGAAACTCTTCAAGAAAACTTTCTTGCTAATTCAGTATCTGGTGTTCAGGAACCACCACTCTTTTGTCTTCCTTGGATTTCTCTGTTAATATGTTTCGTCTTGCAGTCCAGAAGAAACAGGAATTGCAGGTGGTTGCTGTGTTTTTATAGCCTTTACTGTGGGAGGCTAGTTAGATTATAGGAATAAGCCAAAACACAGTACTTGCAGAATAGATGTATATAATACCCAGTCCACTGTGCATTTGTGCTGAAATAATGCCCTTAAAAACCTCTTAAGTTTATGAACTGGTAGATACCATTATTTTGCTAGAGCATGTGCATAACTCTTTTTAGACAACAGTTCTATGTCGAATTCACTTGTTAATCTTGGGTGTCTTAGTGGGGGTGTGTGTATGTATTTACCCGATTTTGGATAAACTTGTGGCAGATAAGGATGTAAAACAGTGAGTTTCAAGTCCTGCTTGAATATTCAAGATACATATTCAAGATCGTCTTGAAAATATCTGTCCTTTTCATGTGGTGAAAATTTCTGGCCATGTGAAAATAGTAAAAATACACAACTAGAAACAGTATGAGAGAGTGAGTCACGAGCTGGTGATTCATGTTATACTATGTTTGAAAGCAAAAATCAGTTGTCAGGCAGGCTATTGGCAAAGGTTCCTGTGGCCTGATTCAGTAGACACACTGGCACAAGCATCTTCAGACTTTCTTTTTGAGGTATACTTTTAAAGGGCAAAATTAGGAACATTCACATCTCTATATAAGAAAGGTGCATTCAAAATTAATTTGAAAGGTGTTGGAAAAGTAAAAGCATAAATGTGCCAAACTGTTTTACTGAAACTGTCACACATTCCCATGAAATGTGATGCAGAACACTAGGAAAGGAAAAGAGGAATAGTGCCTTCCTTATCTTAGGGTAGTGATTAAATTAATTTCCCCCCCTTTTCTGTTCTCCATATTATATTTTGACTAGGTTGGCGCCCTGCTTTCAAATATTATAATATGTGGATTTCTCTTGTTGGAGCTATTCTGTGCTGCATTGTGATGTTTGTCATTAATTGGTGGGCAGCACTTCTAACATACGTCATAGTACTTGGACTCTACATTTATGTTACTTACAAGAAGCCAGGTATGTATAGGGGCTTCTGTTGGCTGTGGTGGGGGGAAGAAGGATGTAGAAGTGAAAAAGTAATGGCCTTTAGGGAAAAAAAAAAAAAAAAAAAAAGAGATTTATTTCCATTTGACCAGCCACTTCAAACTTTTGTTTCAGGCTTTTCAGTTGTAGTGAAATGTAATTATGTATAGTCACTGTATAGTCACTGCTGTTGTTCCCCCCTCCTTCCAAATTATCAAGATGCATGCCTTGCATGTAGACATAAACATTTGAATGAAAATTTGAGAAAAAGGGACACATAGAAAGAGCTTGGGTTGCAACAACAAAGGCATGTTATGTTTTAACAGGAAGTGAAAGAGAATGCTCCCTTACCTTTCCAAATTGAAAAGGCATGTGGGTGGTGGGGGGTTTTTTCAGTAAACCATTCTAAAACTTTTACAGAAATGTTATCTTTAAATAGAATAGCTGTGGGGTTTGTTGACTAGTATTGTGTAGAATGTGCCAAGACGTAGCTTATATCTTCTGTGTTTTCAGTTGGTATTCAACATTCATTTTGTGATCATGTAGTTTTACAATGGACAGCTTTAAATAAAATATTGGAACTTCAAATCTTCCAACAGATGTGAACTGGGGATCCTCAACACAGGCTTTGACTTACTTGAATGCACTACAGCATTCTATTCGGCTCTCGGGAGTGGAAGATCACGTGAAAAATTTTAGGTAACAGTTAACATTAAAGACAGGATATTACTTCTGTGTATTCAGTAGAGTATTGTCTTGATGTTGGCTATCATGGTTTTTATTAAATGCTTGTTCATCTCCTGTGGGTTATAAAAACTTTGAATTTCACCACCATGCACATCTTCTGGACATATTTACATTAGCATTGTATTTCTGATGAAGAGTGCACTTCAGAAGCAAGTCTGTGGATGATGCCTGTTCATTGTTAGATGCCTCATGGTTTGCATCATGAACTGTGAATTGCATTCCTCTTTGTCAAACTGATACGGAAGATACGCCTCAAACTGCTAATGAGCATTCAGTCCACATGTTTGGGATAAAACTGATCTAACCTGAAATCCCCAAGATGTGTATACTGTGGATGTTGTCCTCTACACCAGCTATTTCACATTAGACATATTCTCTCATTTGCACTTCAGTAACAGCAAACAAGCTACACAAGTGTTTTTCACAGAACTGAAGAGGAGGACTGGTTTGTTGTCTGCCAGCCATGCTACCCAGGAAAGTCCTACTCAAGGAGGCAGTTTTCTATCCTGTAGTATTTATGCCACTTTTCTGGAATAAGCTATTGCAGAAGAAAGATGCTTCAAAAAAATTTAAAATTTGAAGTATTAACTTAAACTAATTCCTCCAAATAGAATCATAGACTGAACATGACTGTATCATGTAGTCTTGTCCAATCCCCAGTTCAACTGACTTACCACAGATATGGTACAGTTAGATCCAACTTTGATGTTACATCAGATTGCGTAGGGCCATACCCAGTCAAGTTTTTAGTATTTCCAAGGGTGAAGGTTGTGTTGACCTGTCTCTTTTCAAATAGAGCAGTTACCTCCTGCATGCTGCCTATGCCCAGAAGAGGATTTATAGTGTTGATGCTTAGTCTAGTAAATATCATGCCTTGCAGCTGTAGTAAGTGTATTATTCTGTTATGCTTAGCGTATTAGCAAGATAACATGGCTACTGAAATCTTCTGTTGTGCATGAAGGGAGACTTAGGGCAGAATTTGATAACAAGTGAGTTCAGGGAGAGATTCTTGATACAGGTACCATTCTTTGAGGTTATGTCCAGAATGCAGAACCTGGCAGCAGCACTGGTTTTCAAAGAAAAGGTCCATGGTATTCCATGACCATTCCATAGTCGCTTGGAAAAGTACTCCAATTCAGACCCTTAGCCTCTCTTGGAAGTGACTAAATTTTCTGGAAGTACAGAATAGGTACTTAAAATGTCTGTGTTGCATACATACAAACAGTTGAAGTTAGATGCCAACCCATCATGATAGGTACCAGCACAACCTCAAAGAATATGACAGTAAAACTAAATTACAGATGTATTAATATAAATATTAATGGCCTTTCCACTTCCAAACTCTTTCCAGCTTTGGCCATTCTAACTATAAACCACAAAATTTGCAGTTTAATTATGAAATAGCTCTTCTTTCTGAAGTCCTGATGTGACATTAAAATCCCTGATTTATTTACAAACATATTACCTATTACATGAAACTGCACTGTTTATAGGAAAAACCAGTCTGCATTCAGAAACTTGTTTGTTGCTTAGGTATCAAGAGCAGCAATTTTCAAACTTTCCTTAATGCAAATCTAAAGGCTGGCATTAAATAATTTGCAATACCTAACTGTGATTAGTGTTGCAACCTCACTTCTGTCTGATGTGAGTCTATTGCAAACTTCAAAGTAGAAACAAGCTTTATAGGAAAGTTCTTACGAAGTGTAACTTTCTGCTTGTAAATACAGTAAATAAATGTTCTGCTAATCAGTACGTGTTTAGGATTGAAGTACTTAAGCTATTTTGGTTGGGAAGCTAGTATATAGCTTTCTGAGTTTTAAACGACATTAATTGTTATCCTAAGGAGATACAGATCTTAATGTAAGCCAGTTTTGAGCACGGTGGCTTTAGGAGAAGTATTTTTGGCCTGATACTGGCTGCTAAGCTATGGCAAAAAATGTTTTTATAAGTTTGCCGATGACACCCAAGTTGGGTGGGAGTGTTGAAGTGCTTGATGGTAGGAGGCTCTACAGAGGGGTCTTGGACAGGCTCAATGGTCCGAGACCAACTGTATGTGGTTTAACTAGGGAAGTGATTGGCCCCCTGTACTCGTTACTGGTGAGGCCGCACCTCGATTCCTGTGTTCAGTTTTGGGCCCCTCACTATAAAAAGGACATTGAATGACTCGAGCGTGTCCAGAGAAGGGCAACGAAGCTGGTGCAGGGTCTGGAGCACAGGTCGTACGGGGAGCGGCTGAGGGAACTGGGGGTGTTTAGTCTGGAGAAGAGGAGGCTGAGGGGAGACCTCATCGCCCTCTACAGCTCCCTGAAGGGAGGGTGCAGAGAGTGGGGGATGAGTCTCTTTAACCAAGTAACAAGCGATAGGACAAGAGGGAATGGCCGCAAGTTGTGCCAGGGGAGGTTTAGACTGGATATTAGGAAAAACTTGTTCACTGAAAAGGTTGTCAAACACTGGAACAGGCTGCCTATAGGGAAGTGGTTAAGTCACCATCCCTGGAGGTATTTAAAAGGTGTGTAGATGTGGCACTTAGTGACATGGTGTAGTGGTGGCCTTTGCAGTGTTAAGTTTACAGTTGGACTTGATCAACTTAAGAGTTCTTTCCAACCTAAGTGATGCTGTGATTCTGTTCTATGATTCTAACTATGGAAAATGAGTTGCTAGAGAGAGCAAAGGAGGTGACTAGGTGGTTCTTACTATACGGAAAATTATCTCCTGAAATGAATTCTGAAGTCTGGACACTTCAGCTTTTAAAACTGGCTAGAAAGTTTTCTAGAATAACTTGCAGTTGTTTAGCTCCACCTTCTGAATGAGAGTAATTTTTTAAAAAGCATACAATTCCAGTTTTTCTGTTGGGCACAGAGGAATCTAAGGTGGAAAATGCAAAGGGATATGACTTTACAAATGGGGGAAAAAAAAATTTATGCCTCTGACCTAGTCTTGTCTAAAATGTTTTTCTGATTATTTTAAATGTGGAACTTTTCATATTTAGTGGGATTACCAAATTTGGAAATAATTAATCATAGGTCTGCTGAGTTGTGGAAAAATTGATCTTTAGTTACTTTTACAAGACTATGTTAAATTAAATTAGGTTACTGTCTCTCCAGTGATGATTATGTTCTTATGGCCCATATTTGGAAGAAACTTCTTTATGTTAATAAAAAGCTCCCACAACTCCAGAGTAAATGAATTCCAACATTTTTTTTTCTCGCTATTTCTTCACAATTCTAGACCTCAGTGCTTAATTATGACAGGTGCTCCAAATGCACGTCCAGCTTTGCTTCACCTTGTCCATGCTTTCACCAAGAATGTAGGCTTGATGATCTGTGGCCACATACATATGGTAAGTGTATTCAATCTTCTCTTTAAATTTACCTTGTTTTCTTGGTTTCTTTGTTTGTTTGTTGGCTTTTTTTTTTTTTTAACCTATTTGCTTTTTGTTTGTGGTTCTTGTTTGTGTGGGGTTTTTTTTGTTGGTGTGTTTTGTTTGCTGTTTTTTTTTAATGGAAGTATCATTACACATTGAGAATTGCAAAGAAGATTTACTGGTAGGATACACTCATGTATGGATCATTATGCCAGTTAGGTATGCTATACTACAGGGGAAACTGGAAAATTAGTACCTTTCATTGTTTGATGCTTAAATATTGAGGAAACTTTGTAGGAGTAAAGTGAACATTGGATTACAGGCTGGGTCTTTTTCTGTCCTTGTGTTATACAGTCTCATGTACTCATTCATGCTTTGGTCAGAGCAGCTGATCAAAATGATGTGCAATAAACAGCTAGATTTCTTTAGTGTTACTATTTCAGGGAGACTGATTTCTGTGTAGATTTCTTACAATGCTTGGGCTAAAATAAACCTCCTTGAGCAGTAAATCAATATCAGTTTAGCCAATTGTTAAAAACTGCTCTTAACCTTTCAAGCAGTTTTTTTATTCATTCAGTTATTGGATTCATTTCATTGGCAGGTGAAACAGTAATGTGAACAGGTATTTACTTTGCTATTTCCTTTCTGCCCAGCCCCTAGTATTTCACTAACTTTCCCTGATTTTTGTCGGGATGAAGTGTAGGGGTTTTTTGGGGTTGGGGGGTGTGAGGGCTGTTCTGCAAGGACATAATTTCAGCAGTTACTACTTTTTTTTTTTTTTTTTTTTAAGTAGTATCCTGTATGGCAGACCTGCAAAGGTTTTAGGGTGGGGGGAAGGAAGGAAGCTTCAAGTAACTGTTCTTCAAAATCATGCTTGTCATGAGTTGTCTTCATATTTTAAGGCCAACCTTTTTCTGTCACATCACTAAGAACATTTAAGCAAGTGTGACTTTAAATGTGAAAATTAAGTAGTCTTAAATATGGTTAAATTTACCACACTCAAAATGTCTTGCTTTTGATCAAAGGAACAGATCAAGAGCAAGTCAAGTTAATGCAATACACAGAACATACATTTTGTTAAACAAATATTGGCCAGTTTTGTCTTCAGAAACTTTATTTCTATTAATTCCTGTCTATACAAACTTAAAATTTCAGTGAGTGCAAAGGACAGAAACTCAGTGATACTAGAGAGGTGAGATATCACAGGTGGAATTACTTTCAAAAGTACAGATGCACTGGAAAGAATAAGGTAGTGTCATCCTTCTTGGTAACAAAGTAGTTGTGAGTAGAGATTTTCTGGGAGCATATCTGGTACATTTAAGGTGACAAATGAATTTGGTAAGAGATTAATCCCTTAGTGTTCTAGCCAGTCCTCAGAGATTAGCAGGGCTAGGGGTGGCTGGATTTATCTCTTAATATCTATGCCAACTGGGGCTGTGACTATAGGCCTGACACCAGATGCCCGAACTGCCTGTATGCTGTAGGTCTGGTTGCATTCAAGAGCAGTCAGGTTCACGAAAAGATTGATTTATTCTTACGCAACATCGACAGATTCTTTGAGATTGTCTACGATAAATGCACTAACTGCAGGTTGGCTATATAGCACTGCACACACAAAACCCCAATTGCAATCACACGCAATTCCCAGGTAATCACTTGGTGTAGCCAAGGGCCCAAATCTTACCAAAAGGCGTTCCTTCTGGGGGGGGTGGAGGGGGGTGTGGTGCAAGGAGCACACACCATCGATCTGTCCCTCCAGTTTGGTATTGAATTATCATTCCTCTGAGTTAGGTACAAACTCTGCATAGTATTTATCATAGCATGTATGTGTGAGTGGGTGGGACTGTGGTCAAGCCATTGTTTATTGAGTAACAACACAGCACATTCCTTGGTGTGAGGGGTGCCCTGTTTTTGTGGGGAAAGAGGAAGAATGAGAGATAAGGTCCGCAGAGTACTGCAAAACTTTAATCCTTGAGAGAAGAGGAAGAGCACAAGATAAATGGGCATAGTTACGTTGAGAAAAGTGGAAGAATGGGACTGCGTGGACTCCACCTCACTTCACGTTCCTCCTTGGTGCTACAGCAGCAAAAATCACTGGATCTCCATCCTGTCCTGTGTTTGTTCTGGGCACCATCAGTTTTTTCACTAATTTGCTTTTTCCACACTTCCAGCAATATCCTATCTCTTTTTAAAATTGCTTTCCTCCAAGAAGCATGACACTATCTTACTCTTTACAAATTCTGATTGTTTGGTCAGAGTCTGTATTCTTTTGCAAACTGTATCCTTTTGCAAAAGCTAGGCTAACTGTGTTCTTGATTATACCTTGTCCTGTATTCTGCATTTTGATGTCTAGGAGGAACACAATGATTCGTCATGATGGAAGTAATAAAATAAAAGGTATTCAAAGAGGAGATGACTTTGACTGCAACATAAAACTGTGGAAGTGACACTACTATGACAAAGGCTTTCTGATTAGGATTATGTATACACAGAGGCACACTTGTACAGCTTGAAACAAATATTCCCATAAAGCCTAATACTAAGTCATCCCATATCTGTCTATGTTTCATTACAAAGCCCCTTTACTTTTAAAACTACATTATGCTTTGGAGGACAAGCTTGTGCTGCCTGCTGGGGAAGTGGGTTGTTCTCTGCAGGAACAAGATCACTAAAGCTTAAGCAACCCTCTCCCTAAAAATTACAATCTGGTCCACTCTTTGCTGCTCATAATGCCTGGTATTTTGTTGTTTTGGATTTTTTTAATAGTGTTGAAGCATGTTTTTAGGTTCTTCAAGTTTGAATTGGATTCTAGCAGTGAAATTTAAAAAAAAGGGAGAGTGGTGCTTTATTATTACTCATACTCATAATTCGTGTTCCCTCCCCTCTTCTTATTTCCTTATTTTGAAAGGGTCCTCGGAGGCAAGCCATGAAAGAGCTGTCAACTGATTTGGCTAAATATCAGCGATGGCTAATTAAAAACAAGATGAAAGCTTTCTATGCACCAGTACATGCAGAAGACTTAAGGGATGGAGGGCAATATTTAATGCAGGTACAGGTCTCAGGTTGTTGGGTTTTGTTTTCAATGAAAGGAGTGAAGATGAGCATCAAAATTTGAAGTGTTTTTATACTGTGAAGTATTTCCATTTTCAAAGCTGTCTTAAAACTTTGATGAAAAGACACTGTTTTCTGCTTAAGAAAATAGTAGAACCTTTATTTATATTTTTTAAAAAACCTTTTTTGTTCTTCTTAGGCTGCTGGTCTGGGTAGAATGAGACCTAACACCCTTGTTGTTGGATTTAAGAAAAACTGGAGACAAGTTGACATGAGAGATGTTGAAACCTATATCAATTTATTCCAGTAAGTAAAAAGTGCGGAGGTGTAGCTCTTAGGTTCCATTTCAGTACATTTGGTAATAAGTCAGGAAGATCTTAGTCGCATGAAGCCTCTTTTAGATAGACTCAAATTTTTCTGTATTGCTGGTCCAGCAGCCTTCAATATCTTGTTTTTTGTGATACAGAAATTAATAAGCAAGTCTTCATAGTTTAAACCAATTCTATATAATAACTTCTTCTGTGTATAAAAAGAGTTGTGGCAGAGGTCTGAGGTTTAAGCATTACTGTCTTTAGAGATGGAACTAGTGTCTTACGTGCCAGTCTGCTGAATTCTTTAAAGCATAGTTTCTGTTGAAAGCAGGGTTTTTCTACACTACTTCTGTACAGATTAAGTAGTAGAGAATGAGTCAACTCTTATGCTGAAGTCTTCTTACCTTCGTTAAACCTTGCCTTCACAATACAAGAAATATTTTACTTACCAGATACACAACACTGACACCCAAAGTAATATAGTAGCCAAGAAGGAGATGTGAAAGGAAATCCCAGTGTATTTTCACAGTACTGAAAGGCAGACCAGTTCTGGCTGAAAAATTTAATAGAATAACTTGTGCTACAAACACTTAAGAAAACCAAAACTTGCTTCTCGTGTTAGGTAGAGTGTTTTTAATTTTCCTGATACGCTGCTTAACCTGCTTCATTTGTGCTTTACATTTTCCACTTACTGTGCATTTAAATGAAAGAGAGGATGGGGGATTACAGGCAGACGTTATAAAAGGAAAAAAATCATACCCTCCCACTCTCTCAGTTCCTTAACAGAAAAGCAGGAGCACCAAATGCACTGAAAAATAAGGTAAACATGTTGGTTAGTTCTTGGTTTTTCTTTTTTTCCTGTTTTATTTTGGAATGACTTCGGCTGGAAGATCTGTCAAGGCCTACAAGTCATGTGGTTCTCCACACCCCAAAAGAGAAACTTCAGGAGGTAGTAACTGTAGGTCAGGTGTATTTCTGGAAAATCTCTAGAAAATGGAAAACTTCTGACGCATGCAATGGAAATACATCTAATGTGCACAGATTGAACAAATTAATTAAGAATTAAGAATATTTACAAATGGACAAAATGTTTTCTTCTTAAATCAACCTCAATTTTTCTTGCATTTGTTAAAGAATATGTTGATACTTCGAACATTTCTAATCAAGTTTTACTGCTTCTGAAGAGAACTGTTTAATAAGTGAAATTTTGAGAAATTTCTGTCTGTGGAAATGACATGGGAGGGAGTTCTGTGATTTATGGTTGTTTGTAATGAGATTTATTCTTAAAAGGACTGATGATTAATGGCTAATGCAAACTGTATGATACAGTTAAGTTCATGTTTTTCTGTCTTGGATCTTTCAGGTTTTTTTGTCCTTCATTTTACTCCACTTTAACTCAGACTTTTTGCTTGCTTCTGCAAGGATACTTTTTTTTTTTTAAAGAACAAGTTCCTTCCCCATCAGATGTAATGGGAATAAGCACGTTACAGCTAACTTACAGCTAATTTGATTCTAAATTGCAAGTTCATAGTTGTTTTTAATACCCAAATGTTTTGGAAAGACGTCAGAAACGTTTATGTCTTGGATCAAGGAGATCTACTCAAAATAAATCCCTTAGTTGATGGAGGGGGATAAAAATTTAGATTTTTCAGTGTATCTTGTCATCATGTCTGCAAAACTTGACTGACCTGTTCATGTTTCTCTTATTTAATCACTGTTTACATAGGGAATAGAAGGGAGAAGAATGAATCCTTTCTATGTGTTGTTTTTCATTTCACAGATGCAGTTGATAGTTTGGAATTGAAACGGAAATTGTAATACAAATTTATGATTTGGATGTTTAAATGGCAGTGTTTAATCACTGAAATTTGCTCAGAGAGGGTGTGTAAAGTAGGTCCTTTGGGAAAGAAAGTTGTAAAATATTTTTGTTCCTTTTGTTTAGTGATGCTTTTGACATTCAGTATGGTGTAGTTGTCATCCGCCTAAAGGAGGGCCTGGACATTTCTCACCTTCAGGGCCAAGGTAAAATTTGTTTTGTTCCATATGGTTCTAATTCCCTTTTAATACTTACTTTCTTAAAATAATAAATGAAGAGATTAAAGAAACCCAAACCAAAACACCACTCTTCTTTTAGAATAAAAATTGCTGAAATGAGCAAGTCTGAAATGTAAAATATGAAGAACACACGTTAAGCAACAGAACTTGGTTTTCTGTGTGTTTCAACTTTCTGTATTTTGTAAGATGTAATATAGTTGCTTCCCAAGTATTTACTATTTTACCAAAACAAATTAAAGAGTCTGCCAAATCGGTATCAAGTATTTGGGATCCAAGTCCAGAAATCACTGCATGATCTAGGAATGCTATGGGTCTGGTGTGGTTGCAAACCCCTACATGCACTAGTTTAGAGACCTCTGCAGTAGTCTTGTCTCAAGTTTGGAAACATTTTCTATTCAATATAGAAGACTTGGTTATGCTTAGTAGGTAGTGATCTTAAGCCGAATACTGTAATTTTAGTTAAATTTCAAGCACAAAAATGAAGGAAGTCTGTGAGCTTTGGTGGCCACTGTCTACGGAATTGATAATGTCTAATTTGTTTATAGCTTGCTTCATACAATGTTGCTACAAGGAGGTATGCATGGGACACAAGCTCTGTAGGGGGACATCCTCCTGAAAGAGGAGAGGGTTTTTTCCTTCACTGGAAGCATATGAAAGTTTTAGGATTTGCAGAGAGGCAGAGTGCCTATTGGTGTGTGCAAGAGGGCAGAGGAATATGAGAAACAACAAGGAATGAACCTGCAGTGTGAAAACAGCACTGCTAAGACTGGGAAATAAAACACCAAGTTGTCAGAAGTCTTGATATTCACTGGAGACTGAGTTTGATTTAATTCTGACAGCTACCAAGTAGCTCCACTGAAGCCAGTCCTGGGAAGAAAATTTGACTGTGAGACATACTTCATCTGGGCCTTGTCTAAGGCTCATCTTCCTCTTGGAATTAGAGTAGAAATGGCAAATGTTTCACCAGGTAATTTTTTTCTTCCTGGTGGTACTTTATCAGTATTAGCTAGCTCTGTTTTATGTTTAGCCTGTAGTAATGCAATCAACAGCCAAAATCTGGGAAGGAAGTGGCAGGAAGTTACAGCTCAGTGCAGAGGAGGAGAGTCTTTGTACTCTGAAGCAGTTCATACAAGAGGGTTGTTTTTGTTGTTCTCTGCTTTTTTCCCCCCTCTCTCTGCCATAGCGTAACAGTTACAATAGAGTTAAACCAACGGTGAACTATCTCAGTATATTTACATATCTCTATTGATATAATTTGGAACAATTAAGTGGTTTATGATGTGTTTCTTTGCTTTCTCAAAGAAGAGTTACTGTCATCCCAAGAAAAATCTCCATGTACCAAGGATGTCATAGTAAAAGTGGATTATAGCAAGAAGGCTGAGACGGACACTTCTATAGCTTTTGCTCCATCCTCTAGTGAAAGAACTCCCACTTTACATAAAGGTAACTTGCTAGTTAACAATGAAATTCGAGTTTGCTCTCTCATTCCCTCTTCAGTTCCTCTCTCCCTTCATCAAGGAATTATTTAAGGGATTTTTGTCTGTGAAACAGGAATGTGTCATACTTTTCTAGCCGCTGTGTCTAATCACTTAAATATTTTGATTTATAGCTTGCCAGTGTCTAAAATAAATCTTCCATGTCTAGTCCCCTAAATAAAACAGGTGGTAGACAATAACCTACAATGGATTTTCTTTGTTAAGAGTTTGACAGGCGTTAAAAATTACTTGAGAATTGTGTCACACATCTATATATTGTGTGATTTGAAGGCTAAATTTATGAAGGTTTTTTTACCTCAGGCTAGAATATGCATGTTAACACACACAAATCATTCAGGATACTTTGACATCACAATAACCAACTTTCGTCTTATTCTTAAAGTAAAAGCTTGGAGTGACCTAATAATTAAATGACCAATGTGATTTTTTTTTTTTTTTTTTTTTTTTAAAAAGCACAAGTAAATCTCAGGATCTGGTAGACTGCATTTGTGTGCTTTTATTTGTATGAAAATCCATTTCATTTTACATCTTTATTATTTAATTTTTTTTTTATATACACTAGTAGTGTTTTTATTTAACATCACAAAGGAAATTAACCTTTTTATTTTGTATCTTTAAAAATCTTCCAGAGGAGGACGAAGATGGAAAGACTCCAACACAACCACTGTTGAAAAAAGGCAGGCATTTTCCACCTTTTTGTGTTAAATCATTCTTTTGCATTGTTTCATTTTTGCTTTTGTGCTCCTTTCTACACATATATATGAGAGAGAAAAATATCAACCATGCAATGTTAATTTGTTTCTTCATATGTGCTTTATCTTTAGGGATTAGGCTATGGAAAAATGCAACTGTGTGGAAATTCCCAGAACAAGTTGCTACTGAGAAAGGATTGTGCATGTGTCTAAGATATGAATGTTGGATATATTGTTTTTTAACTTTTGCTCTTAAGTAACATTTGAAATGTGTTCAGGAGCTTGATTAGTTCTGTGTCTCAGGTATCTGTCTGGGTCCTTACTTGATTTAGGAATAAGGGAAATATTATCTAAATGTACAAGTGCTCTATCAGGCTATTCAGAAGGTCTTCTAAAGCCATAGTTGTTACTCTGTTATTTGAAATTGTTCAACAGCTTTCAATTTAAGGCATAATACAGCCATTCAGTGAGATTAACATCTGAAATAATGTGAAGCAGTCATTCAAATAAACAGCATTTTAAGACATGAATTGAGCAGTTTGCACATCCTGGTTTATTTCAGACTTGGAGTTAACCAGTTATTTTTGTCTTAAGTGAGATTCAGCTTAACTTTTTTGACATTTTCTTCATTATTTCAACGGCTAGAAGCTGTTGTGTTTTAATAATGGAAAGTGAGATTACATCTTGAAGCACAGCACAGCAGTTTGGAAGAAGTTCCAGTATGCAGTCAAATACTATATTAATGTAAATCAGTCACAGATGTACTCTAAATTTAAAAATTCCTATTAAAGTAAGGGCTGAGATGAATATCAAACTCCTGGTTCTTGTTCACATGAGGTTTTAATTAAGGGAATGGGGTTAGCTTTTTCTGTATTCTTAAAAAAATACACTTACTTGTATTAATTAATCTAAATGCCATTGTTGTCTTGTTCTCTGCAAATCCACTCAGTTTGTCACACAAAATACTCTATATTGTGCTTCAGAGCCTTGCACATGCAAAACAGTACTTGTTGCAAAAAATAGAATTCCAGATAGAAGTAGCTTTTATTTCCACTGGATGTTTAAAGAAAAATGGATTTAAGTAAAGAAAAAAAGTGCTTAGGAAATGGTATTTACCTGTAAATTAGCATCTATATGTTATTAGGGAAGTCTTATCATATGCAAGAGTTAGCAACTGTACATGACCTAATACTCTGAAGTATGTATGCAAGGTTAGTTAAATTGTCCAGGCAAATGACTGTATAAAAATCTTACAGATCCTTGACTTGTAAAATGTCTGCTAATTGACTCTGAGATTTAAATCTTTAACTGCTGAAGTTATGAGTTTGCAGATCCCCTAAGTATAGCTCAGTTTATATCCATTCAATCAAAATCTGGAGTTGGGGTGGAAGAAACAGGGTGTTTTTTAAACTTAGAGGTATCACAAAATATTAAGAAGTGGCAAGTGGCATTTGATGAATTTCAGGGTGAATAAGCATAACACTTCAAAAATGAAATTTCATCATGCTTTTTTCCAGATACAAAGAGCCAATCTCCCTTAAACCTGGCTGACCAAAGGCTTCTTGATGCTAGTACTCAGTTTCAGAAGAAACAAGGCAAAAGCAATATTGATGTCTGGTGGCTCTTTGACGATGGAGGTAATGTGCTTTATACTTTAAAAATAAACGTTCAAACAAAATTATTGACATAATTTTGAATTAATTGTTAGTAGGTATCTTTCAGTCAGGTTATATATAGATTACAAATTTGTAGTATTAAACTTTAACATGATGCTATGTTCTCTGAATCATTCCCAAATTCTGGTCAAAATGTAGGTTTGACACTGTTGATTCCGTATCTTCTTACAACCAAGAAAAAGTGGAAAGACTGTAAGATCAGAGTGTTCATTGGTGGAAAAATAAACAGGATTGATCATGACAGAAGAGCGTAAGTTTACCTTTAAAAATTTCATATCAAATGCTAATAGAGCATGTTACGCAGTAGATGACTTTCTGTTCTTAGTAGCCTTCTTTCAGTTGTTCTTGGGTTGAGTTGTAATCATATTCTATGGCGTTTCCCAAAAAAAGGTTCCATTTTCCCCCAGTTGTTTTAGATGAGATAACTCCAGTTAAACTAATTTTACTGCAGCATTGTCCGACACTAACATTTTCTTTTTCAATTTTTTTCTGAGGTTGTCTTTAAGGGAAAGCTCTCTTAGTTTTATTGTTGTGTTTTGTTTTGGGTTTTTTTTTTTTCAATGGATGTTGTTGATTTACTTATAGCTGTATGCCAGGTCAATTTGATTTTTTTTTTTTTTTTTTTTTCCCCCTATGACATTCAGGATGCTTTTTTTTTTCTTCTTAAAGTAGTGTCTTTATTACCAAACTATCCTGTGAAATAATTAAAAATTATCATGCATAAGGCTTCTTTTTCTGATACAGGATGGCTACTTTACTCAGCAAATTTCGGATAGACTTCTCGGACATTATGGTTCTTGGGGATATTAATACTAAGCCAAAGAAAGAAAAGTAAGTCTCAAAAAATGCAACTTGTTTGTTAGTTGAATTTTTGCTGTCTTTCATGAATTTAGAATACTTCATTCTTTCTTAACATGACATTTTGATAGAGTAGTTCCTGTGAAATCCAGTGTTTCATGAAAATGCAGGAAATAAATTAAGCAATAACTCCTATATCCGAGAACACAGAATTTTACATTTTTAATATCTCTGGCCCTTAGGCTGTAATACTAAATTTAGGAAAATACAGTTTAAAAAAATCCAATTTGTCTGGAGCAATCTTCTTTAAAAAGAGAAATGCTCATAGAAACTTAAGTTTTGGAGTCTTAGTTTAATGTAACAAAGCTTGGTCTTCAAATAGCCTGATCTTTTTTTTTTAATTGCTTGGATTTTTGATTTACACAGGAATGATCATACTTCTGATATTTCTGATTTTCCAGTTTAAAAAATATTAATTGTAGATGGCTTTCAGCACAAATTTGTAACTGTGTAAGATCTAAAAATAGAAGGATATGGTTATGCATGTATCTGAATAATTTGACACGTCATGCAAATTAAGATATATTATTTTACAACATACATAAATGGTAAATGTTAATATGCATTCTTTTATACCCTGCTTTTTAATCACCTTTTCTTAAATGTGTAGAATATATCAAGTAACTAAAACGGTAGAGTACTTTTGGCACTCTGCTGCTTTGCTCTTGGGAGCCTGCTAGTGTAAAATGTGTAAATGTAGAGGTAGCACACATTTATGCATAAAAAGTTGAGACTGTAGAATTACATGGAATTATTTTTATTTCATAGAAGTGATCCATGAGTTATTTCTTCTGAGAGCATTTTTTCTATCTCTCTGAATACTTTACCTACAGTATACCCAGAACTTTTCTAAGATAGCAGTTGGCATTAATAATAGCAGTAAACTAAGTGGAGAAAGATGATTTAAGAGTTGCTGTAGTGTATAATAGAATATTGTTAATACTTCTCCTTTTTGTTCAGTCAAAAAATAGCAGATCACATCTAGTTTTTCCCTTTTGATGAAGGTAAAGTCATTGTATGTGTTGGACGTGTTAACTCCTTGCCTTTCAACCTTAATTCTGAAGAAGCTACTGTTAGTTACTATACCTTTACTGAGGTAGTACTCTTCAACTTCCAAATAATTGTAATAAAACTCTAGCAAAAGTTGTTTCTTCTTTGTTTTTAAACTGGCTAAAACTTTGTATTTAGCTGCATGATGAACAATGAAAGCTCCTGTAGATGTTCCCGATGGTTGAACTATAATGGCTGCATATACAAGTAGCTGATTTGATGTTCTCAGTGCATTTGACAGTGATAAAATTTCAGTTCATTTTATTTACATAGTAATAAAACTTTCTGATACCATCAAAGTAATTGCTGACATATTGACTTGTTCACTTAATCATTCCAGTATTGCAGGTTTTGAAGAAATGATAGAGCCCTTCCGTCTTCATGAAGATGATAAAGAACAAGAAGTTGCAGATAAAATGAAGGAGGATGAACCATGGCGGATCACGGATAATGAACTTGAGCTTTACAAAACAAAGGTTCTGTATTCTTTAGAGTGTTATGTTAAATGTTAAACTTTTTTCTCCTACTGCATTTGTGGATGTAGACCATTTAGACGGTTCAGCAAATAAAGAAATGTTTCTGCATTCGGGGGGTGGGAGGAGGGCATGGGGGACTAAACTGCTTTCCTACAGTGTTCAGCAGTTTATTTAGAATAATACAGTAGTCTCTATTCAGCTGCTTGACTATTTTCTTGACCAAACTACCATTTTTGGCTTTGTTATTAAAAAAAAAAAAACAAACAACAAACCAACAAACAACATACCACATCTAATTGTGGTGTTAAGGAGCAATTAAAGGTTTGACATTTTTCCCAAGCAGTTTTGAACTATAGAGACATCAGAGGTATTCTTTAAGTGCTCTGTGGAGGAGACTTGGGTAGCACCCTATAACAAGATGCAGATACAAGTATCTGAAGAAAGCCTAATTAAAGTTTTAGTGATCTGAAGTTCTTCAAGATGGTACTGAGTATATACCACCCTTATCTTCTTTTTCCTGTCTGGGTTTTTACAACTACTGTGAGGATATGCAGTAGAGAATAAATAGGAATGCTAGGTCATTCTGCATTCAAAGTATTAAAAAAAAAAAAGGGCGGGGGGAAGGAATTTCATGAACGTGTAGATACAGATTAACTGGCAGCTGCTGCTGAGATCTCTTAACTGGTATTACCAAGGGGCAAGGGGTGATGGGGGAAGATTTTATAAAGTGTGGGTACTTTACAGTTAATGAACTGCTTGGATGCCTTGTTGTTCCTCAAGTCTACAAACACTCTGAAAACTCATTTCAGTGAGATAACTAAAGTGATTTATTCTTTTGTCTGCTGATAGCTTAATTGTTTGTGCAGGTACTAGCCTGAAGGCTAGTTCAGTTTATTTGAGAACAACAGATCTGTTTAAGAACTGCTTAACAGAAAATGTTTGCTTGAAAGCTAGTTGACATAAAACAGAACTCCAGTTACTGAGGAAGTTAACACAAGTGTTAAGACAGGATCGGGTAGTAAAAAAAAAAGGAGGCCCATTATGAAGATAGGCTTGGCAAATGGAGATGGCACTTCACTTCTGTAAGACCTGCTCACCATGAGCTTATAGGATATAGTTAAAAGAACCTAGAAGAGAGAATAAGGGGCTCTTGTTTCTAGGTGTGGAGGAGGGTATAATTATTAGAGTAACTCCCTTAAATTTGGGTTTTGTAGTACTTGGCTTATTTGCACATTTTAAGCTTACTACTTGCTTCTCTCCCAGCCTTGCAACGAGACATATTTTGGAAAAGTGAGTAAATTGCCAGAGTGAGGTGGAAGTACATGTTTTCTATAAATGACTCATACCAATTAATCATAACTGTTTTTCATTTTTCATGAATAAATGAACTCTTTGTAGTTTTATGTAAAATATCTTCCCAACTAAGTGTCATTTTAATTACAGACTTACCGCCAGATTAGGCTAAATGAGTTGCTGAAGGAACATTCAAGTACAGCTAACATAATTGTCATGTAAGTAAACTATTTGTACTGTTATCCTACTTGATACAGAAATGTAATTTGAAATATAAAACATGCAAATACAGGTTAGGAAAAAGCCTGTGCCTTGGCATTAAAGTAGAGAAATACTGGAAATATGGTGCCACTATACTGATGAGCAAAAAATGGCCAGTGTAGTTTTGTGCTTCTGATGCAGTGCTTTAGGTGATTAACTCCACATTTATAGGAGCTCAGGACTCTCACATTCCTTCCACGCCTGCATGCTAACTGTTTTCAGGTCCTTCCTTTCAGTTATTTTTCTAGGAAATCTCTCTAGATAAAGTTAGCTCATCATCCCACTGATGGAGTTCCATGGAATTACTTCGGTGTAAACAAGCAGAATGCAGATTGCAGGTTTCTTTGCTTTGATTTTCTTTAGGACCCTCCTTCAGAGCTCCATGAAGTAGTACTGCAAGTGAAGTTTGAGTAGGGCAAATAGACTTAGTGTTTTTTTCAAAAGAAAGGAGCATGGCATGTTTTGGAAGGATTGTGAGAAGGAATGTTAGACCACACGAGCCTGACATCATAAGAAAAAGCTGTATTTTAACATCTTGAACAATCTTTCAATAAACTGTTTTCAACTGAGGAGAATCCTCCATGAAGCTCCCTGAATACAAATGGTGTAAGAGGCCAAAAGTGAGGGGTGAATAGGTGTACAGTCTTGTACGGTCATGTGGCGCTTAAGATACAAACTCTCAACTCATTAACTTAATTTTGAGGAAAAAAACAAAAACTAAAAAGGTTAGGAAATTTGGCTTAATATCTACCTCTTTGCAGAATCATGCTTTCATATTTTTGTGATGGGACTTGTATTCCACCAGGTTTTTTTAATTGTTGAATGTTTTTTTTTTTCCCTCGTGAATTGCAGGAGTTTGCCAGTTGCACGAAAAGGTGCAGTTTCTAGTGCACTCTACATGGCTTGGTTAGAAGCTCTTTCTAAAGATCTGCCACCAATTCTCCTTGTTCGTGGGAATCATCAGAGTGTTCTTACCTTCTATTCTTAAGAGTACTGCACATGGGACAGCGATGGTACTTCAGTGCCCAGGGGAGAGTGGTTGACATGGTCTGTAGTTTATTAACATCACAAAGGCAAAAAGTGACTCTTCTTTCACTTTTTCACTGACTTGAAAGCACACAAGGAAAGTCACTGTATTTCTAAAGTTGTGACATCTTCAGTTTTATTCTGTATTTTCTGTAATTTAATCTTGCTTAATGGGGGTGGATTCCTTGTTAGACGGAAGAACAAGACAAGCTTTTTGTTTGCTATTTGAATAGCAGCAATAAAATGTTTTATTTTTGATCAATGAAAGGATTATAGATTTATAAAAGCCTTTTAGCCTTGAGGTGCCTTCTGAAATTAACCAAATCTCATCCATACATCCTATTTTGTAAATTTATATAGAATGTCAAAATTTGCCTTCAACTAAGAATTTAGATCAGACGTCCTTTAGTTTCTAGTCTCTTCCATATTACAATAAAAATGAATGCTGCTTTTCAGTCTTCCATTGAGTTGTTAGTTCTTAGTACTGTATGTTTTCTATTGTCAGAAAGTTTTTGGTTTTTGATTTTTGTATCTGTTAGATTTAAAGGTGAGAATTGGGGCAGGTCAGTTGAACTATAACAAATTCCTTATGTTATTTTCAAGACTTTGTGCTACTAAATTTTGTAACAGTTAAAACTAATTCTACTAGCAGAGAGGATCCTTTTCTCAAATTTGGTACTAGTCAGATATATAGAGCTAATATTAGCCACCTTGGCAAAGGATACTAGCCAATCTTTCCTCTGTAGCTCTGAAACCGAATTCCTCTTACTGGCTGATGCTTTTTATTTACTGCAGATTAGAAGACCTGTCCTAGTTCTTGGCCTGTTATGCTTTGGTGTCACTTTCAACTTACTTTTAAACAAAACTCAACTTAAGGCTTGAATGGGGATAATATAAGCAATGTGATGCTATCTAACAGAAAACAGTAAACACTATGTGGAATCTTGCTATCCAATATGAAATGTAAAAGCTACAGTTCTCGCATTTTTCAACAAATGGTTAAAAGGACCACTAGTTACTAGGGGAGATGTTTTTAGGTTAATTCATTCTGTTGTCAGAAAATACATTTAGTCTTACTAAATAATGCTCAGGTTTGATTGTCAAGCAATTTAGATCTGTTCCATACATCCTAGTTTATACATTTTCTATGTTTAATAAAGAAACTGCCAATCTTGTGTGCCCTTCCATTGTATATTTTGAGAACTTCATAATTTAGTCTATTATGAACACCTACACAAGAAATTTCACTTGAGCCTTTGTATAAAGGTTAGTAATGTGATTTTTAGATTCCTGATATATTTTGGATAGAAAGGATTGCCTAAAAACATTTCACAAGCTTTTGATATTAGCATTGGACATGCTACTGGATCAGTTTACCAGTGATTTAGTGACTTTCATTTAAGGATGAACAGAAAAGGTGTATTTTTATGCTAAATACAAGATCAAATTGAAATGTTCCTTTTGAAGGACAAAGCATAATCATTGTGTGGCAAGGTAGAACTTTAAATTGTTGTTAATGAAAATATTCTACACAGTGCAGTATACACTGCTATCAAGTTCTTGGTAAACTGCAAACCATCTTTTTTTGCAGTTTCTGTCAATTGGATTTGAGACTGTTGAAACATTTCACTTTAAAAAAAAATAAATAAGAAAAACAAACATGCATGTTTTGCTGCTAAGTGTGAGATAACTGATGCCAGCATGAACCCAGCTTGTTATGATAAACATTATAAGACAAGACAGTTTGCAGTAAAAGTGCAGTTTCCTTCCAGGTGAGGGGGTGGGGATCAAATTTACCAACATATCTATTACAGGTTTTACAGTGTTTTTTAGGGGATAAGGATGTCACATAGTGAATATGGACTCATTGCCATGTTTCTTCTTATTTTGTGGGTTACATTATTTTGAACAAATGGACAGTAGGACATTGACTTAGTGCTGCTATCTTAAAGAAAAAAAAAGAATAAAATGTGCACAGGTACACTTAGAAGGTTTTTTGCCCATTCAGGAAACCATTGCTTGTGATCTGTAACACAAACCAAATGAAGTGTGTGTATACATGCATATATGTGTATAAAATTATATAAAATATATCTAAATATGCATATGGGGATAGTTAAGGTTATGTCTGTGAAATAACATAGGATGCTTTTCACATGCACTCTCAGAAGTCCACTAACGCTAGGCATGAGGTCAAGTTTCAAGATTATTTGCTACACTAAAACTTCAACAGTGAATGGTAACTGTTTGCAACAGATGTCAGTTAGTGGCAGTCACTCCAACTTCTGCTTTGATTTTGGCGCCAAATTTAGTTATGTTCCAATCATTATTAATTACTTGAAAAATCAAATCACTTACACATGGCAATTCATACCTTCTATAGATTAGGTTTCTTTGTATGGGTTTAGAAAGACAGTAATAGCTGGAGAAAATCAATTATTTATTTGTTCACTTCTATTTGTATTTAGGTTTCCTTTTACATACATTCTTTTTATATGCTTTTTCTGACATTACATATTTAAAAATAACTGAAAATAATTTAAAGATTTGAATGTTAGTGGGTGAAGGCCCACTTGGTTTGAAGATGTAAAATTTGATACTGTACTGTAACTGTCACACACAAATGCTTTTCTAATGTTTTAACGTAATTATTGCAGTTAATACTTTGTACCGGGGGGATGTCACTGCAATAAAAGGAAGTGAATTCAATACAATTGCCTTGTCTAACAAAGCCTTTTTTATTGGTGGGGTATAGGGATTAATGTGCATAGTTCTAACAGATTAATGCTGAAAATAGTTCCTGATATGTGAATATGCTTATTGCATGCATCTGATACTTACCATTATTGTGGAATTTGGATAGGACCATGAGTAGAATTTAATCATCCAGGTGTTTTGTATAAGTTGATGAGTGTTCTGTTCTTGGAGGAAAAATTTGATGCTACTGGGTTAGGAACCATGATGGTTGCATAAGAAAAATAAACTTTGTTTCGCACTCTGAAATTTGTCATGACTTGCCAGGTGATGCAGACCAATCCACAATATGTGTTATTTTTAAGCTGGAACATGAGTATCTGAAAATGTGTTCCTATTATATTTGCAATTTGTTCTGCCACTAAATACAGTGAATGGCTGTTTAATTTAGTTCAAGATAGTAGTCCACTGGGATATGAGGAACTGTGTTGGGAGAATAACTTGTAAGAGGCAGTTGCAAAGCCATTTGTAAGCAAGACATGTTTGGCCTTAACTTCACTAATGTACATTCAACAAGAAACTGGTTGAAAAATCTTAAGAGCATAATGAGAAATGGCAAGTTGTTTTCTCACATCAAATTCTACTTAGAACGCTTGAAGAACTTGAACCTCAGCGATTTTGGTGTTTTCTGGTGTAGCTGGGTGAGAATTTTATTTGAAAAATAACCTTGAATAAATTCAGACCTTTGCTATGTATCATTAATTTACTAAATACTTGTCTTTCCATGCATTTAAATCTAGGCCTTGAGCGTGAGATTTGGAGGCCAGTGGAAAAGAACACTTGTTAAAAGTACATTGCTAATTTCTATGGCATTGGCTCTAACCTGTTTCAGTATGTAGGGGTAGAGAAGGTATGTAGCAGTTTTTCTAGATCTCCGTATTTGCTGGAGAAGTGGTTGATCTAAGTAATGATGCAGTATACTATTAGCTGAATTCACATATAAATGACCACGTTTTTGAAGCTAAAAATTGAAAATTGGATCAAGGTTGATGGCATCACTTCGCTACACAATCAGTGAAGGTTCACTGCATGGCAACCCATTTTGGTTTTGAAACAGGAAAGCAGGACTCTTCATCTTGGTCAATGTTCTTCCTTAGTCTAGTTACACTTCTCATATAACCTCTGGAGGATCCTGTAAATCTTGCCTCTACACGTAAAACCTGGTTTATGTTCAGCTGGGCTGGCTAGGCTTCAGGTCTGTGAGACTGTATACAGAGGCATTGAATGGTGCTCTTCAGCACCAATGCCTTGCTTCCATTTGGTGTGGGCTGGAAACTTCTGCTACTGTGCCTCTCGGCAACGTAGTGTAGAACAGGTTTTCAGAGTTAAGGCTGTGGATTATGTTGATGGAGGCTGATGCCTGCATTTAGGAGAAGGTAAAACAAGTAGGTGAAAAGTATTGCTTCCTGAACTTTTGAACTGAAAGAGAAAATACTGAAGCAGTAGGTCCCCAAAGAGAAGCAGGGGAAACAGTCCTCTTCAAGGCACCTCATATGCCCACAGGGCCATCTCACAATGACAAAGAAACTGCACTCTATCCTTTGGGCTGTATACATTAAACTCGCTGACAAGGTGCACAACCTGAAGTTACCAGTGTGACCTGGCCCAAGCCAAGCCCATGCTGAGTGCTGACATCCCTGTTCTTACTGGTATCAGTAGGCACTGAACTGAGAGCAGAAAAAGGAATGTGAGTACAGTTTCCTTGCTGGTCTCACCTTTGATGTGCTCGCTTTCCCTTCCAGAAAAGGCTGGCTTTGTAGCTCCAGGGATCTGCTTTCCACCCTGCCTTCTGCCAGCCTGCCTCCCTTCCCTGCCTGTGCGGGCCCAGGGGCGCTCGGGTGCCAATCACAGCCTGCGTGTGCAGACATGTTTGCCTGCATGTCACAGTGTATACGGGGAGAGGAAGATGTATCGTTCAGGATTTGAAACGTCAGGCAATGCTAAATTTAACTTCCCAACCACCCTCTCTCTAAACAGCCCCATGCCGCTCCCCCCACAGCCCTTCCGTCCCCAGGGCCGCGCCACTGCATCCCCCCCACGGCACCACGCCTCCCCCGGCACCGCCCCATCCGGCAGCCCCGCGCTCCTGTTGGCTGCAGGCTTCGCACCTAGTCCTCTTATTGGCTGCTGTGGTAAGCTTGCCCTGTCACTCGCGCTGCTGTCAGTGTCGGGTGTTGTGAGAACAGTTGCCTGCCCTCGTGCGTTATCGTAAGCTCTCGGTAAAGTGCTCTGATGGTTGGTTATTCATGGTGTTGTGTGCTGAAAATATATTTTTGTTATGCCTAAGTGACGTCCTGCAAAACATGCTGTCAACAGAAATGTAATGGCAGTAGCACCTGGACGGGAGAGAGGAAGGGCCCCACAAACTGCTCCAACCCAGTGGGGATCTGGGGAAGACCAACCCTTTTTGGAGCCAAAACAAATTCTAGTGTGAGGTTCTGGGTCTAGGTAGCTCGTCTTCATAGCCCCTCAGTTCCCGTCCACAGTAACAATTACAAAATCCTGTTAATACAACATGTTTCTTAGTGAAAGAAATAGGAAAAACTTCCCCCCCCGCCCCCCCCCCCCCCCCCGCACAGTTTTCTGGTATTCCAAAATACAACAGTAACGCCAGGTGGCACTATTGTCTTTCAACATCCCAGGTGATGCCTTAAACTGCCCTATCAAATACACTTTTCTTGCAGTATTACTTCGGTTTCATGGGAGAAACGACTTAGTGCTTTGAGTAAACGCGTGTCAGCACAATAGTACTATTTTGCATGAAATTTTCGATAATTCTGACTCTGGCTTGGAGAAAAGTTTAGTATTTCGTCCCACTCCCTTTGTGGGAAAAGTGCTCTTGTTCCAAAGGATGAAGGAATCTCCATGCAGATGCTGCCTATTGAGTTTTTTACCACCAAGTAACCATAATTTCATAAAGCACTGAGTGGTGCTCGCTTTTCTCAGTGGCTATTTCCATCTGTGTTAGCTGTAGAGATCAGAAGAATAAATACTTCAGGCAGAGAAAGACGTTAGAAAACAAAACAGACTGACATGTCCCAACGTCAGAATGATCCATAGCATTCCAACAATGCATTTTTGTTTCATAAATTACAAACAATACAAACATCTACCACCACCTTCAAGTGCAGAGGTAGGAGCAAGATGATAAAATCTTTATATCATTCAAAAATATTTAGGTACTATTTAAAGTATTGGAGGAAACAGAATAGTGGAACACTAGCCATTTCCAAGCTTAGTAAGCCTGAGAATAACTTTATCACTCTGTTGAAGAGTTTTACAATTAAGAACTGAATCTTGGAACATCTCTCTGCAATTAAATTTGTCTCTGCAAAACAGATAGTGAAATGGAGTCACAAGCAAAGGATTTCCACGGACTCTGGTTGAAAACTAGAGAGCTGGGGTTAGCCTTGAAATATCCTCACTCCTGATCCTGTATGGTCATTTATTCATTCTTTCAGATCAAGCTGCCTGGCTGGCTGGTTCAGCCACAATGTTATAGGGACTTTTGTACAATTCCTTTATACTACTGTTACCAATTACACAGTTTAAAATTTAGAACAGTATTAAAAATACTTATACATGAAGGAGCATGAATCAAACATTAGTGTGTGTGTTCTGTAAATATTTTGGTCAATTTAATGCAACTCATCTCTGATGAGCCGTGGGGGTAGAGAAAAAAAACCCCAACCAACATGTAAAATGTAAGCACAAAAGATAAGCACTGCTGCTTGTGATAAAACATAGTAGTTTTAAGCACTGGTAACCTAGAAATCATAGCAGGTCAAACCACAGTGCCTGCCAAGAGGAGCTTGCACCTCAAAGGAAATGACATTTTATGGATTTTATGGATTTAACCAGCAACAGCCATTCACAGTATTACCATATGCAATCAAGACTAACCACAGAATAGTGTGGGCTTTCACATGGGATTTTGGCTAACCTCATCTAGAATTTCATTTTACTTTTGATAGCACAGTTGAGTATTGTTAATTTTAAGCATCTTTATTCTCAATAAAATGTTTCTGTATCCTTCATCTAACAATAGTAGTGTTTCAGACATGGTAGGGTTTATCAGGAAAATTCAAGCTTTGGCAAACACTTACCAAAACTTACTAAGCACTCTTTATCATTGACATTTTTATTTGAATTGTATTGCAGGGTTTGGGGGTTGCTGCTTTCTTGTTCTTGCCATGTTTGTAAACACCTAGAAAAATAAGGCTTGATTCTCAGCTGGGACTTGGGAGTCACCATCATACAAATAATTCTAATGGGTTAAAAAAAAAAAAAAGACGTTATTATTACTTGTCTACTTTGGAAACTGGGTCTCCTCTCTAGCCAGAAAACAGACTTGACTTTTTCCATCTTGTTCTATTGGCCAACTCTGGAACTCTTAGATCATTCTAGAAAACTCATTCTGTCCCAGACACAAACCATTCCAGTATTAATTTATGATTTGGAGCCTGTCTGTGCAAATGTATCTGTGTGCCATTGCTCTAAATACATCATAATCAAGAAATTTTCACTTTACCAGGATTAGGCAAAATCAGTAATAAAAAGCATCTTCTACTGTAGCTTTGACAATAGGTAGTCAGCCTCTAAATAAAGGGCAATAGGTTCTGAGTTTGTAGTCCTGTCCTTGTTCTGACAGTAGTTAACCATATTCTATGGCAGCTTTTATGCCAGGAGGTGACTTTGTGGCAGATTTGGAATTCAGATAAAATTCTGATTTCTAGGTTTTGCTGTGAATACGAGGAATAATCTCTTTACACTCTAATGGGAAACACTTTTAAATTAATTCTTTGTATTACTGCTAACTTAAAAAAAATCCTGTGTTGTAGGATAATTAATTGTTACTGATAAAGAAAAATTAAATACGTACCACAGCATGTTCATTCAGTCCTTAAACATAAGGAAAGATCCAAGCTATCTGCTTCCCAAATCTAACCAAAAGGAGGAAAAGATGTTACGTAGTTTCACTGGCTTCACTAGAATATATTTATGGATCTTTGAAATTCATCTGTGGTATATGGAGCTTGAAGGAATGACAAGGTTTTTCCTAAGACTTAAGATTTTCATGATAGCAGTAGTAATGGGGGGGCTGGTCGGGTCACGTTGGTTAACAGATTTTTGAAGTTTGTATTGTTTGTCCTCCAGGTGAGCCACTAGTTAGTTATGGATAGGGTACAATTAATTTTTCTTAAATTTAAAAAGCATTAGAGAAATTATTTTCTGCTCCCACCTGCCCTGCTTTAGTGAGAAAGCTGTGATCTTAAGAAATCTATGTGCATTGTTTGTTCTTGTGGTTTATTTAAGAACTGTTTTTAAAACAAGTCACCAAGTTCTTTTCCAGGAGTAAGTAACACACAAAAGATTTTAAGATATTTGGTTCTATTTGGGGGGAGTTTTCATATTTATAAAATACATTGTTTTGGGAGAGACCTGTGGAGGTCGTCTAGGCTAACACCCTTCTCAAGGCAGCTCCAGGTATATCAGATTGCTCAGGACCTTGTCAGGCTGGTTTTAATGTCTTCAGGCCTCTCTGGGTATCTGTTCTTGAGTTCACATTACAAGTTTCCGTCATAAGGATGGTCAAATCAAACTTTCCCATGTTGCCTTTCATTCTATTGTGCACCAGGAAAAATGCATTCCCCTTAGGTTACTGAAGACATGAATAAGATCTCCCTACTGCCTTCTCTTCTTAAGCTGAAAAAACTCAGTTTTCTGAATTTCCTCTTACATGTTGCGTGCTCCAGCCCAGTCACCAGTCATCTGCGTGACTATGATGGACTTGCTTCTTTCCTTAGCATTTTGCTGCAAGTGAACTGAAGCCCATTTTATTGTTCTTCACATCTCTCAATTTTCAATTCCAACTAAGCTGTGGATTTCCGAACTTCATCCCTGTACACGTGATCAATATACTGGTATTCTTTACAGGCAGCCAGTCCCTGCATCCACCTTGCATTTGATTGCATGCAGAGATTGTTTCATCTGTGCTGGCCTTCTGCCATGCTTGCTCAACTTCCTACACATCTGATTGGAAGGTGGTTGTGCATTTAAGAGGTTGTTGTTGGAGATCAGCTGGCTTTTCTGGGTCTCTTTGCCCTGCAGAGCAAGAGAAAGAAGCCAAATTCTGCTCTCCTGAAGTCCAGGGCTGTAAATCTACCTTTTGTCTTGCTTACTTCTCTCAGGATTTATACTCCGCTCTTTGTTGTAGTCACTGCAGGCAAGACTGATCTTGGCCGTCAAATCCCCAGCCAATTCCTTCTTGTGAGAAAACAGATTCAGCAGAGAGTTTGTCCTAGGTTGCTTTGTGAGCAGCCGCATTAAGAAATTACCACCAAGATGCTCAAGAAATCTCTTGAATTGCTTTCCCAGCTGTATTGCCCCTCCAACAGATATTGCTGTGTTTAAAATACCCTGTAAGTACCAGAACCTGTGATCAGGTGGCTTCTTCCAGTCGTCTATTTCAAGTATGTTCTGAGACATTTATACGTATGGTCTTAGGAGAGTAGAAAGGAATATGAGGTCACCTGCAAAAATGTTAGAGGCATCCCATGTCTCAATTTAGGAGTTCAGAGTCAAAAAAATTTAGATCAGTCTGCCACCACAATAGCTGTGAAATAATATGTTGAAACCAACTAGGTAGAAGATGAATGCCTGTGAAAGAGATGCTATGGTTCTGAGTTTTGTTTAGGAGGGGACACCATAAATGTCATAAGGGAGTTTTAAGAGGTCAGGAATTTAAATGGAAACCATTAACTGGTCACATGAAATTCACCTAAGGATGAAAGAAGGAACATGGATTAGAGAGATTAGTGGAATGGATGTTTTAGGTGTGAGAAGAAAACGGGGAACTCGGAGAGTAAAGACCCAAGGGATAGACTGAGCAGATGCATGAACCATGGGCTTGAACTGGTGGTAAGTAGAGTGCCGAAAAGAGGAGGAAGGCCACATCTTTGTCCCTGTTTTTCTCTCACTCTTCTGGAAAGAAATTAAGGTCTTATGTGGAAAGGTAAGTTGACATAAAAAGGCATCGGAGAAATGTTATAAGATACCTGCAAGTGCAGATGTGGGCTGTTAATCAAGTAAGGATGCATTTGAAGGAAAAACTTGATAGTGGATGTAATCAGCTTAACATTTTGAATAATTTTGTTATTTCCACTTTTTATCAAAGCTGGTGTGTAGAGTACATGAAAATGCCCTCTGTGCATACTAGCTTTTTTTTTGAGAAAGCAGAGTGTACTATCAAAGTGCTTAAAACATTTTGCTATTTTTTTCTGTTTTTCATACTTTTTCTTCATAATTAACCATTTAGATATTAAATACTTGATATTACTTGCATCATTGAAAACTTTGAGTTTTGGCAGTTTATGTGGACCATATTCTGGACTCTGCTTTCTCTTGCTTTTTAACAAATCTTGCTTTTTGTCCTGGTCACTTTAGAATATTTGGTCTTGGTTTCTTTCATAACCAGCTTTCATCCTTGTATGCTTGTTTGGTGTAGACTGCATTGTGTCTAAATGCATAGTTCTTTGATATGCTACTACACTAGCATGTGACAGTCTCTGTGTATTTATGAGAATTGGTGATGGGTGTTCTACTTTTGGAGATGAGACTTCAGAATGTTATGGAGAAAAATATGGGAGAAATCATTACACTAAGAAATTAAGAGGCAATTTAAAAAAAAAAATTATGGCTGAAGTGAAAAATTAAGAAAATCAGAGTGGTTAATTAGGTGGCAACAGTAAACAAAAGAAAAACTAAGCAGTTTTCTTAAACAGCTGATGGTTATTTCACAAATATTTCACAAAACTGATGCTATTGTTAGTCTGAACAGAGATAAAGGATTAAAAATAAAAAGAATTAAAAGTGGTTCCTTCTCATGTCTAGACGACATTTTTATTATATTCATTTTGGAAAGTATTGTCTGAGCAAGAGAGAGGTTAAATCTGGCACTCTGACTGTAACATTTTTGTATATTCTGTGGATAAATAGGTATGACCTGATTTTCTGTGGATGTTGGTCTTGAAACTTCAGAAACATTTAAAAAAATGCTGATTTCCACAAAAGACGGGTTTGTGGTGTTTTGGCGGTTTTGTTTGTTTGTTTATTTTTTGTTTTGTTTTGGTTGTAATTAACCATACCAAGTTATATACAGATTTGAGGCCCATTTCTTGTTCTTTTACTGACTTTTTGTCTCAAGCAGCAATGTTTTGGTGGGGTTTTAATGTAACTCTATGGGAACAGAGCATTTCAATTATTTGCTTTGCTGGTGATCAATTCAAGCATTGGTTACTGTGGTTTGTTTTTTTTGGCGATTTCCTCTGGACTGTGCTTTCCTTAAGAACACATGCCATGATGAAGGGTAGCTTAGTTTTCCTTTTACTGAAAGAAGTTGGGGAATGTACAGGAGTAGACATGTTAAATACAAGCACAAATACAAATACACAAGAGACAGTTCAGTCCATTTAAAAAGGAAAGGATGGTGTGGAAAGACACTGAAGTGCCTTACAGCGTGTTGAAGTCACATCAACAATGTGAGTGAGTAATGCTATCATATCCTGTTCAGTGTCGCTTGAAGCAAGTGTTGCTGCTCTTCTCAGGAGAGGACACTAGACTAAGTGGTGAATGTAACTCACTCCATTCAGAAGGAAACAAGACTCATTTGCGGTTAGCTCCATATTCCACAAACTCTTGTATTTTGAAGTGGGCACATTTATAAAATTTACATCTGTGTTCTCAGCAGCTGAAAAATTACTTATAACTCTCAAATTTCCTTTCAAACAGACGTCTTCTACTTTCATCTTGGCTTTAAAACTGGATTCCAGGACAGCTACCATTTAGCCAAAAACCAGCTGTTTTGAGACTGAATGGATCTTATTATTCTGTGGGATACTTATAAATAGTGTTTCTTTGCATCATATGGTAAGCAGGCAAAGGAATTTCAATCTATTTAGCTATGTCTGATATACTCAGTGTTTTCCATGGAGGAATATTAATAGATAGAGCTATCCCAATGAAGCTCAGCTCTGTTTCAAGAACAGCAATTTAAGACCATCTCTGTGTGCTTGGTCAGTGTAACAATAGTGCACATTGTAAGGATTTCACTGAGTTTTGGGTATACTGAAATCAAAGACTTAAAATACTGTGCATTGTGTGTCCAATGTTTAGAAATGTGCTCTTCTACAAAGTTCAGAAGCCTGTTGAGAAACACATCGCGATTTGGTGGTGTTAGTCTTACTGATCAACAGTGAGAGACATAGAACTGAGGCATCTCAGTAGTGAGTTTGGCCTTAAACATACTGTAGTTATTTATATTTTTTTTAATTTTCTTTTCTAAGCTCTATGTACCAATTGGTAAATTTAGTGACAGGCTAATTGATAAATTCAGTGACAAGATGAATCTTGATTCATAACTATCAATTTTCAGTCTCTCAGATAACAAACATCAGATCTTCTCAGGTTTTTATATTTAATCTTTGGGTTATCAGTTAAAACTCCTGGAAGAGAAAAAACCCACCCTTTTTTACTTCTAATTGAATTAAATTACTTTAGATAAATGTCTTAGCAGTATCATACGTTATTAACTTTATACATGGCTGGAAGATAATTTTGAAACATATATGTTGATCCAGAAATAGACAACTTTTTGCCATTTAAAAAATACTTTTTCTAAAACCTACTTTAAAAAAGAAGTTGGATCAACTGTGCTATCCAGTTTGGTTTCTTTTAAATTTATCTGTGATTAAGTGCGTTATTCATAAGTAAACTAGTTTACTTTTGTTCATGAACAATAAATATTTGATGAAATAATACACCTTTGGGAGTAACAAAGGGAAGAAGCACAGACATTTCTACATCAGCCTTACACACTCACTTTGGAGCATTATTACAGATGTGTAACAAGACTGAACATGGGATTTTACTTGGAAGTATTGACAGAGTCTTCCATTATTGTGGTAGCAATGGTTCCATTATGACCTGTTGTCATCAACACTTGTATAAAGATACAGAGGCAATAAAAGTTGATGCCTGGAGTGAGCTGGTAAGTTCTAAATACTTTTTTAAACCCTCCCCTCCAAAGTGGGAATGACTGCATGAGTTTACATAATCACAGATGATATAAACCCTAAGTATTATTTTAATTGTAAAGAAAATAGTAAGAGATGGGGACATGCATGGAAATTATAGAGGGAACCAATTCAAAACAGATGCCAATAAGAGTGATTTGTACATAAAAAAAAAAAAAAAAAAAAAAAAAAAGTTGGGCAATTCAGCACAGAAGGTTGATGATACTAATGTACCTAAGTTTAGAGCAGAAACAATTAGCAGAAACACTTGGCATGGTGGGAGAAGTGACTGTCTACTAAAATGCAAGTTCTGAAGGAAAGTGTTTTGTTTTGTTTCTAACTAGACCTTTCTTTCTTCCAGTCCTTGTTGGGACTTCATAAAAGGCTTTTAGACTAGATGAGATGTGGGCTATAGGGTAGGTTGTTTTGTTCAGTTAACATTGCAAAATGGACAAATATATGATTACAGTTTTCAACACAGTGTTTAATGTTATTGGCTACATTTTAGATTCACCTTTACATGTTAAGAATTCTTTGAGTTGAAGATACGAAGCCCAACACTGGAATAGGACATGTGGTGCTTATCATATTTCAAGTTGTATGGAAGCCGAGACTTTGTCTCACCTGTGTGACTGCATGTTTTCTGAAGAAACTGAAACTTTGTGGCTCTTGTATACTTATTGAAAAATGATCAAAGTTTGACTGAAATAATCTGAAAATTTAACTGAAGATCGTATGAATGCGCTTGTTTTCACAAAAATGACAGGATGATACTGTTAGTAGAACTAGAATTTTCCTACAGATTTATTAGTTGATTTGCTATCATAGTTTGACTATCCAGGTGAACAAATTTTTATTTAAACAAAGTCTTCCTTGAAAGAAGTAATCTTAATATGTGCAGTGACCTTATCTGAAACACTCGGGGAAAACAAAGACTGCAGCAAACTCATGAATGAATAAATTAGGTTCTTCAGCTGTGTATTTGAATCAATGCCAGGAAAATAAGGCATCCATCAACACTGTGACAAATAATAGCAGTCATTTTACAGTATAACGGTCTTCAAAAATGTAACACTGAAATTGTTAAGTTGGTGTTTGAATAATTTATGAGTAATTTAGATGAAAAAAGAAAGGAACTCTGTGACTGCCAGATAGTGTGGGACTGCAGACTTTGCTCCAGTACTGAAGCTGAAGATTGTGGTTGCCCATAAAACTAGGACATGGAAACAAGTGTAGCTTGGATGTTGAGGATGCAGGAGCAGGCTAGGGCTATGCATTAGGCAGTGCTGAGTCAGTAGGTTTGAGAGTGAGACTGGTGCTGCGTTAAGTATATAATATGAAGTTTATATGATATTAAAAGTCAGTTTGGAGGAGGTAGGAGTTCGGTTTTGCCACAGTTCATCTGAAAATTCCCAAGTTTGATCAGTTCATCACAGTTTAATCATGCATACACCCAGGTAAAAATACATGTGCAAAATAGTGATGTAAACTTCCTATCTCTATAGCATACCAGATGTGTTATATTTGTACTAAACAAGTTTTCCTCATTAAAGTTAAACTGTTTACAGGTGACTCAGTCAAGCCATAGATTTGTGCCTGTCAGTGTTGTGTGGGAGCCGTACTGCTCAAATGTTCTCAGTTTCCTATATCTCATGTGCTCATAATTGCCTTTATTACTGATTTTTAAGAATTTATGGCTTTCACAAATGTTATATGAACGAGGGGGAGCAGTGCAATTACCTTTTAAACTTCGGTGTGAAATACTTTGCAGGCGTTCTATTGAATTGGTAACTCTTTAGTCAGATATTTCTTGCCTACTTTCAGCCTTCTGCTAGACAATTTTTCTGAAACAGACAAACCAGCAATGAAACTTGTGCCTTTTGGTGATACGATCTCTGTTTTGATTTTTATCTTAAAACTAATGTTTTTCAAAAAAATTGAGTGTAGACTTGAAAGTTATGGCCCGGTGGTTATTTGACAGTCCCATCCCCCCTTTCTTTTTTGTTTCTCAGCGATGAGTGCGAGTCTAAAAGCATAGGGTAGAGAGAAGAGCAATGAACTTCCATGAGAACAGCAAGACCTAGAGATATGGCCATTATTTTACAAAGTTCAGAGATCCATGTTTAGGACCTTGCATTTGCATCACTTAGATATATAATGCATTATTTTTGCTAAATAAATATACTGGGATTGGGGTCCTGTCTTCTTGAATGCGTATGTATTCTTTGGCTTCAAACCACAAGCCAGGCCTTGAGAACACTACCTGGTATTCAGCTGTTGGTTTGGTGATCTGGCCTAAAATTCAGAATCTTTCCAAAATTCTGTTGCAGCAGACAGTAGTTCACTGCAGTGGAGTCTCTGTATGGCCATCTGCATTTGTGTCTTCCTTGTTTTGGAATTATTTTTTTTAGCAGCTTTTTTGGAGTCTTGCCCCAGGGCAAATCTTAGTGGCAACTGACAGGATTTGTTGAGTCTACACTGGGCAAGAATTGCTATAGGATGAAATATAGAAATATCAGATATTTCTATAAGTATATAAGCAGCATAAAAATACCAGAATTGGATAAAATGGCAGTAATGGAATACTGTCAGCAGTAAAAAGATAGATGACATGTTACTGTTAATGGAAAATTAATAAAAGTATTTCAGATTTACTTTATGTAGGAACATCTTTAGACATAGGATTTTAAAATGTACTGTGCACCAGAAAACTGCTACAATATTGTTCTCTCTCTTTTTTTTTTCCTGGTTCAGATGCAGTAGCAACCTGGTGCTCCAATCTAGCAGTTTTCTTGTCTGGACTTTGACAGCCTTAGCTTTCCCTGTACTTTAATACTTCTGGTAAAACAGTGAGAATGGTTATACTTTTAAATATAAGGGTATTGTTTCCTTAAGTTACTATAGACCTATGTATGCTTCCCAGTTTTAGTGCCTCAGCATATTCAGTTATTATTCATATGACTGAACTGGAGTTCAGACCCTTGAGGAAGAGTTTCTCATTCATTATGGGTACTGTTCACTCTGTCCCTTTTTCATAATTTCTTCATGGTGTCATTTGCAGCAGTGGTTTCTAATGTTAGCTAGATTGAGCTAGCTCTGAGCACTTCTGTTTAGGGCATACTGTAGTACAATATAGATACACTTTGATGAATGGAAGTGCTGCTGAGCTCCTGCTTTGGCCTTGGAGTTCAGAATTTTAAACCTCAAAATCCCTGTTTGGGTAACAAGTACTTTTCAAGGCATCTAAATGATGGCACGCTACCAGCTGTTGGTGTTCCTTGTATCTCAAGATTTGGTTTTGGCCGTGGGTAAAAACATCTCATTCTTGACAAGCCCAAGCAGTGAGGAGGCCTTGCTTGTATTAAATTCATGTCCAGATACACAGGTTAAGCATTTCTGTGATGGCACATGATCACATACAGTTGGCATTCTTGGAACAAGCTTCACAGGTTGCGTGAGACCACCTCCTTCATCAGTTCTGTAAGGCTGTGGGAGCAAAGAATTTACTTCCTATCTCTGTTACAGAAATTTTGTGTCAAATACATAAGCAGTTGCACCAGGGACTAGGATTTTGGTTTAGGTATAAAATGTTGTACTTCTGCCCTCTCATGTTTTCCTGCTCTCCTGCTTTAAGTGTGAATGTAGAGCTGTGAATCTTGATCCATCCCTTCAGAATAAAGTTTATAAATTCAGCCCTTTTCTTGGATTTAAGATATGGTTAGTTTAGGTGCTTAGGCTTCATTATAACACGTGGGAAGAATTAGGATGCACAAGGAAGTGAGGTTTTTCCTGTGTTTAGTTTTGCAGCGTGTTGCTACTTCTGAATTCTTCTGTGGGTTTAGCACAAAGGCAGATTGTTCAGTTGTCGGTCTGCAGACCACATCCATTACATCAAAGTTGATGCCAAGTCAGTCTAATAAAAGCCCATAGAAAAATAGTCCATTCTAGAATGCTGACTGAAGAGCCTGGCTGATTAAAAGCTGTTACAGGCCCATCCAGTTAGAGAAGGAACATGAAATAACTGGGTGTTTGAATTGCTGTAGTATTACTGCTGGTTAGATTAAGTGTGGCTATGAAGAAAGGACATCATGTGCCCAGAAATAATTACTGGATGTTTAGACTCAGCAATACTTTCAGCAACGCTCCCTTGGCTGTTGAATTTGAGCCATGCTTGGGGAAGGATGAGCCCTGAAAAGTCTGGACACACTTGCAATGCATACATAGAGGTCAGTCTGGAGCATTTGAGGGCAGAAAAGGAGGCATGCAGTCTTTGATGGGCCTGGTAACATTATGTGGCTATAGTAAATCACACTGAATTTTAGTGCTGGCATGCCAGGAAGTTACATGTTTAGATCTAGAGCTGAGGGACTTAAGTCCTTGTGGTAAAGCTGGAAAGAACTGAAAGACTTCCCTCAAAAAGAAATTTTAGGTTATCAGTTAATTATACATGGTTTAAAATTACTATAGTGAGGAAGTGTCATAGACTTGCTAGAATAGCTAGAGTGTACTGGTGAAGTCCCCACTGCCTAGGCCTATCTTGGATGTTACCTTTACTCACTATGGTCTTGCTTCAAGTTGCTGAGATTTATACTGCAGCCTCTCTTAAACAGCAAGACAACTTTCATTTTACTTTCAGCAAGAGATTTTGGATTTTTGTACCTTTCCTGAACACTAGTCTTTCTGTTCAGTCAGCTTTCTCATTAAATGTTTAGAAGTTAGAAGGCTAGAAGATATTAAAGGGTAGAGTGTGGAGAAATGAGTATACAGATACATACTATCATAGGTTGGGTGGAAAGGAAGTGTCTCTGTTTCGGGTTTGTTTTGGCTTTATTTTTAATCCAAGATATTTGTTCATCTTTATTTGAAGCTGGGAGTGACTTTCTTTCTGGTTTTTGTGCACAACTGTCTTGTGCCTTTTAAGATGGTAGAGAATAGCACTGGCTTTCTAGTAAGGGTATAAGGTATTTTTTGTGCTTTGTACTTACTGTATGATTAGCTAACACAGGTGTTATCTGATGAGTTTCTTGCTTAGGAAAAAAGGCATGTGCGCATAGCACAATACAAATAATCTCTCCAATGAAATTCTCCAGAACTTGTAGCTTAGAGGAGTCATTAGTGAGAGTGTTGCTACAATTTTCTCTCCTTTTTTTCAGAATTGGCAACAAAGGATAATATTGTACTGGGTTCAGTCTGTTGGTGGTGTTTTTTTTTTGTTGTTGTTTTGTTTTTTTTTTTTTTTTTTTCTGGCAGTAAGTGTTTCCTGGAAAGCTCCTGTTTTGGACAGAGAGTATCCTTCTTGGAAATTAGCTGTTAGAGTTGTTAAATCTTAAGTCAGTGCTGTACTGGATGTATTTATCAGACCTCTAGAAGTCTTTTTATTTCTGTGGACGCCAGTCATTTTACCCAGAAGCATCTTTGAATCACAATGAACCTTGCACAATTGTATCTGAAGGTAATGTCAAGTAAGTCTGGTTTTAGGCAATTTCATGTTGTCTTTAAATTGGTGCACTATTAAATGTCAGATAAATCTGAATACATATGTAGGTTTCAAGGAATACCCAAGGCAAATAACTCTCATCAAATAAATCAGTAATTATGAAATGCAGTAATTCCTGATGATGTTCTGTAAGTGTGTGATTCCTTTAAAAACTTGCATTTCTTTTATTACTTTATGAATATTGCAGGGGAAAGGAGAGGGACAGCAGGGTAGCAGGAGAAGTATGTTTACTTGGATCTTTGAAAGCAAGGGAAAGAACAATTTTATGCTGAAAAAAGTTTTCAAACATTAGGGAAACTCATTGTTATTGCATCCAGTAAGAACCTTCGACCTGCAACTTGGCATTTAATGCAAGTAACTTGTGAAATGCCACTCCTCCAGAAGAACAGAAATAGAACATGTAGGGCTAATTCTGCTGGTGCAGACTCTCTTAAGTCTCATATTCAGAAACTAAAGAGTACATCTAAAACAAGCATTTTGCATCTTAATCGAGTGCTTAACCCAATGTGTCCGATTTCCCTTTCTCTGGCTATTATTGCTGTGACAAAAGCATAGAGTCGGTATAGGCTATTAAAAACAATCACCAGTTTAACTCTGAATGGAATAAAAAGAATGGCTTATGTAATGAGGTCTTTGCGGAAAACTTGCATACTCTAAGAAAAAACATTTTTTGCACTGTTGGGTTTGACTGTTACTTAATGAAGGGTACTAAAGGAAGGGACTGCCAGCAAGCAGATGCTCTTACCTGATTTTTGCTATTCGGGTAGGACGGAAGTTTTACACTCCTATTCTTGAATGTAGAAGTTTTTGGGTTTTTTTAGAGATAACTTATCAAACTTAAATTGTGATGATCCTTCAGCCCTTGTTACACAGATAAGCAAAACCTTCTGCAAGGCCACCCACTTGAACCTAATGTATGACAGATTTTGAGAGGGCTGAGGTAGAGTTTTAACTCTGACGACAGTTTAATTCCGTGTTTCAGCTCTGTCATGATAGAGCGACTAAGTCAGAAAATGTTGTATAACTTAAATGTCAGTGAGGAGGAGTTTGTCCCATATCAGTTCCTTTTTCTTTTCTGAAATACTTCAGATTTACAATTAGATGTTTATTTTTTGTAAAGAACACAGACATTTCAAAGAAAAAAACTACCCAAAATAAGCTTTATTGCAAGAAAAGTGATGTTTTACTGATACAGACCTTCAAAGAAAACTTTCGTTAATTACAAACATTTGAATAAAAATGTACAGTTTCTTTTTCTTTTCAAAATCCCCAAACTCAACAAAAGAAAAGAAAAGAAAAATCACTGAGTATAACTTGGTATAACCTTTGGTCAGCACTGATATGTGACTGAAACAGTCCTGGACTCAGCGTGTGCACTGGCTATTTTCACGTACGAGATTCCATTACATGACTAGTTACAGGCACCAGCTGTCAAAAAAAGCACCATTGAGACATACACTTAACACATAATGGTACAACATTCTAAAAAACATTACTAAAGTAAACTAAATGTCAGCTCATTGTACAAACATCTTTCTTACAAAATAAGCTATGATAAAATGAGGCGTACGGTGTATAACTACAGTATTAATGAAACTTCTAACAAATGGATTTCAAATACACATTTTCCTTGTCTGCGCTGCATAATTATTTTGCACAAATGGCAGTCCTGATACAGCTCTCAGTGTTTAGTAAATGCACCATTAATTCAAGCCAGCACCAAACAGTATGGAACATCACGTGCTCCCTTCAGAGAGACATTTTCTTCAGCTGCCTACATTAATGCAAGTCTGTAGAGCACCTTTTCTGAGAATGAGGTGTGGTTGCATGTGTGGTTCCTTGAGGTTATTGGAAGGAAGTACAGTACAGTTTGGTTCTGCAATTCCAATGGTATTAAAAGCAGTCAAGGTATTTTGCTACAGCAGTTGTGCCTCTTCTTCCATTATTTGATGTGGCTGATTCAGAATGCAATCCTATTGAGCTGCTGTGAAATATGATTGCTGCAGAGACTGATATTGTAATTCTTGTCCTTTAAGACTACCTTTTTTTATTTTTTTGAATACTCAAAGTTTTGCAAGAGCACTTTGGAATATCCAGAAGACGTGCTACAGTGCTCTTTCAGCTCTGATACGTTTTAAAATTAGTTGTATGCTATTTGGATGACCAGCCCAAATACAAAAGGAAACATCTTTCAAATCTTTTTTTTTTTTTTTTTTTTAATTAAGAAAGTACTTCTAAAATGTTATAGCTCAAATTTATAAATCTAAAGAAAAACAAGCATGTTTCCCTTTTTGTTTACATAATTTGTTATTTTCTCCATATATTAATGCATTAAAAATAAATAAACTTTTATATTTATTTTTTTTTAATTAGGAACTATAGCAAAATACCCGAAGTGTTACAGACTGCTAACAGGAAAACAACAGCTCACATTTCTGTGCCATTTTAGTGCCATATGATGACTTCTTGAACTTTATTGTTTTAATATACTTTAAATTGAGGTTATATAAAAGATACAGTAACCATGAACACCATTGTGATCAAAGTTTTGGCGGTGGCAGATTTATGTTACCCTCCTGCAAGGGTGGTTCTGCAGTCTTGGCAGGATGGAAGGAAAGAGGTCTTCCCCTTTCGCTTCCTCCCCCAAAAGTCAGTGACTGTTTCAAAGCCTTTTAAAAGCGATATGCTCAGGTGGGTAGATAGGTGAATAGAAGTGACTGAAGAACTGGACTCAGTCTTGAAGATGGCTAGTAGAGGTCTATCCACAGCCTCATTCTGAGAGCTTCCCCGAGCTCTCCTAGGAGGTAGTTGTCCTCATTGCTGTCTTCCAGTTTCTTTAGCTCCTTTTTCTTATATAGAGGAATGCTAGTGATTTCCAGTGTGTGAGTTCCAGGCACTGACTTTTTCTTAACTGTGTGCAAATAACTCAGTCCATCCCTTTGATGGATTCGAAAGATGCCCTCATCATTGCCATGTGAGATGATGTAGCGCACATGGTTGGTAAGGGGCTCAATGGCTGGCAGGAGTTCTAGGATGTGCTCCTTGTTGTCAAGCCTGGAAATGTTGACTCTCATCTTCAAAGGACTATCCATGTCTAGACTTTCCAAGCTAATCTGCTCGATCTGAAATAAAAGAGGAAAGATGTTTAGAGTAGGAGAGAAACAGTTATTCACTTGCATTGAGAGAATAATACGTGATTATTAACAGTTTCTGCATTTGTGAAAATCTAGCTATGAAAGAAGCAATTGTAAATCCCTTCCACCTGGGAGAAGTGCTTGATTCTGTATACACTGTAAATCTTAAAGGCTTCTCACACAGGCTTAACAGGGTAATTAAAGCTACAGCATCAGATCTATGGAGGGGGGCTCAGATTTCAGATTCTTTGCAGAATCTGTTTAACTTCATGCTTGCAAAACGTCCATGTTAAGAAGAGCTGTGTTTACTACTGCAATAAAGACTTGTACATAAGGCACGGTCTTGTTCTTATGATCAACTTCAGTGGGGAACATTACAGAAACACATACCACAACACTGTAGGAGAATGTCATGAAACTTCTCACAGCATTTGGTGATAAGGAAGTACAGTGGTTATAAAGGAAACAGAAGTAATGAAAGAACTACTGTACTGTTAGCCTTCTACAGAAAGGGCTAGCATGTCATGTTGTGCAATTACATCCTATTTGGACCACTGAAAGGAGTGTGGATAAAAGTCCCAGCATTGTTCTGACAAATCAGTCATGTCTTCTTTTTTAATTTGACCTTCAGTATAGTTACGCTGCAGGTGTAAATCTGTTCAGAGGTGTTAGCTGTGAGCACACTTGTGGCAGGGGAGTGAGAATAAGTGTATTACTAGGAAAGCTGTCTAACAAGCAACAGCTTTTGACAGTGCTTCTACAAAAATACACAGGCTGTAGTCTTCTTTAGGAAACGTGACACCAAGTGACGTACCTAGCCTCCGGGTCAAGATCTTTTTCATGCTTGTAAAGATAACAGAGGATTTCTCTCTTTGGGGGAATTCCAACATGTGAGTACATATGTGTTACTAATATGTAATGTGATTAAAAACACATGGTGAAAACAAGGAAAATTTGTGGACAGGAGCAAGTACTAGTGTTTGTAGTGCAACTACTGCACCCCATAGATGGCATTAGTGACAAGACTACTTTTTCACATAGTTTTATGGTTGTGAAACCTTTCACTTTTACTGCTCAGGTAGTTCTAATACTAGAAACTGAAAAGATTAATGCTATTAAAAAACATAGTAACAAGGTGTAACCGTTATGAACTACATATGAAATTAACTGTGCAACAGAGTTTTCAAAACATCTATGTATTCCTGTGGTGGGTTGACCACAGGATTCAGACTGGAACAGGTCCAATGGGAGTGGTAGTAAGGAGAGAAAAAAGATGTTTGTGGGAAGTGTGGATGTGTGTGGGGAAATCAAACATTTAGATTTTAAGTGCCAACACTATATTCTTTAAACCAGAAATTATAGGATTACTGGCTTCTTTAGAAAATGCCAATACAAGAACTGGCTTTGATGGCACAATGCAAAGTAGCATGTATTAAGGCTGGAGCTTTGTGATTGTTCTATGTCCTTTCCCATTTAGAAAGGAGACTTGTTTCTCCATTCTTTCAATGTAATATGTGTGGCTAGCACACCTTACCGTTTTTGTTGATGGTTTGCATTACACAGCTCTTGTGTTACTGATGGAAAATCTGTGTGTGTCCCCACATCTAAATTGAGTCAGTTTCCCATTACTGCAGATTTCAAGACAATAATGCTACAAGACAATATCCTATCATACAGAGAATGCAGATATCAGATATACATGTATACTCTTCTAACTTCCGGAAAAAAAGAATCTAAAAGGTGTAAATAGTAGGGCTGTCCTTTCTATGAGCCTACAAAATGCAGTAAGAAAAAAAAATTAAATCTGAAGTGTAATTCTCTAATACCCTTAGCAATTCTGCATATATGGGACTTAAGAATATCAGCTAGGTCATGGACTCGAATCCCCCACAATTGTGAGCAACCATGGAGCAGACAGATTAAAATGATCTGCAAGATCTGTTTAGCTGTCCCAGACCATAAAATGCTCTCTAGTCTTCTCCTGCCAAGAGAACAGATTGCAGACATGACCAGTTTCCTAGCTGTCTGTAATTATAGGAAAATTATTTCCCTGAATATATTTTGGGGAACTAGACCACGTCGCACTACAAAGGATTCTTTACAAGCTTTAAAAACTTCACCTGTTCACAGCTGTTGATGTCTTTCTGATTGTCACATTGTTCCTGCCAATAGGATGTAAGTGTGAAAACCACTAAGGCAGGGGAAAGAAGATTTTCATGATTGAATGTAGCTTGTTAAAAAAGTCTATTTATTGATAGTGTTGAGTATGGTATCTCTTAAAATACCTCAAAGTATATTATAGGGCTTATTTATCTTGGTACGTACAGTGTTATTAGCACTTCTCTTCTTCCTGTTGTCTTTTTTGGAATAGCCATTGATTTTGCACTCGTAACATGCTTCAGGGGACAAAGCATTCTCTTTATCAGCATCTCCATCCAGTGGCAGGTACTGGCCTTTGTTAAATCCCATCCCTGAGACACAGTGGCTGTTGAATAAAAATATCTGTTTTAGTTACTTCTTGCAGTTTTATGAACTGTCCTGTTAAATGGAAAGTGAGTGCATGTAATTTGTACCACAGTGCCTGTATCCCCATCTTTTCCCTTCCCTCAGCAGGAGGTCTGTGCATTAATTTTCTTCACACTAGTGTGGCATATTGGATGAAATACAACTGTTGGCTGAAGGTCTGCAGGCTTTTCTAATTTTTATTTGCAAGTTTTACAAAGAAATGGAACAAAACCAGCCTGCCCTGAATCTTGCCATTGTCATGTACCAGAGCAATGTTAATTTACGTTTAATGTTCTGTGTTGATCGATGTGGCTTAAGCCCCTTAATTATCTCAGTACAAATGGCACCTATCCTTATGCAGCAACAGTCCTCATTGAGCAGGTTTGTGAAGGTGTTCTTGTGCTGATACTGGGGGAGAAAGCAGAGCTGATTATTTAATGTTGCTTATACACTAGATTTAAAATGAGTGTCATGCTGCATATACTGACACGTCTTTTTTCCTAGCTTCTGGTTATTGTGTGCAAAGGTAGTAGAAAGAACGATTTAGTAGCCTGTCCTTCATTTGCACCTCTGCTCTTCAGTCTGACTAGGGTCCAGCCTTTTTATAGGCTACTGAATGTGTCTTTGATGAATGACTGTGTGGAGGTACTCACCCTTGTCCAACTCTGTAATAGCCAGGTGGACAGCCACAAAGATAACCACCTTCAGTGTTGGAACAACCGTAATTGCAGGGGTTCTTGGTAGAAGAGCACTCATTTACATCATGGCATGCACTGGAGAATTGGTCATAAGAAAATCCAGATGGGCAGGCACACTTATAACTTCCAAGTGTGTTGTAGCAAGAAGCAGAGCCACACACATTAGGATTGGAGCACTCATTTTCATCTAGTAAAATAACAAAAGTATATTGGTAACTTCTACTCTGATAGACATCAGGTAACCACAATGTAGCTAACAAATCAGAATATCTTCAGGTCCTAGGGCTCTGCTACATCCTTGACTTGGTTTCTGAAGTAAAAGTACATTGGCAAAGGTCTCAAACACATATAGCTGGGCAGAAAAGGTATTTTAGGACAGTGTTACTGTTAACTTTATATTGACTCAATGGTCCCCCTTCCTTCAAGGTATGTCTCCTGTTTTGCTTAGGGGTCCTCTTTCACCTGGAAGGGTGCACTCCTACCACAGAAAGTCCACAGAGGAGAAATGAGCTGGAACTCCAGTCATACTCCAACCATGATAGTGTTACTGGGCACTTCGTACTTGTACCTGAGGAAAGTTGCTTTGTACTTGTTCCTGGGCAAAGTTGTACTTGTAGTGGAAACCTGCAGGCTCTGTGAGGGGGAGGACAATCTAAATAGCCAACCAAAATGAAAGGGAAAAAGCAAGTATTGTCTTCACCTTGTGCGTGCTGATTTAAGATACAGAGAAGATGACTCTCCGAGTCAGTGTGACTGATTTGGTTCCAGGCCATATTGTGAAAAATGAGCTTGTTCATGCTCTTGATAGGTGGTATGTGTTGCTTATTTTATTTATCTTACCATGGTACTAGTTCCCTGTAGGTGTTTTTCTCTCCAATACAATTAGTGCAAGTTTTAGTAACTGCAGGCAAGGATGGTAAGAGACACATTGTTTTGAAGACTAAAATATTCAGAGAGTATAGCTGGTTGGGAGTTGTGTGGGAGTTGTTCATTGTGTGTTCCTGTCAATCCCACCCCAATCCTTTGCTTCCTTTGCTGTAGAGCAGTACTGAGTAAGGAGTGATGATGGAGACTGGGACTTCAGAAATTGCCTGGTGTGCTACTTAATGTAAAATGAGTGTAATAAAATAATTTATATGTCCAAGATCAGCCTGTAAGGAATGTATGGCAGTGCTCACAGCCATCCTCTGATTATGACACCATTAACAGAGAGCCATGAAAGCAAATCTGAAAAAGTAAATATGTTGATATGGTGCCTTATGAACCATACAGGCTGGGGTTGTCTGGATGTGTATTGGTTTCCATTAAAAAAAATTTTCACACAATTCATTTGGTGTGGGAGTTAGCTTAGTTCATGAAACACAGAAAAGAAATCATGGATTGAATGAGATAAATGTACAATAAAAATGCTGAGCTGATTAATTTGTCCCTGTTCCTAGCCCAAAGAACTTATGTTGGCCTTAAGACTGCATTTTGGAAGTAGGAAATCCTTAATGGTTGATATTTTTTCTCCCCGTTCACTATAGATGCTATTCTGTCGTATTCTCAAATAGCTAATGATGGACTTACTGATGAAAAGTGAGATTTTTTCTTTTAGTTTTGTCTTTTTTTTTTTTTTTTTTTTTCCCCCCCCCCAGGAGAGTTGTTTACATTGAAGCTTTTGGGAATTCAGGTGAACATCTTTCCACCTTTCTAAGATGGGGATTTTTCTGAGGAGAAGGGAGTCAGAATTTTGGTCTTAGTAGGAAAACTCCTTGTCACACAGAGTTTCAGTAGGATGAGTGTGTTTTCTTGTTACCTAATGTCATTGACTTATGTTTGAAGTACTAAGTGTATGGAAGAAGGGGAAGAGAGGTAAAAAAGGGTCTGAATACCCTTTGTCCTGCCCATTCTAGTCCTCGCCTGGAGGCTAGCTGACAGTATAACCACTATGGCACCTTTGCTGTTTAAATGTATTCTGTGCTGTTTGGTTCCTTACCAACGCACTGATTCCACTGGTAATGCTGAATATATCCTTGTGGGCATCCACATCTGTATCCACCCAGGATGTTTTGACAGTCATGCTGGCACCTATGGTTTCCATCACATTCATCCACATCTTTGCAATGGGGAGAGAAGTAGAACATGAAAGAACACAAGATTATACATGTTGCCAAATGTTACTCAGTTTGGTCATAATTATTTGAACACCAGTATTTATGACAGAGTACTGTTCTAAGATGGAAGCATAGTTCAGGCTGGTCTTTTGGAAAGCCTGGGAGTCAATTAATAGTTCTTTCTATGAATAATCTGACTCGAGCTTTTGAGCATTTACATTACTCAGATTTGGAGAAGGAACACTATTCCTGGTAATCCCACATGATGTTACTTTGATGTAATGTTTAGAAACTCAATGTTTGTTTATTTCAGTTTTCAAATCAACTAAGCTTTTCAGCTAATTGTAATCATCATACCAAGAGTTCTTGGTATCTCCTGGAACATATTGAAGGGTTTTAATATGAGGAATACATACCAAATTTGGATATAAGTGCTTACCTTTGCAATTAAAAAGAAAAAGCCATCTAAAAAGTCTCTAAGTGTAAATAGAGGAGAAAGCCACAAAACCAAAACAAAATGTAAAAACTGTCATCTGAAATAGTTTCTGTAATAAGTAGATTGTAAGCAGCTTAATATGTCAGGTACAGTATGCAATTCTAGTAGAAAATGAAAAATCATGCAATGAATCACAGATTCTAAGTTACACTCTATTTGTCCACAGTTTGAAACAAATTAATGGAATTGGGCTGTCTCAAAGCTTGAGGTGCAGAAAACCATCATGCTAGGAACTGAAAGTATCATTTTATCAGTAATGGCATATAGAGCAGTTCTGATGTGCCAGTTGTGTATGTGTCTTGTAAATGCTTTGATATGCATGTTTTGTAGGTGCTGGGTAAAGCACACAATAAGGATGTATCTATGTTGTGAGAACAGAGCAATATGACAGAAGATAATGCTTTCTAAAACTTCTGGCTGACATATTCTGCACTTACTCTAGAAATAAGCTCTAAATATCAATTCCTGTTTTAAATGCTGTATCAAGGTAGCTGACATTTTGAGCTGTCATGAATTTCTGCATGTATACCTCTGCATTTCTAATTCTCAGCAGCCAGATGGCCTACTACTGCCTTTTAACTTCTTCTTCGCTCAATATCTAAGGCCACTGAAGAGTTTGGAGCCCTCAAATAGAGATTTCCTGACTAGGGCTCCCATTTGGGCCAACCGAGAGAGATGAATCTCAACAATATAATTTGTATTTTTAATCGTAGTGAATACTCTTCTGAATATGTATCTCTAATAGGGTAGAAGACTTGAAGTATAAAATTTAGAATCTAATCTTAGGGACCTTCAGGTGGATGATTACAGTTAGCTGAAATAAAAATTGTAGAGAGATTCTGTTTAGACTATATGAAAGTGAACATGAAAAGAAGAAACAAACTTTTAGATGTGTAATTCCATACGAAGTTGCAATGGCATCTTAGAAACAGTTGTTCAAGAGTTCAGCTAAAAAGTCACTTTTTATCCTAGTTTGTGTTAAAATTACTCAGGCAGTATGTTCTTACAATTATGCTTAAAATTACTCAGATGCATTCTTGTTTCTTTCTGGTGTTTACTTTTACTATGGCACGTGCTCTCTTTTATCTGTTTTTGACATCACAGAATTCACTAGTGCAAATCCTTACTAGAAGTAAGGATTTGAACCATAAAAAAAATTTGACCTTTGATAGTTACCTTCACAGTTTAATCCAGTAGAATCCAGAGAAAATCCCCTTTGACATTCACAGGTAAAACTTCCAGGGGTGTTTTGGCAAATTCCTTTTGATCCACAAAGCGATGGCTGAGAACCACATTCATTGTTGTCTTAAAAATGCAGAGGAGAGATAAGAAGGTTGGTACAGCTTGTGGCATGATTTTAGACATGTTCATGTTACATTTCTTAAAGAGGTTGAAATCCACAGAGTGCAACAGTTTATTCTGAAAATTTAGCTTTTGATATTTATATACCAGATGACCTCACAACTCACACAGATCTATAAGTAATTAATAAACTGGAAGTGCAAGCTGTAATTCAGTTGTAAGTGTGAAAGACCCAGGTGTTTAACTGCTGACAGTGGAAAAATTCTGCATTTCTCTATTAGGTGAGCTAGAATAGTTTCAGTTGGCAAGATTTATACATATGCTTAAGATTTAAAGACATCTGCATCTATTAAAAGAGAAAATGCAGTCTGTTTTTGTTTAACTACATTTTAAATCAGATTTTAATACTTTATCCTTTTGTCTCCATGTGGTTATACTTAGAATATAATAACATGTATTAAATACGTACAACTTTTTACTAAGCAAGAAAATACAAATGGTGGATAGACTGATTTTTCTTTAGCTATAATTGTTGCTTTTCAAAATCTGTTTTCTGGACTGCTGATGTTATTGCTTTGTATTATTATTGTTTATACAAAGCAAAATAAATGAATGAGAATTGAGAATGTTATTCTTACAGAAAAATAAGAAAAGAAAATGGAAGGTTTTTTACCAATACAAGCTGTGTGATGTTGAGTAAAACCAGGTGGACACTTGCATGTGAAACCTCCAAGGGTGTTGACACAGAGAAACTGACAGTTGTGTTGTTTGGTGTGACATTCATCAAGATCTGAAAGTAAGAGATGTTGTTGTCTTAAGGAAAGTCAACAAAAAATAGAGGTATATTTAGTCTAACATGATAAAAAGACCACACTTCAAAACTATTTCCTTTTAAGTCAAGGTGCAACAAAATCAAAAGTTACTGTGTATAGCTTTATTTACCTTTACATGTCTTTCCATCTTCTTGAAGGATGTAGCCCCGAGGACATGAGCACTGATAGCTCCCTTCTGAGTTCTTGCAGATAAAATTGCATGGTTTAGGGGACTGGGAGCACTCATCAAGATCTAAAAAAAGAAAATGTTAAGTATCTGTTGTACTGATTTATCTGTCTGTCTTTGAAGGGTGTTTTCTAAACAGGACTGTATTTAAGAGAAAAATGTTTGTAGAAAAAGTCTCCAATTTACATTTGTTCCTATTTCTTTCTCTATGGATGTGTTGCTATGGAGTTTCTATAGAGTTGCCACTACAGTGACAAACTGAGTGTCCTGAAAGAGTAATATATTAGAATGACAGTGGCATTAATATTTTCATCTGAGGGCTAAGTATTTATTTTTGGGTATACTTATATGTGTTAACCAACAGGAAAGTTGGAAGATGTAGACTATGAAGTAATGAGCTGGTTTGTCAGTCAAAATGGTTACACAGCCAAAACATATTTTAGCACTCATTCTACTGGCAGGAATATTGCTAGTACAGTTTGCTTCTTGATTTCCCCAAATGAAATAAAAAAATAGAAGTGTGCATTAGGCAAAGAAAGATAGAAAAGAGATAAAGGATAAAGAGAAAAAGCTGCTTTGATACAAAGGTTTACAGAGGTTGATATGTCATTATGTACCAATAAAAAAAATAACTGATGATTAAGACACTGAATCTTACCAATACAAGATGTGCTGCTTATGTCAGTAGTATAGCCAACTTTGCAAAAGCATCGGAAGGAGCCCATAGTGTTAATACACTGTCCATTTCTACATAGGTTTGGCATGACCTTACATTCCTCAATATCTGTGCACAAAATAAATGTCATCTTTCAGTTTTAAATTCAACTTTTTTCTTCTGTTCTGTTTTTGCACAGTTCCTCATGTTTCTGATAGGAAGTTTTCCCTTTCTCTTTAAAAATGTATCTGAATGCAAAGTCAAATATCCTTCAAATTTTCATTATTGCTTTTTGTATCAAAACCTTCCTACTATTTCATTGGGTACTCAGGTTCCAGTTCTGCTAACTCAAAATACAAAACCCACAGAAGTGAATTTTCTTATGATCAGTTAGATGATGTCAAAAATTTTCCACACAGTTTTAAAATATGTTAGCTTCTGTTTGCTGTGCAGGAATAGTAACTGCAAAACGTTCAGTGAGACTGTTGTTAGAACAACTGTTGTTACCTTTGCCATGTATGCAGATTTTCAGTATACAAAAGCTCTGAGATAATTTCTACCTTTTAGTTACTGTTTGGTACCTCCTGTTTTAGATCCTAACCCTGAAAATTCTACACAGCTTTGAGTATTCTGGTTGCAGCTACTGTTTAAAGGTGTTTTTAATTTCTGGTCTCTCAGCAGCATTTGAAAAATCAAACTCTGTTGTTTCACAGGAAATTCTTCAGAAGAACTTCAAAGAGAATTCTGCATTTTCTTAAATATGTGAGCATATTATTTTCTCCTTTTCTGCCTCTTTTCATCTCTGCTAATACCTCTTCCATCTGTAGTATAGCCTGGTCCATGTGGACAGAGTTTCTTATATTGGGTGGTTCCAGGAAGCGAACAGAGCTCACACTGGTTACCCCAGCCCCGGCCTCCATCACAGCAACACTCCGATTTAGTGACAAGATTCCGGCTGCTTGAAGCCATCTGACACATTGTTTGTAAAACTTCAGCAAAGCAAAATCCTTGGCGATTATCTGTAAGGAAGAAGTACAGAGATCAAGAGTAAGAGCTAAACGTCAGATCCATTAAGCATCTCATGTATTATTCTGACGCTATCAACACACGCAAGCACTAGAAGATTATTAGCAACCAGTCTGTGAAGTCTATTTTGACTTAGTCTTTCAGATTCCTTGTGTCTTCTCACAATCTGCTGCCATTCCAAGTGTATACCAGATGTCCCTAAAGTTCAGTACCTGCATGAGTTGGGTGAGAATTTTGTTCTAGGGAAGTTGTGCCCTGGTGTGTATCTGGTGAGCTTGTTTGACAGTAAAACAGGCTGTGGGCCAAACTGAGCTTCCACTTAAGCTGGCTGTGTTTGGCTTGCATTTGAAAAATTTACTTGGAGTGGGGTTTAAAGTTTGATTTGTTTGTTTGTTTTACTGGTCAGTATGTCTGATCATCTAACCTGATGCAGTTTAAATGACAAATGCCTTAGCACTTAAAAGGGTCTATGAAATTCAGTACTTTTACAGTGGCATTCCTATTTTTGTTGGGAAAAAATATTTATACGACCTTTCTGTTGATCTGTTCCTTTCTAATTCTGTTTTCCTTAATTTTTAAATCATTTGGTTAACGCCTGTCAATCATGAAAAAGAAGCAAAACTCCAGAGTCATTAATCTCCTACAAGTTTCCTCCAAATAGGCAGCTGAGGAAAGGAGATTCCAACTTCCAGTGCTAATGGGAACTCCAAATTTTGCAGAGATGGTATCTTCTAAATAGGCTATGTCACCTGTCTTATTTGTTAATTTAAATGGACAATTAACATTGTCAACTATGGTCTGACAGACACTGATGTTTTTAAATGAAAGATTTTATTTTTTTCTCTTAAAGCTAAAATTTAAAATCCTTCAGATCCCTTAGAATGTGTATATGTATCAACACTCAGCTGTTCCCTTTTACAAGTAAGAGAAGTAGAATCTGTTTCTTATGTGAATCAGGTAAAATGTGAACTTTGGCTTTAGGCAAAACTTACTTTGTGTGCCAGGTAACATATCTGTTTACACTAAACAAAGCTGTCCTCATTGAAAGTGTCAGTTGTGTGAGACAGGACGTTTGCCATAGTCATTTGCAAGATTTCTTCTAGATAGGTAGATAGTGCAGGTCTTTATGCACATTATGACTTGAAGAACATATAATGCTTTGTCCCCAATTTGAGATGTGTAATAAATTTTGATGTGAACAAAATATAAAGGTTTGGACAATATATTTAAAATAATGTAATTTAAGACTTAATATTTGTGCTTTAATTCTAAAGAAATACTTTGTTTCTGCCAGACTGATTTTTCATTGTAACCACTGACCTAAAAAAACCTAAAGGAAAAGCAGCAACAAGCAAACTAACCCAAAGCATAGTTTTCAGAAAATAGTATGAAAATCATATATTAAATATAAGAAAGCAGTAATGACCCTCAAGCAGGTTTTTTCCTTGGCATTAATGACTGGCTAGGGTTAACACACTGTGGCATCTTCTTCCCATCTGGTCTTAATCCTTAGGAAATTCCCTGCACTTCCAATGTTATTGCTTTGCCATGAAGTCAGCACACTACTGATGACAATTTACAGGGATCTGGATTTATAGTACCTATATAAGGTACTATAAAAGTATACAAGTATTTTTGATGCAATAATACTAATAAATACAGTTTCAGTATTGTGAAAAACTTTGAAGTATTTACACTTGAACAATGAGCACGAAAAAGTAAGGTTTTGCAGTTCTGTTTGGTTTCTAGAAAGGGAACAATGAATTTTATAGAACAAATAAGTCTAAACATAATGAAAAGGAAATACAGGTTGATGAATATAAACCCCTTCATCAGCATTTAAAGTGCAGGTCTGCCCAAAAACTTTTTAATGTTTCTTGCATTTTTTGGGTGAAATCTTAGTATTCTGTATTCATAATCACAGTCTGATTTAAAGGTACAGAAAACTCAGATGCCTAGTTGGAGTATTGTGGTGCTTAAGATTGCTTTCTGAATATGCAAACACTTAATTTTGCTCTGCATCCCAGTTTCTGATCTAAATTCTGCTTCTCTTTTAAAAATACCTGTATTTTGTCTGGATGGTATTGCTCAGCACCATATTTATGTACTTTGGAATTTAGACACTTCTATGTGAGGCCTCTGATTGCTAGACTCAAGATGCTTGTCATTCCTATCATCATTATGTATTAGATAATTGTTTAATTAATAAGGATCATTATTTAATTTCTATAGATAACAGAACTGTTAGGTACTCAGAAGCCTATTCTACACTCTGTATCCTTTATACTTTAATGTAAGGTGAAATGTATATGGAAGAGGCATTTACCAAGACACTCAATGCCAGAGGGACTTGACAGGAATCCTTCATTACATTCACATCGATAGCTCCCAATAATGTTCATGCAACGACCATTTTCACAGATACCTGGCTTGGTGCGGCATTCATTTTCATCTTTACAAAATAGAATAAAAAAAAAAATTGTTACAACAAAATATATCAGACTCACAGAATGCATTAATTAGTCTGCATAGTATTTGCAAAATATTTGCAGGAAGTGGAAAATCAACAACTGATTAAGCCTGGAAAGGTCTTGCCTAATAACACTATCCTATTCCATTCCTTAAGTACTGCATGCTAGGATGAAAGCTTTAATCCTTTTATGTTCTTTGCAATGTATAACAAGAAGCAGAAAACCCTTGCAGCAGAGCAAGTCCTAATCAGAACTTTTACCTGGCAAGCAGCATTTATATAATATTGGAATACGTGCATGATTTGAGTAACAATTTTTCATTCTGTAATCATTAAGGCTCTGAACATGTTTGACCTTTTCTGAAATCAGTCACATTTCAGTCCGCACATCATTTCTCTGAAAGTTTACAATCTTAGTGTATTTTCTTCCATAGCTAATGGCACAGATCTGTAAGCAATTACAGATGCTTAAATAAAACGTCAGAAATACATAAACTGATTTAAAGGCAGCATTATTTGGCAAAATTGGCATAATTCTTGGTAAAAAAAAATCATAAAGATCTCTAAAGGAAAGTAGTCATTCTCTTGCTGAAGGAACGGTATTTTAAAATGAGATGGATTTTTTTTTTTTCTCTGAGCCAGTGACAGCCTCAGCTACTTCTATCCACAGAGAACTTTGGAATGATCTTGGTGTTTTTTATGTACAAGAAGAAAGTATAATTTGCCAAAATGTAGCTATTTTTCCCCCTCAAAAAAATCAGAAAATGGTGGAGGAAAGCTGTTTGCTTACTTACAGGATGGAGAACTATTTTGAACTATGGCAGTTTCCACATCTTTTGCTCTTCATGGCTTTTATATGTTGTTTCAGAATCTTACAGTTTTAATTCTTTAAGTAACTGCCACATTATTTATAAACAGTATTGATGCTAAAGGAAATGTTACTTTTATTTACAATAATTTTTCTTCCTGCTCATCAACTGAGGTATTTTTTTTTGAAACTTCATTTTTTAAATCTAACAAGTGTCTGAAAAACATTCTGATTTTATTGTACAACAAAAGAATCAAAGCCAGAGTTTTTCTTCTGAAACACTTATTAGTCACTCAGAATTACTTTCAGATAAAGGTCAAATCTTGAAAGAAAAAGAAAGCTTAAGATGTTGGGCATTATTAGCTATCTTAAGTGTCCTTTATGAATTGCTATTTTCTAGTTTACTAGATACATATAATTTTTCAGTTGTTTGCTTGTTTGTATTTCAGTAGGTGTCTTCCTCCCTTTCTAGGCTTTACCCATGCAGCCTTCTCCGTCAGGTCTCCGGGTCATTCCAGGAGGACATATGCACATGAAAGTACCAATCAAGTTCTTGCACATCATGCCTCTTGATTCGCAGTCATGAAGACCTTCAGCACACTCATCTAGATCTGGAAAAAATAATGTATTTTGTGCTTAAACTTCCTTCCAGTAGCTGCAGTTACTGAAGAAAACTAGAACTTTCTCAAGAAAAAGGACATATAGTCTTCCCTAACTATCAAGCACCGAAGAAAAAAATATGAGTGCTATGCTTAATTGCAGTTGCTTAATCTTTGTGAGCTGTATCATCTTGTCATTTTAAAGATGAACTTCACCATTGTGACATTCTTGGCTCATTCAATCCCCACCATCAGGTACACTTCATAACAAAACCACTGGATACTGGTCTCACATGAGTTCTGAAAGAGTAAATCATCATCCACTTGACTGTTTGCTATATTCCACTGAGAGTATGAATGCAAGATGCACAGAAACGTTTGGATGATGCTTTGGCCAGTGCAGGGTGATGGAAGTTGGGGAAAAGTTTATACGTCAGTCATTACCTTTGCACATCTTTTGGTCTTCTCTTAGTTCATAGCCAACTGGACATGTACATTCATAGAAACCGTAAGTGTTGATACAACGAAAAGCACACAGCAAAGGATTCTGAGCGCACTCATTTATATCTGAACAGAAAGGAACAAAGTAATTGTTCTTCAATTGTTCTCCACTATGTTTTAAAACAATAACCAAGAAGGTTTCTTTATACCTCTGTCTCTCTTGTCAGCTAAAAAGTATCAGAAATGTAGTAATTCAAACCAGAGACTTTTGGATGTTTGGTTTTGAGTAGCCAGAGAAAACTTAACAAAACCCCCTGCTTAAAAATAATGGCATAATAAATATGGAAGTACGTGAGCTTAGAACAGCAAGTTAGGACAGGTTCATTTCAGATTTTTTATTAGATGATGATTTTTTAATGTATTTTTGTGTGATGAGAGATGTCAGGCTTTTTTCCCAACTCTAAAAAAAAGAATTGTTCCTTCAGAAAGCAAACTAATTACAGTTCATAAAAAACAAAATTTGTAAGAAGCATCCCAATGAGCATCCGATGAGAGCAGAATGGGTGAACACAATTCCCACACTGTGAAAAATAAGAAGTACTTAATGAAACGTAACATTGGATTAGTTTAAAACACATTAAAAATAATTCTCTAAGTAGTGAGAGTAGTGACATTCCAGATTTTGCTGCCACAGGAGACCGTGGAGGCAGATAGTATAAGCAGATTCAAGACTGTAATAGGCAGATTCTTGGACAACAGATCTGTAAGCGGGTACTAAAACCATGCTGTAGGGATTCTTCCCCCTGTTTACATCACATTTTCCCTGTATCCTCAGCTCTTGTGTTAGAGGAGTGAACTGCAGAAAGCTGTTAATGCTTGTATGCTGAATTTCAATGTTGAGGGATGAAATAATGGACAAGATGGACAAGTTTATTATGTTCAGCATAACTTTCTTGTTAGAGTAATGAGTGGGTCAGTGCATAACTGCCCTGTCTCCGTTATGAAAAATGCTCTGTAAATTCAGGCATTTTTTCCATGGTTAGCTACATTGTTTATGAGGATATTCTGGGGGCTCAACAGTTACTTCCTTCTCACCCTGCCCTTTCCAATAAACCACTGAATAATGTAACATGCAGTTTGGGAAATCCTGTGATAAACTAAAAATACCTCTTAAATCAATTCAGGACTTCCTCTTCAGTGACATATTTCAAGCAGAGCCACTTTTTTTCCTCCTAGTTATTACAGCATCAAAGGCCTGGTTAATAAAGTAATTTGAATACTGAGGACTAGAAAAAAACTAAAGGGAAAGGAATTACGAGGACAAGTTACCTTCACAATTCATCATTGGGCCTGGCTCAAATCCATCGTGACAGCTGCACTCAAAACTGCCGATCACGTTAGTGCACGTACCGTTTCCACATGGGTTGCCAATTGAACATTCATCAGTATCTACATAATGAAAACATGCAAACTGTAGAGAACTGGGGCACATTTCAAATTGTGTTTTAAATTGAAGTGTTACAATTCTTAGAATTTATGAAATATGGACACACCGATGCAATGTACTCCAGTGTAATCTAAGTTGTATCCCATGGGGCACTCACAGCGGAATGATCCGTCAGTATTGATGCAGTGACCATTTGAGCAAATCCCTGGGCTTTCAAGGCATTCATTGACATCTAAAAAGCAGGAAGATATTAGCAACCAATTAGCTGATGCATTTCTGTATCAAGTCTTTAAAAAGCATTTAAAAAAGACTAGATGCCATATTCTGTTTGTCTCCAGTCATGCAATTTCCAAGGTAATCTTTTAACTATCATAATGCTCCACATTTATTAAAGGTCAGCCTCTTGTCACCTGGGGCTGTGGGGAGTAAGCCATCACATACTATAGTATCTGAGTCTAGTTTTACATATTAATATATATTTTTTAATTACCAGGAAAAAGAATACCTACCCTCACGTGTATCATCAATTCCAGGAATAGTTCCATGACCATATGGACACAGGTCCTGAAAAGCAACTGTAAAGGTATGGTTTTAAAAAAAAAAAAAGTGAATGAGAGAGAGAACTGTGACAGATGTTTAAAGCCATCCAAAATTCTTCTGTATCAAGTTTTTCAAAACTGTCAACTGTTTAAATCATGGTCATTACACTGTCTTGCCAGAAGCAAATGTCATTCTAGTCCAGGGATTTAGCACTAGAACTTGTTGAGCTTCCATGTGCACATCCTTGGTGCTTTCCTGTTTCTGTACTTGGAAAAAAGCAAGAACTGAAAACTGTCAATTACTTCAGGGATTCTTGGCACTGTCCCATTTTGTTCTTCTCTTTTGCCTAAAGCAGGTTAGATCTATAGATGGAGGCTACGAGCTTATTTCTCTACAGAGCAAAACCAACTCAGTATTTCTCTTTTTCTGTGATTTTTTCTATTTATTTCTTTTGTTGACCTGAAGATGGTTCTTCTAGAAAAGGCCATTAACAGATAATGCGAAAAAAGAGCTCTCCTTCCAATGATCAAAAGGTACAACACAAATGTGCTCTTCCTTTTCTCACACCTAAAAAGGCTTTATTTAAAATCTTGATGTGTACCTTCTTCTTCCTTTGGACAGAGCTCACAAGGATCACCCCATCCTTCTCCTGGCATTTTACTGCAGCAACACTTTGCCTTTGTGGTGTTGAAAGCCTTTGGCACTGAGCATTTCCCATTCTCAAAATTAATGAAACAGAAGCTCTGGCGAGTATCTAAAAGAGAAAATACAGTTATGTGGAGCTAGCACCTCCGACCTGGTTACATGATAACCGTCTAGCCCTGAGAGGAATAATGTTAGGCTTGCATTTTTCATACTATTTTGAAAACACCTTCCAACCCTCATAAGGGCACTGTTTGGAATGCACCTGCAGAGGTCTCTTTTGACTCATTTCTAGAGTATCTGTTATCTGTTAGAATAAGTTATTGCATTCCTTAATCATAACTTACCAAAACATCTCCGACCATTATCTGACAGCACAAAACCTGTAGGACAGATGCACTGGAAACCTCCTGGAGTGTTCGTACAAGAGCCAAAGAGACAGATGTTGGGATCCTCGTTACACTCATTAATATCTGTAAATTAAAGAAGAGGTTCACCATAACCCCATTGGTTGTGAATTCCTTGGTTAAGAAAGATAGTTCATTTATTTATTTATTTATTTCATTTAAAAAATCTTTATGTGGTAAAAATCTACATGTTTGTAACTAAAGATGAGCTCTTTTCACTCTGACTGGTTCTTGAACAGAAGCTATAGCAAGTTATTATCAGAGGAATACCTATGATTATATTTATATATTCAGATTCATATTTACCAGTCTTCCACTGCCACTCTTGATATGTTATTTTAAATTTTTCCTCTTCAATTGCATAATTTAGAATATTTTGCTATGAATATTTAAATGCGATTTTTAAAAATAGAGATCTTTTTATAATAATTAAAAACTTAAAACAAAATAGCACTTAATATAAACACCAAGTGCCTGTAAAACTGTGCAGCTCAAATAGTATCAGACTGCATATCCTGCATCTGTATATTCAACAGAAGAGTAAGAAAAGGAATACATTAATAGACCTTTATTTTTTCATATCTATTATTTAAAACTGTAGTTTAACTTATTCTATTCTGCAAATATTGACAGAAGATATAAGCCTCCTTGATAAAGAAATTTGTAAAGTATAATTTAATAAATTCTGAAGTGTATTTTGATAATCTACAAAGTTATACTTGCAGTATGACACTTCCTGAGTCTTTCTGCAAGAGATATTAAAAGAACCACCACAGACACCTATGGGTGTATAAGCATTCTACAATAATAAAATATTGATCTTAATCCAAGTGTAGGCAGGAATAAGTATTCTCCATGAAATAAACTTCATGGATCTTGAGTCACAAATTTGTAGCACCATTTTTCCTGTTATTTGTTGGACTCTCTACCATATGGAATCTTAGAAAACTGATCTGTACTTAGCAGATAAGGAAACAATGGAAATAGTCTTTATCACTAGGAAAATATAAGTGGAGTGATGGAAGAAGTCAGGTGATGTTACTTCTAAAAAATATTACCTTGAGTCCCTTTTCAGAAGTTACTGTTAGGTATAGCGCGTGAACAAACCACTGTAGCATAATCTGGCATATAACCAAACCCTGCAGTAGTTCCCCACAGACAGTCTCTTACTACATGAAGCATTTTAAATCAGCTTATTTCAGTGAAAAAAAAAGTTAATTACTTTCCCAGTTAGCGTGGCAGTTGTTAATACACAAAGCTCAGCTATTTAGCTGCATTAATGGGATGGAAGAACTGCTCTTCTGAAGTACTGATCTCTAGTGTAATGAATGGCTTGGGACTAGTGGAAGAAATTATTTTCGCGGCCATGATGAACAAGCAACTAGCCAGACTATGGAAGTAAACGAGTCCTCTCCCCTTCATTCCCATAAAATGAAAGGAAATACATTAAATGGGTAGGTGAAAACTAAGAAATTTTTCCGTGGCTCCCGTCTGTTTTGTTTTCTCCTGTTTTTGTTTTCTCCTGCATGTAATCACACTGAGCTCAGAAATTTATCTAGCCATTGCCAACCATCACATTACAGGCAGACGTAATGAATTCTTATAAAGCTGTTTGCATATAAGGTCAATAGAAAGTAGTGGGGAATGTACATTGCAAAAGTTGTCATAATATTAATCATATCATCATGTAAGTATTAGTACAATCATGTGATTGTCTAAGCATTTTCTAGGAACTTTAGCTGCTAATTTTCTGAACACGGCAGAATGAAGAAAAAGCAAAAATCTGGCAGTACCAGTGCTGTCAAAAACATCAAGAGATTCTGTGAGGATACTAAAACGGCTATAAACAGTGATCTTCCTGGAAAACCAAAAACTTTCATTTTAAATTCATGAATTTACAGCTGTAGGTGATTTGGATTAATTTCAAACATAATTGCTAATATGGAAATGGCAGCTGCCAAAAGAAACCATGAAGGCAAACTGAATATGGTGGTGTGATACAAAAGGATGAGAGAACTCTGGGGCTCACAAAATAGATCCTCTTGTTTAAGACAAAAATTAAAAAAGGTTCCTGTGATCCAGTTCCTGTGCCCATACAGATCAGGTGACTATAGGCCAAATCTTTATGTCCTCAGCAGTGTTTTCTTCAGTCTATACAAGGACAAGCTGCTCATTTATTATTGGAAGTTATTTGGATTAATGTGTATCTGGGGTGTCACATCAGCTAACTTAAATCATTTAAGCTGAAAAACGGGTTTCTTAAGATAGTCACAGTGGAGAGACAGGTGCTTACTCTCTCCTCTGACCATGCAGAAACCTAAGACTTCTAGGTTAGCTACTTAAAACTAGCTGTGTGCACGTTCCTTGCCAGGTGCCCCACATAGTTAATTTAAATGCCCAATAAATTCACAGTAGTCCTGTGCTTTGCGCTGCTGAAAAAGGGAGCTGTAACTTTCAATTTTTTTCTCATTCTCTGCCACACCAAATCTGAATTCATTGTGTGACATTCAGCTCCTGAATGATATTCAGGGCTTTAAACAAGACTTATATGAACAAACAAGAACATCAAACTGATGCAAGGTCTGCTGTACCCTATTTTTCCTCCTGTGGAATCAGAAAACAGTTAGAAGAAACCAACTTAAGCAATTGTTCCCATAAGCTCCATAATTTTATCAAGATTTTTAAACTTCATAGCCCTGTGAAACCCTAAGCTTAGTTCATGCATTGATTGCCAATAATAACCTTTCTGTAAACATTATATAAATCCAGTACACAGGCTGATTTGTTTTATGAATGATATTTTAAAAAGAAAGTGAATGAAAAATACTTTTTTTTTTTAAATAAGGTATTTTTGTTTGCAATAATGAAGACATTAATGTACAAAATACAGTACAATACAGTAAAAAATATCTTGCCTTCCATTTTTAAAACCTCTTCCTGAAGATTTTTCCTATTATTCTCTGTCACCATGATTTTAAGTTGGGCGACATTCACAAACATTAGGGTGTACAACTACTTTCCACCACATTAGAACCAGACAGTTACTCTAATTTTTAAATTGTTCAGAAGCAACAATTACAACTTGCCTTACCAATACAACTTTCACTTTTGACTTCATATCCTGGTGGACAGATGCATCTGAATGATCCTTCCAAATTTTGACAGGTACCAGGAGAACATGAACCAGGTAGTGCCACACACTCGTTAGTATCTTTGGAAAGTAGATAGAATGAAGAAAGGTTTAGAATCATGTAATTCTTATGATAACAAACCAGGCTTATTAATGAAAAAGACTGTAGGATTCTTTACTAATTTTCTTTCTCTAAGGCATTTAAATGCTTGAAGATTAACAACTATTCCAAAACCCAGTTACTTTTACTGCGTTTTCAGTAAAGTAACTTTTTTTTTTTTTTTTCTAAATATACTTAGATACTCCGACTGTGGTGCTTCCCTCTAGATGGGAGCTAACAATTTATTTCAGCTCATCAGTACTTTAACATCTCCATGTGGTATCATACATACCAATGCAATTCTTGCCATCAAGAGTAAGTTCATATCCTTCATCACATAAACATTTGAAGGAACCAATTTCATTGAAACACCGTCCATTTCTGCACACCTGACCAAAGAAGGAACTGCACTCATCGATATCTATAAAAAACCAAAAATAAAACCCTAGAAGCAACAGTTGAGTCCCAGCACAGTACATACAATATGCTATAAACATGCTCAAGTTGCAGTATATATTTTGGTGGAAAAGGCAAATTTTGCAGAAACAAGGGAATAACTTACAGCTAGTGGAAAGTAACTCTTGCTCAAGTACATTAAGGTATATATTCTATTTAAACAACATTCTTTTTTAACAGGGTATTATAATTTTCAAACTTTCAGCATTACCTCAGCTACTGCATCTGTAGACATTCAATTACTGCCAAGTGACTCTATGAGACTAACTCCAGACACAGAAAAGAAAATGTAACATGGAATGTTCTGGAGTTTATATGGATATATATGTGCTCGCGTTTCATCCTAAAACCTGCCTTGTGATTTTCCAATTTTGGAATATGTCACTTGCTTTCTGCAGGATGATTTTCTCCTTCATACCAGCTCTGAAAACGAGGTTTGAAAATGCTTATTAGTTTGTTGAGTTACTTAAAAAATGCAGACTTAAAGGAGCACTGCATAAGGAAAAATACAGATGAGAAAGTGTCAGAATAAATGAAAAGGAGATCAGATGTCATGGCTAAGAACAACTTGCATTTTGCTGTTTTACAATACTTGAATTTGAATGATGGACACTAACATCAGTTATACTGAAGATGTTTCAGTTGTCTTTGGAAGCATTAAGTAGCAGCTCCTGAATAAGATGTACCTTCTGCTTCAGATAGTACAGCTGTGACTGTGTTACTAGTTTATTCCATAGTGCACTTCTGCGTTACAGTTCTACAAGTACAAATACCTCCAAAGTATTATACTGGGATGGGCTAAACTGCCTCTGAATGACTGGGATAGTGTGGAAGAAAGCCCCAAGGCTCTCCAAGCTGTCAAGAGGAGTGCTATCAAAAGGCCAAGTTTCTGAGTCAGCTTGGGCTCCTTGGCCTTGAAGGCACAGCCTGGAGCAGAGGTGCTGGATGCTCTGGGTAGTAGACTGGCAGCTATATACTGCCAAGGGAAAGAATCTCCTTGGCAAATAGGGCTATTCTTTGGCAGCAGACTCTTAATTGAACAAGTTTTTAATTTTCTCTTTCCTAAACAGGGAGAGAATTTCAAATACTTACTTAAGATGTTTTATTTCTCTCCTGAACCAGAAAGGAACCAGTAGACTTTGTTCTGTCTTCCTTCTGTAGCAGGAAGGAATGTAAAGCCTTCCTCTCTTTTGGCTTATGGTCTGCACAAGGGAGAGGATCTCCAGAGACTTACGAGCCTGTTCTTCAGCCCTGGGAGATTTTAGTTGCTTTATCGCAAGTATCCAGGAATTTAAAATGTCCAAACCCATCCCATATTCTGGTGTCCTGTGCTTTAAGGAACAGGAAATAGCAATGCCTTTATAAACTCTGTATAACCAGAGTTCATCTTAGGGGAGCAGATTTGGTAGATTAGTTGTACTGGCTTTCTTACTGCTGGTCTGCTTCCTCTTTTGCACTGTGTGTAAGTGTCAAGTAATATGGTGAAATAAAGAAGTTATTTTAAATTAATGAGGCCTCACTGGTGGTGTGATATAATATACGCTTATTGCGAGTGTGCCCATTGCGAGTATTGAAAGTGTGCCATTTATTGGACTGTGCCAGTAGTCAAGGACGTGTGCTGTAATTACCCAATAAATGTAAAGGAATTGAGGGCTTCATTAAAATGTCAGTTAACTGTAAGGTTACCCAAGTGTTGCAGAGATTTCAGGTTTACTTTATCTCAAACTGGCCAGTAAAAAATATTTTTCATTAGATTAAAAAATGATAGTAGTGACTAATCTCTAGGGCTGGTAACTATCAGTTACTGCACTCAATTGACTTTCTGGCACCCTGACCTGTCTTCTCTTTGAGTTTTAACTACTTACCATCCTCCTTAGTATACCAAGCTGGCAGCAATGAAAATAAAGTTTGGACTACATCACCTACCCGTACAATCATTATTATGAGTTAATTCAAATCCTGGATAACACAGGCAGTTATATGATCCAACTGTGTTTTTACAAGTTCCATTTCCACATGGATGGTGTTCACATTCATCAACATCTGCAGAGGGAAACAAAACTGCATGTGGGAACTGATTTTCCCAGGTACCCATTAATGTGTTATCTGTGCACAGTGACAATATTCTAAACCTCAGTTTCTCCTTTCATCTGTCATGTCTTCTATTTATACTAGGGATTTTTACAGCTTCTGGGTACACATAGGAAAGTGTTACATGATACATTTTTAATATTTTTTTAAAAATAAAAGATACTTTTACATGCAAAGATAAAACTAAGTGCACGTGCAGTACCTCAAAGGCTCTATTTTTCATATTAGCATTTCTTAATTTGTTAATGTACACTAGTGATCAGAACTTAATGCAAAGGATGAGCATCACAGCCCTGGAAGTATCACAAATTTTATGTTTATATTTTATTCTTAAGCCCATGAAAACCTGTTGAAAATGCTCTATAAAGGAGTTTTGTGTCATTGTTCACAAGTCAATTTACATTATGTCAATACTATATCCAGAATTATAAAGACTGCTTACAAACTCTTGGAAGCATGCTTTTTTAAAAGACACTAAAATTCAGCGTTTCCTGCTGTGTGTTTCAGTAATTTCTGGAGTTTCATGGGGAACTGGAAAGCATTTACATCTTCTCCTAGTTCTTGTGGACTTTCTGAAACATTTTATTTATTTACAGAAGGTAAATATTTTGTTGAACGGATCCCTTCCATAACCTGTAATTGTCTAAATTTGTATTTCATGCTATGAAATTTTTAGAATTAGTTTTAGTATTATTTAAACTTACTGTTTTGAGTAACCGGGCTTTCAAAATTTTGCATTGTTAACACAAATCACTTTCCCAAATATCCTCCTCAGATGGGTTTGACAAATGTGATTTAGTCCAAATATGAGAAAACTCAAGTTGTGTATGAATATGTGAACAGGTTTTAAATGTCTGTGTTCAAATTAGAACACGCATGTTACAGAAGACACTGGACTGCTCTATAGCTTATAACTGACATTGAGATGATCACTATTTCAGAATCAAAATAATTTTTTGGCTATCTTTCTCAAAGAGAAACGTATTCACAATATGCATCACCTTTTCTTTTTAAAACCCTGTAGAACTGATTACAAAACACTAAAAGAACAAGAAAAAGACTCTTATTTTGCAATCTTATTTCTTATATCATCTCTATCATATCAATACAAAATGAGTATAGATTTAAGATACATTAAATGTGGGATTCTGTGTTTTAAATGAAACATGGACTCAATTTCTAAATAATTGAAAAATCTTTTTTTTAATCTTCAGACTCTTATCAGTCTGTGGTATCGTCTAAGGCACTATGATACATTTTTATGAAAATTGTGTTAATAATATTCTTCAGTAACATGAAGCTATCTATGAGAATACTGTGATTTTTTTTCTTCAAACTGATATATCCACTCCAAGAACAACTTCACATACTTTATTCACAAAAATCCAAAACTGTCTGAATTGGTCTTTTAATGTCACTAGAATGTTGTCAAAAATCTAGACTCATCTCCTCTCCTGCTTAAAAAAAAACCCCTAAACAAGCCACACACAAAAGCATTTTTTTTTCCTTACCCATGCACATAGTCTGGTCTTGGGATGCCTTAAAACCATTGTGACATATGCATTGGTAACCTCCTTGAATGTCCACACATAAACCATGACTGCAAACATTAGGAATTTCCAGACATTCATTACGATCTATAACAGAAATATAAAACAGATGGTACACATTATTGACTTTTATTATTCATTCATTTTACAAAAACATGTTTTTACAATCTGTTATTATTAAAACCAAACTCAAAATTCTCTATAACTAAACCTGAATCATAACAAAACTTCATTTTATAGGAACTTCTTGCCTATACACCTCAAGGTCAAAATTACTGTTAGGATTTAGTTAATACATCAAGAACGTTCTTTTAAAATTTTACCTCGTCTTTTCTTCCCTTCTACAGAGAAACAGGGCTATAAAATAAAAACTGTTACATAAAACAGTGGAATACGCAAAGTATTCGCAAAATATATGCAAACAGAAAACAAATGATGCTTTTACCCTTCGAGAGAATCATACAGATACCACTGATAAGGTACAAACAGATTCAAACAGATGAGAAAAGTCAACTGATTGCTTACCAACACAGGCACCATTGGGTGAAAGTTTAAAACCTGCAGCACATTCACAGCGGTAACTACCAGGGCTGTTGATACAGTCTGCATTTCTCTGACAGAGACTGTCTCCATTGCTGCACTCATCAATATCTGAAACACCAAAAGCCATGGTTCAGACATCAGAAACCATGAGAGGATTACTTCTGCCTAGAATTTAGATTGTACTGTCTGTCTTGTGCAAGATGAGTCTTTCATCCTCAACGAAGCATGAATATTCTGACCTTTAGCCTCCTGTGCCGTAAATGCAAATGAAAAGCAAAATAAATACAATTTCATACACAGCACACTTTTTGCATGAAGGAGGATTCTATGAATCCCACTTACTACACACAGAAGTGGCTTTGCAATTTTAAATGTCTGCCTAAATAAATTAGTTTTTGTATTAAAAAACGTTCCTCTTTGTCTTTGAACTGAAATATTAAATGGCACAGTTTGTTAGCTTTTTAAGGTGCCCATGTCAGCACAAGACCCTTGAATACCAATGACAAAACTCCTATTAATTTTTAGCTTCTATGAATATCTCTAGTTATAAAAATGTAGAACAGACATAAGATAGAAAATAATGAAACTTTTCTTTGAGAAGTTTTAAGAACAAGAATTAAATTTCCTCCCTAGAAAAAGCATTTAATTTACTTATAATTTACTTATAAATTTTATTTACTTATACTTACAAAAGCATTTCATTTACTTCCTGTTTAGGAGTCAGTGAATTGCTTGACACAAAGCTATTATAAATTTTATTAAGCGCATGTGCATATGTATTAAAGAAAAACAAATCACAAACTGATTTATAGACTTGAGCCCTGCAAAGCAGCTCACAGTCTGTCTCTTAGATTTTGAAAAACGTGTGAATTAAATGTTCCCTTTTCCTGTAAGATATACATACTTATGGGGCTAAGTAGAAAATAACATCGTATCAAATCACCTTCACAGACCAAGAGCAGGTCATTGTAGCTGAATCCAGTGGGGCATTCACAGCGGAAGCTGCCGATCTGATTGATGCAAACACCATTTGAACAGATTCCTGGGATTTCCTTACATTCATCAATGTCTGAAAGTGAGATGAGCTAGTCAAAGTACAGTACTTTATGGCTTTATGTACTCCTTGCATTCTCAATTTCACTGTGTATAAAACTGAGTTGTATTAAAAGTTCCTTTTAATCCACAGAAATTGTATACAGGATACAAATCTAAACATACACTCATTATGAGAGAAAATAATTTTGTGAAGTTCAGGAAGTGATCATAACAGAGTAATACTAAATATTAGACAAGATACAGAACTGTTACAAGTGTGCAGATAAGTCCTGCAACATTTTTGAAGCCAAAACCTTTTATCTCACTAACTAAAACTCAAACCTATGAGCTACGACTGAGGGTGAGCCAAAGATCGTAACAAAATGTAGAAATTAAAAAAAATATATCATCAATATTTTACACAAAATTGGTCTTACAATTTATGTCACATCTGTAACTCCACAATGAAATTAGAGTTTTATTATGTGAAATGTTAATTTTGGTACCATTATGCAGCTGCAACAACCTTTTGGTTGCAAACCAATTTTGAGTTAAAATAAATTTAGTGAAACTTACCGACTGCTTTTCCAGTATGAATGTCAAAAGTGAAGCCAGGAATATTCCCACATATGTTCTTGAATTCAGCTAGAGCAAAACAGGGAACAATGCCTTTTTAGTGAGTATTTATAAATCTTCCAAGAATTACTTATAGTCTTCTCAGCTTTTCAAGAGCTGATATAAGCTGTATCTACTCAGAAGGGCCACTGCCTCCTGTACAAACTGTGTTGAAAATTCAGACTGCCACTAAATGAATGCAAATTAAAACACTAATTCATACTTCTCTTTTCTCAAATCTTTGCAGACTTTTTCACATGAGTAAATGCCTGGTTTGAGAAAGCAGCATTTCAGTTTTTAAATAGAATGCCTTAACTTACCTTTTAAGGTTTATTCCTGCTTTTAGACATCTGTAGACAGGATCTGCAGCAAGTTTCAGATAGGAGAAATAAAAGTAATTTATCAATACCTAGCCTTCTTTGATGATACTATCTCTGTTCATTTCTGCAGAGATTACTGCAGCTTAATTTCACTAAGCTGCAGAGCAGAATAGACACCCTGCTTTAAAAAAAGATGCTCCAAAAAAAGTATTGGTTTAGTATATTCATTTTATATCCTCTTTCCCAAAGCACCTTGAAGATGGGAAATGCACAGTATAAAATATGAAATCAATGAATCTACGTTTTTCATGGCAAGGTGTATGAAGTTGAGTGGATTTGTAACATATAGAGAAAAATTTCTAGCATGGACTCCATTATTGCAGGATGTAAGAAATAATTACTTCATTTAAAAAAGTATTTCTTATAAAGCATCTGTGTTGGCATAAGATTTTACTGGTAAAACAGTGCTTTCAAGAAAATGTATTACACCTTTACAGTACATTGATAAATTTTGATCTAGGTAGAAATATGAAAAATGACAGGCCTACAACTATAACTATCAAATTTGTAAAATACTGACTACTGGTGGAATTGTGTATTGAAAGCCCACTTGTTTGAGGGGAGCAAAATAATTCCAGTGTGAAGACACAACCAGTTTGAATTAACAGCTTGCTTTACGTGTGTGTTTGTAAACAATAACCATGCAGCTTCTATTCTGTATCTTTGGGGATCATATCAGCATTCAAATTCTCCAGAAAAATATTAAGTAACTTTCAATAGTAAGTTACTATTAATAGTAATTTCCAAACTACTGTTAAGCAAAAATTCCAAAGCATGCAGTAAATATTTGTACATTCAGGGCATTAAGCCAATGTAAAATATCCTTCTAAAGAACGTGGATAAAATTTACAATAATGTCCCACTGACATAAAATTCAAGGGTGTTCTGGAAGTGTAAAATCTGAAGACTGCCATGAGTCACTGTGACAAGTCTACTGTTTGTAGTGCTGAGGACCTACAGGATGCCTATTTCTATTCAACAAGAGGAAGCATGTCAAGTCTAACTCACCTCTAAATCTAAAATGCAATCAAATTATTAGGCACCTCTTTTAGCACCTTCTGGTTTTGTGCGTAATGTTCTTTAATCTATAGAGGTGATAGTTTATTTCTCTACTGGCTGTAGTTTGAGTTTCTTGATCCTCTGATTTTAATGGCAGCTCTTCAGTAACTTATAATTTTGTAGAGTTTAACCACTGGGGTTGTAACTTGGATAATTCTTGTCTCCCTTACACCAAACATTCTTACTTATTAATATTTCAGCAAATCTAGTTGATCATTGCTCAGAATGAGATTTGGCAAAATATTTTTTTCACAAACATTGTTTGTTCTGTTCTGTATAAGCCCAGCAGGATCCAATATACCTGAACTTCAGCATTTTCTTCTTTCTTCCATCCTGTTGTTTAATGACTGCTTAATGCCTACTGAGGTTATTCTTGCAGTACAGGATACTGGGCCATAGAAGTCCCTGCCACAGTGTTTTACCATCCAGCAATTTTCTGCTCTGTTATACTAACTTGTTTAAGTTTTGAGGGTTAGAGAACAGTTCTTTTCTGCAAGGAGCTTTATGCTATTTTCTGCTGGCAGTAAACCTGTGAAACACATACACTAGACAAAAAGGGTGCCTTGTGTTCACTACCCTGTCTCCATGGGCAATGACAACCTACTCCTCTGATAACGCGTAACATGTCACATCTGGGAGGATGAAGAAGAGGTTCTAAGGTCTTCTTTCATTCTGTGTTATGCTACCTACATGTTCCATGTAATAGTTTTTTCATATTTTTTTTTCAGTTTGTACTGTGTAGAAAAAAGAGCATATAATTAGGTAAGGACTGTATGATAATGCCTTTATACACAGTGCCAAATTATCCATACATAAACACATCTGAGATTTACTTTCTGAAAGCTTGCCTGTGCACCAATGACTTAAAAAATATTTCAAAACTTCATATACTTATCACTGTATTATTTTTCTAGGACAAAAAGATCTATCGCATAACAGGAAAAACTCTCTGAGATCAAGGAGTCTTGAAATCATCAAACCAGGAAGGAGTTCTGCAAATACTTGATTACCTTTTAGCAGTGAAGTAGCTTTTTTAGACTTCTTTGTGTGAAAAATCAACCAACCAAGAATGATTATTTCTGATTAAAGTGTACATGGTAATGGTTATGATCTGTGTAATGTGTAAAACCAATCAGTACAGACTTTACTACCTTAAAGTCATCAAACAGAGATGAATTGTTGAGCATAAATATTATGAAAAGGAAGGAAGAACTGTTCACAAAGGAAAAAAATGCAAATGCATTGGCATGTGAAGTTCATTTAGAGAACAATTCAATTCTCATCACAGAAGAATAATACTCTTAATGTGATACTGGGCTCAGTCTAGCAAACTGGTTAAGGTCAGTGTATCATAACCCCTGTCTGTGATATGTAGCCATGCCCCCAGACTCCAGAACAGCTGATTATACCACACAAGTGCAGCTATTCAACCATTCCCACTTGGAAATTGTGTTTGATCCCTCATGTAATCTCTTTCCATTGTGAAAAAGGTTCAACCATGTCTCTAAATACAGTAAAGGCATTCAGAAGAGCTAACAAGGCAATATTGAAATATTTCAGGAAATATTTTAACCCTGTAACTGCTTGCAGACTAAGTGGAGTTGTCTTAACAGATCTTTAAAAGCTGTAGATGTTTTTGAGAACTTCAGTCTTATCAGTTTAAAAGGAGAAATCTTTCTTGTATCCAAGATTATTAATTGCATGAAATCCTGCTAGTACTTTCCTGTACTTTTCTCATCATGTCGTCATCATGATGACAATTTTATGGCACTGAGATAAATGACTATGGGAAAAAATTTTATGAGCTCTTTGTGATAGCAAACATGTATTTCCTCTCTCAAGCTTATTTCCATCTCCCATTCCTCATGCTAGGAACAATCCATCATTCTCCATCCTCCTACTTAAGAAAGAAAAGGAAGAGGCTGCTTTTTTACTTTTCAGTCTTATTTTCCTCTTCTTTACTGCTTGTGTGGGGAAGTCTTTCTCAAATTATCCATTTCCCTTACGTGACCAGGATGAACACTTCAAACAAAAGTAATACATTGTTTACACTAACATCACAAATGATGCAGCACCAGAGGTACGGATTTAGTGGTAGTAAACTTGGGGCAAAGTCAATTAAACAATAAAATGTCTTTGTACTAAACAGGCACCTGAGTGTTTTAGTTTTACGTAGGCAAACTTGCTCTTTTTTGCAAATATAAGAATCTTTTAATGAAGGACAGGTGTTACTGTCAGGTTTCCAAGTTGGTGATTCTCCCATCAATTAGTTTGCTGAGTTGAGGTTTCAAGGGTGTTTTGCTCCAGGCAAGGAAATCCATAAAGACTAATTGATAAAGAACTGTACCTTATTATTTTCACCTCCTTTATAGAAGGGAATTTTTAGTTTCTTTTACAATGCCCAACTTACTGAAATTTTGCAAGTTCATCACCTTCAGTAGAGAAAATGTAAAAGCAACCAAGAGGATCACGCTCAGGTGTGAGACATAAATGAAAAATCTAGAAAGGCAATACACTCAGTAATGAAACCCAGTCTTTTTGTTCTGACAGACTAGGACTACTAGGATAAATGTATCCCCAACTATGCAGTAACTAAATTTACTATCCTAAATTAATTATCCTGGAAGACAGACCAGGCAGCAGGCATCTCTTGTCAGCCAGCATCTTCACATCCAGTATTATTGCCTAATGACTGCTCCTCCAGAAACCTCAAAGTGACAGCTTTAGAGAGAGGAGTTCTGTAATCACACATTCAGGAAACTTGTTTATGTCTGCTGAGCCACACTGGTAGGTCTTACCTACACAAACACAGATTTCTGACATAAATCTAAATAACTGAAAGTAATTCTATGTCCATACACCTCTGAAAGCCATGGTATTGTTAGAAAGAAAGGATAAAACAATATATATAGAGAGAGCCCCATCAACCAAGAAAAAAAACCCCTAAATAATTGTGTCTACCTACAGATACCTGTCTTACAAACATCCTTTTAGCTACAGGGCTGACATACTTTTGCTGCAGATGGGAAGGTCAGTCTGTACTTTCCAGGCCTTTTTATTAATCTCAGTGACATCTGACAGTAGTTTTGCCCTTGTCTTCAGGGGCAGCTGAGAGGGAAAATATGTATGGTCTTCCTGAATTTTTTTTTCATCCAGGGGGAATGATTGGTGCTTTCTAACTATTCAAGCTGTATCTTTCCACTCAATATGGAGTGATACTTCTTCCACTTAAATATATGGAAGAAATACCCATTCTTGTTTAGCACACCAAGACTTAATCCAGTCAGTGAGAGGATAGCAGGATACTGTTTTGGGAGTACAGCAAAGGTATTTTGGGGCTGAAATGTTACCAGCTAATAAGTCAAAGGAGCAAATAAGCAAAAAAGTAACAAAATGGCACGATTATAGTAGGCTTTACCTGTTCCTGGAATTGGACATGGTTCACAAGGTTTGTTCCAAGCTTTCCCAACATTGTACGTGCAACAACACATCCTTTTGGTCACATTGAAGGGCAGTTCATTCTCACAGGAGGTTCCATTATAGCCTCTGTAGCAAAAACTTTTCCTCATGTCTAAATGTGAGAAAAGCATCACTTACAAAGTGACCAACAAACTAACTTAAGTAAATATCAACCCCCTACCAACACAGACAGTGGTTCATTAATTCTGGCTTCTGAATAAACCTAAGCACATATATGGATGCATTTAAAAATAATTTAAGGATGAAGTAATCTACAGTCTCTGCTTTAGATTTACCTGAAATTTGGCATATTTTCAGTTTTCATTCAAAGACACAAAAGAGAAAAATAAAAATTCCCAAGAAATCAGAAACATGATGTAGATGCTCATCAGATCCATTTGTACAGTAAATCCTACCATTTGGAAATGACTAGTGAAAATAAAAAAAAGATTTCTGAGTTCTGTTAAGGAATAAGAGCACTTGAACACTGCACATCAATCACTGGGATCTCTTTCCTGCTACATGACATAATTGTCTGGGAGTTAAAGGTAGGAAAAAGCAATACAAGAATTGGCCCTGAAACAGTCTGATATTCAGAGAGTTCTAGTAAAGATGACATTTTGCATACCCATGCAGTTATGTCCTCCGTTCACCTGCATATATTCAGGTGGGCAAATGCAGGTGTAGTTCCCCAAAGTATTATAGCAGGTGCCGGGACCACAGACACCAGGATGTACAACACACTCGTCAATATCTAGAGATCAAGTGAAAACACTACAATTAACAACGGAAAAGAGGACAAGTCCTAGCAAATGTTTCTGATAAATATGACCATAATAAACCACGCTAAGGTTACAAAAATATTTCCTGTGAAGGCTAGCTTGGAAACTACAGCTCAGATTTGGGTTAAGTGACTATTGTAACACCTGGTGAAGGGTAATATTGTTAACCTCTATTAAGTCCAGCCAGTGAAATGCAAGAGAACAACCTAAAGAAATTCAAAGTTGTTGAATTTACCGCTGAAACTGGAGCACCATCAGCTCCACAAAAGACATTTACACCTTCTCACAGGAATGCTACTGTCAATTTTCATTTCTGTCAATTCATTCACTACTCCACTGAGAAACGACCTTTCAAGTACTCTATTTATAGAAACAGGCATGTAGAAATGAACATCCATGTGTTGCATATTAATTTTATGTTAATCATTTCACTGGTGCCAAAGATAATGATATGTGTGGGTACCATATCCACTTAGGGATATAAAATTAAAAATGATAGTGTTTTTCATAATAACTGCACTGTGATAGAGAAGGGTATCAACCTTCACAGATTCTTGTCTCTTCACTGAGGTAGTAGCCTTTTGGACATTCACACTGGAAGCTGCCAAAAGTATTGATGCAATTTCCACCTTGGCAGAGACCTGGCAGTTCCTGACATTCATCGATGTCTGAAAACAGAGAACAAAATCCACCATGTTTTCATTCCAGAAATAAAAGAAACAAGAGGCTTTAAATACTCCCCTGAAATTTTACCAATTAGTAGCTTTTAACTGTCACATGGATTTTTTTTGCTTCTAAACTGCACTCTATGAAAGCGTGGATGAGATGCTCATTCTCATCCACTTAAATAGCTCTTCAGGAGCTGTTTCAGCTGGATGAGCCCATGGAGTTCAACTTCCATTACTGTATACAGGAATTTGGCACCTAATTCCTCATTCCCGCATGCTCACTGGAACCAGAGTTTCTTTGTTCAATGAGTATTTCCTGAAACTTATACCTTCCACTGATAAGCTGTAATTTTCATAAATGACTTATCCTTCAGGGGCCATTTCAAAGGTCAATGCAAGTATGGAAGCACACAAAAGGTATGCATCATCTTCCCAATGAAATATTGCTGGACTTCCTCAATATTCTTTTACAGTACGCATTTGATCACGTTGTCCAATTTATATTAGCAGATGGTTTTGCTTTGCACTAGATGTAATGGTATCTGAAAAATATAGTTCCTATATACATCTCTCCCAAGTTCACACTTTTTTATTAACAGCCATCACAGACATTGATGATGAACTCACCTTCTAAAATAATTGTGATGGGATTTGGTCTGAATCCTTCTCCCCCTGGACAGAGAGTATTATATTCCGCTAAAGTAAAGTATAAGAGAGAGCATGTCAGTTGTATGAAGAATAAAATGCTACAGCAAAACCATAAAATTTAATTTGTGTTTTTAATGAGTCTTCTTCCCTGCACTCATTGGTGTTCTACTTTTCTTGACCTATTCATAGTAAATAAAACAAGTGCATTAGATTAGTAGAAAATCAAGGTAAGATTTAGATTTTATGCTTAAAATTATTAATTTAATGCTTAAAACATTACCAGAACTTCAGATACTCTTAAGGCAGGCATAATGTTTTCTCTATACTGTGCCTTTATAAAGGCACATATTTCCCATTTTGACTAGTTCTTTAATATGAAATGCCAGTATACCATCAAATAAAGATACGTGTTAAAATTGGAATCAACACTATTATAAGGCTATTAAGAACAACATGCTTGACATTTCTGTTTCTTTATTCACTCAAACAACTTCGAAGTTCTGCAAAATTGCTAAGTACCATTGGTAACAGTTTTGAAAGTACTCAGAAGTAATTTAGAAATAGTTAACCAGCAATTATCAACACTTTCCTTTGAGAACTACTGTAGCTCTCCAAATAAAAGGCATGGTTTGAGTTCTAAGCATTATTAATTTCTTTATTTTCCTACCAACATGGAGTTGCTGAGCAAAAATTCCTAGTAGATGCATGCAATCCATTCAGTTCTTAAGACACATAAGCATATCCACAACTACGTTAATTTTTTTAACGGGAGAATTAGAAGTGAAATAAGATAAAGTGCTCCAAACTACCCGAAGTACATGGGCCTGGTCCAGCGGGAAGTGCCTTCTGAAGTCACCACTGATTACTGTGAGAATAGGCACCAAGTCGGTCACAGAAGACTAAAGGTCAGGTCTTCTGATACTCAGGTATCACCACTGCCTCACCCCTCTGACAGTAGCAAGGAGATTTTCTTTTACAACTGTGTCAGAACACTGCTTCATGAAGTAAATCAGTTTCTTAAATGATAAATGTATAGTAATACAGTAAAAGATTTAAAATACTTTTTCCATCCATTGTTAGCATCTTCTATAATAAAAGGGTGGAGGAGAAGAAGAGAACATTTTCTTACTGCTGTTTACAGGGGGACATGTCTCACAGGGGTTTCCCCAAGCCTTTCCCAGAGAGCAGCAGCACGAGGAACGACTGACTCCAACCCCTATTTCAGTGTTGCAGGATAGGCTCCCATCCCCTTGTGGTCCATACTTCAGGTAGCAATTGCCAACTCGGTTATCTACACATAAAGCACATATGACTACAGCTGCACACAACGATCCAGACAAAGGAAGAGCAGGCATTAATTTTAAAATTTCATAGCTTGAAGCAGGAATTCAGGTAACATTATGCTTTTGAAGTCATTTGCAATCTCAACTGCTCAGGTACACTGACAGTTACTGATGTTGAGAGAAAACAGCAGGGAAAATGGGTGGCTTCAGCTTTCTAAGTACCCAGACATGAGTTTAAAACGTTTGCATGTCTTCCAAAGTCACAGTATACTCTAATGTAGCACATACACTATTCAGTCTTTCACTCCAGAAAATAGCAGAAACCTTGCTGCAGTTTGCTGTTAGTATTTCTTCTCCATATTCTGATCATGATTAGTCTATGACTGATTCTCATGGAATTACAATAATTTATATATTTTTCTGTGGAATCACAGAACAAAGTCATGTCAATGGAAGAATACTTTTACTGGCAAATAAATTCTCCAGAATTATTAATATTGAAATAAATAATCTAAATGTGCAGTAAGTTTGAGGAAAATTAGTTTGTTAGTTCACTCGAATTGTAACTTAATGATTTAGACAATTTCTGGTATCAGTAGAATGCACAAGGAATTTAAAAGGTAAAGCAATGAGTTTTCTTACTTCTGCACATATTCTCTCCTTGTTTTTTTTATAAATGAAAAGTAACTAGCAGTGAGTCATAAATATAAGGAACAAGAGGATAGTCAATTACTATAATATTTCTTATTACAGCAAAGTAAGATGAACATTAATTTCCTCAAAAGTAGCATTATAATTCTGAAGATCATCTCTGTGAATTAATTGCTATCAAAGGTTGCCCCTAAAGAAGCACAGAAACCCAATCAAAATGTTTTTCATAAATTCATTGTATAAAGGCCACAGTGCCAGATGCTACAGTTTTAGCAATTTACATAGAGTAAAATGAACAAGTATGATAAATGTGGGTAGTTCATACTTTCAGAATTTCCAGTTTCACAAATATCTTGATATGACATGTGTTTTTAAATAATCCTGAGGTTTGGGACATATCTATGAAAAAAAACAACTGAATTGTTGGGTACTACTTGTTCTCAAGATCCTCCAGTTAGTTAAATATGTTTAATATAAAAACACAACTTCAAATTAATTTTCAGACTGAATATTTTTTTAAAGCATTTTAACATCAATCAAGAGAAAACCTTCAAGCTTTCTAAAGGATTTAAATTTATAAAAATTTAAGCATTAATAGACAAGTTTGGGTGAAACTTTCTGCACAGTTTTAAGAGTGTACTGTAGCAGAGATTGAGAAACAGGAGTGTGTTCCTAGACCCCATATATTCTACAATAAATTTCAGTATCTCACCATAAATGCACATTGTTGTAAAGATAAAATGTTACGAATTAAGTAGCAGATGGACATGTATTCTGTACCCCTGAGCTTCTAATGAAAGAAAAGAACCTTCAAGCAGGGTATCTTTATCTCCCTAAGGGCAAGATTTGTCTGAGATCACTGATCAGCATATATTAGAGTGGAAGTCCTTTTTTTTTTTTTGACAATATAAAATGATCTGCTTTTTTAAAAGTGCACATCTTGTTCTCATTGCATGTTCTCATTGCAGACTTGAGCTGAAACAAGCCAAACATGGTTATTCTGAGAATACCTATCTCCTCCCGTTCTCAGAGGAACTCCATGCTTCTCTCCATCTGTGATAGCATGAGACATCTGCTTTTTAAGGAGAAACCAAGAAAGGATTTGGCTTCATTCTTCTTGGGAAAAGTGAAATACAATGGACATCCTGGAAGACAGCTTCAGCCTAAGACCTCAGGCCCATTAAGAACAATAAGAGATGATAGACCTTGGAATGAAGGCAAAGCCTAGAATTCTCTAGCAGAATTATCAATACCGAGTAAGCTTCAGTTTACTCCTCACATGAACTGTCTTGACATGATACCATGTTCATCTTTGCCAAGCATAATATTTCTGTTTCTTCTGAAAGGAACCAGAATTTAAATTCCTCCACTTTGTTTTCTCAAGCATGCAATAGAAAGTGGTATTGAAGAGAACCAGCAGCTGCTGTCCTTTACAAGAAGTTTCTGGAACATTTTTCAGCACAACTTGTGCATTCCAGAAGCAAGAAACTTTCCTCTTTCTTGGCCAGAAAAAGGAAAGCCTGTGTGTTGGGTTTTGTGGTTTGTTTTTGTTTTTGTTTTTTTTTTTTTTGTTCTTGTGTTTTTTTTTTTTTGTTTTTTTTGTTTTTTGTTTTTTGTTCCCCCCCCCTGCCCCCCCCAATGACTGCAAGCTTAAGAGTGAAAACTGGGTCATGTTTTACCATGTGCCTGTGACACAAACATGATTGCAAGTGAAGTCACTATTTGGAATTGGAGACCTGAGACTATAAAGAATCACAAGTAAACTGAACTTTAGTTCGTCCACCTTTGGACTGCCTAAGTCAGTGAAGCAGATAAACTCAAAGCATACCAAATCTAGAACCAGAACTAGTATTGGAATGGCAAGTGTCTCTGTTTCCACTTCCCCTGCAAAATCACTTACTCTCTGGAAATATTACAAATGAGAACTCTTGTTTCAAAACCTAACAATGCCTGTAATTGTATAAAACAGTGTAACTAATACATTTTCAGTTGCACATGGTGCCTCATCTTTTCAAGGGCTTTGAAAAGAATGGGCACCAAAGTGTTGTTTCAGTCATGGATTAGGGCTTTATTATCTTACTCTCATGATATTTCATGGGAAGCAGAGGCTTTGCTTGCCCCTGTCAAAAACAAAAGCTGAATGTTCAATGAGTGTTTTATGGACTTTGTCACAGAATCATTTTGTAGAGAAAGGGAAAAAGGGAAAGTGTACACCTGAGTCTTACAGCTCCTCCCACAGACAGGTAAGTGGATATCAGTTCTGCCACTGTCTGAAAAAAACTAAAAACTAAAAACTAAAAAAAAAAAAAAAATTAAAAAAAAATCCAACCAAAAACCCTATGTTTGCTTGGGCGCCTAAGTCTTGGGAGTCTCTTTTCAGACAATCAGTTGTTGAGAAACTAAAAATGCTTCTTATACAAGGGAAAGGAGAAGAGTCTTTGTACCAGAGAGCGGAACAGCCCTAGTAGTATTTTCCTTGGGACAGAAATAAGGAAGGGTGAAATATTTTTTCTGCCACTTTCTTATTCAACATTTTTTCTTCAGAGAGGGAGGGCTTATTTTATGATTTGGGACTCTAGATTTGCTAGATTTACCCTTGAGTAGGTTCCCCTTCATTGTGGGGGCTTCCTTCAGGAAACATGGGACCCCTGCCAAAAATGTCATTGGGACAACTGGTCTCAAAATAGACTGTCAACTCCAACACCCACTTTTTAGTGAAACAGCTAGCAGTAGGATAATTAAGTCTCATAAGCTTCTTCAAAGATCACTTAAATTCTTTGGACTTGCAGGGCTGATCATACACAGCATCTGGCTGTAGGAAAGCATAAGAATCTCAGTAGTTACATGCTGCAGAAAGGGAGCCAAAAAGGTAAGATTTCATTACTTCAACAGAATCTTCAGATGAGACAAAGCTAAAAGCTGAAGTCAGACTGCAGCTGCGGAAGAAAAGTATTAAGGCAGGAATTGTCAGAAGAATCTATGGGAAACAGAAACATACGTTTCAAAATTCAATGGGAATATATTATGCTACACTTCAACTTTAAAAATTTCAGCTTAGAAATTTAGAATAAATTGGTCACGACTGCTGACGTCTACAGGTCTCAAACAGGACTTCCTTCTAGCATCCAGAGAAGCAAGAAGCAATATTCATTGGCAGAAAATGGAAAACATGGAAAAGATGAGAGGTAAAATTCATTCTGAAGGAAATCTGTATTTCTTTAGATATTATTTGCTTAGAATATATTTATTTGCTACCACACTGTAGTATTATTGTAAACATATAGAAAATGAATAGAGTCCTAACTACCATCGAAGGAGAATTTGAGTCTTCCCAAAGTAATAAAACAAAAAGGTTGTTTTCCAAATAAAAAGTTAGAAGGCTTTCCCAAGATCACACCCAAATGCTGTGTGGGCTGAGCCTTAGCCTCTTGCTAAACTCTGCCCTTCCCCGAAACTTCCTTAGGTTCCTAGTATATACTTTAATCACATGACAGTCCTATATCATGTAGCAAGGGGGAAAAGTAATGAAAATTCACTTTAAGTCTGTAAGACAGAGACAATTACCTAAACTACAGTGAGACATGTCTTTTACTTTTTTTCCAGTGAAATAGATACCACAACCAGATTTAATTCCAGTTTAGACTTAAGCTAAACACATAAAATCAGTCCCATGACAGATCTAGGATTAAAAAATCCAGTTTTTTAAATGAGAATTATTGACTCGTATGAAAATACTGATAATATACGTTCCAAAAAAATTGGAAGAAATAAAAAAAGGTGTATTTTAAAAAGGTGTATTTTAAAGAAACTATAAACACCATTAATCAGTTAAAATAACTCCATCTCTAGAAACCTATATAACAGGATATGCAGCACATGGAAGTAAGGTTTTTCTATTTAGCTACCCTAATTCACATCAAAACAGTCATGCTGGCTGTGATTTCTAAAGTAATACTTCAGGTAGCTTTCACTTACCCACACAACCCACTCCAGTAGGATTCAGCTGGAAGTCTGGAGGGCAATTACACTCATACCTTCCAGGAGTATTTACACAAAGACCATTAACACAATTAATGGGATCGGCACATTCATCGATATCTAAAATAAGAAGGTTACATTTATAAATCTGCTCCCTGGACAGAAAAGAGTAATTTTACTTTTTAAAACAAAATGGGCAAGAAAATTTCAAATGCAAGTGATTTTTAGCTGAAATTGAACAAAAGAGCTACTAATAATTTACCACATGTTTAGGAATAGCCTTTGTACAGCTGCATATTTAAAAAGCCATTCTTTTAGTTCCATTCTTACTCCAAAGCATTCTATTCTACACTTGGCTTGTTTAGTGGGTAAAAATACACTCTCACTGTTTTAAGAGAATACAATGCATGTTTTGTGAACTCATATCTAAATTAAATTGGTACAATTAAAAAACAGTAAGTTTTGGCATATTTCTGAACAGAAAAGATATACCTGTACAGTTTCCCCCGGTTCGATCTAGTTCATAGCCATCATCACAGATACAATGAAACATTCCTGGTAGATTATTACAGGTACCAAATACGCATATGTTCTGAAAGGAGCATTCATCGATATCTGAAGGAATATATTAAGATCAGAAAGTGACGTATCATTACCATATTAGTATTACAATAGCGTGTTGTACTACTAAAAGCAAATGAAGACACATGTAACTTTAAAAAAATTTTTAAAAGCAACACTGAGTAATCACTTTGGGTTTTGCATAGAATGCTATAGCTAGGGATTTGTGAGGCTTTCTCCATTAAGGTGAATTATATTCCTGTTTTATGTAGTGTGAATTAAAAATCACAAAACTGACTTCTCAGGACTCAAAATGAAAAATAAGTCAAAAAGTCAGTAAGTTCCTTTCAAAATGTGCATTAAACAAAATGAACTGTAACACCATACAAAGGTGCCAGTCATTTCCTAGCTCATAGTCTGCAACATTGCTTACTAATGGCAAGTAAGATTTTAAAAATACCACTCTCAGGGGGAAAAAAAAAAAAGTATGGTAAGAAGAAAGAGAGGGAATAAGCATCAACAGTTACTTATATCTCCTTGGAGAAAGAATACAAGGAAAAGGAATATAGGAAGTAAGAATTATCTATGAGTTTCTCAAGCCCATGTTAACCAGTTACATACTAACTACATATAAGTGAGCTAAAATGCATACAAAGGACTGCCTGTGTGCTCATGTAAACTGAAGATGAAGTTAGGTGACCTTGTTAACTTAGTGCTAGAAAAGAAGTTAAATATTAACAGCAGAGAGTGCAAGGCAAGGTTTAGACACAAAATATAAAAGACTTCTGAGCTGAAGGTAAGAAAAGTAAGAGGGGAAAAAACCCCCTTGCATGTACCGTCTGATAGAAAGACTTATAACTTGCCAGAATAAAGCAGCTGTGCAGAAAGCTAATGAAACTCTAGCATGTACTACTGAGCTATTTTTAGCAGAGATGGGGAAGTGGGAAGTATTAATACCATTTTACAATGCACAGCTAAATCTTCATTTGAAATTCTGTGTGCAGCGCTCTCTTCAAGAGTGATGAACTAAAACTGGATGAGGTATAAAAAAGGGATATTAAAATGATTAGAGTAATGAAATATCTACTTAGAACCTGGCTTGCTTGCCTTGGTCAAAACTTGAGAAGTGTTATAATGCCTCTTTATAGGAACCTATAAGAAGGGGTAATTTTTGAGGGGGAGAGAAATTTTTAAGGGAAAATGAAATTTAAGATAAAAGCCTAATATCCAACAGTCCTGGGTAAATTTCAACTGGAAATTTAAGGAAGGTTTCTAAGTACCTTGGAGTACATCCAAGGAATAACCTCTGAATGAAGTCGTGAATGTAACTTGTGTTCAGACAAAGCTTTATAAAGTTATGGAAAAGACTGTATCATGTACTGACATCTCAAGGGTTTTCTGAAGAAACTGGATGAATTATTTGTATTACAAATTATTGTACTAAATCCATGCTTTGGATTTTGTCCCTTGATTGCAGAAATTAGCTAAGGAGTCATGTTATCATAGGAAAAATTAATACACCAAGTTTAAAAGAAAACAACAAAAAACTTTTTTTAAGTATTCAGTACCCAGATCTTTTGGTTCTCCAAAACCACAATTTTATCTATGGAATGCTTTCAGACCTCTGCTGGAATCACAGTAATATAATAATACCAAGCATTGTTTCAAAATTCTTCAATTTATTTTTCAGAGCATTGTTGTGGACCAACTGAAAAGCCAAATGTTGGTGACCTGCTGTCCCAAGAATTAGAAACGCATTGTTTTTCAAGACAATGATTGGCTGACACCTATTTGGGGATTTTTATTAGAACACTGACATAACTATAATATGACAAAGGAACTGAGCTGCGCTGAGAAATTCAGTAAAGATGATTGCTAATATTATACTTGGTAAGTATTATCAGAAGCACCTGCAATTTTTCTACAGCTCTGATTCATACATGTACACCTGAATGTTTGAACATGCTAAGTTACGGACTGAATTTTAGATACTGCATCTTGGAATATGTTGTTAATGACTCATCAAGAATTTTAATTTCCTAAGATGTTATGAAGTTTCCACCATTAAAGATGAAATAAATTAAAAAGCTTTGTAGCACCAGTTAAAAAGACTTTATCTAATATATAGCTCTCTTAGAAAAAAAAAAAAAAAAGTAAGAATGATGTAATAGGGAATAGAAGCTGAATTGGACTAGAAAGAGAGTAATTCCTTTTGTCCTTCAGATGATCTGGTACAATATTGAGGGTGAAAGTGTGATGATAAGAAATGTGTTACAAACTTGCCATATATGGCAGTGATTTGCCTACTTCAATATTCCTGAAAGCATTTATTTTAAAATGAGGTCACAATGAAATTTGTGTCTCCTATGTAACATACTAAATAAACCAGTGATGAATACAGGATTTTCCACACACTACTCACTAATGACAAAAAGGAGAGAAATATTTTTAAAAAACAAAATTACTGTGCCAAACCTCTACTCTGGGATTTCTGGACAGGAAAACTTCATAAAAAGATCAAAGCTACCTTCAACATAATTCATGCTGCAAAATGCTTGAAGAAATTACTTATATGTGAAGAATGTGCTGAATATTCTGGTTCCAGGTTGAGGTCCTTCCAGCACTTCTTGTTATTTGCTTTATAGCAGCTAATCCAAACTCAGAAAATGAACTTGAAGTACCAGTGGCTTACCTTGGCACGACTTGCTGTCCAAGGCAGGAGTGAATCCCATCTCACACTCACATCGGTAGGCACCAGGGACATTCAAACACTGCCCATTTTCACACAGATTAATATTTTCTGCACATTCATCAACATCTGTGGAGACAGCAAATTTCTTTGAAACTACATGTTTCACTAGCAAAATACACATAACATTATTCTGATGTTCAAAATAACAGTGCTGTTGACTATTGTTAATATTAAGCAAAAAACAGACACCTGAAGATGAAGTAAACTGAAAGACTGCAGAAAAGCAAACAAAATGCAATTTCCAAAATTAGTCCTTTTATCTTACCAAGACTCCTTACTCCTTGTCTTTCATTAACAGATTTAATTTTTTTTTTAATAATGCACAGTTTTCAGATTCCGTACTATTAACTTTGACAAATAAGTTGTATATTTTGCTTACAAAGTTAAAACTTTGTCTCCTGGTATATATTGCTATGTTACTTTGACATACAATACATTCAAAAGGCAAATTTGCTTAAGTGAATCACACGTAGAAAATTATTTTCATATGCATTTTAGGAAATACCCTTTGAGGATTATGAACATTACAACTATCACTTGTGTACTACTAGGGATTCTTCTAGTATGCCCCCCAAATTAATTTTTTTTTATCTTAACAGCCATAAAAGAGTAGAATGACCAAGCAAGGCATTCACCATTGCAGTCATCATAATAACTCATAATTTTGTCAGATATGCTTATGATTGTCCAAAAAAATTTTCAAGATACTTTTTTCATGTTAATCAGTCCCTAGTATCTCCCGATTTTTAAAAGATCTGCAAACAGTGTGTGTTAATAATAGAGATGAAAGTTCTTGTTCATTAATCACAAATTTGAAACATAAACAAATATTTGGAGATCCTTATTCTGAAATTAAAAAAACCTTACAATACCCACCAGAAGACTGTCTTGTTAAGGTGTAAATTAATTTTGATTTAAAATTAGCCAGTTAGCTAATAATGAATGCATTCACATTAGTTTCTAGGTATTTTACTATTATCAGGATTTATTCCTTCAAACCTTCAGATTTGCTGACTACATACAGGACACGTTAGAAGTCAGGAGCAGAGAGAGATATTGTTGCATCTCCACTCTTTATCTGATAAAAACCACAGTAACTCAATACTTGGCTATTAATATTTAATATAAAATCTTTACATTTCACATAAACCTTTACACATCAGTTTATTTTGAATCACTTGCTGTGTGCTAAACAATGTTCATTATTTAATAGTGAGTATTTACCAACAAATTTAAATGCAGACATCATAGGCAATATTTTTTAAATTGTAATTTGTTTTTCTGTTTAATAAGTCCTATGTTAATGATTAAATCCTGCTCAACTAACATAGTGAGGGGAAAACAGATGATGCCTTCAACGCCAGAGACAGACCTGGCCTACAAGACGGGAACTGTAACAGAGAGCTGGAGTTTTTTCTTCTTGAATAGAGAGCCTGCTGCTGCAAGGAGCACATGTGCATTAAAAAAACTTGGCATGAAGAGGAGAAAAAGGGAGAAGCAGACAGTAACTTCATTCAACAAACGGGCCCAATTTGGCACAGAAATCAAAAGAACAATCAGTTGCCTCTGTTCACATTTCTTCAGCAGATGGGAAGTATCCTGATCTTAAAAGACACTTTTACATTTATTTGCACTTCAGGTTTAGATCAAATTTGCAAAGCTTCCATAAAGCAGAAACAATTGGTCACATGTCAGCTCTCACAGAAACTGCTTACCAGAACAAGCAAATCCATCCCCAGTGAATCCCCCCGCACAGGCACAGCGGTATGACCCTGGTGTGTTCACACACTGAGCATTCACGCTGCACTGGTGGGTCCCGTTGGAGCATTCATCACGATCTGCACATCAGGGGGAAAAGAGTTCAAGCAGTAACAGAGCAGTCAGCATACTTGGTTTACAATTAACTGTCAAGCTAACGAGCAGAACTGCAAAGACGATTTATGTCTCCATAAATACATGAAGTTCTCTTTAGAAGATACAGGGTTACTCTATAGTAATTTCATTTTAATATTTCTTCCCTTAAGTTAAAATTAATGGGATTGGGTAACATGATTCCAAGCCACCAGACAGAATTCAGCTTACTCATTACTGCCATACATTTGTAGAGTCGTCTCAAGGAACAGAAGAATGTGACAACAATGTAACCCATAAAAGTTAATGCAAGCTTTCTTATTTAGTTGATGCCAAGTTGGATGAAAAAAAAAAAAAAAAACCAAAGAAAAAAGAAGAGTTTTCTTCCCCTCAAGGGCATGTTTGATGGGAATGGCCATATGGGTCCATGACATAAGAGTCACACTACCTAGTGCTCTGGGCTAGCCAACAGCCCCTTCTCACTCATCTGTGGAGTGGTCTCCTGGAAGAACACTCTATACCCAGGAGCTATTTTAACTATACAGATGTTGCCAGGAGAACCTCTAAAGTTTTATCCTTCAAATGGGACTTTTTATTTACTTAGTAGAACCTCACATAATTTTAATTAAATGATAATAATAAAGATAAGGGGGCCTTGCCCTTTTTCTCAGATATGGCTTAAAAAGCTTAGAAGATCTGGCCTGAAGTAAAATCTCATAGTATGGTACTTTTACATATTACAGCAATAAAGCCTGATTCCTAAATGAAACTCCTCTTCCATAGATCCCAAAATGTTTGGAAAAAGAGTTAAATAGTGCAATCTTTTACACACCAAACTAAAGAATGAAGGCTAGGGGACATGATGCTACTCTAGCAGCCCAACAAAGTAGTATCAGGTATCCCATACTTCAAGTTCAACCTGCTCTATATTATGGCCCATAAACTAGCCATACTACAGGACATTTACATTAATTAATTAATTTTGAAATTAATTCAAAATAATTATCCATTAATTTTAATGAAATAAATTTACATTAATTAATTAACAGAATTAATCTTACTGTCAGGAAATTACAAAATAATTGTAATTTTATTTTTGAATGATTTTTAAAATCTTCAACATTCTAACACTTGTATATAAAATTTGTAAAATACATAGTTAATTCAGATGTTAAGATGTTACACAGACAAGTTTTTGAGACGAAACCAGTTCTTTTCTCAGAAAACCAAACCCCTGAAACATAAGAATCTTGCATACCCATCTACCCACAGAGTGCATCAGATATAAGAATAATACTTTGTTCCTAATGGAGTAATCAGTCACATTAAATGCTTTCATAAAATAAAATAAACAAAACAAATAAGGAAGATAAAAGGTTTGTTTTCTGTATACTTACCAATACATTTGATGCCATTTCCAACCCATCCTTCTCTGCAACTACATTTAAAACTTCCTGGTACATTGACACATGAGGCATGCATGTCACAGTTGTGAGCACCCATTTCACACTCATCCACATCTACAACCACAAAGTAAACTATTAGTATTTACATCAAGAGCAATGGAATATTAAAAATTACGTTCCTTTTACATTTTGTTTATTTCCATTGTGCAGGTTTGCAGTCCTTTAAAAAGCAAATGTTCAAGACTACAGAATAAGTCAAGCAAGTTACTTTGTATTATACGTTAATAAAAATTAGTGACAACCATTTTTTCATTTTGTTCCTTGTTTGCAAACATGACAAATTTAGTCTCCTCTCCAACAATTACTTTTCAGTTTGAAATTAAAGCTATTTTCCAGACATATTAAAAATGCTGATCTTTTTATGTCTTAAAATGGGATGAGACCTTTGGGTACACAGGCACGTTTCAGTTATAAAAATTAGCCCCAAGATTTTAGTAATTACAGAATAAATTCTTAAAGACAAAATTATAGGAGAAATTCTGTCAACTCTCCCAGAAGAATAAATTTAGATTAATTTAGCTTCTTGAATGCAGTGAACCCAGCTTGCATAAGACAAGGTACCGCTTAACTATCACAGGCACTTGCAGAGTTTGAAACTGACTGACAACGATTCTTTAAAATTTATTAGCATGGGTTGAAGGATGACATATGCTTTCCCTTTCACATCACGACCTTTTTTCATTCTTTCACTTTTTTTCTTTTGTCCTGTTTTTAGACTACAGACTTATTTTCTGCAGCTTTAGTTGACAGCTGAGTTCATACTTTAAGTATGTATGACAAATGAGTACTGATAAAATACTTCTAACATAAATGCAGCTGTGCCCACCCAAACGATGTTTCATACCACAAATACTCACCCAGTCTACACTGATGAAAGCTTTGCCTTTAAGATTACAGTTATGTAAGGGGCCTCTAATATCATATTGATGCTGGTCAAGTAACATATCTTGTCAAACTCTGGATACATGCTGACAAATGTAAAATGCTTATTCTTATATTTACTATTACGTACAGATACGAATCTCTGACTTGTGTGTGAGCATCTGTGCATTTATTTTACTTGAAAGCCAACCAAGATATATGCACCTGAAAGCCAACCAAGGTATGTGACATATATGCTGGAAATTTGCTTTACCTGTGCATCCAGTGGCTCCTTTCTTGACTGAGTATCCTAGCTGGCAGTGACAAATGAAGGAACCTTTAGTGTTTTCACACTCCCCAAACATACAGATGTTGGAATTCAAATCACATTCATTCACATCTGTAAGTGCACAGAAATTCATTATTAGTTAACATTACTGTCATTTAACAGCATACTTTGTCTTTCTGGAATACTTCGTTCAGGTGAAAATATCAGAAGCATAGTCCACCCCTATGACATGTGGTATTCATTAATCTTCATCATAATATATTTCAGTCGTTCCATTCTGTATTCTTTTAATTCCCTAAAAACGAGTAAGGATGAATGTGTAGTCCAAATACCACAGTGTTTTCTCATTTGTTTAGAATGCTAACTATTGTACTATGAAGTCAATTACTTCTTACAGGAATGACTTGAAAGCATTTTTGAAAAAAGATGTTCTTGATCAAAACATGTCTATGAATTTCTTCCAAAGAAGAAATTACATAGTAAATTGATTACTTCTTCTATACTGATATTATCTACAGGTTTCAATTTGCACATTTTGATTACTATTTAAAATTGAATAATGGTATATACAAGTGTGTCAATACCTCCAAATAATATTTGTTAAAATTATAAACTCTAGCAGTTTTTTTAGTAAGAATTCATCTTAGGAAAGACAATGAATCTTATGAAACAATGAAACTGGCATAAGAACAAACTAGACTTGGGTACCTGTCAAGCAGATAACTGAGGAGTTTCATATGAGTGTTCTGAGTCACACTGCATATGGCTCATATGGCCCAAGAGCTTTCAAAATACCTTGTCCAATATTTCCATTTGTCCCTTGAAATGATATTCACTAACAGTATTATACTGTGACTTTAAAGAGAGTCACTATACTGTGGATGAAAAGGCATTTCTGCTATTTGTAGTTCTTTTGAGTGAAGTAAGATGCCATGTAATGCAGCCAAAGCAGAGGCCCACATCACATATAAATTTAAAGTGTATGGAATATAATTAATATTAGCTTGCCTTAAACCCCAATATAAGCATGCTAAAACAGTGTAACTAGCAATAGCATGTAAGTATTGTATTATACTCTGATGGCACAGTCAGCCACAGTTTTGCATAAGAATGTGAGCAAGGAGACTGCCAAAAGGACAAAGAAAGATGGGCGTAGCTGCATGAAGGACATGTCAAATTCACAGAAGTTGCCAAAGGATGATATAAGCACAAGGGTCTGCAGATAGGCAGAAAAACCTCACAAGTACACCAGAAGAATGACTGGTAAGACAACAAAACAAGACCTACAAGGAGTAGAAGGGACCCTCCTTTTTGAGGGAGGCAATAGCATAAAAACAAAAGTATGGAAAATAGAAGAAGAAAGACAGAATCACCTCAGTTCCAGCTTTTCTTGTAGACAAGTGCTCAAGCCCAATCACCTTGACCTTTGTGACCTTTGTGACTAAGCAACACAAAGGGCTGGAAGCCAGAAAATGCAAACTACCCGCAACAGCTCTGTGATATTGTATACTTGCATATATGTTTAGAATGGGATTGTTAAAAAGTGACAGTTTTGTATGTGCAGTGATAATGATCAATAATGTGTAAGAACTGACCATTAGCAAATGTGTTGTTATTAAATTAGTTCAGTAAAATGTAATTCTGTATTTTAAAACAGCAACCTTTACTTCCCTAGTATATTCAGTTGTCACACTACGAGGCAAAGAAAGCTGCCAGGCTCTGTGTCTCTTCAGTTGCAGGAGCTGCAGACTTCTCTCTGTAGTTCTGCTTGCTGAGACATCCCTGGAACATGAGAACTGACCTGCTTCTTCCATTATCTCACTGGAAATGCCTGAACTACGAAGCATATCAAACAGGGATCTCTTAACACCACGAGGAACTTAATCTCCTTCTCTTAGTAGGTCATGGCTATGAGTAGCTCTGGCACAGCCTTCCATTTAGGTTTCAGGGAATGACTACGGATCATTGGCTGCTTTTTAGTACAGACATATCTATCACTCTGCTGTGTCATTAGAGAATGGGTAGCTAGGAAATATTTTAAACTAATGATCCCAAGTGTGTATGTGTGTGTGACAGAGTGAATTCCTTGTTGACAAGAAACAAAGTCCCTCTGATTGTGAAAGAAGCTGAAATAAACGTCAAGACATTTCAAGAGAGGAAGAAAAATCCAAATGTTTATCAAAGCGAAGGCTAAGTAAAAATGGAAGAAGAGGTCAATAACCACTTTACTAATGGTGCTGCTGAAAGCCAGTTTGGGAGAAAGTAAAGAGCAGACATTAAGAGCATGCTGTTGAGAATAAATGCTTCCAAAAGTTAGAGCTATCTCTGGCACATACAATGACACAAAGCCACCACAAAGGTAACATTCAAGAAGTCAGGATGCAAGTGGAGTGGGGAAAGACCCTTGCAGAAAGGTGATAAGTTACAACCAGAAAAGTTTTCCCACAACCATTTAGCAAAAACCAAGATAGTCAGAAGGAAAAACAGGGCATCAGGACTGTAGATGTGCTCGTGTCAGACTCCCTTTCCAGATACTTCAACAATTGGCTGCTCAGCATGTGCTGCCTTGATGCAAAATTAAGTTTCAAGACAGAGGTAAGTTTGCTACTGATGTCCTCTTGTTCTTTCAGATTTTACTGAGTGTTTGTACCGGGTGTGGCTGAGCCGGAATTGGTTTTCCCCTATAGCAGCCCTCACGGTGCTGTGGTTTATGCTGGGAGCTGGCAGGGTGTTGGTAGCACCCTGGTGTTGTGGCTGCTGCTGAGCAGTGCTTACACAGCACCAAGGCTCTTTCTGACACTTCCCCCCGCAGTGGGACGGGTGGGCAAGATCTTGGGAGGGGACACAGCCAGGACAGCTGACCCAAACCGACCAAAGGGACATTCCAGACTATGTGACGTCTGCTCAGTATAAAGCTGGGAGAAAGGAGGAAGGGGGTGGGGTCACCCTTGGTCCTCCGAGGCAACAGCTCCTCGTATCAGAGCCCTGCTTCCTGAGAAGGCCCGACATCGCCTCTTCATGATAAGGAGAGAATAAATCTGTTTTCTTTTTGGTTTCACACGTGGACCTTTGCTTTGCTTTGCTTATATTAAAACTGCTTTTGTTTTACCCACAAGGGTTGTGTAGGGTTTTTTTCCCTATCTTATTTTCTTTCCCCTCTTTGCCCTGTTGAGAAAAAAGGGAGAAGGTGGGGGAAGTAATAGAGCGACTTGATGGGTACCTGGCATTTAGCCAAGGTCAAACCACCACAGTGTTGTATATATGATGAAAACTTTCCGTTAGGAAGAAAACCTCTCCTAAAGAATAATGTAGTTTGTACCTGAATTGTGTTTTAGATTCTTAGACTGCATACTATATCTTCAACATAGGCTTTCAACTATAATACAAGGCTTCAACATTATTCTAGAATTCACCTAATTTGAAAGCTAAATAGTTCATAATTAAAGATCTGGTTAAAAACTTGAAGTTAAAACATAGTCTTATTGTGAGTTACACCTAAGTCAACTTTTTGTCTTTATTCAGATAGCTCCAATTTTACACTAGTTAAATGACAAAGATCATCTAACTTCACATACTGTCAAATAAATACAAGATATTGCAAATTTCCTTTCTAATTACTTATGATAACTTTCTGTAGTTGAGGGAATAAACTAAAACATTTTTAAGAGACAGAACAAAATGCTGGGGCACTCAAATAATTTCTTCTCAAGAAAGATGTTTTATAGGAATCATATAATTACAATTAAATCATTCCTATTTTTGGAACTATGTGATTTCATTCCTCTTTAAGGACTTTTCAAACTTTTTTCTACCCTTCCTGACATCCATAGTGATAGACAAGAAAGAGCCACAGATTTTTTTTTTATTAATATACAGTTTCAATATCCACTTTCAGGAGTAAACCCTGAAACATTAGCTGCAGAATTTTAAAATTAATTTAATTTTTAAATTAAATTTGGTGTATACAGCTACTTACCAATACAAGTTTTCATGTCCATAGAAGCCATAAATCCATCATAACAGAGACAGCGATATTCTCCTGGAATATTAGTACATTGCCCACCATCACAGATACCTGGACTGTTTTCACATTCATCAATATCTGGGAGGAAAAAACCCAACCAGATAATAATTTTGTCATTCTGGTACGGATCACCTAAAAGAATATCATATTCATATTGGCTGAAACACATGACGCTGAAACTTTTAAAGATATTAAAGCCTACCTGCACATGTCCTGACATCTGGCATTAGAGCATAACCATCACTGCAGCTGCATTCATAGCTGCCATCTGAGTTAGTGCAGTGTGTGTCACAGCCTCCATTCATTATCATACATTCATCAATATCTGGGGAAGCAACATTAGTAGTAGTAAGTCTGCTTTTATAAGGAAAAGTCATCTTCCTTTACCATTTCACTTAGCAGATGAAAAAGTTTATTGGTAACATGACTGTGAATTTTTATTCTCACTACTATCTCTGATTTACATTTTGTTCATCTTTCTTGCTTTCTTGCATTTTCCTCTGTTGTAGCAAGTGGCTACTTTTAGTTGTTGCTTTTGTTTGTATGTATTACTAGGGCTGTAAAAAAAAGTTCAAAACACAACATGTGGAAAGAAGGAAAAGTCTTGAGAAACTTATGTTTCATTAAAGCTTGAAATGTAGCACAAATTTATATTTTTGCAAAAACCCCCCAAACCAACAAATAAAAAAACCTCTCAATACCTCTGTTTTCCTTACCAAAGTGATGCCAACTACATGATTCAGTATTACTAGAGTGAAGGATTTAAGAGATGCAAACAATAAGAAGAAAAAGTGAAAGAAACTACCAACGCATGGGGCTGTTCTTGCTTAATCAATAAATCAGTATTTTCTGGTTGTTTTTAATGGAGTAGTACCACATGAATATTTTTTATGAAAGTATTCTGTGGAGTTCAGCACAGCAACAATCTTTTTATAACTTCTTTATATTTCTAAGGTAAAAGAAGGGTCCAAAATAGTTCAGGATATGCCTAACAGCAGACGAGAAGATGGTCCTGCTCAGTTTCAAGAAGAAGGTAGGAAATTAAATAAAACCAAGGAAGATAAAAAAATACATGCTCAAGCACAAATACAGAGGTGAAGGTGTACAACACTTGCCTATACAGCCTTGTCTATCAGGAGTGGCCTGGTACCCAGAATTACAGGAACACTGGTACGTTCCAACCATGTTCACGCACTTCCCATTTCTGCAGAGACTGTCACTTAATGAGCACTCATTTATATCTGGAAAAGAATCATTCATATCAACTACTTGCTATTCAGAATGCATAACTGCTCAAATGCCAGAGAAAGAGAGTCAAAGGTACTATTTTAAACTGGTGGCTTTCAGGCTTTTTCAACTTCTTTCTTGTTCTTAGCATGTTCCAGTTCAAGGTATAGAGCTCTGAGCAGTATCATTAAGCCAGTGTCCAAAGGTTTATCTTCCTCGCTTCTGGCCTGCGAGCATTCACTGAACAATCTGCTGGTTTAAACCAGCTCGTGAAGCAACTATGCATCAAACACAGAAACCAAAGAGATAACATTCATTATGTATTTTGCATTTTTTCCACCATTTTGGTGAAGTATTTGCAAAAAGGAGAGCTGCATTTAAATACTTTTTTCTGACTGTAGGAACAAAGTTCACTTTGTGCTTGTATGTATTTCACTTGAAAGTTGCCTGTGTGAGTGGTCCTCTGAGTTGCTAAATAATCCATAAGAGGCCTGGTGAAATACTCCTCTCTGAAGTCAACAGCATTAAGGTCACTGGACATTTTACAGGATCTGTTACAAGGCTTTAATTTGAAGATATTCATATAAAGGAGAAGCATGAATCTGTGTTAAGATACTCCTGAGACCCCATCCTTGCCAGAGACAAGAAGTTTTTATAGCACAAATGACTACTCTTCTTAGAAGGCTGAAGACTACTATTCTGAGCTGAAACTCACCTATGCATTCCTCACGCGACAGTGACAGCTCATGTCCCAGGGGACAGTCACACTGAAAACTCCCTTCGGTGTTCACACACGTACCACCTCTACACAGCAGAGGGTTGCGTTCACATTCATCAATATCTGTGAAGAAACCATGATAAACCAATACAAAATCATTACTAAGGAGCAACAAAGAAAAAAGCAATTTCAGTGTGACAAAATCTGGAGGTCAGCAATGAAAGGATTGTTTCACTGAAGCAGCGCTGCTCCTTTTGTCATACTGCACAACAGGGCAAACAAACTATACCTTATTAACTCTAACAATGGGTACTATTCCCCTCAAGAAAACCAGAAATTTATCATTCAAAATTAAGTATTCTAGGAGACACAGGACACAAGAAAAAACAGCAACTCTTTGGATGGTTGTCAGAACAATACACTAATGTGATGAAATTTTCAAAACAGTGTTTCTTAATGCAACCAGACACCCATTTATGTATGCATGGAAATTGCTGTCTTTGCATGCTGTTAACAGGGAAGTGTGTGTAAACTTTTAATTAAATGGCTATTCAGTTTGATAACCTCTACATATGCCATTCTGTGGCTGAAAAACGTGCTTGCTGCAGCTTATAATGGCAAACAATATTTGACTTACAAACCTGATGAAAACAGCTAACAGTACATATGTCGATGAAGAGAAATATGACAAAAAGATGTTCAAGGTGCAGGATGCACTCATGTTTTGGGGCTTCCAGGAAGCGTTAATAGCTACCTATTCTTGAAACTAGACTAATAAGACAGGCAGACTAGTATTATCTCATTAGCCTGAGAATTCAGCCAATATATCACTGGGTTTTGCAGGTTATTTACATGAGGAAAGAAACTACCTGATAATAGAATTCAACATGTCTTTTGCTATAATCCTGCTTGGAAAGTCCTCACAGCTCCAAAATGTTTTAATTGAACAATATGCCCTCCCTTTCTTAGTTCCTACATGAGGCCTTCAAGAAGTAATTTCTTGACTTATCTCCTCACTGCTTATTTATGTGACATCTTCCTTTCCTGCCTTGTTCTTACAGATGACATATCTCCACCATACAGTACTGATTCTCTGCATTTGTACTGTCTCTCATAAACGTTATTCACCTTCCACAATTTTGCTTTTTTGTTATGTTCACCTGTCATTCAAGCAATGATTTTTTTGCTGACTTTTGGAGTCTAAAAGCATCACGATTTGCAGGACAGCAAGTAAGGTGATAGGAGGCCTGCATGGCCTCCTGGCACACAGAGGCATAGGACCACTTATTTGAGTTCAATTTAAAAGCACAAAAGCTCCTTGACAAACTCAAACACAAAAAGGACGAATAAAATAGGCAAAGGCAGGGACAGCTAATGCAGAAGAAATACAGAGCCCTGTTTTGAGGGGGCAGAGATGAGGTTAGGAAAGCCAAAGCCACCAGAAGTTGACTCCTGCAAAGGATGTGAAGGGTATAACAGCAAAAAAATAAGGGGAAATGGGGGAAGTGAACTGCTGACAAAGGACATGAAAAAGACCCATGAATGCTAAGAGAGAGCTGGCCAATGTCATTTTGAAGACCCTCCTGACCAACCTTGAAAGGTCACGGAAATTACACAAGGATCTTTAGGGTGGGAGGAAAGGAAATGACAATACTATCTTCAAGAAGGGCAAGGAGGAGGACCCATTCATCAAGACGAAAATCTGATTTTGCTTTTTCATTATATGTTTCATGATGTATACTAACTCAAGACTTTTTAAGGTGGCTAGTAACTTTTGATGTCTCTATATCTATTCTTACAACTTTAAACAGATTAGAGAGATGTGATCTTTCAGGAAATGCTCTCAAAATTTCCTGAGTCCTAGAAGAATCAAGGAAAAGTGAATTACACTACTTTTGAAAATCCAGCATTCTACTTCTAACTTCACCAAGTGTTTGGATACCTCATCAGCCACTTAAAAACTACATGAATGGTTGCTGCCATTCTAAAACATCTATACAGAAATGTGTAAAAGAAATTAGCAAAAAGAACAAGCAAAGCTATATGCATAGTACACAGACATGCTGAACTCTATTATCAGGCAGTTTATTCCCTATATGTCCTATAAACTGTGTATCAGTTTCATTTGTCAAGAAGTCACAATAATTATGCATATGAAGTGTTCAGTGGATCAGAGTAGAGTATAGTACAGAGTACAGAGTACAGTCAAGCTTTGTATGGTAAATGGACAGACTCCAAGTCATCCTGCCAACACTTACCCATACAGTTCTTCATCATCATAAATCCACTTTCATAACCATCAAAGCACTCACAGTCAAAACTTCCAGGAGTGTTGACACAAGTACCACTTCCACATAAGTCTGGGGAGATCCGGCACTCATCAATGTCTGTTTATAGTAATGGAGAGGTAGAAAAATATCAAACAGAGTTTAAGGTTACCCTGCTTTTCACAGAAGTGAACACTTGGCCATTATAAATTAACTATAGAGAAATCATATATAATATATAAATCAACAGAGAAAAATGAAATTAATTTAATATTTACAAGAATATCTGGTTATATGAAACAGTTTGTGGAAGATTCATAATGCAATGCCTTCAGAGCTCTCAACTATAGATTAAACTATGCCACAAGTAGGCTTCCATTAAGTGTAATTTAAGGTTAGATTTCTAAGGAAAATTTGTTACAGTTACTAACCGTAACAAATTCTGAGTTATTATTACAGAGGTACAAGTTGCTGCTAAGACTACAGTGCCATTGGTACTAACTTGCTTATTATGAAGACATTTATCCAATAATAGCATTATAAGCTTATATATACCCTTTTGACTAGGAATTAAAGTAGCTCCTTTGAAAGAGCCAGATTTACAGTTCACTGGTTATCTTATTAGTTACATTTGAATGAAACTTACTTTGGAAAATTATAGCAGTTTTGTAGAAAGTAAAAAGGGGAGAGGAAGAGGTCTTTGTAAAACACTCTGGTAGTGAATCAGGAAGCTAAAGAGGAATTTGTAATATGGATATGATCCAGTGAAACAGGTCAGTGTTGAAGGAGAGGACTGGAAAAAAGAACTGGATAGCCTTATATTTACTATCTCCTCACATCTTTCCAGACTTCTGCCTTCCCTCATCCTACTGCTCATCCAGTGTTTTTGGAGTGAACTAGAGTTCAATGCCTTTGTTTCATGTTCTCCTCTATGCCCTCTACCTTGACCTTCATTCACACTATGTCATTAACTTTTGCATATTAAGGAATCATGAGTCTTTACAGGGAATAAAAATAACAGAATATTTGAAACAATGAAGACATTAGTCCAGGGTAGGGCATAGGACTGGTTCTGTCATACAAGAATTCCATGGAGCAAGGAATCAAAGAAGAGCATCAACATGATTGCAGTAAGTTGGTTAGCTGGGTAATAGACTCATTTGCATAAGTGGTTGAGGAAAACTAGAAAAGTATAATCTTAACTAAAGAAACTGTTAAAGATTTACAACATTTATTTTTTCACCACATGCCAGAGTCTCTTTTGCCTGTGTTGCCAGGTGAAGATAGTTCAGTCCTCACACACAGATGTGTGGAGGCATCAGATGGTACCCCATGTGGTGGGTCTGGGATGTTACAGAGTACCTGGCCTCCTGCAGGCTTTATAAAACATTTTGTTGCTAATTTAAACCAAAAAATAAGTCTTCCATTTAATAAAATGTGGTTCTCTACAGCTGTTCAGTGGAAGTTTTCATCAGAACAAACTTTCAATGGAAAACAACCCAAAAAAAGCATTTGTAGGGAGGAGTTTTCTGATTTATTTCTGCTAGTTTAGAAATAAAGTTTGTTAAACACATTTCTCACCAATGTGATCACTATAAAAACACAGAAATCACCAGTTAGGGCAATGTTAACATCCAGATCAACCTCAGTTAACGTGCCTTACCCCCCACACTTCACATTACATAGATGCCTGTGTGGTATAACAAAACCTCCTTCATTTTCCGCATAGAGCCACCCATGATGGTTCTCATTAGAGCTATCCAGTTTCTCATAACCAGAAAACTATTAAGCTTATCTTCTGTTTCAGTTTTTCCAGACAGTAAATAACAAAACATTAAACTTCCAAATTAAATGCTCATCTCTTCTTGAGTTAATGTTACACTGATGTCAGAATTGCAGCGGTGCCTCTGCGTGTGCTTGGCTATCAAATCAAAATGAAAATGAATTTGCAGTAGAATGTCCAAGTTCATTTGGTAATACAATGATCAGACAGTAAGAAATGTAAATTAAGTTAATCTGTATGTTAAAACACTGAACTTGGCTTTTCCAGTGATCCTCATTGATTTCTCAGGTTGTACCGAGTAAGCACGACCAGAGCATCTGTAACACCAATTAAAAAAACTCCTTACCTATGTGTGCAAAAAGAATGTTACATTTATTAAAGAACCTTTTTCTGAAAGGAAAACTTAAGACAATCAGTCATTCTGTCCAAAGATTAAGCTCTTAGAAACTGCAGGAAATTAATTACATCAATTTTCTACATCACCAGGCACCTTCAAAATGCCCCCGGCATGTGGTAGAGTCCCCGTGGCTGAATCACTGGATATCTTCAAGATGGACAGGGTGCTAGACAGCTAGATCTAGAATCCCTTTCCCACAAAAGGTCCTTTCAATCTGGACTATTCTATGATCCTAGGAAAAACTGGGGAAAATGCAAGACTTGCCTGTACAGTTTCTTTCCTCCATATCTAAAGTAAATCCACTGTTACATCGACATTTGAAACTTCCAATTGTGTTTCTGCATTTACCATTCATGCACATACCAGGGAACACTTTACATTCATTGATATCTGTGAAATAAAACAAAAGATCATTCTTAAGCACAAATGTATATATAATTAATGGGAATTTCCTGTTCTTTCTTACCAATCATATTGGGCATAAAAGGCAGGGTTCGGGTTGCAGGGCACTGGAGGGATGGCCTCCCCCTACACAGGTTAAGAGAATGGAAAAATGAAACTGAGGAGGTAAGCAGGAGGGGTCATTGTTGGAGACATGACTGAAGATGCACTTTTGGAAGGCAGAACTCCATGTCTGAGGAGGAAACCCTGAAGCACTGCCACACGTGGAGGACCTATGTCAGGGAAGAGACACCCCTGAGGGACCACAGCCTGTGGAAGACCCACACTAGGCCAGGGACACCCTGGGGGACTGCAGCTGTGGGTGACCCATGCCAGGGCAGACACACCTCTGAGGGACTGTAGCCTACAGGTGACCCAGGCAGGGGCAGGAACACCCAGGGAGACAGTGGCCCATGGAGGATGTATGCTGGGGTAAAGACACCTCTGAGCGATAGTGACCCACATGCAACCCCTGCTGGGGTAGGGAGATCCCTGAGGGACCATGATCTGTGGGTAATCCATCCTGGGGCAGGGACACCCCCCAGGGACTACCGTACATGAGTGATCACACTGGTGCATGACATCCTGGAGGAGCATGGGCTGTGGACAACCTACGCTGATGCAGGAACACCCCTGAGGTCCTCTGTGCATGGAGGAGCCCATGCCAGGGCAAGGAAACGAGGCAGTGAATGAAAAGACTAAGCAACGAGGGATGACAAAGAGAAACCACTGCAGCATACCCAAGGCCCTGTGCTGCCAACTACCTCATCCATGGACCGGGGAGGGGCAGACACCAGGAGGGGTGGAGCAGAGGTGCTGGGCTGAAGTTGAACCTGGCAGTAGGGCAGAAAAGATGGTTCCCTACCTGTTGAATTGTTTATGCTTTCTTTGCTTCTCAATGCCCAAAGCAGTAATGAAAAATTTATGTTAAACAGCAATCAACCAAATTCAGTCAAACTTCCTGAGTTGAGACTCTCTTGCTCATGATGTCAATATGTCTATTGTGCTCTATTTTGCTTTGTACCACAATTCATGCTGTTCCTGTGCCAGCTTGTAACAGATATAACCATTACCTAGTTGATTAATTGAGATTGCCAGAGTGGTATCTGGAGCCCAGTTTAGAAAGGGTAATTCTTCTTTCGTTAAATATCAAATTAAATGTTTCACCTCTTCTAAATGCATTTTGCTGGGCAGCTGGATAACACAGGCTGTTAAAGGATCTTGCAGAGGACAAATAAAGGTTTTTCAAGTGTCAGCCCCTCTCATAGGCACTCCCCAACAGCATTTACAAACTTCTTACACTGTTAGATATAATTTGCTGGATCAATGTCCTTACCTGAGAATCACCTTTGATGAAACAAGATTCTATCTCCTGGATCTATGTATTAAGTGTGAATGCAAGAAAGTGTGGTCCAAATACAAAAGAAGAAGCAAGATGCAAAACCTTACAAAATCTTGGAGTGGACAAGATTTTACTATAATTATTAAACAGTTAAGAATTTATTATTTATAATTAATTAATTTTTAATAAAATAAACTATTATATTATTAATTTCCTTATTTGTTAGCAAATCACCACCAAGCGCTAAGAGCTTTGCCTGAGAATATTGTCTCCTGAAAATCAGAACTTATTTATGGTGAAGTAGAGGTCCAGTCTGTTAGTTTTCTCAAGTAACTCAAGCATTTCAAGACAAATGCTTCAGAATACATCATTTTAAAAACAAATAAAATACTAAAACATTTCCAGATCACCTCAGCTTCTACAGACAGAAATTTAAAGTTTTTCTTCTAAGTTCTCAATCACCTAAAATATCTCAGATCTGGTTTCTTAACATTTTCCAACCTCTTCAGTTTTGTTTTTTCTCTACAGGAGATGAGGCTGGTCAAAACTGGAAAAAAGACGTTTATTTACTTCTTTATCACTGCAGCTCATTATTAGTGCCCTCATAATTTTAATGCAGCATACACCCTTGCCTGTAACACTCCTGCACACCATGCAGGCAGAGTTTCCCACCTGTAAGGTCAGCTCTTCAGGCAAACACTTTCATAACACCTCTAACCTCAAATATATAACAAATATAGACACAAATCCTGGCATTTTCTCAGAATATTCACCCAGACGTGCCTATAATGAATTTTTACATACAAGAATGAACCCTTACCTTTATAAAATGGCCTGCCAGTTAGAATATCACCCCTGTTGGAGAAGCCGGGACCTCTGGGGCACAGAGCCTCATATTCCTTGGTGCCAGGCTTAGGACACTCCTCGCAGTCAGAGCCCCAAGCAGCCCCCACCGCACAGCAGCAGGCATCCATGCGAAACTTGCCAGGCACAGACTGAATGCACTCATCTTCATCCCATTTCAGGTAGCATTGCTCCATGCGAATATCTGCTCATTTCACAACAATAAATAGTCATTTTACCCTTCGCTAAAGTTTTCTGTCTTTCAGAAGCACCTACTTCTGAGGCACAAGTATATGTGAGGCTCAGTTTCCGGGAGACAGATTTCTGCTTAAAGACTACCCTTCTGCACAATGTCCAACCATCTGAAGTTGCTAATACTGCACTATAGTTAAGCTTCTGTACCTCTGCTGTACAACATAAAAGTGCAGGGATTTCTTTTGTTGTCTTCCAAAATCATTATATACGATTACTCTGTCATGATCATGCTTTTCAGGTTTCTATGTGTATTTGATAGGACAGAGACATGTAGTTCTTTACTGTATCATTTACAAACTGACCTGCATTCATAGTAAAAAATAATTCCTATCTATGTATTTTATTAAATGAATTTACTACACAAGGAATATAGAAAAAGAATCTGAACATTGTTAGGTTTAGATTAACACCAGTTAGCAGGAAAAACCAATATAGTTTCCAGAAAAATCAATTATGGTTATACTTAATGGTCCCATTTGCAGAAAAGTAGGTCAACCAAAAGATCAACCAAGTGTGCAGGCAAAATCTGGACTTGCATACCCAACTGTCAGGAAAAGCATCACATACTCGTCTACAGACAGAAAAAATTAGCATTGCTATATCTCACACACATTAAAAAATAACAATAATAACCCATGTGAAAGCACCAGTATATTCTGCACTTTTCACTTATTTTCAGTAAGGAAAAAGTTTACAACTTTTAGAAAAAATTTTAGTATTTCTTAAAATTTAAAATTTATATAAAAATGGATTGTTAAATCTCTATGTGATAATTTCTACAACACAGGAGAACTTCTATGCCCAAATTCCAAGTATCTGGCAAATAATACTAATAATGGGAAATGGACAGTATCAGTTACAACAGTGCTAGAGAAGATGTCTGTGATACTATGCCAAAGTTTATTGGTAGCTTAATGCTCTTCAGAAAAATTTATTTTCGTTGTGTAAGGAAGATCACAAGGACACACGGTGCCTGATAAAATCATTTCTTTACATGTTCTAGAGCTTCCTGACATGACTGAAATGGACTGGAGGTCAAGTTGCATTTTCAGGATAAATATAAGCATTAATACTTCATATGATATACTGGACTGGGAAGTTAGGATTTAGCAAAGCTAACAGAATTCTTAAATGCTTAGTGTAAAAACCTTTTGAGAAGATGAAAGATCTAAAAATAACACAGATGAGCTGCTGAACTGTTTTCCATACAAAGTTCCATTCAAAGTTGTTCAAATTTATAATATCAATTTACCCTATGCACATCTGGAGTTAAGCCATTTAGAAGCAAGTAGAAGAAATGAAAATAGCTCAAAGAATAGTCATGGATTCCTGTAAACTATTCCACATCAGGATCATATTTAACTTCCAGTCAGCAAACACACTGATACTAAGTATTCGCACTAAAATCACTGTAGTGGATCCTGCAGGAAGTAAACATACCTCAGAAATACATGACATAGTGCACAGTGTAGCACAGGAGAAGGCACATATCTTGCAATATAAAAGGTCATTTTTTCATTAAAATAAGAAAAGGGAACATGGCTTTGAGAGTAGAGGAATCCTGTGTCTTGCTTGAAGATAGCTCCTTTGTTCCAACTTTATATCTATCAATCACAATTAAATACATACCTCTCTATCAAACTTCTCATTAATAAATAATACAGGTTGATGGCCACAGATGTCAGCAACTGGCAACAGAATTACTAAGTTGAGAAGGGGGAATTGGGGGTGTGTGGAATATAAAATAAAACCTAACATGAAAAACTGCATATGATATGTACAATAACAGATACGTGCATCTCGGCAGACTTGCGTTTGAATTATTTTTTTCTGAGAAATTTATACTGATTGTATACATCTGCTTCATTTCAAAATTCTGCTTATTTAAAAAACATCTCTAGAATTACATTCACATTATAGGAAACCACAACCTGGTAACTGTATCAGCTATTAGTAAGGCATAGTGCAATGAAACCGAAAGTGTTTGCTTAAATTTTCCTGTTTGAGGAAAGAGAACACTGTTGAAATAAAAAAATAAAGGTTAGAAGTAGGAAAACCCTTGACATGAAACAAGGGCTGAAAACATTTTTTGGTTCTGTTGCACTGTTTTCTTAAAAGAAATCAATGCTGTCAGTAATCATACTGTTACAGTCCTTAGAACTGGTAATAAAAATTAATATGGATTCCAGAATCTATTCTAAACATTCAGTTCCCCAACTTTAACTTTTTTAATCTCTGACCACTGATTTCTAAAGGTGCATATTAATAACACTAACTATACTTTCTACAGGATACTTCTGTTTTCTTGAACTTACACGAGGGTTCAGTATTTTCTACACCTGAAGTCCTTCCTAGAGAAATGCATGTGTTCACAGATGTCACGTTTTGTCAGTAGCAGATACTTATCTGTACAACAAAGATGAAGTCTTATTTTTATCTACATTCATTCTGATTACTCTCAGACCAGCCAATCTGCACCAGCATATTCGAGCTACAAGGTAGTATCTGAGTTTCACAAAATGACTATAGATAGTAATAGAGAAAAGCACCATCCACACTGCATTACAAGCTGTTGGCTGACCAGCTACCTGCTCATCACCCTCCTAGCGACTCAAGTCAGGACATTTCTGTTCATCCATGGGAGTCAGAGTCAGAGACAGCACTCTAGCAACATGTACTGACTGTGCTGTGGGCAAAACAAGTTTTAACACAAACATTCATATTCCCCCACGCGATTAACAGCTGTTGCCCGGACTGGGACGGATGCTTGTTATCTAAGCAGGCATGTACTAAAACATAGGCTTGACAAGCTGCTTTCGGAGGAATTCAGAAACAAACTAAATATCGTTCCACAACCCTTTGAGAATAGTTTTGGACAACTGTTGGTCACAGCTAAAGAGCTGGCAAGAGTTGAGTGCGCTCTTACCTAAGCACACTCGCCCTGTTCCATCCAGTGTCAGCCCTTCAGGACACTCGCAGTGAAATGAGCCTCTGCTGTTGACGCACCGTCCATTGGGACAAACCCCCGGGAAAACATCACACTCATTTACATCTGTTGGGGGAACAAACGGTTGAGTTATATGGTAACTCAAAGGAGATAGCTACAGCTTTATTGAGAATTTAAGCTATATGAAGGAAAGCGAGAGGCTTCTATCCATACTGTAGGAGGGCCTGAACACTTCTGAACAAGCATCTTGCTCAGTCTCAAGGGACTCTTTCAAGATTGTCAAGTCATAGGGCACTAATGTGTCACATCCTCTAAGACAAGATGATGGATATGGCTGAGAGAAAGCAAAAACTAAAGGGATTAAATGTATTTTGAAGGAGCAGCTCCATCCTCTTTGCATCATTTTGATATTCTCCAACAGTGTAACATAAAACTTCCTAACAGTCACTGTTTGTGAAGGCATTCATCTAAGGCCAATATGATTATGCTTAACAAGAACAACAACATAATAAATCCCCTTTTGTCTCATTTGGAAAGGAAAAAGTAGTGACATATTCAGTAAGAAGCAAAAACTTCACCTTCACAGCTAACACCCTTCACTCTGGCAAATCCTCTTGAGCAAGCTGTGTCTGCAATCAAGCCAGAAAGATATATCACTGCTTTAGAACAACAGAAATATAGGGGTAAATAATTTAACAATAAATTTATCTTTGGAATTCTCTAATGATTTGATGGCCTAAGGTGGTGAATGCTCTAGACTCGATCAAGAAAAGTGCTGACTCACATATGTTACTTAAAACAAGTGAATAGTTGAGGAAATTAAATCTTAGACAATTACTTTCTCATGTGCTTTCCTTAATGGAGACCAGAATGATCAACATCTAATCATATCAATCTCTGTACTCAAAAAGTATCTGAATGGTAAATTTCCTGTAAAATTGTCTAAAGATTTAAAGCTTTAGTGATGTCGGTTATCACTAAAGGCTCTTCCACTGCAGCTTTATTAAGGATTTGAGCAATGACATTATTTTAGGATATGCATGTAAAATGTAGCATGATGTAGTGATATGAAAGTTTGCTGAAATGTAACTAGTTAGAGAATAGGAAATTAAATGGTCACAAGTATCTAGTCTGAGCTAATTAGCTCTCCAGATTGATTAGGTTTTGATTAGTTTTACCAGTCTAACCTGACCATGCTGCTTCCTGAAGTCCAAAGTAGTATCTTTGCTTGATGATGCACTGCACAGTGAAGAGCTCTCTTGGATGTTGTTTGCACCATGCTTGTTGGATGGGATACATGTGCCCACATTTATTGTTCCAATTAAAAATGAAAGGATAGAACATCCTGACATTGGTTCAGCTGCAAACGGCATTATTCAAAACTTATGGGGAGAATGTGGCAGCCAGCATTCCTGATTCCAACTTATAGACCTAGCCCTGTAATCTAGTAGTAGTACTGTTCTGCAATCAATAATTGTACACAAGCTGTGTGCTTCGAAACTGCTGGAAAAAGTGATAACAGCCCGCAACATGAAAAGCCCTCAAGACTTTTACTGGATATTTCTTTTTAATATTGCAGCCCTTAGTTCCCTACCCCAATGCACAGTCCCTGTGGAGATGAAACATAGGTATTAGTAAAAGATTTATTCACATGCTATTTCCTGGTAACTTCAAAGTTATTAGAATTATTTCTCACGGTGGAGATTACAAGTGATAATAAACAAGACACCTTAATTTCACAGTTTTTTTGCAGTTTGTGTTCAATACAGAAAATGATGAGTATCTATCTAGTGGTACTTGCTCTCTTTCCCAGAAGATGCAGGATATATGAGCATACCCATTTCACATCGCTCACATGGGCTGCCCCAAGCTGCTCCTAAGGTAGCACAGCATTCAGATTTCAGTGTAGCACCATTGATATTGACTTCACAGCGACTGTCTTGGATGTTAAGCCAGCAAGTCCCCTTCAGGCTATCTGCAGTGGAATAGAAAACAATATGGAATTGTTACAGAAAAGAGAGCTGGCATGCCATGTTCGTGCCACCAGTAGACAGAGTACCAAGCGAGCACAGGCTCTGCTTTAAAAGAGGACCTTCCATCAGAGTAATTAGTAACATTTTAGTTGCTATCACTAAAATAGAGCAGACTGTTTGAGACATTTTATAGTCCGGGTGCCAGAGCTAGCAGAGTTCCCCCAGATACTACAGTGGATTTATTTATTTCACACAGAATCATCTAGGTTGGAAAGAACCCTGGAGATCATCTGGTCCAACCGTTTGCCTAGCACAGTTCCCACCTACAGCATATCCTTAAGCGCCAAATTGACCCTACTCTTGAACACCTCCAGGGATGGGGACTCCACGACCTCCCTGGGCAGCCCATTCCAACACCCAACAACCCGTTCAGTAAAGAAATGCTTCCTAATATCCAGTCTAAACTTGCCCTGGCGCAACTTGAGGCATTCCCTCTTGTCCTGTTGCTTGTTACTTGGTTAAAGAGACTCATCCCCAGCTCTCTGCACCCTCCTTTCAGGGAGCTGTAGAGGGCGATGAGGTCTCTCCTCAGTCTTCTCCAGACTAAACACCCCCAGTTCCCTCAGCCGCTCCCCAGCAGACCTGTGCTCCAGACCCTGCACCAGCTTCTTTGCCCTTCTCTGGACACGCTCGAGTCATTCAATGTCCTTTTTGTAGTGAGGGGCCCAAAACTGAACACAGTCATCGAGGTGCAGCCTCACCAGTGCCGAGCACAGGGGTGAGATCCCTTCCCTGTCCCTGCTGGCCACGCTATTGCTGACACAAGCCAGGATGCCATTGGCCTTCTTGGCCCCCTGGGCACACTGCTGGCTCCTGTTCAGCCGGCTGTCAATCAGCACCCCCAGGTCCCTCTCTGACTGGCAGCTCTCCAGCCACTCCTCCCCAAGCCTGTAGCGCTGCTGGGGGTTGTTGTGGCCCAACTTCTGAAGTCCAGGATGTCAGTCCTGCTTAGCTCTCTCCTGGCCTCTCTAAGAATAGAGAACTCTATTATTTCATGATCGCTGTGCCCTAGTCGGCCTCCAATCTCCACATCATCCACCAGCCCTCCTCTGTTCACAAAGAGGAGATCCAGCAGGGCACCTTCTCTGGTTGGTTCACTCACCAGAGTTTATTTTATCTAGTGACTGATCAGTCTAAAATACACAAGACACAATAAAAGCAGAGATCACAACCTGAGCCTCCACCTTCCAGCTCACTGCCTGAACCACTGGGTTATGAAATCCAGGTGCTCTTGCCTCTCTCTCATTCAGTGAACTTTCGAGGTTGTCAGGAAGGTAAAAAACATGTGCGTAGTAGGGTTGTGCTGTATTCTTTTAGGGGTCTGATTCTGCTGGTGCATTTGCTATGCTTTTAACACGCCTGTCAGGTTATACTCCACTCTCTGCTCCTGAGGGCTCAGCCCCAGCATGCCCCTCTCCTGAATCACAAATCGGATTGCCAGGCTGGGAACCCAGGCCAGCTCAGGGCAAATCCATACCAGTAAGTGCCCAGCCATGTTAGGCAGCACCTCCTGACTGCTTCCCACACAAGAGAGCCACTGAACAGAGGGGAAATTTTTCAGTCACAAGAGTTGTCTCTGCTGCTTGAAATCATCTGAAATCCTCTTTTAGGTACCCAAATCTTCAAGTCTTAAAAACTATGCTTTCAGTGCCCAAGCTGTTTTTTAAAATCTCAGTTAGATCCTAAATCAGTTATGTACTTTAAAATTTGTACCCACAACACCTTTGCTCAGTGCCTTTACAATGTTAAACTCAAGTGGTATAAAATTTCTTAAAGCAGACAACAACCTTTGTGATAGATAGCAAAGCAGTCTCTAAAGATCTAACCAGATCGGGAGGTCAGCCTGCGTAAGTTTAAATGCATGTGCATTCTCAGAGTTCGAAGCTAAGCAAGTGGCCCAGATGAATTTAATGAGATAATTAATGAAAGACAAATAGGATTTGGCTTTAAGATTTACACATACTTTATGTACAAAAAGCCAGACAGTATATCAGATGCTGTTGATCAGTATTACTAATATCTCATGTTTAGGAGCAATGTGCTTAAGATAGAATGATTCCACCATATTTTTTTCAAACAACTTCCAACTTTTCTACAAAATGGTCATGTTATACAATTATGTAGATCACAGAGTCCACAACCCTTCTTTGTCTAAAGTAACAGAGAAAAAAAAATGGCCCAAGAATGTGACTGGAATCAGCACTAGAAACTGGGCAACGCACTTTATTAACAGTTAAAACAGTTGTATTATTTAGGTTAATGTTGGTCTTAAACATGTGAGGAAGAATATCAGACTTAAAACAAGTGCACAGACTAACAAGGGGTATAGAAAAATGGGAAACACATTTTTCCACTCCCTGATCAGCCTTTAGCTAACTGTTGAGGCTTGGGTTAACATAACAAAACCAAAGACAAAACTTGGGCAGTCATTAGCTGGGTTGGCTCTTAGGATGGGCATATCCCTTGTCATCATATGTCCTCAATTCAGGGACCAACATGGGGAGAAGGAACATAGTCTGATCTTTTACATCACATTCAGCTTGCTGCCCGTATATTGATGTCTCTGCTTTATGTTATCAAAATGTAAATACTTCCATTGTTTTATTCACTAGAAGTTTCTTGAGCTCAATATTATTTATTTTTAGTAACCAACTTTACAGGATGGAAAAAATCAAACTCAGAAATTATTTAAAATCTACAAATTAGCAGACAACCATTCTCACACCAGCTGCTACTATATTATCCTGTCAAAGTCTGCTTGTCTTATCTTTTTCAGACTATCAGTTAATTTCCTTTACTTTAAAGTTTCTTTCTCTCATCCAGACAAAATCTACAATGGGCAGTTACTGTGACTTTTGCTTTGGTGAAAAAGTTTTTATCCAGCATCAAAGCATTCTTTCTGTTGCTTGCTTCTCTTTGATTCTGACTTGAAGAATATATGCATACCACAGGCACATGGCAGCCTACATATTCTGCACTGTATGAATTTCACAAATCTTGACTAAAACATCCATTAAAAGCATACATTAAGTGTGTATTTCAAAAAGCACAAATGGCAGTACCCCTACTGTATGAGCAATTCCAAAAATAGCAATGCAACACTTGTAGAACCAACAGAGGTATTTCAAACACAATCAGTGAATCACAGAATCATCTAGGTTGGAAAAGACCTTGAAGATCATCCAGTCCAACCATTAACCTCACACTGACAGTTCCCAACTACACCAGATCCCTCAGTGCTGTCAACCCAACTCTTAAAACACCTCCAGGGGTGGGGACTCCACCACCTCCCTGGGCAGCCCATTCCAACACCTAACAACCCGTTCTGTAAAGAAATGCTTCCTAATATCTAATCTAAACCTTCCCTGGTGCAGCTTAAGGCCATTAACTTTTGTCCCGTCGCTTGTTACTTGGTTAAAGAGACTCATCCCCAGCTCTCTGCAACCTCCTTTCAGGTTCCAATTCCACTCTCTTCCTGTAAGAGTGCAGCCTTGATACTGCAAACAGACAGTGTGCAAGCAAAATAAATGCAAAATATGTCCATATTTTTGCTGAATGCTTTTATTATAACTACTGAACTAACACCACTCCTTTGACGGAGGTTTGAGCTTAAATTTGAGCACAAATGTCATAAGTTGAATTCTGACTGTAACTGTGAGCAAGTAATTTTTTTGTCTACCCAGGAAAGCTCACAGAAAGAGACAAATGTCTCATGCCCATGTTCACTTTTTTTAGGTAAATGCATGCAAATGGCTCAAGCCACCTGGTTCTTCAGTCTTGAGGCTGAGCAGACTGAGCAAAAGAACCACAGGAACTGACAGACTGAAGTCTTCTGTTCACAAACTGAGTAAAGAACATGCATCAGTCATATAGCTTCTCCATATAAGATCAGTCTAATGTGCTGTACATGACCTGAGTCCATGAGACAGTGAGAAACAGCAAAAAGACTAAGGAGCAACAAACACACTGCAGTAATAAAATGTAAAATAAAATTAACAGTGATGTTATGTTAATCCTTTCTTATTCTAATATTGTCACGTGCTTTTACTTAAAAACTTTGCGCCATTTTTAAGTTCAATAACTAATTATTATCCTGAAAGAAAGAAAGAAAAACTCTCATAGTGTAGGACTGATTGTGGTTCTGACAGGAGAGCAAATTTGAAATTAAAGAAAAACTAAGGAGGTGTCAGAATCTGACATTGCTTCACTATGATGATTCTTATGAAGAATACAACCCATTCCTAAACCACAACACTATTTTAGCCACACGCTTATGTTTTGGCATACACTTTTCACATCTGATGCCTCTGGAATGCTTAACAAGAGCAATCTGCTAAATAAATTAGGGCAAATAAATTCAATATACAAGTCTTTCACTGCAGTTTTAATGGGAAAAAACATCTTGCTCTACTGTAGAGATTTAAAATGGCACACATTTGCAAGTTTTGCACACAGTAAACTACCTATAAATTCCAACCCCTCACTCACTTTTCAATAATGTAGTCCGCTCTCCTCTTATCACTACTAATTCCAATGGAAATTTTGCCAAGGTAGAAAAACATACATGTGGGGGCTCTAACAGTAAAAATCTGTATGTCTAATCTGCTGTACTTCTGACCCTTCTGTCCTAATATAGTCTTACCTGTAGTACAGAAACCTCTTCCTGATATGATTTTCACCAATGAAAAAAATTAATGATTAGGCCCACAGTGTATAGGTGGTTCTTATTCTTCACTTTTTATCTGATTGTTCAGGTGGGTTTTTTTGTTTACATTTTGTGTTACTTATCATAATATGGACCAAATGGGACCTCACACTGTAACCATTTCAACGGAAACTCTGCAAAGTAAATCCAGAACACTGTTATAATTAGGCCCTTAGTGAACTTGTAGCACCTTTGGATGCGAGAACACAACAAGGTTAGAAATAAGCAGTACAAAAAAGTATAGGTTAGTGTGGTCTTATCAAGAAATCAGCACAATGTGATAAAGACAAAAACAATATTAAACTTTACTGGCCAGTGATGCTACAAGGAAATCTTAAGAGAAGGCTTAGGCACGGATGTAATACTCACTTAAAAAACATATGTTAAAAGGCATAGACAGACTCCATCATTAAATGGAAATTCACGTCTTTGCATGTGATTTCTTAAGAAAATCTTGGCAAGGCAAGAAAGTTGAACCAAGAACAACCAGACAAATCCATCTTAAAATAAAAGAACATTTTAATTTTGAATCATTCAGTTGTTAATGACACCAATTTATTCCATATATCCTACAAAGATTTCAATTATGTTACAGAAATAAGATGAAACAATGGCAGCTTGTGATCACCCAAGAAGTACTGATGTCTCCAATCCTTTGAATTTTCTTGGAAAGGCAAGAAAAAAAAATTAACGAATGGCTTCCAGAGATAATGCCAATGACATCTTGCAGACAACTGTTGGTGCTATCTCCAATAAAATCTGTGCAGTGGTCTGCTTTTTTTTCAATTCAAAAGAATCCTCAAATGATGCTAACATTATTTATTTATATATATTTATATAGTTTGTGTGTGTATATATATAAAATCAAGACAATACTCATGAGTCTGCTGCAGGGGCAGGGATCCTGACAAATTCAGATCTGTCTTACTCATCTTTACCAGTTTCCTACAAAAGAGGTAAAGTATGAGATTGTGATATAATGCAAAAGCCATTAACATTTCCTTATAGCAAGGAAAGTCAGTCTTCCCAGTTTATGAAGAATGTCCAGAACCCTAGAAGTCATGTGTTTTCCTATGACTATTTGAGTAGATGTTCCCCAGTTTTACTTGCTTTCTTGTTTCAGATTTCAAAGTGGACAAAGAACTGAGTGGGAATTTCTGCTTTACAGTTTCTCAACTACCAGATTAATCCCCTATACTTTACTCATATTCTCGTTCTCCCAAAGGACAAGATAATTCCTATTAATAATAAGACATCCCCACTCTCTCTCACCAATCAATACTTGCATTTCACCATAGTTCGAACATCCTCATGAATTATGCTTCTCTCAGTTTGTTCCTGCTCCCATGGAAGCCATCGTATTAGTATGTGTTTGTTTGGTTTTACCTACTAGACATATGGTCTGCTATCATGAGGATATTTCCCAAACACATTATTTTCCTCCTTAATCAATCATATGATCAATTTTTTCAAGTCAGTAAGAAAAGTGACAGTAACAGGAGAAAATACCCACCAATACATATCAGTCCTGTAGAGTCCAACTTGCTGCCAGGTGAACACTCACAACTGAAAGATCCAAGATTGTTCCTGCAGGCACCATTGACACATGGGCTGCTTTCACATTCGTTTATATCTATAATCCAGAAACAAAAGACACTGTTAGAATTACAATGTGCTCCTGGGAAAGTATTACACAGTATGAATGCTTTGCCAAGACTGCCTGGAATATTTGTCCCCAGCCTCCTCTCAGCATGAGATTAAAAGATACAGGGACAGGCAGGTGGCATGCATGTGCACACGTACAGGAGCATAAATTTTGAAAGTGTTAATTAAATGGCTCTTTTCTACAAGGATAGTAATTTCCAGCAACTCGGACTATAAAGTTTTGCAGCATCAATTATAACTGTCCTGTGAGAAAACAAAACTCTTTTTTTCATAGAATGCAATACATTTCCAGCCACAACATGGAGTTAACAAATAAAGGCCTTATTGTTTCTGTCATTTATGGCTCCATAAGGTTTTGGAATAATTAAGAAAACCCTGACAGAAGCAAAGTGTTACAAACGCTGGCTGCAATTCTCTAGTTCTGGGAAGTGTTCAAAAAGTAGGAGTTGCAGCTGGAATACTCTAAATGGTACTTCCCTCTAGCCCCTAACTCCTTCTATTTATTACCCTGTGAGTTTTTTAAGCTTGTTCACATGTAAAGAATAGGAGCCTTGCAAACAGTATTATGTAATAGTGTGTTTGTTTTTTTTTTAAAAGATTAAAACAGTACTAGTAAATTCTTTCAAAGAACAATCACAGATGCATATCCACTAGTTCTTCCTGAATTCAACGAATTTCATTTTTTGATTTGGATCCTGAATCAAGCCATGCATTCTAATCTAACCAGACAGTTCCTTTGGTGGGCCAGAAATAAAACTGTTTAGTGCTTCTTATGTTTGATAGTAATGCATGAGAAATAATGTCATATCCATAAACTAAAATAGCCTGATTTAATAATACATTATAATAGAATTATATATTAATATATATCACTATATTAATTATATAATAGATAAAAA